>NC_052679.1:617500-1235000 GCF_016802725.1 Solenopsis invicta | reverse complement strand
ATACAAAGTTTAAGGTTAATGCCAGTGAAATATTTGTTTAACATGATTCAAAATAATTTTATTCTTCTAAATATTACCAGATTTGTTATAAGAGATTGTAGTTGGCATTACCTTACTGAACATTTGACAGCTATTGTCAAACTTTTTTTTATGTATTTACATTGGTGCAAACGGACCTAAATAGCCGCGTGATCGGACATTCGATCTTCACAGTGCGAATCTCAATTCCTAATTTATTCATTTATTCGTTCATCTTACATCGGATCCTCTAGAATTATGCGTCGAGATTGATAATTAATACGTACATAAGAACCGACCAAACCACTTTTTGCAAGATTATTGCAAATTTGTCCTGTAATGTGTGTTTATTACAGCCATACATCATGTTATCGCACTCTGCTTTTTCTTCCAAAGGAAATATATTATAGAGCTCAAGATTTGTTCGATTCTTAATCACATTAACTGTTTCCGTGTGATTCAACATCCACCGTGCGCAGATGGTAATTGCTAAATCTTATCTCCCTCTTACGTCAAATTCTTTGAAGCACAAGCGTGCTAAACGATAAACAATTTTTCCATTGCTAGCCACAGTAATTATATATCAGGAGTAATAATTGACACGCATAATTCAAGAACCGATCAAGCCAGTTTTATAAAAAAACATCGTGAAATTGCTTCATTATGTAAGATGGGTCATTTAACTATATATATATATATATATATATATATAAATAATCTCGAGATCGCAAAATGCTCAATACTCCTACACATCTCGTATATATATATATATATATATATATATATATATATATATATGTATGTATATAACCATGGATCTTTCCATTATGCCGTAAATCAATTTTGAAGTTCGTTCGGCTTTTTTTTCACTTAACCCTGTTAACTGTTGATACGGGGTTGAAGGGTTAATCGCCGGCCGACCAGGATGCGAGTGCCATCGTGAAAAAAAATCCCATGGAAAATGCTGGGCAAGCACGAACGCGCACGCGAAATTTCTACGATGCTGAGTAAGCGAGGGAATTATTTTCTTTTTTTTTTATCTCTCCTTTCTCGCGCGCGCGGAGAGAGGCAGGAGGCGACATTATTGCGTCGGTTAAGAGCGCGTTCACGTGTATTTACTCCTCCCTTGCTCCTACACCTCGCGCCTTTCTCCGCTTCTTTCTATTTGCGCGCACGCACGCACGTATGCACGAAACGTGCGTGTGTTATTTCCTCGGCGAGCGGCCGCCACGCCGCGCCACGCCGCGCCGCGCCGCGCCGCGCGCCGTCACGTCGCACTTTGTGATCACGCGCGTAAAAAAATCATTGGCAAATCTTCCCGTCACCGCGCGCGCATTTTTTCCAAGCGATTCGCTCCTCCGACAAAGGGTTATCGGGACGCGACGAGAATTGCACTATTTACCAGCTATTTTTCCCCCGCGGCGCGGCGGGATAAATTCTCAAGTGCACCTCGCGTATTTCGATTCGTTCGAGAATTTGGAGAGCATCGCGCAAAAATCCGATAGCAACCACGAAAGATGCGAAAATAGCCGGTGTCCGCGTAATTTCTTCTCAGATGTAAAAATGGAAAAGTCGTCGATGTGTCAATGCTTGGATAAATTATTTTTTTTTCCTCTCTTAGTCGCTAAAGCAATGATATTCTTGCATTAGCGATCATATAACTGTCCTACGTCTAAAATAATTTTCATTAGACTGAAAGATTTCCCGGAGATCTTTTCAGACATATATTTTTGCAAATTAGTCGAGTTTCATTACCAAAATTGACGCCAATTTATTCCGCAGCACGCGTTGTCGGCGACGTGCCAAATTTCGTACTGTAAAAAAAAAAAAAAATTACTCAATAAAAACGTGGATGGATACGATTATTCCGTATGTAAGTATCACTTCAAAACGTATCTTTTCTAATCCCCCTTCTCTTTCGTAATTTTTTCTACGGTCCATCCAAATAACATCAAAATCGAAATAAGCTGCGCTCAAATTGTAGGAATCGATAAAAATCCGCGACATAAAAAGAACTAGTATAAAAAAAATGGTTCGCAGTGACGGTCGATCGACGCGAAAAACGGAGCACCGAGAGGTACGGAAGAGGGGGACTGGGAAGGACGCGGCACGAGCTAGAGGAACACGATGAGAGATAATCTGATTTTCAGCAACTTTATACGTTGCGCTTCGATTAAAATCCAGCTAGCGTGCAGGCTCGATATAGTTATCCCGCTTATGCCCTCTCTCTTTCTCTCTCTCTCTCTCTCTCTCTCTCTCTCTCTCTCTCTCTTTCTCCCTCGAGCGGAGGGTGGGCGGCCCACGGTGGTTGACCAGATACCACCGGTAGTCAGGCATCTCTCCTCATTTATGGACGCGTTTTAACCCCGGAATGAGCGCGCGTCGCTTTACAAACGATGTGGGACGCTTCTTAATCCCCGTCTTTCCCGCTACTTAAAATCTCTTTTAGTGAATGACTGCCCCGCGATCGTCATTCCTTGAAGATATATTTACTGTAATTAGAATTTTCGCCCTTTGCAAAAGTGGAAATAAAGTTATGATTGCTTTCGAATGCTTAGCATTACAAATGTATCTTTTGCGGCTAAATCTCTATAATATCGTAACAAGTTCGTTCCAATTCATTTAAAATTGAGAAAAAAAATCGAAAACATTCCACAAGCTCAATAACGTAATTTAATTGTGTTATTTTGCGACGCAATTATTTGAAAAAAAAGATTTGACTTTTTTATATGTACATTTTTATCTGTTAGTTATATAAAATCTACGACACCACAAGCAGCGATTTGCTAATCTAAGTTAAATTGTTTCTTCAGAGATATAGAAGAAAGCAGAGAGAAGAGAGAAAGAGACGTGCGTCTGGTTACTTTTTCATCTATTTAAAATAGTTGAAAAAAAATCTCTAAAAATTCGTGAACGTACTTTCGAGTTTCTAGAACAAATATCTGTACACTTATTTTTTTTTTAGAAAAATAAAAATAGAGTCAAGTATACTTTAATAATTTTAGAAATTTTTCGAGAAACTTGCGTGGGTAGAAATCAATCGAACACGCGGAATAGCCACAATCGATTCTTAAGGATTAAGATTACGAAAGGAGTTACTGAACTCGATTAAAAGGCACCCGCAGCTTCACTCGGCGAGGCCGCAAAACTATCGGCATCTCCATCGCAAAATATGCGAGGGTGACGTAACTCCAGCGCGGAACATCATTTGTTATCGTCCGATAATAAATACATAAAAGTTTTACTGCACCGCACGCGCCGAGGAGACACGCGGATTTCCTCTCGGCGTCCACGCGACGACGACGTCGAGCCGCGGCGGTGGTCGTTTTCGCGAAAGGGAGGAAAAAGAACGGAGGAGGGTGAGAACGAGACCGAGAAATGGAACGAGAGAGAGAAAGAGATAGATAAAGAACGAGGGAGAGAATGATGTAAAACAGAAAGAGAGGAGCAAACAAAAGAAGCAAGAGAAGCTAGCGCGTACGTAGAGACGTTATTGAAACGCAAATCACGTTGCGCAACCCGCCGCGCCGCGACCGTAGCGGGCCCGATCGGAATGTCTTGGCATTAATAAAATATGAAGTATAAAAAGTTATTAAAAGGAGTAACGAGGAATTTAATGTTTATTCATACCCGGACGCGCTCGCGCGCACGCTCGGCAAAAAGACGCGATGTGCAGGACGGCAGGGGGAGGGCAGGGGAGGAAGGGATGACGGCTTTGCATATTAAAAATCGTAAATAACGCCGAGCGCGGCGTCGCCTCCGCTCTTCCCCCCCCCTGCCCCCTTGTGCGCCTCACCCCCGCGGGCCTTTACGATTATGATAAATTTTAATCTGCACCGTGAAATCTCCTTTAATGTCCGTACCCCCCTTCGCGCGAGCACTTCCCCCACTTCTCCTGGCCTAGTCACCTTTGTTGTCTCTCGTCGTTAAAGTCGCTCGCCGAGAGAGCAAATCGGATGGGCATAATTGTGTTCTCCGCGAGGAACACGTGGGCTTCGATCTTTGACACTTGCATTCTCGACATGTCATTCGAGAGAGTGTGTCGTACAACGTTGTTCATTAGCCGGTTTTGCAACAAGTATTTAATATTAATCATTGCGCACTGAAACTACTTGAACGTCTGATTTTTTTAAGACTCTTCCGTGAACGATTATCCTCACGTCACAATATAAAATGATAGCAGGTGCTTTATGAAACGTATTAAAATTTAATAAAGTTTTGATTTGGAAGTCTGCTTACCGGGAACATTTAAAATCACAAATGCATAAAAATGGTGAAAAGTGCGCGGATTTTGCTGCCCGCTTCAATTGTAATCGTTAATATTTTATGTATTTTATACCATATATTTAATTTACGGTAAATTAAAAGCTGTAAAAAGGGGGATATAAAATAAATTGTATTAATATAAATAAATCGTGGCGTGAATTTTATCCAGTGGCAGCGTGAGAAAAATCTTGCCTGCGTTACAACTAGCGGTAGTTTTCTTCTTACTCAGATCGCGCGAAGCGTGCGCGTACATACACATATATATATAACGTCGCTTTCATCCGTCATTCGATTCGATCTTATCGCGTGCGAGTACCGTTGCGACCGCGACGTGCCTCGCGTGTCCGTAATGAG
This sequence comes from Solenopsis invicta, assembly GCF_016802725.1. Classification (NCBI taxonomy): domain Eukaryota; kingdom Metazoa; phylum Arthropoda; class Insecta; order Hymenoptera; family Formicidae; genus Solenopsis; species Solenopsis invicta. The sequence goes on along the minus strand of NC_052679.1, from coordinate 1,230,362 downwards.
CATTAATTCGAGTCAGTCGGACTTACGGAAAAGTTTTTCCACAAACACAGTCGCAGACGACGGGCGCGATCGCCTTCGGCGATTACGCGGATAATCGCCGGCCGCCGATCGCGCGCCGCTCGCATGGAGTGTCGTCGATTGTGTTGGCCGCCGTCCGTGGTAAAGTCGAGTTACTCACCTGCAACAGAAAGTGCGAGGAATTTGTTGATTAAACGGTTAACCAGTCGAGGTGTGGGAAAGGTGGGGGCGGGCGGGCGGGGAAGAGGAGGGTCGACGCGCTGCGCCGACAACATTATAGTGTCAGCAGTTTGGCCGACACGCGTTAAATATGCGATTAAACGATAGGCACGGCGGCGCGCCCCGCAACAAAGTATCGGGGATAATTTCATACTGAAATAATAAAAGATAATGGAACGTGGAAACGCGTAAATATTTATTGTCGGCCGCGCAAGAGCGGGCCGCTCGTTACCGCAGATTGATATGACGATAAATCGTTAAGTGCGGCTATTAAAACTCCTGAATAATCTAATCGCGCCGCGTGGATATTATAGTATATATATATGTACACAGGGGGATTGCGCAAAAAAAAGGATGGCATTTCCGCGTATCCGTGAATCGATAAAGCTTCGAGTTGTGAGAATCGCGTTCGTGGCCACAAGTGGCCACATGTTTCGTCTCGTCCGATAGCCACGGGATTTTGCCACGAAAGACGACGAGATTCTAAAAATCGCCGTAAAAATTCTTCAGACAAAAATATATCCACATATTTATACCACACTCTTCGCTATTCATAGACTTGTAACTAATGCCCGGTGCATATAAATCACTCGATTTTATAGCAGTTTTCTATATGTGCCTCGCGAGCATGTACAACTTCTCTTAATATCAATTTATCATACGATCTGCAAAAAATAATCTTGCGCATCTAGAAATGCATGTCATATAAATCTTAATATAAACGGGCGAAATTTCATTTCCGAACATATTTCTCGATGCTTTCGCCGGCGCGATAAACGCGAATGCATTATTATAATATATATCGTCACCTTAATGAAAGCATCACGTAATTCCATATTTTTCCCTAAATTTCCAAATGTCCAAATATTACTTTATTAATATTAACGCCCGGGAAATATCATAATGCAGTCGCATACTGAAAGAAAAACCTGATTTTTCACAATTATTTATTTCGTGCAGTTGTATCAAACTACAACCAAGGCACTTCCTATGAAAAGGCACTATTTTCGCATTTATAAATCGTATTAATATGTATACTTGACTTTTTGCTCCAATGTATACATTAACAGCTTTTTTTTTCAATAAATTATGGAATATCACGGTTCAATTGAAATAGGTCAGTGTTTATCTTAACTCCTTCGTTATACTCAAGTATTTCGCAATATAAAGATGAATGCATGTTATTGACGATAAAGTAATACAATAAAAAATTGAGTAAAAACCAGTAGAGAAATAAAATAAAAAGATATCTACAGATTTAGATCGTGTCGATCGTAGAGTTGCATCGAACGGCAAAATGTTGCATCTAATCTTCTCTTTATTCGTTTCCTTCCCCTCTCTTAACGCGAACAAATGTCGACGTAATCCCTTTCCCGGACGCGATGGGTCTCGATCATCGGTCGTCACCCGTGTTATCTATTCGCGCGTAGACGCGTTCGCGAAAATCGCGAACCAGAATCGGCGAGATGGCGAGGCAAAAAAGGGGGGAGGGGGGAGGTAGAAGAGTATCGCGAAACACGGGGGAGCGGCTCGCGACGAGCCTATCGGGGTGCGATTAAAATATAAAATGGGTTTCGAGGATTCGGACGGTGTTACGCGCCGTTTCAATTATTGTCGCCCCGGCGCTACATACAATTTTTGTCACCGTCCGATCGCGGCTTTCCACCTATCCTCGCCCCGCGCCCGCCCGCCCCCTCTGCTCGATTTTTCCGCCCTGTGCCTGCGACCGTAGCCCGATTTTTTCCCGCGAGCACCGATTTTTTTCCGCCCTTTTGCCAGAGCCGCAAAACGGCGCAAAAATGCGATACCGTTTTGCCGAGCCCGGATTAGCGGCAGATCGCTCCGCCGATTTGGTTCGGGCTTCCATCCCTCTTCCCTCCCCTCCCCGTCCCTCACAACCCCTTTTATTCTATCCCTTTCGTTGCGTCGACGAGCATCGCTCAGCGAGCGCGTTTTTTTCCATTTCAATCCTTTGCTCTCGAGATGAGCGGCGAGTTTTAGCCACGATCCCGCGTGAATCTCCTCTCGATGGTGACGCCTGCGATCATGTTTATTTAATCGACGGACGTGCGAAAGATGGCCGTTCGGTAAACGCGCTTGCACGCCGAGCGAAAAATTTTTATGTCACTTCGTAGACGCCATAAAAAGCGATTTATAGAGATACGTGCGCGCGCCCGACGCGACGCGACGACGTTGCAGCTTGCAATTCATATGCATTATATCGTAAGATCGGTGTCGAAAGTTTCACTTTGGATCCGCACATTAAGTCGATCGTCAACGACTCGAGAAACGACTCGTCCATGAGATGTAATGTTAATCGTCATCTTTTAACACCTCTCGCGCATCTCGCGTCGCGACGTCATATCGCGGAATAAGATTTTAAATTGAAATTCAAACGGAGTCATTGCAACGAGATACAGGGGAGAGCTGCTGAATGCGTATCACTTGAGTCATTTTTTATTTTATTTTCCCATCTAATTTGTATTTCTTCATCTAATAAATGAATGGAAATTGTAGCTTTATGTTTCTGGTACTTATTACTGTTATTTTTTATCTTACACCAGTACCACAAAATAATTTATTATAAAGGTGCAATTTCACATAAATATAATGTCCAGATATTTACCCTCACTCTACCGAAATTATGGGAAATTATGAAAAATTTCGGTAGAGTAGAGGTAAATATCTGGATATTATAGCTATGTGAAACTTAAGCCTTTTTGCCGAGGGGGAAGTCGCTGATCAAAATTGTGTACACTACTGCCTAGTAATACCCAAAATTTTACATAATGCCCCTGTAATGCCCAGTAATTTTTGCCTAGTAATTCCTAAAACCTACTGCCCTCAACGGTTTCCCCCTCGGCATACACCTTCTGAGTAACATTGGAAAAATACTTGTAAAGTTTAAAAAAATAACCTCTCTTAACAAAGAAGTTGTGAAAAAATTCACTTAGGAGAAGACAAAAAGTTTCTCTCTTCAAAATGAATTTGTTTATAACATCTTTTCTAAGTGGAATTTTTTCTTAATACTTTGCATACATCTTCTGAGTAACATTGGAAAGACACCTGTAAAGTTTAAAAAAGTAACCCCTTTTGTTATGAAACAAGTTATGAAAAAATTTACTCAGAAGACGAGAAATTTCTCTCTTTGACATTAATTTGTTTATAACATTTTTCCAAAAGATTAATTTTTTTAACTTTGTAGGCATCTCTCTAATCTTACCCAGGTGTGTAAGGTGGTTAAATTTCTTCCGCAATTTTAAGCATTTATATATTTAACTTAAATACATAAAAAATTTGAAACAAAGAAATTCAATCAAGTTGACAAAATTTAGTCAAGCTTATAATTTTTTTCTAAGTGCGGGTAATCAATAAATAATTTCACTTACCCACAGGATTGTTCCGCTGTTGCTCGATGCTCCTCCCGAGCCTCCGCCTCCTCCCAGATCTCGTCAATAGAGCACAACACAAAACTCGCGATTCTCGCCAACGAAAGATCAATTACGATCGCGTTCTAATTATCACAGCAACGCGCGACACTTTATTAACGGAACTACCGACGAAGCGACATAATCACGTAGCGAAAGGGAACGATCGCGCGAGGTTATGATCTAGGTCGATAGCGTGAAAAAGATCTAACGCGCGAGTAGCCACCTCAGGGCGACGGCTATTTCGTACGAATATTCACGGCATTGTTGTACGGTGCACACGAAAACATTGTACATGTAAGGAGAATCGGGCACGAAACGACCGAACGTACGTAGCGAACGAACGACGCGGCGACGTATGCGAAATAAACACGGCGCTCCCCCGCGGTAACGTTCACTCGCCTTCGTCGCCCGACGCACCGCGGAGAGTCAATACACAACATCATTTGTATCACCGTACATACACAACACTCGCGAACTGTAGCTGTGACAGACACGCGGCGAGATCAGAGCTGGCGTGGTCCGTATCCTCCGAAATGCGCAGCGTAGTTGCGACGCCACCGCCTTCGCCGCTGCCGGCCCGTCGACTGCTGTCCCGTCGGCTGCTGGCCCGTCGTCGCTCGTCACCCGTCGCTCGCCGAAATTCACATATCGCGACGATTCCTCATTGCACGATTGTTGCACGTATGTCCGAGTCGATTTCGCCTTCTTTAGTCGCGGTAGATACATTCGCAACAAAATCGATTCTCGATTCCGACACACGTGTGACAATTGTGCGAAGGGGAGTCGTCGCGATATGCGTATTTCGGTAGCCGACGGGTGACGAGCGACGACGGGCCAGCAGCCGACGGGACAGCAGGACAGCAGTCGACGGGTCGGCAGCGGCGAAGGCGGTGGCGTCGCAACTACGCTGCGCATTTCGGAGGATACGGATCAGGCCAGTTCTGATCTCGCCGCGTGTCTGTCACAGCTACAGTTCGCGAGTGTTATGTACGGTGATACGTAGTGAAATGATCGTTGTGTGTTGACTCTCCGCCGTCCGCCGGGCGACGAAGGCGAAGGTTAGGTTACCGCGGGGGAGCGCCGTGTTTATTTCGCTACGTCGCCGCATCGTTCGTTCGCTACGTACGTTCGGTCGTTTCGTGCCCAATTCTCTTCTTACATGTACAATGTTGCTATTGACGGTGTGCACCGTACAACAGTGCCGTGAATATTCGTACGAAATAGCCATCGAGATGGCTACGCGCGTGTTAGATCTTTTTCACGCTATCGACTTAGATCGTAACCTCGCGCAATCGTGTGTACCTTTCGCTACGTGATGATGTCGCTTCGTCGGTAGTTAACAAAGTGTCGCGCGTTGCTGTGATAATTAGCACGCGATCGTAATTAATCTTTCGTTCGCGAGAATCGCGAGTCTTGTGTTGTGCTCCATTGACGGGATCCGTGAGGAGGCAGAAGTTTGGGAGGAGTATCAAGCAACGGCGGAACAACGAACAACCCTGTAGGTAAGTGAAATTATTTATAAATTACCCGTACTTAGAAAAAAAATTATAAGCTTAACTAAATTTTGTCAACTTGATTGAATTTCTTTGTTTCAAGTACTTATGTATCTAAGTTAAATATATAAATGCTTGAAATTGTGGAAGAAATTTAACCATCTTACACACACCTGGGTAAGATTAGAAAGATGCTTATAAAGTTAAAAAAAAAATAATTTTTTTGGAAAAACGTTATAAACAAATTAATGTTGAAGAGAGAAATTTCTGGTCTTCTAAGTAAATTTTTTCATAATTTGTTTTCTAAGAGGAGTTATTTTTTTAAACTTTACAGGTATCTTTCCAATGTTACTTAGAACATGTATGCAAAGTATTAAGAAAAAATCCCAATTAGAAAAGATATTATAAACAAATTAATTTTGAAGAGAGAGACATCTCGTCTTCTTTTAAGTTTTAAGTAATTTTTTTCACAAATTGTTTTCCAAAAGGGGTTATTTTTTTAAACTTTACAGGTACCTTCCCAATGTTACTCAGAAGATGTATGTAAAGTATTAAGAAAAAATTCCACTTAGAAAAGATGTTATAAACAAATTCATTTTGAAAAGAAAAACTTTTCGTCTTCTCCTAAGTGAATTTTTTCACAACTTCTTTTTTAAAAGGGATTAATTTTTTTAAATTTACAGGTACCTTCCCAATGTTACTCACAACATATATGCAAAGTATTAAGAAAAAATCCCACTTAGAAAAGATGTTATAAACAAATTAATTTTGAAGAGAGAGACTTCTCGTTTTCTTCAGAGTGAATTTCTTCGTAACTTGTCTTTCAAGAGGGGTTATTTTTTTTAATTTTGCACACACCTTTGGAGGACATTAGGAAGTTATGCTTGTAAAGTTTAAAAAAATAATTACTCTTGGGAAAAAGATTATGAAAAAATTCACTTAGAAGAAAATTAAAAATCTCTCTTCAAAATTAATTTGTTTATGACTGTTCTAAGACGGGTCATTTCCTAAAAATTTTGCACACATCTTCTGAATAATATATTATAATTTAGATTTATAATTTGGATTTATATGCATCTTACAGATTAATGTAGCTGTGTTACTACTCCGCTGCTGCGCATCGGTCCGGTGAGTTTTTAGGTATTGAATCCTTGGAAAAATTTTCATTGGAGATTTATGTAACGTGTACATATAAAATAAAAAAGTATCCGAAAGGCATCAAGTAATTGAGAAATAACATTATGAATGAATATATCACAAATTTACCAGATCTATGAAATAGGTGGGAGAAACCGAGGGAGAAACCGCTGATCAAAATTGTGTACACTACTGCCTAGTAATACCCCAAATTTTACGTAATGCCCAATAATTTTTGCCTAGTAATTCCTAAAATCTGTACACCTACTGCCTTCAACGGTTTTTTCCTCGCTTTTTGCTGTTGCGAACAACTTGGTCGCCTAATTTCTAAGTATCAAATTTGCAACATTATATATTTCTTTAAATAATTTAAAATACAAGAAATAATTAACTAATACTTATTCAATTAACAATTTCTTGAAAAAAGAATCAAATATTTAATTAATAAATAATAATGAAAAGGTAAGAATATCAAATAAAACTGGCTTGAATTCATTTTTGCAATTGATATATTTTCATTCATATCAATTATTAGTTTTATCACTTATCAGTCTTACAATAATATCACTTATTGTAATAAAATTTGTGATGATACGATTTAGGAAACTCGATAGATTTCATAAAAATATCGATTTAATCTTTATAATAATTTTGCAAATATGTATGTACAATGAATTTAAAACATTCTACATGTAATATAGCCTTCTTTAATGAAAATATAAAAATTCAGTATATAAACTTGCCTAATTGCATTATTATCAACTACATAAATTGATGAAAAATTAACATCAGTTGAAATAACGTACTTGATTTTTTTACAGCGTTGTTAGCACGCACAAGATGTAACCTGTTTAATTGCATATCACTAGTTTCTTATTTAATTTTTATTACTAAATGTTGCTTATACTAATTATAAGTAAAAATATAAAATATTGAGGAAATACGATCTAGACGACCGATATAACTCTCTTATCTTTCGCGCGATTTAACGCACGATTAAGTGACACGTTACAAATGTAATATAACAATTAATTAAATGTGAATAACATTTTTCATAATTTATCGCCTAAAAAAGGTCTAGCTTCCAAGTCGTTTTATCGCTCAGATTCCATAAAAATTCGATTAAGATAAAGATAAATATCTATGGTTTTTAATTCCAACTAGAAATTTACAGGGAACTTTTCCTTCATAATTTCCTTTATATTAATTTTTCATTGTTAGAAATTCAATCATATTTTTTATCGCGCGCTCGTACTTTATTATTTCTCTCACAGTTTTACTGATCCGTTCAATTTATTCTGATAATCTAAAAAGGCACATACGAAACGAGTTGAATTCTCGATCGTATTCGCGCTAGTTTCGTAACATCGCGATCATAGAGGGATGAAAGAGGGCACTGGAGGTGGATAAGCCGTCTCGTCGTCGTGCAGAAGAAATCTCGAGCGAAAAGCTCCACTCGAGATGCCGCGAAAACAACGTCGAGGGTGGGTCGAAATATACCTAATTGTCGAGAGTGAAACCGGACGGAAGGATGGAGAAGAAGAAAAGAGAAGGAAGGAAGAGGAGGAAGAAGAATGGAAATGACACCAGCTTTCGAGAGCTTCTCCTTCCTTTTCTGTCACTCGTCTCTTTGCCTCCCCCGCTCTTTCGCACCCTCGCACCCCTCGCGTGCGCTCCTTGTCTCACTCGGCACACTTGCTTTTTATCGACAGCGTGCTTTAACCTTCGAAGCGCGGGGATTCGCATCGGAGGCGGTGATGGGTGAGTGCTGTACCCGGTGGTGAGGGGAAAGGGGGAACGGTGAAGAGCGGAGATAGAGAGAAGAAAAGAGAGAAAGGGCGGCTCTCTCTACGGGGTAGTCGGCAAGCGATCGAGGGTACGGTCGGGGCATTAAACCCATTTAAATATAACCAATACCGGTGAGAGGGGGCGACTTCCACCCTCTCGGTTATATGGATATGATTTTTACCGTTCATTCGCGTACAACACGTAAGCCGCGCGCAGATGCACTCGGCCACTCTCGGCCGGCCTTTGACCACGAGAAATATCCACCGGCTTCCCGTTCCTCCCTGTATTTTTTATTAAAAATTCGAACAGTCGCCAAAGGAACGCGCGATCGGTTCTTGGATCCGAAAACATCCATGAAATTGGGTAAAAAGAATGAATAATTATTATTTTTTTTGCAATCTAAATCTAAAGAGGAGGTATCTTTACTTCTTTTTCGTATGCAATTGCAATTAAATCATGTTATTTAAAAAGTCAGTTGCGACGATTCTTCAGGATTTGCAGTTAAAATTGCGATAAATATATTTACTCCAACACTTGTTTATCGGATTCCAGATTTTGGCTCCGACAAATTATTTGTTTTCGAAATTGACTCTTAAAATATCGCTGTCGAGATTAATTATATCTAAAAATATTTAATTACTATATATTTCTTGCGTAGATCTTGAACGATACGATAAACATGTATTGAAGATTATTTGTGCGTTTGTATATCTTAATAAAAAAATATATTTACGTCTGGCTGGCCATCTTATCTGGTTTACACAACTAATTAATCAATTCCCGTGTTTATTCCAACATCATGGATTGCGTAATTGGTATTTCCTGTTTAAAGAGAAAGTATTTCGCGAATTTGGAATGATTTGCAGTTATGTTCGAAAGTGACGAAATCAAGTGCGATAACCCCTGAAATATTTTCTTTTGTTATCGCCAAGACGATTGACAACGATTCCGTAATCTTTTTTCGATACTAATGACGGCTACTCTAAAAATTCCATCGTTCGATTTCGTTTTATACGATAAAAAAAAATAATTGTTGACATCTCATAATAATAATAATTACTGTTTTAAAATAAATTACAATAATATGTCAATAAATCTTATTTTTTTGCGTAATTCAGAACGACACGTACTTTCGCTTTTCTTAAATATCAATGCTACAACAACTCGAGTGCTACAGGCAAAGTTAGAGAGAAACGGTCCCGAGACAGTCATCAAAGTTACGTCACGACGAGGCGAGCACGGAATCATCTTTTTCGAATCTCGCGAGTGTTTACTCGGAAGTCTACTTATCATTCGAACCTGTCCTACGACCTCCCGAAATCCTTGCACTCGAGATCACGTCCGCGGCGCAATCAATGGCGCTACGTGAGCTGAGATAAAACAGGAAGCGTAAGTTAGCAGATGAAGGGAGGCGGCGGCGGGAGAAAGAGGGGAAGAGTAAAAGAGAGAGAAAGAAGGCCGCGGGACACGTGGAGTGCATTAGATTGGGCTATCGGGAGAGCACGTTTGCCTTTATACGTCAAGTGCACTGGCTACTCTCGACTCGACTCGGCGTGGCGCACAGTTATGCACCGCAAATATGAGCGTACGGCGTCACGATGCGTTATCGCGCCGCCCTTATCTCATCGAGAGATAGAGAAAGCCGACACAGGCACATAATTTCAAACTTTTTTTGATAATAACTACTAACGTAAGTCCTTGTCTCTCGTGGGAATAAAATAAAAATAGGCCTATTGGCTAAAGTTCTCTATCTTATAAGGGGAGATCCAGATATATATATCTTGCGAATTTTGGAAAGTTCAATATTAAGATAACACAGAATTTGATGTCGTAAAAGTAATATGTAATATTCAGGTGCCAATGAATATAGAAGGATTCAATTTACAAGGTTTTTTTTCTTTATTATTTGAGATTGATTGATATCTCTTTTTTGCTATATATATTTTTTCTCGTCTTCTTAATCTCTTTTACGAAATTTTACAAAACATATTTCTTTAAATAACAAAAAAGATTATCGTTTATATTTCTTCAAATTGTTTATTTAATAAAAAAAAATAAAACAAATTATTTAAAAAGATCAAAATACGTTTAGTTATTTTTTAAATGCGTATTGTTTAACAAAAACTGCGAGTTTGAGAAAGTTGGCACTTGGGCACTACGGCTAGACTAATTCTGTAAAGCTTCGTCCATTTGCTGTTAAACTTTAAAATCTTGTAACAGCAACTCTTTGATCTAGTAGCATTCAGGAATGTTACAATACATATTACTTTTACGACATCAATCCTACATCTTAATATCGAACATTCCAAAATGCACGAGGTACACACCTGGATTTCCTCTTGTGAGCTCAAATATAATCTATCTTAAATTAACCCTCCGTAGACACATTGGGTCTTTTCTGACCCAGATAGAATTTCACTCTCGACTTTCTCCGAATAAATTTTAATTTTTATTAAATAACGATTTGAAACTTTGAAATTATTTATTAATGTAGAACAGATATTAAAAGGTAGCCTTGAACTTTTTCTAGACTTTTTTAAGCGCACGTAAAACAGCAAAAAAGAATTGGGCTGGACAAAAAACCCGACAAAGTAAAAATATGTGTGCCTGTGAAAGGTTAATCGTGCCAAAGGAAATAGTTTTAGCGACGGAAAAATGGGACGATTGACAATTGAGTTTAAATAATAATAAAAGAAATGATTCGACGACGACAGCGAGATTTTTACCCGCAATTGATTCCCGTAACAAATTCGCGTGGCGATCCGACGTCGGAAGCCCGTTGTAATCCGACATTTTACAACATAAGCGATAAGGCAGCCTCATCGATATCCCTTGCTTCGTACTTTTATCCTTCCGGTCTGGAATAAATCGCGCGGCGATACATTATCGTCGTGAGTAAAGGATGATCTATTTAAACGTCGGACTTTCCTCGAAGACTCGGATTCGCCAACGGCGTGTTAAATTATTACGCGGCCCGCGCGCCTTTTATATCACGCCCCTCTCCACGGCAGATACGACTTTTAGTAGGGCGCAACCTCATCAAAGATGTAGGAGCGGCAAATAAACGTTTACGCTCGCCTCGCCGGTACCCGCCGACGCGGCGCGCGCGATACGATTCCTTCGCGATCGAAAGCGCCCCGTCCGTCGTCGTTGCGAGTATTAAATTTCTCGCGCGTCCGTGTGCTCCGCTTCGATTTTTTTTCTTCTTTCTCTCTTCCGCGGAAATAAAACTTTACGCATTCTGCCATTAAACTTTCTAATGGGGTCGGCCGGCATTAAAGCGTTTCTGCCGCGCGCGCGAGCGCGAGGCCGCGCCCGGCGAAATAAATTTCAATATCCGCCCGATCGCGATCGGCATAAATAAAAACAGCAGCACGTGCACGGCTTAACGACCACGTCAATATTTATTTGACGTCCCGAGGCTCGTTAGTGCCTTACATTAATTGAACCCGAACTCGCCCGCCGATTTACTTATCGGGAACGATTCTTATCGGTCAGCCATATACATGTATACCCGTCTGCCTAATCGGGACTAGTAGATTATTATCAATGCGGAATTCCCAGAGCCCCCGCGATGAGAGGATCTTAAATCGAGTGAGATAAACAGATACGTCAAACAGATTTCAGAGAGAGAGAGAGAGAGAGAGAGAGAGAGTAAATGCGAGAACAACTTTTCTGTAATTGCCACTTTCAGGTAAAGTTATTTCGTGCAGTGAAATATTTAATTCATTTGCAGAAGATGTATCACGGTATGATGACAATTTCCGACACTGCAGATTTATCGCTAACGATAGATTTACGTTTCGTTTGTAAGGTCGCTGTTGCATCGCCGGTAAATGGCATTTCAAGCTCCGTTTTCAAATTTAAATGGTATCCACTTGAAATTTAAATAATATCTACTTTGAGAAACTGGGACATCTTCCCTATCGCGTTCAGCTTAGGTAGAAGAGCATCGAAGGATATGGATACGGATAAGTCTCTAGGCGGAAGGGGACGAGAGCTTTCTCTTCGGACGAAAGTCGAGTAACAAAACGCGCGAGCATATGCGCTTACGAGTGGAATGCAAATATCACTACGGCCGATAACGCGAGGTCAATTCTCTGCCGTTCGTTTGGTCGTTCTTGCTATAACCCGTCCTGCTTCTTGGTTCTCCCCCCCCCCTCTCTCTCTCTCTCTCTTTCTCTCTCTCGGTACTCGGCGAGTACAAGCCATCTCGACACTGCAATCGAGTAATTATCGAGGCTACCGCAAAAACTAACGCCGCTCCTCAGAGTTCTTTCGGGGGTGGGAGTAAAACGGAGAGTTCGTAGTTAATACCGTGTTTATCGAGTTAGTCGATTCGAAGGCAGCCCGTCCGCGTAATTCCGCGACAATCCGATTTCCGAAACGTCGGCGCAGGACTTTGCTGTCGATTGCGCGATTGCGTCGCGCCTCGAGTCCACTCTTGAGTTTTCCCGAAGTCGAAGGGGCTTTTGTACGTCCTCTTATTTTTTAACGTCGCGCACGTCTCGTTCAATCTACCCATGTGGCATGAACGCCGAGAAAAAAACAAAAAATTCCACAGCCGAGGAACGTGCCCGAGAGGAAACTATTAATACGACTTTCAATTTCTTGGACAACGTGTCGCGTCCATCTACTACGGATAACGATCTTCGATAGGCAGGGACCATTTTTTAGTAATTTTATCACAGATAGTGTATAGCGCATATTAAATTAACTGCCATCGTTTCTGAACAACGACTATTTCATTTGATATTTTCGACGATATTTCTTACTTTATGACGACTATTAATTTTGTGCCTGGAAAATGTAGCGGGCAGTCCGGTGCAGCTGCACCGTCACAATTATCCCGATTGACCCTACATATTTAAAAGTTAAAATTGATGTGTATAGATATATCCGCGGTAGAGATATATCGCCGCGGCAACGGGGGCTACAAATTATCGCCAGGTAAAGGCACAAAGCGTTATGTACCGATATACTCATCCATATTGAGATCGCTCTGTCCCACAATGGGCTCTAACCGACTTTTATTCAAAAGCGGGGTTTTTCAACAAAGTTGATGAAAAACACGCCGGCGCCTCCTCCATGGCGAACCGAGCCATTTATCCAATCACAGTCCGCGATACCGGCGGCCGGTGAATTAATAAAAAAGCAATCTACAAACTATCGCAACGATTTATACGTGTAATTCCTCTGATTAACTCGCGGTATTGCCGCCGCGCGTTTTTATAACGCGCCCGTTTACGCGGGCCGGCGGAATTGCGCGACCCGCGCGTCAATGATTGTAATTTTATTACATGCAACAAATCGAAATTCCAACCTAGTCGCCGGGTAAATTCGACATTAGCGCGTTCAACATTTAACATTAAAATAGGATGAGCCTCAGTTATTCGATATAGCGCGAAAATAGAGATTAATTAACATTTAGGAGCTCGTTCCGCAAACAACATCGCGCGGTAAGCTCCGGTAAAGCGAACGAATTTCTGCCGACGAATCTTGGGAGTTTACAGATGATAATTGAATTACCGTTTACGGATTATGGTATTGAATACCGAGCGTGTGTATTTGACGTTTCCCGCTTGCGATCTGTCTACGAAATTGTAAATCGATTGGCTCGAGTTTCAAACGATCGACGATTTTCCTTTATTTGCTCGTTGCTGTCACGCGGAAAGAAACGATGACTTGGAAACATCAATTAAATCTCAGTAGTTTCGAATTTTTCTATTATTGCTAAAAGTTAACTGCATCAAAAATAAAATACGTTTGTTGCGAGATAAAACTTTATTAGCTAAAATTAAAAGCGTGCTTTGACTCGAATAGCTAGAAAAGTGATTATTCCGCAATATCTTGCCCACATTCGAAATTGTTTATGAAGCGTGTATTTGGTTGTATTTTCTAATAGCGAATATTTTTCGCCGCATCTGCTACATTGTAATAACTAATAAATTGAGCTCCAGCAGCAACAACATCAACTATCTGTATTTTAAGATCACAGCTGCCACGGCTCTCGCGTGACTGAATTTTAGTCTCGTTGCGGTTTCCTTTGCGTGTGCATTCCTATTTTCAAAATTCTGGTATATAAATGAATATTTCATAGCACATAATTTTAATTCTCAAATTAATGTGCTCCAATATTCTCGCATACAGAACTCTAAAAATAAAAACTTGAAGGAAACTATTTCGCCAGAAATGTCCTCAGATTGACTTGAGTTCATGTTTCAAGTTGTTAGAACGATTTCGCTAATCGTTACGCGCTTGTAAGAAATTACTGGATCCCCCTTCCGCACCCCGAAGAATAAATAAACGCATTCTCTCTTTCATCCTCTCTCCTCCTTTCTGTCTCTCTCCCGCTTGCTCGCTCTTCATCATTAACACGGCGATTCGCGATGCGTACGCGTGTGCGTGACGTAGTCCCACGTCCCACGCGACCCCACGGTCACTGCCAATTAGGTGTGACTCGCATAATTTGCGCCATCATCCTAGACAATCGACGGCATCGCCTGGTAGTAAATGAGGAAAATCTGCACACAATGCCTCTCGTGATGGTGTACATGATTCCCCCCCCTCCCCGGATCCCTCTCGCCCCTCTTCCCTTCGCAGGTACGGCGAACAAACGCGTACCCCACAGGACGTTACGAGAGGAGGAGGTAAGCGGGGGGTCAGCAGAGAGAAAGGCGGAGGAAGAAGACGCGGAACTACAGAAAAGGACATTGATCGCCACGATTACTCCTCACGACATCGATGTATCCCGTACACGCGTCGCTATCAATTTCCATTGTATTCGCCATTGAAAAAAGATTGGATCGTATTAACAACTCGGAAATTGGACGAATAAAATGAATGCGAAAATAGTTTCCTACATTCATACATCTGTTTGAGATTTAATGTCGCATTCTTCAACTATCTTTTTACATCACATCAATCATTCTCCCCTCTCCCTATTCTCTCGATACGGATGAACGTAGCGTTATTTTGTAAAAAAACGGAATCTAGATTAATTCAGGAGCATCTCCATGGGTGGGTTAAGTGGCGATTGTCAAAGAGACGCAACGCGGGCGACTCGTCAAAGAGTTGACCGTTCGGCGCGGGGAATGAAAGGGTCAGACCCTCCACAGAACGCCCAGGCGGCGCGGCAGCAGCGGCGGCGTGCCGCTCTATATCCAATTAATTAGACTTTCGACTACGCACCTTCTAACGGGGGCTTCTAAATGCATGGAGCGGCGAAGGGAGCGGGAGGGGAGCCCGCGCGGTCTGCCACTGGAAATTCGCGAATCTCGCGGCAATATCGCGGCCGCTATGAATACGATACCGCTGCCGGTCATCGCGCACGCAGAGCGTAACACCCTCTTCGTTGCAACCCTCGTGTGCCGTCCGACCGTCAGCAGCCACCCTCGCCTATTCCCTCCCTCTCGTCCCTTTGCCCTCCCAGCCTCCGCTACCCACCTCGTCGAGCGGTTGTACGCGACCCGCGCTTGACGCGCGCTCGTCCTCTTTTCAGCACGCGCTGGTCCTTTGTTGACGCGTTCCTGTTTGTCATTCCGTTTGTCATTCCATTGCCGTTGTTTGTCGCCCACCGCCGCGCGCCGCGCGTTGCTGACGCTGTCATTGTCGGACCGCGAATCGCGGCCGATAAAACCGGCAGCGGGATCGTTCGACAAGCGCGCGCGCGCGCACACGGGAGAGTCGAGATGACGATCGAGACGGTGGGCGCGCGCCAATAACATGCGCGCGTTACGAATGACCGCGTCCATCTCCCACGTAGCCGATGGTGTATCTCGAGAGAATATACGATCGCTACGCGCACAATATAGACTCGTTTCAACGAGATTTTATTTTTTTCTTTTTTTTTTAAGGATGTATGATCGAAACCATCTCAGCAAAAAATGAGTTATATTGTTGAAAATATAATATGCCATGAGATCGCTACCTAGATAACACAGAACATTCTATGGATGTCTATGAATGTTCTATGGATATTCGAATGTTCATAGAACGTTCATAGACATCCATAGAACGTTTTGTGCTGTCTGGGTATTGGTTTCAACTGTGTAAGATTAAATTAATGAAATGATGACTGTTAATAAGATTTTACTTACTGCCTATAGCTTTAGAAATACCGGACATGATTGTACAATTGGATGACTAACAATGATTACCTCATATCACCGCATATTCCAATGCTCACCTACATTTAGTTTAGAATCTCACAGCAACCTAGTTTTTAAACCTTCGTAGATCATTCTCTATTTTAATACTTATAATTTAGTCAAACTAACTGGGTCGTTGATAAACGATTGTACTTTTCAAAAGATCTTTGAGCTCCAAAAATATGAAAAAATTCTCTTTTAACATTTAGGAATACGAATGCACAATTATGTGAGCGACACGTTTTTTTGTTTCTTTCGTACATGTTTGAATTTAAAGCAGAATTGGCAAAATGGAAATTATCAACAGGAAATTGTCTCAAATGACCCTGTTTGGCCTGCGAAGGGTTAATTAATATAGGCGCGTTTTTAATTCGTCGATTGATCAATCGCATTATGCGCAAATGCAATTGCTTTGTAAATGCTGTATTTGCACATAATGCAATTGATCAATCGATGAATTAAAAAACTTGACTTATCTTTGTAACAATTTCTTTCAACCGTTTTTTAACAACCAATTATCCATTATATTTCTTTAGTTTATCAAAAGTCATCTTTAGTTTCTAAGAATACTATTAACATTTTACATTCAAAAAAATTTTTTTTAATAAAAAAAATACATTTTCTTAAAACCATATATTTTGAGGCAAGCACGATAAAAATATTTACTTTCAGTAAGTAGATACGTTATCTTAAGTATATAATATTGTATTTTTATGTATTTTCCACTTAAATCGTGATTTTACAAATAAGTTAATAATATTATTAAGTAAAATTATTTTCTTAGATTAAATATTTTCTAGGACTATGTACGAAAAAAATTATTTGATTAAGAATTATTTTATTTTATTTACATAAATATTTCAATTAAAAAATGTTTAACTTAATTACAAGTAAATAGGACAAGATATTAGGACCCATCGAATAAATAACTTTTTGTGTTAAGTAAAATTTCCTTGTTTTAAGGTATTTTGTTTTTTGTTTTTTTTTTTGTTTTTTTTTATGTACTTGTATATTGTACGAAACAAGTACATAGTAAGAATTGAATTTTTACAAGACTATACAAAAGATTTGCTCTTCATATAATTTTAAAAGAAACGTAACGTGATATGTCAGTCGTTTGATGTATCTGCCATAAGATGACATGTATAAAATTCTAACTTGAACTTTTATTTTCTTAGAAACTACACGATGTCATCGATCGAGTTGAAATCTTAATATAATATTAGTTTCGCTTGAAATAATATTCTACATAATTTCTCAACTTTTCAATCGATGAATTAAAAAATCTCGCCTCGTATCTACTCGATCGAATCAGTGCGAAACCGAAGATGGATGTCGTCGTCGTCGTCGTAACCGCGGCTCGTGTTTGTAATTTGCGGCACGCCGTACGTGTTATAACTTTTTTTCGTTACGCGCCTATTAAGGAAACAATTGACGTTACCGTTAGCTTGCGTAAACATGTTAAAAACTCCACTGAGACATATACTTACTTACTGTTATTACCATTTTGCTTCGTTAGCCTTGTTAATCTTTTGCGGTTGTGGCGTATTGCTACTTCTCGGTAACAAGAAAGGCGGAACGTAAAGGCGATGTAACTACGACTGACACACTATTATTTTTGCTGGCAAAGATTGCGTTCAACACCGTTTCTCCGTAAAAACTAGGGCGATTCGACGAAATTTCGTTAACTTTCTGATCTTGGACGATAGCGAGATTCGTGCACGAATTGTCCTGCTGCAACATCGATCTCTACAAGCCGCGCAGATATCGTGCCATTCTTTTGAGTGGGCCCTCATCCTCGCTAATCGCTCGTCATTTTCGCTGAATGGAAGGGTTCGCGAGACTCGTGGAGGGGAGATAAAAAAAAAATAGGGCACGCCGAGGGAAAGGGCGAAAGGGGACGAATCGGAAAACGCGGCACGGTCGTAACCGTAAACGTAAACATAAAGCCAAAATGATAAACGCAGCGGGGTATACTTAATGGCGCGGCCATTCCGCGCGCGGTAGGATGGGGTGCACATGCACATGCACGTGTCCTCCTGCGCCCTCGTCCAACGTTGCGCGCGTAGAGCGCGGCACGCGAGTGAGTGCGCGTTTATCGCGCGCGCTTTACGCATTTCGGAGGCGATAGAGAGCGATAGCGAGATCGGCGAGAGAGCGAGCGGAGAGGGGGGGGGGGCATAAAGGGAATGAAGGGCCAAGCGATCGACGCTATCGGCCGCTGCCGCCGCTGCCGATTCGAACCCGCGTCGATATTCGCATTCGTCATACACAGCCGCCCGTACCGATCGGCCATCGCGATCGCTGATAGGCTCGCGGCGGCGGCGGTGGCGGCGTCCCGCGTTGGATAGATACCGGTGCGCGAGAGCGTCTCTTTAATTGGCCGTTCCTCACCGACGATTTTAACGAGCGATCACGAGCGGGAGAGTAGCGGCGAGCGATGACCGTTTGTTTCCGATTTCCGACTGACGACTCTTCTCGGATCAGCAACTTTTCCGTACGTGCGCGCATTTTGCAAACGTGTGTGCGAGTGCCTGTCGCAATCATTGTGCGCTTTACTGATCGGTAAACGCTCACGATATTGCGCCTACGTTTTTCACGTTTCCGAAAAACAAACAAAGATTGCTAAGTGTTTCCATCTAGCAATAACGTTTATTCAGTTTAAAAAATAATTCGATTAATAATAATTACGAATTTATATATTTGAAAATACAGTCTAACGAGGAGAGATTCAGATATGCATCTCACGGATTTTGGAAGGTTCGATATTAAAATGTAGTATTTTATGTCGTAAAAAATTAATATGTGAGATCGAGGTGCTATTGGATTAAAGGGTTAAAGTTGCAAGATCTTTTTTCTTTTTTTAGTGTTCGAAATCTGATAACGTCTCTTTTTTCTTCAACATTTTTATTTTTTTTTCTTGTGTGTTTAATTTGTTTTATAACTGCAACAATTATTTTCTGCCTATTTGATTACTAGATTATTGAATGAACAAGAACGTATTACATAACTTTGACGTCACGGCAGGCTGTCAGGAAAATCGCGTTTGTTTATCCCCATTAAGTTCTTGATAGCGCTACGGAGAGAATTTACGATCGCGCGAATAAAAGTCGCAGTCTGAAGAACGAGTTCGAACGACCATCGGTTTGCTCAAAGCACTTAATTCCGCGCGTGCAACGAAGAAGATGACGCTTCCGAACATAATGCCAGCGATAAGTTTATGCGGAGTATTTTTTTTGCACGCGCGTGCGTGCCCGTCGATGCCACTTTCATTAGCGATTTTAACGACTGGTTCGGCCGTGTAACGCGTCCTCCTTCTTTATGTCCTCGGCGAAAAGCGCCTGAGCGTGTGCCGAAGGATGACTGAAAAATGCGCTGTAGCATATCGAGAGATTGCAAATTAATTAATATGACAGCTAGTCATCGAGACTTCACTTAGAATCACGCGTAATCGTTCATCGGTCTCGTCGAATGAGAAAAAAACGCAAATCTTGGCGATAAATGAGATAAAAATCCGTACAAGCTTCTGTATAAGCGTCGCGTTTAGTGGTGGATTCGCGCGAAGATAGATAATCGCGAGTTTTACTGTTGAAACATTTCTTTGAAACGGAAAGATCGTATCCGGTATAAATACGAGGATACTGGCAGCCGCGTTTAGAACTAAATGTAGTGCGCGATGATGAATATGGAACAAAGAACCTGAAAGAACTTGGACTCGCCGCGATATCTCTATTTTTACATGAATCGATAAGAAACGAACATAGAGCCCGGTTAAGAGAAGCGTCAATAGCCTTAACTCGATTACGACGCGAGATTTACATTCGCAACGACGAGATAGAACGGGATAGAATGTCAAGCCGGGACTCTATGTGACCAGGATATTTAACGTTAATAATTGAAATATGGCGCAGAATGGTGCGCCGTTAAATTTTCATTGGAGACAAATCGGATCGTCCGAGAATTCCTAATCGAGACAAAGTTAACAAATAAACCACATTCCCCGCCTTATTGTTTCGCACTCGTGTTTACACTCTCCTGGGACTAAATAAATCTACCTACAGACTCCAGCGCGATTTATTGCCTTTATTTAGTCGACGGCCAAGAATAGATCCCGGTGTCACCGTTATTCTTCATGATCCCGATTCATTCCCGGGACAGAGTCATTAAGTCCCGCACGCGGGACAGAAGCGGGCGCGGCGCGTCGAATGGAAAGCACTCGCAATGACAACGCCGGAATATCGACAATGCCCGGAGTCATTCGGCAGTCATCATCGAACGACGCGGCGACGGTAGCAGTGGCGAACGAGCCTCTTCCTCCTTATCATCGTGCGAGAAAATTAAAGTGAACTGTATACACGATGTGTCAGAAGATTTGAAAGAAAATCGAGAGTGGCAAATTTTTAACTAACTCTTCTTTAGCAAACATTTTGGATCAGACTGTCCCTGGATCAGATTGTGGAATTAAAAAATTTAATCTCTCTCCAAGGAAATATATGTAAATATATATGTATAAAATTCTCAAAGAACCGACAATTAATTTTAACATCGCTCATTTTTAACTCGATTTCAACTCGAAGAGAATCTTATTTCGAGACTTTACAATCGAAATCTTGTACTTGAGAAAAATATCTCAAGAAAATAAGACAATTGTAGATAATGTATTTATAGCAATTTATCTGTAAGGATGGTCGTATCAATGAATCACTGATAAATCATTCAAAGAAAGAGAGAGAGAGAGAGAAATGTGTGTGTGTGTGGGGGGGGGGCGTATGTGTATGATTCGCACAAACATTGTAGATAAAATACGATAAATTCATTTCTCTTGCTTTTCTCTAGTTCGGGACATGTAAGCGACATTTAAGAGGAAACGAACGACTTTCGATGCACCCTGTGCATGCACATGTGGCTGGCAACCGCTGTGTGGAGACGCAGGGCGGGGGAAAGGGGGGGACAGCGAGGGGGTTGACTGTTGAGGACAGAGCGGGGAGGAGGAGAGTATAGAGCTCGGCTGTAGAGCCCTCGCCTGGCAGGATGTAGGCGTATAACAATGACAAACCGTGAAACAATGCCGGGCGCCACTGGAAAAATTCCAAAAAACGCGGATAATAAAAACGAGAGCTCGCGTGCGCGCTCGCCCGCGAGCCCCGTGTGTCCCGCATTGGTGGCTGGCGCGCGATGGCGTCGCTCGTCGGTGTCGGTGTCGGCACCAGTGTCGGCCTACGCGCGACGTGTGCTGGTAGCGGGTGTCGACGTCGACGTCGTCGTCGCCGTCATCGTAGCGGCGAGTAGCCGCGGCTTGGTTGAGGGGGTTGGTGGTGGTGGTGGTGGCGGTGGAGGCGACAGGAGGGTGGTAGCGACGGTCGTGGTGGTGAGACAAAAAATGGGGGTGGACGGGGGAGGGTGGAAAAAAATGCAAAAGCCCCGGCGCGCACGGCGCTTCGTCGGGGGACAATACGCGGCGATGAATGCCTATTATATTTATCTGTAACAGGCGTTCCATAAAGCAAATAACACAGAAGTGTAGCGAGGGAAAAATCGAGCTTTTTTTTCGACGCGCCGCAGCGCCGCGAGGACCGGCGCTGAAAAAAAGAGGGCGAGCCGACAAGGGGCACGGGCATGCGAGGGGAAGGGTGGCGCGGACACTACCGGGGATTCCGGGGTGCGGGCGGCTGAAAATTCGAGTCCTAGGGCGTCGATATGGTCGAGCCTCTCTCTCTCTCTCTCTCTCCCCCCCCAGGCTTTTCTCCCGCTCGAGTCCTATTTTTTACGCGACGTTCTTTTTTTCGCGATGAAAGGGTTAATGCGTTTCGCCCGGCTATGGTATCAGGTAGGGTGCGATATACATACGCGTATATCTCTGCAATGATATCTGTAAGTATAATCTTTTGTTAGATGAAACTGGATATGAAAACGGATATGGTATTCTGCGGCTAATTGCACGCGAGGTTTACGTCATTCTCTACAATCCTTTTGTACGACATTTGTACAATTGAAGATTTTCGTATAAAAAGATTTCAAGCGTTTAAAGTTTTCAGCGCATATTAAAGACTTGGAAAAGTTACGCTTCAAAGATACACATAATACTTTATCGTAATAATGAAACATTTTCCCTTCTTTGCTACCGTCGATTGAACGCTTCGATTTCCTCAAATAAATTATGTACACCGTGTTTGACTTTTAATTTCGATAGGAATTATAAAAGACGTGTGAGAATACCGCATACATAGATTAATGCGACTTTCTACGACGGTGTGACCGCGCCGAGTTAATTATGGGTGCTAAAACCGAGGTGAGTCGTCGACAGAGTGCGGCAGCGTTTCGTAGAGCAAGAAAATTCGGCGCGCCGTAAAACCTCTCGTGGAAGATTAGAAAGTGACGAAGCGTCTCCGACATGTAAGCCATGAATAGAGATGAAACCTCTCCGTAACTTTCCGTTTGGGCCATCTCTCTCGGTTGAAATTTGCCTCAAATTTTCCATACCCGTTACGACGCAGATCGCGCGCTGCGTCAAGTTTTACTTCCGCAATTCTCACGGATAAGATAATTTTCCTAAATGATGTTGAGATAAACCTTGTAACGTACGTACAATGTGTACGTATAGGATCTTTTATCTCGATAATATCGTCTCGAAATTTTTTCATAACTTAATTTTATTAAGGTATTGTAACGCTGCATTATTAAGTGATTTTTTTTCAATGTAATGAATTTTTTGAAATGTAATTTTTAAAATCATAAATAGCACAAGTTCTTTTTTTTATTAATTTTATATTTAAAATAAAAATAAATTGAAACTTGAATAAAGATCTGAAAAGAATATAAAAAGGTTGAAAACAGAAACTCTTACGCGTGTAATGAGTGGATGATACGTCGGAAAGTTCGCTGGCAATTTGGTTCGACGAGAGATTCATAGGGATCGAGGCGAGCCACGTAGTGGCCGGAAAGTGCCGGCACGATTTTATTGAGATAGGTCGGCGACGGTCAGAATACCTCGGCTTACCCCTTTGGCTCGAATTTTCGCGAGGAATCGCAATCGGATAAAGCCAGCCGGCGGGTAGCAAGCGCGGCGGCCGGTAGAGAGAAATACCGTGGATAGAATAACGTAGAGTGCGACGGGGTGGACGGACGCGGGAGAGGGTGGCTGAAAAGAGAGGAGCGAGAGAGAGAGAGCGGACGAAGCGTGGAGGTGTATGCCAAAAACTATAACCTGTTGCACGCCGCGGCAGGAAGCCCGAAAAACGCCTCTAGCCTCTCTCGTCCCTTTTACCCCACCTCCTCATAACCCTCCGCCCTTTCCGCCCCTGCGGCCGCTCGCCGCCACCAAACTCCACGCCGAACTTCTCGCCGCCGCGCCGTGTCGGGCAAGGAATTCCACGGTGGCAGTCACTCGATAACCCATCATTTGCCATCGAATCGTCTCGAGACTATCGGAGACTTGAGCCGCGCGTCACGAAGCTCTCTCGAATGAGAAATACGATGGAATTTCTCGTGGTGTATGTGTGTGTGTGTGTGGCTACCGTTCTTTCTCTTTCTCTTTCTCCCTGTCTCTCGTCGCCCTTTCTCTCCGTCATCGCCGCTTCTAAATACACCGGCGAATAAACGGGTTAAACTTTTAACCCGCTGCCGATGCGCTATTCAATTTCCAGCTTATCTCCGAGTTACGCATAATGAAATTTAAAATAACTGAATTTTCGTGCGCGCGTGAGCAGGCCCAGCGGATCCGATTAGTACGCGGAGCGAAATGAAAAAGAGTCCGGCGAGAAGTTTACGTCACCGAAGGTAACACGTGTGTGACAAAATCTGCTTGCGCCAAAACGGTACGGCAACTCGATTCTCTTTCGTCCTCTGGAAAAAAAGGAAAAAAGCCACTGGGCGAAAAACCTCTCTCCCGTAAAATCGGCCGCTCGCCGCATCCCTCCTGGCTTCCCAACCCGCTCGTCCCGGTCCCCCCCCCCCCTCCTTCTCACCATCACATGGCTCCCGTTCCCGTGTCATCGGCGTCCTCTCACGTGTATTTTTATGAAATCATTGTTTCGGACGACAATACACCGGGATGAGCAGCGCACAATGACTGCATCGGCGGCGGAGATGCGGAGGTGGAGGCTGTGCGAAGAAGGGAAAAAAGAGAGCCGGGAACAGGGGGGAGGAGGGGGAGGAGGAGGAGGAGGAGGAGGAACGGAAGGGGAGACTGGTATCCATTCGAGAGGGAGAAAAGGGTGGTACAAGCGGGAGGGGGAGGAGGAGGAAGTGGCGGAAAAGCACGTACGCCAACACGTGCCACATTCAGCCGCTCGTTCCTGCGTTCGTTCGTTCGGTTCTTTGTGATGACTGTCGATGAAACGATGACATATTTTTCCGGATTTTCACTCCCGGAGTGCCCCGCGGTACTGCCATTCACACCTTCCCTCGTATCCACCCCCGTGTCCCTCCGCCTTTCGCCCGGAACACGCAAGGCGCGCGTGCACGCCGCCGCCCGCGCCCGCGCCGCCTCGGGTGCATCCTGTAGGTCTCCTTTCATCGATCCCCCCCCCCCCCCAGTCTTGCGCCTTTTCTTTCCGTATGTCGCGCGTCATTCTCCGTACATCCCTTTCGCTTAACCCTTCCTCGAGGGTGATTTACATGTAAACATCCTCACGATCGCTGCGGTATAACGCGATTCAACGTTTCATTTCAAACGTCAAGATATAATGTAACGCTGGTAGATCGTGAACAAAGGCGAATAAAAAAATAAATCTACAGAAAAATACTATACGGAGAAATCTTTGAGAATTTTTCCCCAAACCCATGGTAATCGTGAAACAACATAATTTATATGATTTTCTGATTTATTATTAATGTCTACTAAAGCAGAATTTCCCAAGCTATGGACCTACTATATTTTTCAAAACGGCAAACATCCACACACACGACCCATCTAGCGAGATAGAAAAAGCACAGAAGAGGATGGTGAAATGATTATTTACACTACTATATTTATATTACATTACTCCTTTTTAATGTTTTATTAAATATATAATTTTGTAAATATTCCATCTATTTCTCTAATGAGGTGCAAAGACGCGCTTATATTTTGTTTTTGTTGATGACGATTTTCGCATTAAGGCGAATCATTTTCATGTCTAAGAAGTGAATTTGACACTTGTAGTTTATTAAAAAATCTGGTTTTGATTCTACCGCTGAAAAATTTGTCACGACCTGCGATTGGCAAACTCTGTATTAAAGTACATAAAATATCAACATTGTTTTATCATTACATATAACTGAACATGTTTACGGTTGTTCTTTGATATATATAATTAATGGATTTTTTAAATCTAAAGTTTCATCACATTTCTTGGAGTCTCATGTGGAGTAAATGAGTTATGAAATTACACTCCTCTTTGTTTTTGGTTATTTTAAAGTTACTTCGGATTTTGCAACCCGTAATTGACTCATCAATATGAGAGAAACAAATTCCGCAAGACCAATAATTGTATCGCTGATGATGACTCGGAACGAGTTGAAACACTCGATGTGGCTGTGAATAATAAAAGTTTTTTTTCCATAAGTTATTTGCGCTCTTTCAACCGCGTTGTTACTCTCATTAATCTGTATTATTTGTATAACATGTTTGATAATAAATTAGGAAAAGTCACATAAAGTTTTTTGAAATATGTCGTTCCACAAGTGTCATAATTTTTAAGGTTTATTCTAAGAGAAAATTCTTTCCACGTACAAATTTTTTATAACAATATCTCTATATAATTAATATTCATAAAAATATTTACCGTCACAATGTCGCCGATGTTACCAATTGATATCAAAACAGCTGCGCGCACAAACCCAAGAGACGTACTTTCGATCGAACGTCGTAAGAAGTAATATAACTTTTATGGAATCTTTATTTTGAAACGTATCGAAAATGATCGTCCACCGCCAATCGACGTGGCATATTCCGTATTTTATTATCAGTAAAATATCACGAGAGCCGATTAAGAATTAATAACGCCGAGGCTGTTAAAACTTTTCGCGCCATAATGCGAAATGACCATACCACTTCCATGTAATTTGCGACCCGACTCGTGAGATCAAGAGGCACGGCCCGGACGCGTATCCGTGAAATAAAACGGAGACGTAAAAAAGAAACGGACGACGAGATACGATGTCCAGATCTAGCGTGTAACTCGTTCATGCAGTAGCGTGTAAAACGATGGCGATTATTCTCAGCGATTCCTCGACATCTCTCAAGTAGCGAAATCAAAATCCCGGGGACGTCATCTCGACGAGACATCAAAATTATCACTTTTTATCAATTTTTTTCACCTATAATACATTAGGTCACGATTAAATTTTATCTCTGCCGAAAAGAATGTCAATAACGATAAATCGGGCGCGAAAATAAAGCGGCGGTTAGTGATATATGCAGAAACTAAATTCATTTCACTTGCAAAAAACCAACAAAGATCAGCAGCTCAATTACGTCTGCACGCGAATAATTATTCGGGAAAAATATTTCTTTTAACGTACACTGCAATTAAATAATTTTCAAATTAATCAAGTAACAATTGTCTATCAAGTGAACTGCGCGTCTCTGTTACGTTCTGATTAGAACGATGAGTACACCTTTGATTTGCGCGAACAATGACGGATGTGGTTGAAGGCCGGCGTAAACTTCCTGCGAAAAGTGCCTGTGTGAAACAGATCTAAGGTCGTCATCGCCGACCAGTGATTTTCCGCGCGCGTGCGTCCGCGGGAAAGAGTGGAACGCGTGCGGGAGCGGGCTCTCTCTCTCTCTCTCTGTTTTCTTTTTTTTCCATACATACGATAAACGAAATAAAACACACCGATCTCGTAAAGCCGAGCAGCCGCGATAAAACGGACACGGAAAATCTGACGGCGCGGTGGCGCGCGCGCGCGCGCGCACCCTCGCCGGATATAGCGGCACGCACACACAGCTGAGAATTGCACGTTGCACGTTGCACGCGAGCGCGCGTAGGCGCCTGTATTGTTCGTCGATTTTTTATCGTGCCATTTATTTGTACCGACCTTTATTAAACGATGAAAACTTTATTGCTAATTGCCGGGGGCGAAAAGGTTTTTATGGATGCTTGTGCCGGAGCCGCGTTTTCATTTCGATTCCGGGGCACTCACTCACTCACTCTCTCTCTCTCTTTCCGCGCGTCTCCCGCGTTTGCCCCCGCAGTAGCAAATCACGTCGCATCGGCTATCGAAAAGTCCTCCGCCCCCTCTCCACTACGGGGTCAGTGGATGAAAAAGTCAAAGAACTTTAATTGAGATCTTTTTGATACGGAAAGCGGTCGGGGGGACATCTCCATTTTGGGGGACTGCACAGAGAGATAAACCGCCAAATCCGAAAGAAGAGGGAAAGAGAGATTTGTTTACTTCAAACTGATTTTTTTTACTTGCTCGTCCGAAAAATTCAGAAACAATATAATAATTATAAACCGAAACGATTTCCCATAACTTTGTCTCTTACATCTCGTCAAATAATCAGTTTTATAAACACGACATCAGGTTTCTTGCTTTCGAGCATTCCATATTGTTTTCAAAATTCACAAGGATGAATCTCTCGAATAAATCGAAGATAGAGCGATCCTGATTCGAAGTCCGAGCGATGACCGAAGTAATCACGGGAACGAACTCAACTTGGACGAAGGCAAATTAACGGGTAAACGCTGACAAGTCGGCGATCAAATGGCATTTAAAACTGAACGCAAAGTCGAAAAAAAAACGCTTCATTCTGATGACGGTGCGGAAACAAAAGTTAACATTGGTTTTCCATTTGTCGACAAGGCTGCGGGTAACGATCGTGCACGCGCGCGCGTAATGAGGGAAACCGATCGGAGGTGGAAAATTACGTCGGGGTATTTATAGATTATGGCCTTACCGGGCCACGTGTGCACGCCAGAATCGCGCGATTGCAGCGCGGAGAGAGAAACAGGCGAGGCGGAGAGAGAAACGGGAAGGGAAGAGAGAGAAAGAGAAAGCGAACGAGAGTTTTAACAGCCGACGAGGGCGCGGATTTACGATTCGAAATACGCGCGAGAAATAAACACGAAAAAATAATAACTATAAAAACCGTCGTTTCCGTGCGCGATGCTCGCCGCTGCGAGTACACGTTTCTCGATTGGCCAAAGTGATCTCGAACACACGGGCTCGAAAATAGTAACGAATCGTGTCCCGGAGGCAACCGGGGGAATTTATGTGTTTATGCAAAATATCGCTGCTGTGGCAATTATACCGGATATCGTATGTATTAATAAAGTCAAGCCGAGAACAGTAACAATAATCTCTCAAAGTATCGACGATGATTCTTCTGTGAGCGATAGCAAATCGGAAAAACTTTGCCAAATAAATTTTTACACGAAAATAGGAGAACGAATCTCCCTCCCTTTCTCTCTCTCTCTCTCTCTCGATCTCACCGTTTAAACTAACTCCAGAGGACACTGATTTTACAGAAATTTAATGCGCGAGAGACTTGAAAATATAATACAAAATGCTAATAAGTCGCGACAGGAACTTTCCATCGAAGTAAATAAAATTTGAAACTGTCGAAATTAATTTGACGCTCTTATTTGGCCGAAAATATACAGATTACAAGGATCACGGGTCGGGATTTGCGCTTCGACGACTGTTGCTCGGAGTTTGCGTCTTCAGCGCTTTGTTCCTAACGGAGGTTGGATCTGTCGGTTTCCTTTGCCGCATCCTCCTTTTTTTTCTTTCCTTTTCGCGCTCTTTATCCCGCTCTCGTTTCGTTGCACGCGAAAGATGCACGGCTGCTCGTCAGCGGACGCGCCGTAAATTATCCCGAGAGAGAGAAAGAAAGAGAAAGGATGCGTTTAATATTTCCCAGAGCGTAAAGGCGATCGAGAAACTCAATCGGTTATTGGAAAGAGACGACTGTCATTTCGCGCGAATGAAAAACGCATTAAATACACGATGTTTAGGGTTGCTCGAGAATTTCTTTACACACGTTTCATTCTTTTCACGCGCATAGAAATTGCGGATAGAATTTTTTCCGAAGCGCGACTGTTCAGTTTAGAGAGTTTATAGAAAACCAGACCGATTTGATATCCAAATCGAATCAGCACACAATTAATGCTAAGCGGACTATTTATTAAGGGCTATTTATAGTTTCAGCAACCTGCGCATCCACGAATGTAAATTTATGACGGTAGATACCTATAACGGTATGAACATACACCAATGTATCTAATATTTAGTAATTAAGTCCGATATTTCTTTAATCTGGCGCTCATTAATACCGCGCTATATAAATCTCCATTCGCCGGGGGAATTAAGCTTCGCTAAGCCGCCATTCTTCTTCGGAGGAACAGTAATAAACTCAATGACGAGGCAGACATTTCCCTGATTTTTCGTGCGCCTTTAAAACCGAATCGGCCTTCGCCGCGTGAGACGGAGAAAGGGCCCTCCTCTCTGCTCGCCATACGAGACACGTCGGCCCCATCGAGATCGGGGAGCCACATCGCTCGCGAACACCGCGAGCGTACGTTTTAATCGCCGAGGTCGTTAAGGCCCTAAAGGAGCACACGGTGCGAAAGAAGTCGGAGGAAGCGTTCCGCGAGGATGAAATACGGGGAACGTTGAACCCAATCAAGTGGCTGTCATAAATTTCCATCAAGCCGCGCCCCGTCCGCGGCGCTAATGGCCGATACAAAATTGCAGGCGTAGAAAAAGGGCAGGAAAAAGGGCCGACCCCGCGTGTGTGCGTGGTGTGTGGTGGGCGAGAGCGTTTTCTTTCGCTCACCGATCACGATCTCGCGACGACACCTCGCGATCATCAGCGGTAATCAAATCTCGCGATCGGCGAACCGAAACCGTGCGCGGTCGACAAGCAGAAATCACGCACCACTACGTGGTGCGTCGCTGTGCATCGCTGAAAAATAAGTTGGAGTTTCTCTTTCTCCCTCCCTCATTGATATGTAATATAGTTTAGGCTACGAGGCGCGACAATAAGGTGCGTATCGTCCGGTTCATGAGATTTCTTCGTTTTAATTTTATTTCCCCGAGTGTGTTGATCAGAATTTCAATTGTGTGTCGTGTCAATTCGGTAATACAATAAAGTAAAAAAGAGGAATACTCTTGCGCAAGCCACTGCGGTGATAGAGAGCAATGAATATTCCATGGTAAAAAGATAATACTTTCTTGTCTTTCTTGTTATTGCCAAAACACTCGACGCGTCTCGTCGGGAGAGAGACGAGTTATCGACGATTTATACGGCGCGGCGCGACGCGACGCGTTATTTGTTGAGTGTGTCGCCGAGTAACGTACTTATAGATATCGTGTGCAGATAATACGCTCTAATCGTCCCGCCATGCGTTTAGGTAGTCGTATAAAATTTGTCGCGGGGAACGCGCGCAGAGATAGGGTAATCGCTCCGATCGCTTGTATCTTTAATAATGAAACTTGCTAAGCCTCACTCCCGTAAGTCGCCAGCGTAGTATAACCCGTCGCGCGCGCAGATGTAACTTCCCTTCAATCGAGCTATCAACCGTCAAGCCGTATTGAAGTAGAACAGCACAGGTATTATTTAGAAAGCATTCGTGTCATCGAATCGATCGGCGCGCTGCTTGATCCGAGTGAGCGAGCGAGCGAAGCGTACGGTTACACGCGAAACCGTACTGTCCGCCTCGAATTGAGATCGGCGAGTGAATGAAATATCGGAGAAATAATTATTGCAACAAACAGGAGATATAAAAGTAAAAGGATTTAAAAATAAAAGTAATCCTTCCTCGAGAATCCTAGTTGCTCCTTTTTACTGTCTGCGATGCTAATTAATCATCCGCCGCGTTGTGTATAAATAGTTACCTGATCGGCCCACGTTTTCTCTCACCTTCCCTTTGTCGAGCGATAATCTTGGAATAAATAAGTAAGCGTAGTGAATGAAGTAGCCGCTTGTTCATTCCATGTGAAAAAATTTTCCATAGCATCCCGCCCGATTGTATTATGTATATACTTGTCGCGATAAGTTATCGCGTCTCTTGATACCGTCGTGTTTTTGAGCCCAACAGGCGTGTAAGGACTTGACGCAGAAATGTGCGCGCGCGCTCACTTGCTCGCTCGCTCGCTCGCTCGTTCGCTCGTTCGCGTACGGACGCTCGCACGCGCGTGTTTCTATAGGGCGGTTATACAGCCGTAGAACATATTGAAACGCGTCGTTGGGGGCAGATGCGTCCGATGATATATTAACGCCAACTGCGCGCGCGCTCGATATAATACGAGCGGTTGGCGCGCTCGCCGTAGTACATACGCACTCACGCACGCACGCACGCACGCACGCGAGCGAGCACGCATGTATCACGCGGCGTGTGCAACCATGACCTCCTCCTCCTCCTCCTCCACCTCCTCCCCAACACACTCTTGCCCGTCATACACCCGCACGAGCGTTCTCGCGTTCTCGCGCGCGCGCGAATAAATTATAGAATTATTGTTTTATCGCGGTGCTCGCATATAGATACGATATATTTTCGACCCTCGCGAATTGTCGCGCCTCCCTCGAGGGCTGCCCGGCCCTCACCCCTCCGCCCAATTCCCAACCTCCCGCTGTCGTTTGCGTCCTCCTTCCACCGCCACCGCCACCGCCGCCCTGCGCCTCATCCCCGTTTTTTTTCTCCGACACCGTGTAGATAATAAATCGCCAAGGCGGCACGCCAAATTAATATCGTAAATTCGTTACGAGGCGCGATACCGCGGCTTTCGTACGAAGAGCGGCGTGCGCGGGAGGGAGGGAGGGACGCGAAGCGAGGTAGAACAAGGGGGAGAAGGGAAACGTGATGGCTGAGAGGGGAGGGAGGGTAAAACATTCGCGACCGCGGTGTAATATTAAAAACAGGCGCGAAACGGCGCGGCGCGCGCGAGAGCCCGGATGAAAAATAAGCGCGGTAATATTCCGCGGGCCCTCTCCTCCTGCATACCCTCCGTGTCCACCCTCTCCCTCTTCCTGCCAACCCCTACCGATATTCGTTCGCAATTAATTGTTTGCCGCGCGAGCAATCCCACTTCGCGGCACCGAATATAATTACCTACCTAAATCATCGGTCAATTGCGAGATATCTATAAGCGCGCGAGTGCGAAAGTATTCGTGATAATCGCGTTCGTTTTAACGTACGACGCGCGCTTTTTATGCGCCCGGCCGCGACCGCCTACATAAATTTTTAATATTCCGGTAATTTTTGAACGCGGCCGTCCCGGCCTCGATTAACGGCCGCCACGCCGGCGCGTAATTAAAATATCTAATTCGGACGGGTTAGATAGCCGTGAGAGTTAACGTCGCGTTCGTTAATTATGGCGGGATCGCCGCCGCGCCGCGCCCCGCCGCGTCTTCATTCTTCGCGTCTTCTTTTTCGCGATACTTGTGTGTACATGCGATTACTATAATTAATCCTCACATAATGAATCTTCGTAAAGTAAAAATGGCGAATTTAAAATTATTAATAATGAGAAAAGAAGGTCACAAATTGCGGAGATGTAAACAGAGTGTCTACGAGTGTCACGCGGAGAGGAAGAGAGAGAGAGCTGTAAATGAAATGTAATAAAAGGCTTCGAGGCTCGTATTTTTCTTGATTGTTAATTTGTACTATAATTAGTGCCATGCCGCGTATAAGGCGGAGATGATAAATCATTCTTATAGCCAGAGCCTGACCTGCTTAATTCCGTTCGTCGTGCGGTACAGTTTTATCAGCTTATCGTTAAATCGAAAGGTTCTTGATAAGGGGGACACTGTTTAGTCTTACCGGCGTCCGCGAACGTAGCTTAAAATGCTTTCAGTTAAAGTGTCAACGAGCACGACAGCCGAGCGCGTTATCTGAAAGGAGCGTATTGAGTCACGTTACAGATACACCGAGTGAACGAATACTCAATGACTCTCGGGTATCGCCGGCCTATACTATTAGCACGCCACTTTACTGCGATGTGATTATCTGTATAATTATTCGACTAAGCAGCTGGGGAATTGTAAGATACCCGTAATCGAGCGCGTACGCACTCGCCGATAACATCCGTGACTCGCACACACAACGATTGCGCGCGTCGGCTTGTCCGATACAAAAGAGTACAACACACGCAAAATTAACAACCGTAAAAATGTAGAAAACATTGATTATTATTTATTTACGCACAATAATACCTAGTTCTTATTTTATCGAAATTAAGTAGCGTGACTTGGTGCCGCACGCGAAAACATACAGAGTGTCTTGGAAATCCTGTGGAATTTCCTTTGCGGAGCATCGATTGATGCTAAATGGAAGGTAGACCAAAAAGAGAAAAAAAAATAATCCACGATTTTAACTTTTTTCATGCAAAATCAATTTTTAAATAAACAAATTTTAATTTTCGATTCAGGTTTACTCATTTATCATTTAATACGCTGAAAAAATTACTAAATTTTAATAAATATTTTTGAATACTTGCAACGAAATAATTTATTAAATGTGAATAAATATTTGTTTAGCACGAGAATCTGCACTAATGCAATTTAGCTATCATTTTTTTACTAAATATTTATGTGCAGTAAATAAATATTTTATTGCTAGCATTCAAATAAATTTTTTTATCAGTGTATTATCGCTTTGCTAAATATAATTAATCTTTTCCATAAATTAAGAGATTAAGGTCCATTTGCACCAATGTAGATTAACTTTAATCTCGGTTTAACTCGCTTTCCATATTTTTCTAATTCTTAGAACTAGAAAGAAAAATAGAAAGTAAGTTAAACCGAGTTTAAAGTTAATTTACATTGACGCGCAAGCGGGCTTAATTTTATTAAGCGTTTAAATCATCAATTTCCGTTTAAGAAAAGAAAGAGTGACTAAAGATCTTATCGGAATGCATTAAGAGAACATTTTTTTCTGCCGCATACGATTTCGCTGTAGGAGAATCTTCAAATGTTAGCGCGCGTCGCCGCAATTCCGTTCCATCCCGTCCACTCCCCGCGTTTGCATCGAGGAAACGTCCCATCGTCCCGTTCACCCCGTCTGAATTGCGAAACAATTGCACAATTATATCACGCACGAATTTGCATGGTTTTTCTCGAAACACAGCACATCCATCATCGCCCCCTGCCTGCGAGCGTTCCGCACGTCGAGCGTCTTATCTCGATTCGAGTGAGAAAGAGAAAGAGAGAGAGAGCGGGCTCGCTAAACGCTCCTTCGTGCACGCGTAACACGTACAGGTACGAGACAAACGATACAACGACGCCCATAAATTCGGACGAGTGTGTATATAACACCGGCTTCGTAATAAGTCGCGTTCACATTCGTTTCCGCGCGCGCATAAATACACGCCGGCCAGCCAGGCAGCCAGCCGGCCGGCCGGCCGGCCGGTCGACCAGCCGACCGGACCAGACCGGTCGCCGCGCTATTACGCGCATATAAATTCAAATAAGTTATTATAAGTGTAATTTGTAGGGTTGACGCTATATGTGATGGGGGGGGGGAGGGAGGGAGAAAAGGGACGACGGCGGCAGCCAGCGAGTCTCTCGCTCCAAGGTATCCGCGCTCGCGCTCGCGCGTACCGGGGAATGTATTTTAATAATTCGGAATACATTAAAGTTTATCGCCGCTCTCCCGGCCACCGACGTCGTAGTCGCTCCGCTCCGGCAGACGCGGGGCAGTCTGGCCTAAACACGGCCTGGATACAAGTCGGTAGATCATTCGGGCGGTTCCGTTTCGGTAGAATAATTACGAGTCAGCGTGACGCGGCGCTCTTCGCCGAGGAACGAACGCGCGGGGACAGGACGACTCTCATCGCGCTAGAGATCGGAGCTTAGGAAAGCGTGGACGACGACTCCGAGATACCGTACACGAAATCTGGGATTCTAATACGTTCTATTTTTAGCGCCTCAATCAAAAGAGACGAGGAGACGTGTGCTTTCTGTTACCCCAGGTTCGAGAACTGATTTTTATTCTGACGTTTAAATACGTTTACATATTCATAAACGGTACACTTTGAATAGTTACTCTTATTGTCGTATATCTGTATTTCGATCTTTTACTTGCTGTAGCGGAGGCTTAAAAAAATTTAACATTTCAATGCTGCGGCGAGTGAATGAAAATTTTTACGCTTAATGTTGTAACATTTACACCGAGAAAAATGATCCGATTGTATTAACGAAACTTGTACGGTTGAGAGTTTCTGGTGAAACCGAACGGAATTTCTGGTTATTATAATCAGAACGTTTGATAGATTCATAATTTGCTAATTTCCTGCGAGATTTCTGACTCGTTCGTAAACGGATAACGTATTGGTTGTGTCTATCAGATTTCTAAATGATGAAACAAGACTCTTTTTCCAGATGTAGTAGAATATTTACCGTTAACCACTTATAATATTTTCTGAGACGCAAACATTACACACCCTATGATAGATGATTACCACTTATTATAGGAATGCGCAGGCATCTCTAAAAATTAATTTGTCTGTTATTAAATCCCAAAGTCAAGTATTGAACATATTTAAGGGTTAAGAGTCCCGATTAATAAATCGCCGGCTGTCTCTTGAATCGACGCCACTTTCGGAGCCGGAGCGACATTTACATTTTAAAATCATTACGTCTCGATATGTTATTGCGTATTATTCAGTATAGACGATTCCTCTTAAATGAGCGTCTCTCTTTCAGAGCGTAGAATCGCTTGAAATATGGATGCGTTTACAGCGCGGCCGGCGGCTGGCGGCCGACGGCGGCGTCCCCGAATTATAATAAATTAGTCTTTGAAACCGCGAGATGAGCATACGCATAATATATCAAGGCGTAATGCGTAAACCGCATAGTTATGGTAATCGATACACTCCGCATGAAACGCATGCTCGGATGACGAAATTGTCGAAGAATGCGCGCCGCACTCGCTCCTCGCGCGCGCCGCGCTCGCCGTTATATAATACAATTTATTTTAACGCGATCTGGACGCGCGCTAATTATTACAAGCGCAGCGACCGCAAAGATCTTCGGTTCGATGTGCCTCACTCAACCCTTTAACCGCGCGAGTGCAGTTTTCAATTTGCATTCTCGCGCGCGCCGCGCGCGGACCCGCCGAGAGGATCGCGAACTAACGATTCGTCCGCGGAAATGGTTCAGGGATATTTGCATTCAAAGTTCTTCGCGATGCAATAAGCATAAATATCGCGTTATTCATTTAAATGACCCAAGGCTCAATAAAATAAAATATTACGCGGATATGTAAAATATCTAACCGATGCGAAAGAAAGATTTAGGTCGACTTAACTCGTAGATTCCCGATTGCAAATGAGGGAAATGGAATAACGGTGAAATATATTCCTGCTCGAGTACTGAAAATGAATCATCGTTGGAATTTTTACGGCCTAAAGACGTCGAAAAAAAGTTGCCACGCTACTACAGCCTTATTTTAATTTTAAAATTTCTGTTGTGTTGGACTATGGACCATGACCTACGATCTAGATAAGTATGTTGAGAATTGAACGAACAAGATAAAAGTATACTACTCGGTTGGCAAAAGAAATCGCACGTCCGTCGGACTCTGTGGAATTCATTCAGTATTTACGAGAGAAGCCAAGGTTATTAAAATAATTAACTCGTTAAAAATTAATTCATACAAATACATTCTTATATCATTCTCCCTCGATTAATATCTGCTTCGCGCTAGGCCGTTTCCTGGAAGTCGATTTCTCTCACTTTTGGCACACGCTACACAAATTTTCGTCGCCGGTCGTTAGGCCACGTCAGTTACACGCTATCCATTACGGTATCCATAAATGGCGTTCTCTTCCACTACGCTCCACATAGCGACGATCTAGATTACATCCAGCGGCGGTTGGTATTTATCGTGCGGGTTGTATCGCCGATTCTCGTTTGTGGCGCGGGGACAGGAGGGCGAAGAGGGTCACGGAAAAAGGAGGAGGAGGAGGGGACATAAAAAGTCATAAGAGGGGAGGGGACAGAGCAGGGAGACGAGCCATGACAGAGAGACGGGGACGAAGACGAAGCGGCGGCGTGCTCGACCGAAAAGTTTGCCTAACGGTAAAGCGATGAGTTAACGTTAATATATTCCGTCGGAAAGTTTTTATAATATTCCCGGGCATTGTCTGCCGCGGAACAATAAAACCGCTGTTCCCGTTTACGACGGACGATTTTTCAACGAGTCGCAGAAACGAGTGGGAGCACCGCGGTGAAGAGGGGAGCGGAAGAGAAAGAGACGGAGAGGGAGAAAGGGAAGAAGAGCATAGGGAGAAAAAGAGAAGGGAGCGATGTTCCAAGATACACGCTCTCAGTTTTGCTCTCAGCACAGTAGGTGTCGTTTATGACGGGGGAGAGAGCGAGAGAGACAATAATTCGTCGTGCTCTAGGAATATCAAGAACAAAAGCGTTCTATACAATTACTCGAACATCAAGTTACAAGAGATAAGGAGATATAATAATGACGGACTTAGAAGCGCGCGCTATCTAAACCCGCGGAGTTGCAGTTTATTAACCCGTCAGTGCTCAAACGAGGTCAGCGTGTACCAACGGGGAAACTTGTTCTCTCAATTTGGACTATTTCGTCACACTCTGCCCCGTTTTGCTATCAGAACGAGAAAATTAATATTAAAGAAAAATTCGTCTTGCCAAACATTTGAAAAAAAAAAAAATCGCAGGCTTATTTCATCGGATGAACCGAATATACTGGGTTCTCCATCCGAGATATCTCGAAGGAGTCGTCGGACGTTCAACGTGTGTTACATAAGGAAAAATGCGAATACTGGTCGTATCGCTTGCCACCTAAGCGCGACTTCCGACACACCCTGATGCATGTAGATGTATATCTCTTTTTACACAGTTCGCTGCGCCATTTAACATATCCATCCGCCTTTATTGTTGCTCATTCGTGCTTTGTGCACGTTCACTCGGAACTCTTGAGGGACCCGCCGCTGTCCCAGAGCGCCCGGCGAGCGCAACTCTCTTCCTTCTTTCCCGTAGCTGTGCAACGCTGTATACGCATCCGCGATAGATACAAATCCGCGAGGGCGAGGGCGAGAGGAAAGAGAACAGTAGCGCGGGGGTGCGGCAGGGAGACGGCGTAAAAAGATTAATTTCTCGGAATTTCTATCCGTGTGGAGCCGCGTGGGGCACACACACCGTCAGGGTTGCCGAGCGGGGGGCTGGTGGGGACGAGA
This sequence comes from Solenopsis invicta, assembly GCF_016802725.1. Classification (NCBI taxonomy): domain Eukaryota; kingdom Metazoa; phylum Arthropoda; class Insecta; order Hymenoptera; family Formicidae; genus Solenopsis; species Solenopsis invicta. The sequence continues at coordinate 1,191,983 of NC_052679.1, read as the reverse complement.
GGGGAAAAAAAATGAGGCGGAGAGAGAGAAAGACGGAAGGCCGACGAAGCGATGTAGGAGAGGAAAAAGAGCGGAGCGACGGATGGGGGGGGAGGGGGGAGAGAGTTGAAAAGTTTGCGAGACTCCTCTTTTTTTCTTGCCGAGGCCGCTCGTTGTTAACCTACCCCCGCTGCCGCAAAGGGGACGAGAGAGACGGAGGGTGGTAGGGTGATAGGGAGGGGGGGGAGGGGGTGCCCGGGTTTCGTTTGATATTGTGTTGAATCGAGGAGTGGCTGTGCTGCTGCGCTGCGCGAGGTCGGCGGCAAAAGGAATTAAAAGTAAACACGCAGAGGCTCACGCGTTCCTCCACGCGGGTTAGAGTAATTACGAGTCGCGCCAGCTGCCGCGGAGTTTAAATTATAGAAATTACAAAACGCCCTCACTCTCCCCCCACCCCTCTCCTTCCTCCCCCTCGCCGTTTCCTCTTCTCGCCCCGCAACGGCCCCACACCCAACCTCCTATGTCGGCCCATGGCCGCACGCGTTTCTTTTTCCGGGAAACGACGTTTCGTTTTTACAGCCGGTGCATTATATACATATATGTATATATATATATACATACACAGGCGGTTCAAAGCTCGCGAGTAAGATCGAGATGCGATCGCGGGACGATGAACGACGGCGGCAGCGACGGCGGCGGCGGCGGTGGCGTCGCGGCGCGAGGCAACAGCAGATTCATGCGATTACCGAGAATCGAGAAATCTCTCGTTTGATTTCTGCAGACGATAGTCCGCGGGACTAATAATGAGTTATTGTAATAAGAATGTAGCCTATAATCTCGAGATTCCCCGACAGCTCTATTAAAACATTTCGTTCGTTAGTTCCGTGCTGTTATTGCGTATTATAGTTCACTGAATTTTAAATCGAGGAAGCGGCAACCAGCCGTGGTCAGTTAATCAAGACACGCGATATTATTGACGTTACGGAGCCACACCTACGCGTCGTCGATAAGCCTCTTCTCGTTGTTATTGTTGTTGTTTTTTTTCTTTTCTACAATGTCGAAAGCCATAATAATTGTCGCGATAGCAGAAAATTACTGTAAGGAAAAGATTTGCAGTTTCCCACGGTTTCACGCCTCGAACGAAAACAGTGATATGCACAATATGACGTATAACGAACACATGTTTTCGAAATTGATATCGCACACGGAGATCGGCTGAGAAGGAGCGAGTGCCTCGCGACCGGAAGCGGCGGCCGAGCGGGGCGGATTCAAAACGCATTAAGGAAGGAAACGATGACGAGAAGTCGTCCACCGTCCAGCCCTCCCCCCCCCCCTCTCGCGTTCTCTCCATTCAACGTTCTAACAATGCAGGTGAACCAAACGAACGTTTCCAGGCAAACGCGGCCGCGGCAGGTAACTCAGGTTGCCGCGAACATAACGAAATAACGCGCGGTGGAATTCCTCGAGGCTGCCGCTAATGCCACATCGGCCTCTCTTTGTCTCGCGGTGCCATCATTTTTCTCCGGTAATATATTTTATTGCTATCTCGGTCTCACTCCCGCCGCCGCCGCCGCCGCCGTCGCTGCAGTGCCTTTCCTTCTTCTTCACCTGCACTCTGCCTCCCCCCGCTAGCCCCCCGTTCTTGTTCCCTCTTTCTCCCGCACCCTCTCGTCCACCCCTCCCCCGCTGCGCACCGTGCCTACGAACACCTCGCTCGAAACTCTCCACCACACAACGCAACACAATTCCACTCTCCTCACCCTCCTGGAGACTTTATTATACGTTTCTGTCTCCGTCTCGTTCTCACTCCTTCCCTTTCTCAGTCGAGTCTCTGCCGCACGCTGCGCTTCTCTCTCTCTCTCTCTCTCTCTCTCTCTCTCTCATTCTCTCTCTTTCTCGCTCGCGTTGCCTTGCACCGGCGGCATTTCGACGACGTCGGGTGCAAGAAAGAAAGAACGAGAAGACGGAGGGGAGAGGGAGGAACGCGAGATAGAGCACGGTCGGAGAGAGACTGAGAGTAACAGGGAACGCAGATAGAGAGCGGCGGTGGCGGAGAGACGGCGCTATCGATGGCGCGACGCGTGCGACGAGGAGAACGATATAATTGTATCTAAATTATAATATACAAATAATAACAGCCGTAGCGGCAGGCTGACGCCAGTACAGTCGGTGCGGAAAGTTTCCCGCCGCCACCGCTGCCGCTTTTCTGGTTTTCGTCTACGATCAAGTCGAAGCGACCCCTCCGAAATAATCATCTTCCTTCGCGAGTTTATCGCACCCGCGCCCTCTCTTTCTCTTTCTTGCGCTCTCCTCCCCCTCCTCCTCCTCTTCCTCCTCCTCTTCCTCCTCCTCTTCCTCCTCCTCTTCCTCCTCCGTCCCGCGACGCCGCTCTTACGAGCATTACAAATATTTGCGCTGCCGCCGACGCAATTATGTTTGCAGACGCGGGCCTCGGACTTTTTTCTTTACTTCGCCGCGACATCGATAATTTACATGCAGCAAATGATTCTATTCTTGGGGAGAGTGAGAAGGAGGGCACGGGAGAGGAGCGGTTTTATTACAAGTTATACAAAAAAAAAAAAAAATAAGTTTATTGCTTTGTCGTGGACCGTCGAGACGAAATTTAGACAGAGTAATCATCGGAATAGAAAGATATCAAGCCAAAACGCTTCTTAAAATAAACTAATCATATATGCGTAATAGCAAATATTATTCTTACATTATCTGTGGCCCGTTCCCCTTGCATATTTACTGTAGATACGAAAAGTGAGACAATATATGTGTCAAAATAATAATCAGGCTCTTCTCATTAAAAAGATGATAAAAGTTCCAAAGAGAGACGATATCTAATGCGATAAGTACGATACTATAAAATAATTATGTTTACAGTTGAGAGAAAGACTTAAAAAAAAAAAGAAGGGAAAGAAGAAACCCAAGTGGAATCTATTCAGATCCATTGAATCGAATAATGACGGAAAGGAGGAAAGACGAGGAAAAGAGAGGGAACGAAGCTAGGGCGAGGGAAGAAGCGGGACGGAGGAAAATGGACCAAGAGAGAGAAAGAGAGAGAAAACGACGAATCTCGAGGTCGAACGCCGGCGGGAACGATGACTCCGTTCACGCACGGCCGTGATGACCGTCCTCGATGGAAACGTGAACCGTGTCGGGAGAGCAGCTTCACGCACGTGATCATTAGGTCGCGCGCGCGCGTGGTATGCCCGCGTTTTCCCTATCTCCCCCTCCCCTCTTTATCGCGGAAGATCCGCCGTACCATTAGAATCGCATGCCCGCATCGCGCCTCCTGGTTCTTGGTAGCACATTTAGCGCACGGCCGTCCGTTTCTCAGCGCAGTGTGGCGATCCTCGTGTCAGACGATTGAGACTCCGTAACGACGGACAGCAGGCTATTTAGAGGTAAACACGGCACTAAGTAGCCGCGAGAACGTGAGCCTGAATCTCGAAGAGCACGCGCGTACACTAGCGCAAAAACATAGCGCGGCGCGGCGCGGCGGCGATGTACTCGTCATCGGTATTATTAAACGAAACAGTAATACCGATCGTGGGAGGGGCCCCATACCAGGATATTACACAAGAAATGTTAATGCGACTCCGCTAGACAATCGTTCGTAGAGAAATTTCGCAAATATAAATATTCTTGAGCAAATAATCTGTCCGTGGTAAAGTCCATCCCCGTGAACGGATGACCTCACGGTTTGGTTTTCTTGCGTAATGTTGTTTTTCTCCCATTTTAATTATATAAGCAATAGGTGATAAAACGATTGACGCGAAACGGCATTGAATCGCCACTCGAGTTGAGCTCGAAATATAATATTTGCCTTGTTCAACGACAAGCCGCTCGGTGCCACGACGAATATTTACATGTGTAAACTTGATTTACAATTTATTTGGTTTGCAGGTAGGAGTGGAAGAATTTCACGCGTGTTTTGTTGCGATAAAGTCGCGCCTCGCGCCTTCTTATATATTTTTTATATCGCTCGAATTATTTATCTTAAGATTTTGCGACGTCGCCGCGAATCTTCCATCGCGTCAGATAAAGAAACGTCGTCGCCAAGTGAATAATATAGCTCACGCTCGTTCGCGATCGCTCGGAGGAACGTTTATTGGTTCGTTAGGGGAAAAACTTGGTGCAATAAATACGTTAACATAAAAACGCGTAGTCTTCGTTTATTTCCTGCCGCGCGATGCAGACTCCGCGAGGCAACGAATTAAACAAACCGAAACTGCATTACAATACAAACATAATATAAATGCTGTACAAAAAGATGATTCTAAACAGAAGAAAATCATCTATTTTTCATAACGCTCGTACGCTAAAAAAAAGTCTTGTTGCATTATTTAGAAATCTGGTAGATTCAACCAGTACATATGTTAATTCAAAAGCAGACGAATTAGAAACCTTGCACACAGAAAGAACGGTTTTGCCAAAGTATCTAAAAATTTAGTTTGACACAGATCTGAAAATAATTTTATTAACTGTCAAAATAATTATGTTGGATGTTTCATACGTGTCAAGTCGTGTTTTTTGCAGCATTGCTCATCACGCTTCAATATTCGCCATAATAGAATTAATTTCAGATCTATAGCCAACTAAATATTTAGATAATTGAAAAGAATCGTTCTTTCCGTGCAGAAATGTTCAGTTCTGATCATAAAACCTTGAGTATTGTTATTGTTATAATAACCAGAAATTCTGCTTAATTTCATCCAAACACACTCAATCATACGGATACTTGTTGATGTAATAAAATCATTTTTCTCGGCGTATTTTAGTTACGTAAATTTTCCAACATTCCTTCACGCTTGAAATCTAATACCTACGTATTTAAATGCTTCGCTTCCGGCGGAGCATCCTGGACGAAAAAAGGGTTCATAGATAAAACGTTAGGGGATCAGAGAACGCGCGAGAGGCCAATGTCGCCGCGGATTCGCTCGCGGTCCCTTTCCACCCGCGTAATTTTTATTGCCTTAATCTCGCCGGTTATTATCGTTGTGCAACGCGCGCGGTTACGTTAGCGCTGGAACAGCAATCGCCGCTCTATCATAGAAAAAGCAAGAGAAAGAGAAAGAGAGAGGAGGAGTGCTTAATAGATGCGCTCCGTTTCCTCGGTTCTTGCGCGCTGCTGGGCGCGCCACGCAATTTCTCGTGGCGATGCGCGCGTAAAAAGGGAACAACGCGTGTTCGGGGTTGAATCTTTCCCGTTGTCCCGAGGAGGAGGGGGAGAGGAAGTGGGAAGAGAGAGAGAGAAAGAGAAAGAAAACGAGAAACCGAATAGAGAGACGGAAAAAGAGAAAAAGACAGAGAAGAGCAGACAAGGAGAAGGAACGAACCCACCCACCTGGAATGCAAGTCGGCGGGTAAGAAAAATAAGCTCGGTGGGAGTAATAATAAAGAAATATGTTTCTCTTCAAACACACGCACACAGACGCACACGGACGCACGCGCGGTTAGGGTCCCTCTCCTCTTCCTTCTTGACGCGTCTCCCCCTCCTTCAAGTCTTTCTTTAAACGCACGTACACATGTACGTAGCACTCCCGCACGCATACGGAGAGACGGGAGAACATTTGAGTCGTACCTCGCTCTTACGGCACGTTTTAAGGGACCCCCGTGTTATCTCACGTCGTAAGGCAGCTGCTGCCGCTGCCGTTGCTGCTGCTGCTGCTGTTGCTGGTGGTGCTGGTGCCCTCCGTATGAAACCTAATCGCGGCACTCCTTCCACGATTTCCCTCTCCCTCCCCCCTCACCCTTTCCCCGCTTGCCTCTCCTTCTTCTCACCGTCTCTTCCTTCCCTTCTCACATCTACAAAAGAAACTCTGTGTCGAGGGAGGAGGCGAGAAGATAGTCGTTGGCAAGCTTAAAGGGAAACTGGTTTTAAAATTCATTTCTATAAGCGAGATAAACCCCGTGGCTTTCGCTGCGTCCAAATTTCGGTACGATATCCCAGCATTAGCATATTTTTTTTTCTCTTACAGAAGCTAATAGATTTCGTAATAAATTCAATCCGGACGGAATTTAATAATAGCCTTTGCGTGCTACGGTATCCGAGGATCACTTGAATAGAAAATAACGAGATACGCTGGTGACACATAACTTGGCGACAGGAGAATAAAAATTGACATTTGACGACAATGGTCGATGATAGTTTTCTTGAGATCGTTAGAAACGAACGACAAAGGTTCATAGATCCCGTGCATCTCGGTTGCGGGACTGCGGTCGTCGATCACGGGTAATCGGCTATGAATTTTTTCCACTCATCGCACGCCTACTCGCTCGCGAAGCGAGCTACTCCAACGAATCGAGGTTAAGGTCGGAGCAGGTGTATCCACGCCCGCGTTTTCCGGTGGGAAGACAGAGACCGGGAGGCAAGAAAGACAGACAGAGAGAGAGAGAGAGAGAGAGAGAGAGAGAAAGAGAGAGCGCGCGAGAATGTGCGCGCCCGTTGCACATCGCGTATTAAGGCTCTCCAAGAGACCACCGCGGTAGAAAAGAAACGTAGCGGCACAATGTAGACATTAGCAACTGTTTCCACACACGTGTGTACATATCGCAGCGCGGCATAGGAAAACGGACAGTGGAGAGAGAGAGAGAGAGAGAGAGAGAGAGAGAGAGAGAGAGAGAGAGAGCAAGGAGAAAGAGAGGAAGAGAAGGAGCGTTAACGCGCTTCCGAGAAACGGGTGCAATCAGAAAAAAATAGCACGGCCTGTACTTCACATAATTTACAAACCACGGCGGGGCCTAATGTCAGTGTTCTCCGGACGGCGTGGAAATTGAGAGGAGGTGCTGCGCAACGCGCCATGATGGCGGGAGGGGAGGCAGGAGAAAGAGAGGAAGTGAAAGAGAGAGAGAGAGAGGACAAGTGGAGAAGAAAGACAGAGGGAAAAGGAAACACGTTATATTTTATATGACAGCGTGATTGCATTTCCCAGAACAAACATTGCGCCGGCCGAGCGGACGCAAGAAAACGTCGACGTTAATCGTCGCCCTCTTCTCCTCTCTGCTTTTCTTTCTCTCTCTCTCTCTCTCTCTCTCTGTCTCTCGGCCATCCCATTCCTCCCCCTCGCAATCTCTCGTTCTTTACCGCATCGGTACTTCTTTGAGAGAAGACGTTTGTAAAACGCTCCCCGCCGCTTTTTGCGTTTATCGCCGCGATCGCATGTTCCTCGCGCAAGCACGCGTTTCGATTCTCCCAATCCCGCGAATCTTCGTCATCTTTCGAGATCCCAGGGCGATATCTAAAATGTTTCTATTCGCGGAAAACATTGCAACAAATCAACAATCAATTGGCACACATATTATAGTCACGTGAAGCAGCGTGACATCATCAAAATTTTCCAGCGAATAGTTTAATTGCCGTCATCGTTTAACGCGATTTCACGAGGATCGTTATCGCCGAAAGAGATGTTTGCTCGTCACACTCGGCGCGCGGCCACGATTATCGCAGGCTGATCCATACGCCTAACGACATCCTCCCGAGCCTGCGGCTCTTCCTGCTCTCGAGCAGCCTTGCGCATCCCGTCCTGTAAGCGCGTCCCCGCAATCCCCGCGATACCCTACCGCTACCCGCTGTAATTCGCGAAATCGCATCGCTGTCTTATTCTCGCGCGACAAAGGAGAGAAATACGCGAGCGCGATAAATAATTAAAAAGTCTCGAGGAAAGAGCTGCGCGCCGCCTCCTCCTCTCCCCTATACTCTCAGCCTCTCCTCGCTCCCTTCTATCTCGTTTCTTCCAGTTTTCTCGGCGCGAAACTCGTAAGTAATTTCCACGATTCTGTTTCCCTTTCCTCTCGCGATGGTTGCATTCTCCTTGTTACCTCTCCTCCTCTCTTCCCCGCTCCACGAGACGCGGTTAAATCCCGCGGTACAAGCTATTTGTTCGCGCACTTATCTGTATTTTATTATAGCCAAAGTTTTCACGCTCTGCCCCCTCACCCGCCCCCTCGCTCGTTCCTCTCTCCTCTCTCGCTCTTCCTCTTATCTGCTCTCATGTTTACTATACGATATTTATAGCGACGCCGAGCGCAGGCGAGAGCGCTTATTACTACAGTGTTATGAGGCGAAGGAACGAGGAGGAAGGCGGTGAGTTTTCGTTACGGCGTTCGCGCGCGTTACGTCCGTACAATTTTATCGGAGAGAAGGGGGTGTGCTCCTTCGTCCTGTTCGCGACGACGCCTCGGAGGAGCCGCGGGAGGGAGGGGACGGGACGGGACGGCGTGAAAAATTTATGTCCCGAGGATATTAACTCGGGTACGCTCGCATACGTATAGAGTATCGGACGTGCATCGAACAAAGCTGTCGCTTTCCATCACGAGTTACTGGGGCACGAGGAAAAAAATCCCAGGTCGAATATTTCACTGTGGATATAGCGAAAAGTAATTCCATTAGGTCGTACATTTTAAAGATTCCGAGATAATGTATGTACGCGCGCGCGCGTTTCAACGAAACGACGCTCGCAATTGTTTTCAGCGATTAACCTATGCGCATAACTTATTTTTTTAAATTTATCAATTTAAAGGAAATTCACTGGCCGCGCGCACAGGAAGACAATACTACAGGCTGTTGTACACTCCTATGCGAGAAGAATGAAAAAACTAATAAAAAAAAAAGATAAGTAACAAAAGCTCATTCAACGATCTACGGAATTTTTACCACGGTCAAAAAAATCCCCGTCGTGACAATGGCGATCCGTAATTGCTCGCGGGTATGCAATCACGCTTGATCAATAGCTTAATCGATGTCTTTTGTCACGCACGAAGTTCAAAGGCGGCGCAATGATCCTTCGCGTGCGAGACAACCTTTTCTGCAATTACTATTTTTCTTTCTTTTCTTTTCTTTTTTTTTTTTTTAAACTAAAGAGAGAAAGAGACGCGGTAAGGAATTTATTACTTGGAAAAAAAAACAAAAAGACTCAAAACGACGGACAGAGAGAAATAAACCAATGTACAATATACAATTAGCAAAGGACATTGAAAAAGGATGGGACTGGAATAGAAAGCTCCGCAATAATTCAACAAACTCGAGAGAGAGAGAGAGAGAGAGAGAGAGAGAGAGAGAGAGAGAGAGACAAGGTGATATGATCCCGTAATTCGAAGGCTGTTTACAAAACGGAGGGCAGAAAAGGCCGCGAGGCGAAGAAACGGACGAGACGCGATCTGTCCGTTCATAAATTTCTCCACGCGCGAAGAAACGTCGTTATCTCTCGCCGAGTATCGATATAACCGGCGGGTCTTATCGGCTGCGGGAGGCCGCTGACTGCGGTAATTACTTTTAATCGACTCGCAATATGCGCGGCACGTGTTTCCACAGCTGACCGCATAAACGGCGTCGACGTCACGACCGGAAAACGCGATCGCTCGACACTGACGTTACACGTTCGAGCATGATACTTTTCTTTTTTACCTTTTTATGATATCACTAAGAACGGAGAGACGGCGATTTTTACATGCATTACATGAATAATCTTAGAGGAACTCTCCACGCTCTCCCGAGCGGTATCGGCGCATAAAAGTGTGCATTTCTATTCTCACAGAAAACGTTCTCTCTCTCTCTCTCTCTCTCTCTCTCTCTCTCTCTCTCTCTCTCTCTCTCTCTCTCTCTCTCTCTCTCTCTCTCTCTCTCTCAATAACGCGTCGTTTCGCGAATATCGCTTAATTGCCAACCGTAGTCTCGAGTAGCAGCGCACAGCCTTAATATACAATATAATTCCGCTCTTGCCCTCCTCCTCCCCTATCTCTCTCCTTCTCGATCCCTCTCTTTCTTCCTCATGCCAAAGTGTGTGTCTGTCGGCGCGTAATGGCCCGTAATACCGGCGTTATTATTCGCGAAGTGCTTTTTCTTTCGCTGCGGCGGCAACGGTGGCGTGCAGCGCGGCCTTGTTCTTGCGGGTATCTCGAAAACTATGACGACGGCACCCCTGTAAACCTAGCACCCCTAATACCCTACATTAAAAAAAGTTCGACAATACGCTATAATTAAGTGTTAATTTATTGCTCTGCTCCCGAATTTGTTGTTCCCGCCCATTCGCAGGAAATTAATATCAAAAGTGGACATGCTGATTTCAAGAACACCCCCACTCCCAAAAATATATACATAGTAAACATGACCAAAAATGTACCGAAATTACTTGTTGATTATTGTATTTGCTTTAAAGTACTGCAAAGAGACATCTGGAAAATATGGAATTGATATAGCATTATCGCGTAATAGATATAACAGCAAAAATAAGAAATTAATCGTATAACTTTAATACCGAGCTGTTTCTCGAATGGAATAAACACGAGGCAAGTTTAAAAATTATCAAAAATGTACGAAACACAAGAGTAAAATGTAATGAATAAACTAATTGCCGTGGTGATTTCGATATTAAAATGTTTTTATAATTTGCTGCTCTTAAACATCAGTTCTAAATTTATTGCTCGTTGTTTAAATTAATAAAATCGATCGAAGTTAAACAATGTTCATGAATTTAACTTAAACAACGAAAAATAAATTGGGGTATTTTAAGAGCAGCAAATTCTAGAAACATTTTAATACCGGAATCACAGCATACACAGCAATTAATTTGTTTAATATACTTTACCCTTGTGTTTTTGTGCGTTTTTGATAATTTTTAAGCTTGTTACGTGAGCAGCAAATCCTAAAATGAAATATTTTACGAGTATTTGAGAAACAGTTTAGTATTAAACTCATACGACTTTTTATTTTTGAGAATTAGGCCCTGCGCACAATAAAAAAATATAAGACATAGAAATAAAAATTAAAACTTTTTAATCAATTTCCTCGATGAGTATTGAATGTAACGTCTAATGGATATTAATAAGCTATGAGATATAAATGTGTTAAACAAAACGCGACACAACTTACTATTCATTTATAGTGTTTATTGAAAAAATTGATTTTAAAATTCAAATTTCTATTCCTAATATCTAACATTCCTCTATCGTGCGCAGGGAAATTTAAAAGTTTCTAGTACTTGCTTCTTTGTGTAACGATACTCTGCGTTTATCGAGAATGTGAGTGTTAGCTTAACCAAGCGTAAAGCCAGCACTCCAATTTTTAATATTAATTTCCTGCGAATAGGTAGAGACAATAAATTCCGAACTAGAGCAATAAATTAACATTTAATTACATCGTATTCCTGAACTTTTTTTTATGCTAGGCGTAAGGTTTACACATAGGGGTGACGACGATGACGGCAGCGGTTCCCGCGCTTAGAATACGTACCTAGAGAGTGACGGTCGCACGGAGCCTGGAAGCAATAAGTCGCGGTAATTATTGTTCACCGCCACGCGCATTTTTATCTCCCTCTCCTTCTCACAACATTGTTTGCTCTGATAATGTATGTTTATATGCTTGTGTCATTACCGTATGCAAATGCGTCACAATGCATGTACACCAACACATCCGGACGGATGCGTTCCCGTCTTTTCGCGTACTCCGGATACTCGATATTTCCCGACGAATGTAAGTATACTGGCGTGACTTTCTTCATCGGGAAATGATTGATAAAACTTTATTTATAAACATTATAATGTGATTACTGATAGTAATGGAACATATGTCGCGTGTTCCTTATCCCGTATTGAACGCTCGCTTGCTTTGTTACGAACTGTTGTATTTTATTGCATTTCTAAATAATGTTACGTGTAATGACAAAAATTATGCGTTGCGAAGATATTAATGAGACTGAAAAGAGTTTACGTTTCGGAGTTAAGGCTCTCTGTAAAGTCCTCTTGCATTTTCTACGTCTCCTATCCATTTCTACATCTTTTTTTGCGTGAAAAAGTGCACGTTCCCGCTTTTAACATGGAAATGTTAATTTGTTAATTTCAACCTTTTCACGTTAAAAGTCTTTCATGTTTAAAGTGAATACGCACTTATTTCGTTTCAAGCGCAAAAAGCGCGAGGGAAAGAGAGCGAGGGAACACGCGCTCGCGCGCGCGTAGCAAAAGGACCTAAATGTAACGCACGACGGAGGGCCAGAGACTCGTAACGTTTGTAACGCCGAGTTTCCGTGTGCAGCATCGCGGATTATTATTTTTTTTTTTTTATTATTCGCGTGAATGTGTCCGCGGAATCTTTCCGCGGAGTCTGTCCGCCCGTCCGTCCATTCTATCGTTGACGCCATAACGACGGCGTCGTTTTACAAAGTATCGTTCCTCATTGTGCTGAGCTCGCCGCGAAAGTTTAGACGGGCTTCCCTCCTCGAGTGCGCTCCCGAAACCGGAAGTTGCTGTTGCCAGTGGACATTCGGAGGGAAAAGAGGGAGGAAAAAGAGAGAGACAGAGAGAGATAGAAAGGGAGACAGAGCAGAGAAAGGTGGAGGCTTGTCGCATCAGGGGCGTAACACACGGACACGTTGGTACGGCAAGCCAATAATTATTGTTTTTACCCGGCAGCAGCGGGCCGCAATTAAAAACTGTTTATTTATTCAGGCCCGGCTTTTTAGCATTCGCTCGCACACCAGCGACGGGTTCCCGTGAGTGCATGTGCGTTCGCGCGCGTATACGTGCACCGCCCGTACCACCCGGCGCGATTTTTCGGCTTACCAAACCGTTGTTTCCAATTTTCCCCCGGTGCGTCGTTTTCCAGCTTGCGCGGGGCCGGGCCGCCCGAAAAAAAATTGCCAGTCACTTCCGCCATCGCGGAGGAGGGATTAAAAAGCGGCGCTACCGCGGCGAGTCGTGCGCTCGATCGATCGCGCGAATCCAGCGACACGAGCGAGTCGGTCGCGATCCTTCCGGGAAATCGATGATAAATGCGGGAAAGGGGTGAGAGGAGAGGCTTTAAAACTTAGCGCCGCGACCTCGCGTGTCAGGCGAGAGAAATATTATTTAAAAAAAACCTTATCCTTTTAATATTTTTTTCAAGTTTCACGTTTACACGAAATATACCCATAAACCTACATACGAATGTAAAACGCAGACCCTCTGTAAAACGCAGTCCCTCTATTCATCTCATTCGATTTTGCACTATATTCCATGCGTCTGTTAATTATTTACGACCTCTAGAAAAAGCAAATTCCATACTTATTATGTTTAATGGCCGCAATTACGTTCGCAATTTATTTTGCATCGCGATAACGTGCACGCGTTTTTGCAATGCTCTCAATGTTTATTCTTTCTCATAATAAAAAAAAAGCTAATTGACGTCAATAAACGAACTTTCGTCAGATCAATCGCGAGCGGGCTGCCGCTCGGGGATCGTAGCGAACGAATGAGGAGATCGTAATCGAGAATCGATCGAAAATTTAGACGGGCAAACAGGAAGGAATTTCGAACGGTCTAGGCTTTATTACCGTCGACGACATTTAATTATGCTGACGTACCATCCCCCCCAGGTGTAGTATTTCCGAACGAATTCAGCAAATATTTTCACGCGACAGCACGGCCTCGCACATCATCGGCCCGCGCCGATCATTTTTGTTCGGTCGCCTTACACGGCCGCGGCAACGAGTGTTGCAAGTCGATTATACGCGCGACTATATCGAGAGCTTCTTCGTGACGTTAATTAAAGACACCGGTTATTATCGACGCAATAATTGCGCCGCGTACGCAAAAAAGTTACCCGTTTTTTGTCGTGTCAGCGGCGTATAACGTATCGTTAAACTTGAGATGTTTTTTTTTTTTTTTTTACACAAAATTACATATATTGAAGTTTGATTTAATACAGGCGCTTAATTGCTTCAATTGTTAACAAGAGCCCACCCAGCGTTCGATGTGGAAGTGACGAAAATTCTGCTTGACGTATACAAGGCGGTCGGGGTGACGAAATCGAGAAAGGCGATACTCCGCGCGGAAAGTAAGTTTCGAGAAACGAGGTCTCGCGTGACGAAATTTTGTTTTTATATTTTTGCGGGGCTACTAGTCTCCTCTTCCCGTTAGATCGTGGCGATACTAACTTTTGCTACGACGACGAGCCACTAACAACGCGCCACTCTGTGTACGGGAGCTCAAATATTAATTAAGACAATTTATACGCTCTCCACGGTAAAAACTGTTTTAACGATAATTCAGAATTTAGAACGCTATTAAAAATAAAGGTCCGAAGATCGCAAACCTCGCGACCCAGGGCAGGGGCAGGCAGGCAGGCAGGCGGGCAGACGAGATTCCACAATGTACAAGCTTGAACGTGAAAAAAAAAGGACTTTGAGCCACCCACCTCGATCGGCGCGCGATCCAGCCGCTATCTCGCGCCGGGATTTATTATTTAATCGCACCGCAATATTTATTATTGTACGTAACCCCGCGGGTCTATAAAAATATCGCGCGTTATCGTGCCGCGCGTTACCCGGCCGCTCAATAACAAGCCGACGACGATACCTTCGCCCGTGTGTCGAAATCGCCGCGAATGCGACCAGCTTTTATTATAAACCGCGCAATTTCCAGAAGAATACGCGGACACGTGCTTCAGCGAAGGACTCTGAACGCCCGAAAAGCAAAGCGAAATCTTCCGAGTCTCTAACATTTTGTACAAACAGACAAATCAAAATATTCCAGATTCACACTAAGATTTGACATTTGTGACTATATTGCATAATAAAATAATTATAGAAGCTCCATGTTTATAGTTATTGCTGCTATAATGTTAATAATAATAATCTTGCGTTTATAATTCTAGCAGTTATAAAAAAATTTATATAAATTAAAATAATTTCAAATAAATTTCAGTATCAAGATGCAGATGCAGAAAATAAAATAAAGTTTCTATGCAGTAAATGCAATTATAACAAATATAACTACTTTGTAACGTTCGTCAACTATTTATGTGGTAGCTAATAGCTACAATTTGCACGGTTAAAACAATTTCAATATTTAGTCGGTCACCGAAAATGACTATGAATTATAGTTGAATCGTGACATTTGCAATCATTTTTTTCTCTCAATGATACAACAAAATTCAGATACCTTGCGAATAAAAAAAGAATCAAATATTAACTGTGTAAAATACTACAGAATCATGTGACATTTATGAAAGCATGAAGAAATAAAAATGGATCTAAATTAAAACTCGAATTAGTTTCTTCTTCCCCAGCGGAAAGTATAATATCAAACGAATAGTACGCTCGAGTGATTCGCAGGACACACACGCATTCATCGAAGGTGAGTTCTCATCGCGAGAAGCAGGTCTTGGCTCTTCTGAACGCTTCTGATCCGATTGTATAATAGGTTTCATTTGACGGCAATCACCTGTGTGAGTCACGCATTCTTCTGTCTATACAGATAGTTTATCGTAGACAGCTTACGCGGGAGTTATAATAAAAGGAGCGAGTGTGAAAAGCTCTCTTCGGGTTACGCGGAGCTGCACTTTCTAGAGCACTCGAACGTTTCTGTTTTACATCGAGCTGACGGCATTTTATCAGGCATCGAATAAAGTAAACAGTGCATGCTCCCCGTGCGTAATTACAATAGATATTGCAGAAAATTGTCTCGGGAAAAATTATCTATCAATCTGTGCCTCGTAATCGAGATCGATGTTAAAATCGATTTCTCTCTTTGTTCAGCCAGTTTCATTATCCTACAACCGTTCTTTTCTATTGTAGCGTAATCCCAATTGTATAGCACAGTTTACAATAGATTATAACATGAGAATTCCGAAGCGACAATATCAAAATTAACTGAGCTAACCGGCAAACTCATTCTCCCCCGCCCCCCTTTTCTTTCCTCCCAGTACCAAAAATCGCTCTCCTTCCTTTATTGTTATAATACTTGTTATAACTCGCATCGCTGGCCGGCCGCGCAGTGCATTCCGGAGTGCATTGCCCCCGCGAATGCGCCGGCAGTTCTTTCCGACGAGAGGCGGACACAACGCGGCCTTAACGCAGAATTATTCGTAAAGAGCGCACACACGTACACACACACGCGCACACACACTTTCCGCGCCAACTTTTTCTCGCCAGATGCTCTCCGCGTTCCATTATTTTGATTCTACCCTTTTTCTTCTTCGTTAAGTCGTAAAATGTAATTAGTCCCTTTGGGTATTCATAAAATACTTCATATTTTAAAATACACAATAACGCAAAGATGATTACGTACGAGGCTTTCATACGCCGGGAATGTCTTCTGGGTCGAGGGAAAGAAGAAGAAAAAAAAACTTATTCCGTGCGCTCGAGAACCTATTATTCAGGATTTGTTCGATAATAATGGAACACCCTCTGTATATTATTCTCCCGATTACACGCGTAACATCCGCGCGTTTATGCACACCTTCATAATTCTTAATCGTTTCGCATTTGCAAATCACCTAACATATGTAAATACGCGAGCCCGATGCGTTCATACGTACAGCAAAAGTGGAAAGGAAATATAAAGGCCGATGAAGAAATGCGATGTTGCTGCAGTCGTCGCGATTCGCAAACAAATCTGTACGATTGCGCGAAGGCACACACTACAATGGAGAGCCGAGGAAGGAGGGGGAGGAGGGGGGACGAGAAATCGCCGATCCTCTTTTCGATTTTCGGGGACGAGCCGTCTCTGCATTATTCGCATAAATAAAAAGTTCCCGTTCATTTTTTCGCAATATTATTATACGTTTCTCGTGCGATAAATAACCCGCGGTTATTAATGGAGGACGGTTTATGCTTTTTTAAAGGACCCCAGGTGGTTAAGCGCGACAATCGGGCCGATGACGAAATTAATACAGTTTAAATAAGTAAAGCGGTTTTAATAAGAATTTATTGCGCAGCGGCCGTAGCGGCGAAATAACCTTGTAAAACGCCATCAATAATGAATAAGCTATAAACGTCGTAATGATAATGAAGTTATAATAACTCGGGCCCCCCCCGTCCCCCTCCCCTCCTGTTCCCTGCCTCTGCCCCCTTTCCGCTATCCCTCTCCCGCCACCTCCTCCCCTGCACAGTCCGCGGATGCCACCGCTTACGTGCGTGACTGCATTCGCCGCGATTCAGTGCAAACGAGGAAAATAAACGCATGTCGAAAGTGCAACGTCAGAGGGCCGGTCGTGCTACAGCCGTCCTGCCCGTCCTGCAGTCGTAGAAAATGATAGCCTCGACGGAGTGCGCCAAACGTATACCTATCCGCGAATCGCGCTCCGCATTACTTGGAATTGATCTTTCCGTGATAATAGAAGAATCAGAAGAATCGCGCGATAACACTGCGAACGTGATAATTAGTTGGAGTTGTAAATAATTAAATGTAAGAATTTTCGAGAAGCCGATAAATAAAACTTGGTCCCCGAGTTAGTGCCAAGCGCACGAGCAAAGGTTTTTAATTAGCAAAGTAATATGAAATTTTAAATAGAACAACAGTCCAAGAGCCAAGAGCTGCGTTTATATTTTTTCCGATAGCGAAAAGCTGAGGTTAAGTTTCGTCTCGGTAAAACGTTCACGGCTGTAAAGCGGCGAGGGAAAGGATTGGGGGAGGGGGGGGGAAGCCTGTGGCACGCGCAAGCAATTCGTACACAGCCGGGATAGTCCTATCGTATGCGTGTTTGCATTCGAAGAGAAACGTTTAATCTTCCTCGTGCTGCGCGCGAGCCCGCCTTCTGTCAACGCATGAAAATAGAAAATCCGCCGCGGCGTTTCCGCCGTTAATCTCGCGTTAAAAGAATGAAACGCTCGGCCTTTTGTCGTTGGATTTAATTAACCTTTAACAAAATGCCCCGGCTGGTAAAACCGCAAGACAGCGCCGAGAGAAAAATTATTCAACCGACGGAAAAACCGGGCGGAACAAAGAATCAAGATGCCTTCAGAAACGGAATTAACTTCTCGCATAGCGCGGTCGAATTTTCCTATTTCCCTCATTCAAAATTAATTGGGTCTTCCGTCCGTGCATCCGTGAGGTTTCCACGTATTTAAATAGAGCATACGTTGACGAGCTACGAGATGTACCTTTAGAACGTACGCGAGACGGGTACGAGGAGCAAATCTAAATTAAACCCCAGAATTACATAGGTACAATTATTTTCATCATTGATCGCTGTGAATAAAACGTTCTTTTCGCACTTGTCGTAGTTTTTCGTGAAATTGCGCGAAAGTGAAGAGAAACCGATTTCTTTCGATGATCTCCCTCCTTGGAGTACCGAGAGAGATTGCCAGCGCGCAGCGTGCTGTTCTATTTTGGAATACTTGACGGAAAAACGGTCGCGTCTCGTCGGCGAAGCAGCAGGTGGGCATTCTCGCAATGACGCGACGTCTCGTTTCGCGGTTAAGTCGCCGAAATCGTTTCACAATTCGTGCTGCTTCCGATTCAAGTCGCGGGCAAACCTGCTCGAGAGAGATAGAGAGAGAGAGAGAGAGAGAGAGAGAGAGAGAGCGTGCGCGCGGCGAAAATATAACTCCCGTTACCGTTAAATATAACTTGACATCCGTCATCGCGCGGCCGTTACACGCTGTTTAATGCGCGCGACGCTGACGGAATGCAATTGCGGACTGCCGCAGAGCGAGATCTGTGCGCGAGTGCACTCTGTGCCTCCTCGAGCTTACAAAAAGGCCAGAAGAGGCGGACAAAGATATCGCGAGATCTTACAAATAACCTGATGCTCCAGCCTTTCACAAAGAGCGGAACAAGTCAATTAAATCTAAATAATAGAATAATACAACAATTTACAATATCCTAAGATCTAATGAAATTTGCATAACGTTGCACGCGCGCTTTTCTCGAGCACAATTCTCGTTATAATTCGCTCTCGTTTCTCGCGGGTTTTTAATTGCGCCTCAAGCGCGCACAGGATCCCTCCAAGAAAGATGGAATGAATCCCTTCGAGAGTCGCGATAAGCGTCCAACGCTCTCAGATAACGCTTGGTATACGCGAAGGGAGAACGATACCTAGAACGAAGGGGAAAAAATATTTTTCGTGTCTGGAACGGTCGCGCGTAAGCCGATCCTCGCGTCAAGTGGAGACTGTGTTTGACGTGGATCCCGTGTACGTGTAAAGACGCATGTTGGCGCGAGGATGACAGGAAGAGGTTTGTTTAATAATAAAATAAAATAAATACACGACGTGACGGGAAACAGAGGGGAGGAGGAGGAGGAGGAAGGGGAGGAGGGAAGGGAAGTCGGGGGGAGAACGAGAGGACACGAGGAGCGTAGGAAAAACGAGAAACGAGGAAAGGGAAGAAGGACCGGTGCGGGAAAGGAGAAAGGGACGAGAGAGAGAGAGAGGGACGAGGTGGAGAAGCGGAGGGTACGAAAGGGACGATGTGTGTAATGATATACAAATAAAATATCCGCCGCATTGCGCCGCATATGGAAAACCTACTCGTCCGTCGCGTGGAAGCGAGAGAGAAACATTTATATACAGAGTGTCCCAAACTCCGGGCGGATGTGCCTTCGATTAGACGCATTCTCGGTGAAAGTTTCGATGTGGAAAACTCGTATTTCGTAATAATTCGCCTAATCTTCTGTCATTCTTAAATACTTGGAAAATTTGAATTTTTTTTATTGTACAAAGCAAAAGTCTAGGTGCAAAGTG
The DNA here is from genome assembly GCF_016802725.1 of Solenopsis invicta. NCBI lineage: Eukaryota > Metazoa > Arthropoda > Insecta > Hymenoptera > Formicidae > Solenopsis > Solenopsis invicta. The sequence continues at coordinate 1,172,557 of NC_052679.1, read as the reverse complement.
AGACTTTGCTGTGCTCGCTCGCTATTGGAAATTAACGGCTCGAAACGTCCATCGATGTAAAGTGTCTGCAATTGACCTTCCACGATCGAACAGTTATTTGTTACAGTTTGACGATATTTCAATCTGTCTGCCGTTGCAGATGCTCGGCAGGGAATATTCGACGGGTTTCGGACACCCTGTGAAGAAACCGATCGACGACGTCGTGACGCATCGTCTCGGAGCATAAACATACAACATAGAAGAAAAAAGAACATTCATGTTTCAAGAACGTCTTTATTTTCAAAGTGTTATTGAAATGAAATGCAATTGTATAGCATTAAACAGACATACCTTACATAAAGAAATTTGTATAATTTCATCAAGAAAAATATATTTTCAATAATTTTGGAGTTGAGAAAAAAAATATCGAATACAAAATAACGTCTCTAAGATTTGGATTTTTTTAATAATATTATCATCATCTAAGATTATCATATTCTTTTAAAAAAAATTAAATTATACAGTAAGATTATTACTTTCATATATAAGCGAAACTATAATTTCTTGCTTATCTATGAAACAATGATCGTTAAATAGAATATATTAGTGTTAATTTGATATGAATGTTTGATACTGTTTTTTTTTCTGTGTATGCTCGCTCGTACGTGGCGAGAAACAACGGGAAACCTCATCGATCGATCGCTCTCGATTACGAGGTGGAAGAGGGAGAAGCGACGGAACGGTTGGAGGGAACTGGAAAGACGGGGAACAAGAAGGTCGTGCGATCGCGACAGGCTCACGATGGCGAATGCGAAGAAACGTTGACGAATGTGTCGCGCGACACGACTCCGGGTCCGTCCAGGTTGCGAGAAGAGTGTCAAGCGTGACGGAGGGAATACGCGTGGGACGCGTCGTCGCGTCGTCTTTGTTAATCACGCCCAAACACTTGTCGCGAGAACTTGCGAGACACCCTGTATGCGGCGGCTCCGGATGCCAGAACACGTGGCCACCCAGCAGCAGTAGCGACAGCAGCCACGTCTACGAGACGGAAGGGGAGGAGGAGCACGTACATCTCGCGGAGGGTGAACGGCGCGAATTTATCTCGTTGGTTAAAAACTTTGTGGATTCTTATTTATTCGTTGCAACCTTTCCGAAATTCCCGAATCCTCTTAAGCCTCACCCTTGCGTTTCGTAGGTGGTCGAGGTGGGAGGGAAAGGGAGAGAACAAATTTACCCGGGCACTGCGATACATAGTACGTCTACAGATGCATACGTTATGAATATTAGTACAACGTTTCTGACGCTTGTTACATTAATGCGATGCGTTAATACGTAATTTATTGCATTAAAGGCTGATTTAGCCAATGTCGGTTAATGTTAACAATAATTAACTAAATGCACGTTCTCTGTCTGCATTGTACTTCGCATTGTGGTCCATAAAAGAACGTGCGCGCAAATAGAATGGTGTACGGACGGGCGATGACAACTAAGTAATGAGAATATAAAAATTTCGCACGGAGAATGAAAATTTGATACACATCTATTCTATTATTCAAATAAATGATTTGCGTCATAGCAATGTCATATATTACGTATTCGCCGAGCTATTCTCACAGCGGTTGGTAGCTAGAATACCTCGCTGCTGTATACAGCAGAACTATTGTATCAACTCAATACTGTTATAAGCGCGGCTTAGATCTATATCGTTCTCAACGCTTCAATCAATCGCTGCGCCGCGTTGGGCGAAACCGGTTTCCAGGAGAGAGAGAGAGAGAGAGAGAGAGAGAGAGACACGGCAGTTAACATACTAACGCAATGTTATCGATGTGTAATTTTTATGGGGTCCCCTCCGCTCGCTCCCTCCTCCGCGAAGGTGCCGGAAAAGTGGCGCATATTCGGCGGCAACGATAAATACGCGGCCGCGCTGCATTTACTGCATTCCGTCGCGCCCGTGCTGCTCCATCGCCGCGGCCGCCTTTGAGCGCCAACGACAAGACAAGACGTATCAATAATGAGCTATTAATCAACCTCGGGCCGTGTACACGTAATTGCGCGGACCGGCATTGTCGTATGACGGACCTCTCCTCGGCTGATCGGCCGTATAGAAATCCGAATGGAACTGCGGCGGCATGTAGCGGGTGAGAAGAACGCCCGCGGATCTCTCGCGCGTGGGGTATCGACAGAACGGGACGGGGACGGAGAAAAGTGTGTGAAAAATCATTTCTACGTACAATAGCCAAGAATTATTTTCTTTTCTTTTCTTTTGTCCTCTCGCTCAATCTTTGATTGCGCGAAAAAAGGAATCATAGGCTAACGTGTGCATTTATCGTAACATTTACGTAAAAAAAGAATTTGGTAATAATCATCGAGTTTTGGTGAAATAATTTTGAATTATACTTGATTGATATAGTCAAATATTCAGTAATATTTAATAATTATATTAATAGTAACTAATCGATTGCTAAATATTACAAAATATTTGGTTGCATTAACCGAACATTTCATCGAAATAATTTCATCAAAGCTCAGTAACTTATCTAGGCTCGATCGTTATTACTACCAAACTCTCTTTTCTCTGTACAGTCTTTCTAAAATATCCCGTACCAAGCGTTGCGTGCGTTACAAGAGAAGACTCACGAAAGTACCACCGGTGCGCTCGCAATTCCCTCGCTCTAATTTGATTTCATTTCGTTCGCGTCTCTCCCGTTTTCGATGTCAGCTCCCGTTTCGGTCAGCGAGGGGAGAGAAGAAGAGGCCGCGATGCCGGTGGCGATCGCTCGCCAACGTCCAACGGCACACCCCGTAGATGGGACCGGAGGCCGTCGCCGCCGCCATTGTGCACGGCGCAGAATAAATAACGCCGCCGCGGTAAGAATGCCGCGGGAGATATTATACGGCGACTACGAGCGCGGCGTGGCGCGCAGAAGTAGGCCACCATTACAATATTTTATTACAAGGCACTAACGTACAATCTAACGTGCTCGTATGCATTCGTAATGAACGTATATGAGTCGTGTCGAACGCACTCTCTCCCTCCCGCGCTCGATTCCCCCCGCCCCCCTCCCCCTTTCCCCACGACCCTCCGCTCCTCTCGCTTGCCACACAACGTCTCTACATGCAGGCAAGGGTTTTATTGAAATTTATAGCTGCTTGCGTTTGCACGTACACATGTACACATCCTCGCAGCGGGTATGCGCGAGCGTATGTATCGCGTATACACACGCGTGCACGCACACATGTACGTGCGCGCGAAGCTGTGTACTGTCCGAAGTGGAGTCGCGTCTCTCGAGCGATCGCGGGCCTCTAACTCGGAGCCAGCCGCCTCGCGCGAGTGTACGACTCACGTCGAGTCGTATTATCAATCGACACGCCGGGCGTATAACTTAATACGCTCGGTCGGACGCCGTCGTCGTGAATCGTCCCGAAAATTCTTGCCGCGCTGCGTCGCGCAGTCTCGACCGAGCGAAGCGAGAGATCAAACAAACGCCGAGTTTGCACGACGTCAGCGATGTGGAGAGAGAGAGAGAGAAAGAAAGAGAGAGAGAGAGAGACGGGTCAAGCGTCAAGTCACACGCGGCCCGTATACCGCAGCCGGGAATAATTGAGAGGTAACTTGACTTTTCACGAGGGCAATTCCACGTGGGCGATTTTCTCGCTTGTCCCTTTTAATAAGAGACAACAGGAGGGTAATCCAGCTTTACACGGGGATGCGAAGGGAAGGCGAGTCAATTAGCGAGAGATCCGCATTTACGTTTTATGACACGTTAATGGTATCTTATAACTTTACGCGAAGTCAGTTTAGCGGCCAGTCAAATAACAAGTTGATTGCTTAAGTAAAGTCGCTAGGAAGGTTCAAGGAGCGAGTCGCTTACTTTTTTAAACGCAAAGTAATACTAAATGCAAATAAGAGAGTAAGTTACCACTTGGCTTACTGCTTGGCTACTCGACCGGCTTTAAGTATTCGTGGCATATAAGAATAATTATATATAAATTGCAGCTGGACCACGATATATTTATGTATATAGATATACGTACGTAACATATGTATATATTCAATGCTTATATATTCAGAACATTTTACGGTACGGCTCGCGGCTCGCGACTCGCAGCTCGCAGCTTTCCGACTGACCGAGCACAATGCTCGAACGTCCAATCGTCCAATCTCGGCAACAACCGTCGCGATTGAAATTATCGTCGAAAAATAATTGAACAAGGCTGGATCGCGCGACTGTTCGAGTGCATCCCGCAAGTTCATCTTACGTACCGGGCGACAAACGGCTTCGTTCTAAAACACTGATCGACGGTCAATGACTCCAAAAGCGGGGGTGGCGGGGAGAGGGGGAATCCATTTGGTAGAAGCGAAAGCGACTCGAATCCATCGTGCATATCCGGCCGTGTACGATAGGAATCGCGCAAATTCATCTCGCCGACTGGTCGTATAAATAAAAGTTTATTTAAAGACGTACACTCGTGTATATACGCGCGCGATCTCGAGGGGGGAAGCGACGCGGGAGGGCGCTGGGGAAAGGGGGGTGGGAGACGAGAAGGCTGCGGGGCGAGGAGGCCGAGCACATACGCGCGTAGGTAGTTAGTTAGACCAGCCGATAAGTATAGTACGAGAAAGAGGCAGAGGTGAAAGAGAGAACGAAGGAGAGAAAAAGACAAACGGCAGTTTGAAGGAGAAAAGCCGGGGAGGCGAGCGAGGGGGGAAGAGGGGGAGAAGAGAGAGAGGGGGAAAGGGGGGAAGGCGAACGTAACGACGCGGTTCGCGGTGAGAGCTTATAGTTTATGTTATAAATTATTATTATCGTATTTCATAGGAAGAATAAGATTTATTGAAACACTAGAGATTACCGCTCGTGCCAGGCGGTATATCACGCACTCACACGCACACACGTGCTCGGCTTAAACCCGAGTACCTTCCCCACTCGATTAACGATAATCTTTTTTACGCCGATGTTACGTGAGATCAGTTAAAACCAACATACACACACACAAGTGCGTGCACCCTTTAGGTCCTCCCCATACGCATCTTTGTCTCCTCTGATAAATGCGCAAAAAAAAAAAAAGATCTTGGCAGCCTTAAAACAATTTTTTTTCCACTCACATTTGTCGCGTTCAGAGAGACGAATTACGAGATTAGTCAAACGCGATTAATTCATTTTCGGTTGATAGCGGAAATTGCTGTTGACCGTCAAATGGCGGCCCTTTCATCCCTATTTGACTACGTCAAAGGCGACGCGGCCGAACTCGGAAAACGATGCTCCGATCGCATTTATAATACACGCCGCGATGAGAGTGTCAGAGTGCACGCGCTCGGAAGGAAAACGATTTTACGGCTGAATCTCTCTCGATGGCTCGACGCCCACCGCCGCCGCCGCTGTTCCAGCGTGCGGAACGCTTTCCCGGATGCACCGTGAAAAACGCGAGCGCGCTCGCGCGCGCGCCAGGAACTGGTCTCGGAGATTCTTACAATTGAAAACACGGGGGATCTCGTGTTGCAACGAGTTCTCCCAACGGCGGTAGCGCGCGGCCGCCCGATTACTGGGTCGCGCCACGCACGTTGCATCTCATTATCCTCGCGACTCGTCGAAATTGAATTACTTTACGCGACGATCGACGAATTTTTTCTTCGTACGCAGCTTTACACTTGTACGCTTGATCGCGAGAATTCAACTTCCTAACGCGCGTCCAAAAATATTCAAATGTCGCAACGAACGAAACGTTCGTGGGATATTTCTCAGATTATTTTTTTCTTTTTCTTTCTTTTTTTTAATGGGAAAACCAGCGGAACACCTGACCGATCAGAATGAATTCAAAACGACTCTCTCTCGACCGGGAAGAAATTAAAATTGCATATGAAGCGCTTAATGCAACGCCGCAAAACGTGAGAAAATGTACTGCCCTCCTAGCAAAGTTCCTTATTATATAAGAAAGTTACAGTTTATTTTTTCCCGAGCGCCTTGTATCTTCTAATTTGATGGGTAACGTGAAATATAATGAAGCAGCTAACAAACTCATTTCAGAATTACTCAACCGTCATAGATTTACCTAACATTAAACTCGTGACGCATTAATTTTTTATTTGTCAATCGGCAAATGTGGATTATGTTTCTTTCCACTCTTCCCAAGTGAATATTATTCGTTTGGAAGTTGTTTCAACGGTGTCTTGCGACAACACTGTTCCTTAGGACAGTACCTACTTGTTTGTCCATTGTGCTATCTGAGGAACGTGCTGAAACGACATATTCTCAGGGCTTCTGCACATTCTAAGAAGGGACTGCTTTAGTCCGGTTCGGACGTGCTCGTGTAGGGTTTAACGTCACGCGTGCGTTTTTTCTAAATCTAATTCTCTAATTTCGATTAATATCGGCGCCATACACTTACCGAGAGAGAGAGAAAGAGAGAGAGAGAAAGAGAGAGAGAGAGAGCCCTCCCCTCTCCACGCTCTCAGGGAAAACTCGGACGGAGAAGAAGCGCCGTGGCATGTTCGACAGTTATCCCAATTTATTAGCGATGAGATTAGAATTACCGAGACCCGTAACGCCATAAACCAAAAAAGTAACCGCAGAGACGGCAGAGGCGGGAGAAAGAGAGAGGCGATGATAGCTAGGGAAGGAGGCAGAGATAGGGACAAAAAAAGCCTCAATTAACACAGCGGGCACCAAAATCTCCTTTCGGCGGCGTGCGAGCGAGGCTCGAAGATCCTCTCTCGGCCTCCCGGTACACACAAGGAGGCCATTATAATGTGTGTACACTCGCGCGCGCGCTCACACGACCGTGAGCACGGCGGCGCACGGCGCACATGCACAATTCCGGCGCAACAAACGCGAGCTCTCACGTAGGAGAGAGAAACATCAAAAAACGCGCCGAGCACAAAGCGATGGGGCGGCGAGGACGAGGGGAAGAGGTGCAGTAGGTGGAGGAGAGACGCGACGATCGAAGGAGGGAGAGGAAGAGAGAAGGCTGCTGGCATAAAAGGAGAGGCTGACAAAGAGAGGCTGTGTGAGAAACAGAAAGAAAGAGGGAGAGATGTTAACGCGCGGGGCGCGGGAAGGAAGGAGAGAAGAGGAGAGAGAGTGAGAGAGAGAGAGAAAGAGAAGACGACAACGAGGGAGAGTCGGGACGACAGAGGGGCAGGCGACGTATGTACATTAAAATATTATTCTCAGATGAAATACCGGGCGGGGCCCGCCGGCACACAGCGCGCGCGTATATTTTTAGACCTTATATAAATACACGAATCATAATGAACGCGCGCGCTCGCTCGCTCGCTCCGTTCTCTCTCCCCCTGTGTGTACAGTATGCTCGTTCGCTCACTCGCGAACAAGCGAGCGAGCGAGCGAGTCAGGGTCCCTGGACGCGCGCGAGTCTCCTCTTCTTTGTACGTGCTCTTTTCTTCTTCCCCGGAGCTCTCACGCGCTCTCTGCGCGCTCTCTATACGCCACGCGGTGTGCCATCTTCCTTCTGTCAAGGAGGTAGCACGCAGTCGTCGTCGACGTCGTTGTCGTTGTCGTTGTTGTCGTCGTGGTCTGACACGTCGGACTATCGCCGACGACGGACGAGAGCGACGACGACGATGAGAGTGGTAGCGGGCAGACTGACGCCTGTCGTCGCATCGCCGGCGATCTTCCCGCGTGCTTCGCACGCGTATCTTCTCGGCGATCTCTCGGGTAGAGAGGTTTATCTATGTTATCTACGACGAGATCCTCTCGCAGTCATTAAACGAACGCCTTACTTTGTAACTCTCTTATCGGACGATAATGGGGGAGTCCTATATACATATCGCAGCTATCGTGGTTTGTTTCTTCAGGATCCGCCCCGAGAGTGTAAATATAAATGTATATTTTCTGCATTTTATTATTTTCAATTGATTGCAGAAGACTCGACGTTCTCCGCCGCCGGAGGGGTTGGATCGATTAGAAAAATATTATAGCTTCCACTCTGTTTAAGCAGCGATTTTCGTTCCATAACGGTTTTCATTTTGTTTATTAATAAATACGCGGTTTAAAAAAACAGCAAGTCAATTATATCCTCGGTGTTCCGCGCGCGCTATTCGCGAATAGATACGCGAGCGTATTGTTAGACGACAACCCTCGGGCGAATTTATGCAAGTACGCTGCGTGACGCTATTATTGTACATTTGTCTATTTCCGGGTGCACCGACAAAATCTGGCTTGCGCGGATTTTATTATATCTCCGGGGCTTAAGTCACAGAGACAGCGTCGCACGAACTGCTAAAGAGCGAAAGAGAGAGAGAGAGAGAGAGAGAGAGAGAGAGAGAAAGGAAAGCGTGTCGTTGTTTCTCTTGTCGACAGATCGATCGATAGTCGTAACAATTTTAAATCTAGATCCGCGCGATTTCGACGAATAAAATAAATAAAAAAGAATAAAGTAAAGAGAGACCGCGCGCTCGCGCGTTTCGCAGCCGATAGTTTTATCTGCGTAGTTTGAAACGTAAACTACGACGGTCTGCTTTATTCGGTTTGTTAGTTACATAAGACATACAATTATATGTCTGTTTGACATACATATAACGCTAACATAATGCTTCGGCTGTTTTTCGACTCGCGCTCCTCGCGCTACACGGACAGCGAAGAATAAAGTGCTGTATTCGAATAAAACCTTTTCCCCCCTGAGAAAATATTACTGTATCGATAACAGGAGGCTCAGGCAAGATACATTATAGTATATGGGCTGCTTCGGGAAATTCACATAAAGCGTACCGTAGGAGCCTATACTTTGAGAAATTTCGCGGATTGTCTTCCGGCAGAAAAATTTATCGTCACGAGAAAGTGGGATCGCATCAATAGTGGATCCTATCCTATCTTAAATTTCTACTATATAAGTTTCTATGCATCTTTCACTCGCACGAGCAACTTGGTAAGAGCGCAGCGTCCGCAGCGTTCTCATCGCGTTGCATATCTCGTCGTACCATCGGCGAGACGGCGACGGCGACGGCGACGGCGGCGGCGTCTCGTTCGAGGAGCTTTAAGCTGTCGCGATAGCCTACTCGTCGACTCCTCTCCTTGCCGTGAAAGACGAGCCGAGGTGAGCTTACGCGTTGACTTACGGACGACAAAGGTCGCTGCTCCCCCTGCGAATGCCACCGCTTCTGTTGTGACTCGGGGAACGTAATGCCGAGCGCCACGGCCAGCGATATACGCGGAGTCGCGGCGACGACCGACGACGCGACGAGGGGGAGGTGCGGACGACGAAGGGAAAGGAACGGAGGGGGGCGGCGGACAGGGTAGATCGGCAGCTCGATATGGATTTTACCATTTAATACACACTCGCTCCCGCAGCGTTCCATTACCGCTACGAGAGAAACGAACGCCCGTCCACTAAAAACTTTAATCGTAAAATTATGTCGCATTTAATTGCCCGAACTTGATTTACGGCGGATTGACGACCCGATTTCTAAATTATGTGCGCGGCCACGGCGCGGATCACATTGAAACCACCCCCCCCCCCTCTTTCTCTCTCTTCCTCTCTCTCTTTCCCTCTCTTGTTCTCTCGACACTCGCCCGACACCCCATTGCGACTCTTTCTCTCACACCGCGCGAACCGCAGAGAGAACCGTGCACGCACGTTTCTCAATGAGAAACAAACGATACAACGGCATCGTATTCAGCGAAATATCACGATTCTTGACAATGATAAATTTATTTGGAATAAAGTGGAACAACGGTAACGATATTAACGTATTAAACGTAAAAAAATTTAGAAGGTGGAGAAAGAAATTATCTCGAGATTAATTGCGCTCTGCATAAAATATTTCGGTGAGATTTAAATGAAATTCGTAAACCGCGCGGTTTGCCCGGAGTGAATCTGACGACGATTCTGTTCCCAGGCAACAATTTGTTTGAGCCCGGGGATACTTTAGAATTCTTAATTCGTGCGCATTCTGATGACTCGTCCGCAATTAAAGCGCGCAACGGGAGAAAATGGATTTACGTCGAAAGTGAGGAATCGTAGACGCGAGGAGCGCGACGCGGGAACAAATTATTATTACACAGCTCCGCCCGCCCCCTTCCGCTTCCCCTTCTCTTCATGACATAATTTTATAATATCTCGTCGCAAAGGCTCGTCCGTCTAATTACGCCGAAATGTCGCGCGAGCTGCCGGCCTGTCGAAACGAGACGGAAGCGATTCGGCCGGCGTGTATGGAGCAAAGTTGAATTTCTCCGCATTAAGTGGTCGCGGCCTTAATTATAATTAATTACGCGCACACGTGTGTGCGCGCACGCCCAGCCATCGTAATGCATACGACGTACGTGCTAGAGAACCGCTGAAGAACAACTGCAGTTTCGACGCAATCTGTATGTACGACTTGTAAAATTCGCAGATGACATGGACCATCTGTAGGGCTTTAGACTCGCAAATTTTCTAACGCTCATTTCCACCAATAGAAATTAATATTAATTTTGGTTTAACTTTTACTCTTTTGCTTTGTCTAATTTGTAAAATTAAAAAAGAATAAGTAAGTTAAAAACTCTTTGCGACATGTGTTTTTTTATCAGCCCAATTAACATTTGAGAAATTTCTGACATCGCTGATTTCAAATTTAAAAATTCGATAATTTTAAAAATTCAAGATGTAAAAAAATATTTAAAAATTTGTAAAAATCGTAAAAAAATTAATAACGAAAAATGATATTTGGAAGCATAGACTGTGCCACAAAGGTTTTCAAAATTAATCTACATTGATAGATCCTTATCCTTAGATCCTTGATCCTCGTCAGATTTGCGCAGATTCGACGTGATATTCGATGCATTAGCCAATGCGTAAACGTACATTTAATCAGAGCGCGGTGTAACGCAGCCAACACAATTGGTTGCTATTTTCGGGGCACTCGCGAGAATTCACGGTATCCAAATACACCGCGCCGCGACCGCGCGGAGAGTTCGTATCGAACTCTCGTACGCGTGAGAATAATTGCCGGCGTTGCGGTGTTTCGTGGAAATAACGGGAAAACGCGAGGCGCGTAAGAAATTAGAATAACGGTGCACGCACGCCGCAGCGTGTTTGTTTTTTCTCTTTCCTCTTTTTTTTCATAACTAATGACGGGTGTATCTCGTTCAACGGACCACCGGTGGTTAATTTATTCCATATACGTCGCGCGTTCGCGTTCGCTTCGCTGCTCAATTCGATAATTGTCGGACGATTCATTGACTGCCGCGTGCGCTTTTGCAACGGCCGTCAACGATCCTTTCCAGCGGCGTGCGGCGTGGCGGCGCGCTCGATCGCGGGCTCATTTTCTCTCGCAAAAATTCGCCGGCGTGCATAACGACGGGGCGATATTTACAAAATGATGCGCGAACGAATAACGCTCAATTGTCACGTATAAATAAATATGACGAAGCAACCGACGAGTCGCGAGTTGCATTTTTGCCGCGATGGAAAATTGAGTCCCGACCCGGAAAGTTATTACAAGCCTACAGCGAGAATAACATTCCGTTAGTGCGTCATCTCGAGCGGGATATCCTATTCGTATCCTAGGTGCTCCGTATCGATTTCAATGTATTTGCACACGGAAAAAAAACAGTATCAAACACACTAGTATCAAATTAAAACTAATATATTCTATTTAACAATCGTTGTTTCAAATACAAATAAGAAATTATATTGTTGCATATGTATAAAATAATGATAATACAATTCAATCTTCTTTAAAAAATTTGATAAGCTTAAATTTCAGCAAAATGTTGTATTTTTATTTAAATATTATAATGGTCGCAAAGAGCGCAATTTAATTGTTTTGTTAATAATTAAGCGTTAAAAATTACTAATTCTTAAATATATTGTTATTTTCTGTTCGATATGTTTTGCTCTTGTGAGAATTATTATTAAACAATGAGAATATATTTCTCTCGATGAAACAAAATTCTTCGTGTAAGCAAGTTATGTCTGTCTAACGTAATATAATCTCATTTCAATGTTTATAACAAGTCAAAAATAAAGATATTCTGACTACAAGAGTGTTCCATTTTTTCCGTGTAGTAAAAAAAAAACTATGTTAAATATTTTGAAGATCATGCCTCCGGCCACGCGTTTCGTTTTCACTCGATACACGTATTTACACACATGAACGCTTACGTAGAGAGAAAAAAATGTTTCATTTAGCATTGAAAAAGATTCAATTGTCAAGATACGCGATGTCAGAGGTCCGCGGGATAAGGCCAGATAGCGTGTGGTAAGTTGCTCGGGAAAAATCGGCGTCATTCATTAGATACTTGGTACTCGCTTGGTTTTCCTCGGGACACCCTGTGTATACGCGGCGAGGCAATAAATATTCTTATACGTCCTCGCTCGTGCCTCGCCGATGACGGCGACGAACAAGATGCGAAACGAGTTACCGATCGCGCACGTGCCACCGAGACCATAATTGCCTGGGGCTTAACGACCGATTTCCGGTTGGCCCGATACCGCGAGCGCGCACGAAAAGGAGGGTGAGGCTGGAGTAAAGAGAAAAAGAGTCAGAGGGAGAGGGAGGAGGGGGGGGGGCAATGCAGTTTCCTGGCGGACGATAAACCACGTCGGTTATCGCACTGACTGAAGTCCGTTGCGCAACGGTACGGGTATTATCTAAATAACAATAACAACAATAACAACGGTCGTTATACGCGCTGGTGGGTCGTCGTCGGCGTCTGTCGGCCCATCCGCATAGCCGTGGCGGGCTTACATAAGTTTGGAAAACGAGTTTTCTACAAAGTGATAAACGCTATCGCCCTCCCCGACCGCGTATCTATATCTATATAGTATGTATATATATTTAATGTGCGCCGTGCATTTATCGCAGTCTAAACTATGTCATTGTTTGAACTGCAACGCAATTATCATATACTTACATATATTTTATCTTTGTTTACTTCGCCTCCTATTTTTCTCTCCGCCAGTCACGTTTTATCGCCCGCCCGCTACGTTATCTCGCCCGTTCGCGCGCGCGAGCGTGCACTATAACGTAAAAAATACGCAAGAGGCGGGAGGGGGAGGGGAAGGAGGGGTCTTTTCATTTATAACGAAAGCAAAATCGCCGGAGGAAGCAGTAATGCGTCTCCGACAGAATTAACAGAAGTTATCAGTAACTCCGGGTTAAATTTGTATTTTTAGATGCAATCTTGCGCGAGAGGCGAGAAATTCGACGAAAGAAGGAGAAGGTGGGGAAGAGGGGGAGGGGGGGTGGAGAGCGATCGTAAATTTACTCATGCGCGACGAACATTGTATCTAAACTCGTTCCGAGGGAGAGAATTTAGTGTGCGGTGCATGCGTGTGTCCTAGAATATATAAAATAAATTTTGCACTATCCTACTTTCTGAAGAGGCATCTGCCATCGTGTCTGCTTCACGTAGAATGTAACGGAGATAAATTGTCATGCATGTTTGTTCATTTATACCGCGGTAATCATTATTAATTCGACATGATAACTAGAGACTGGTTTATTAGACATGAAGTATTTATTATTGCCGCGAGACATTGGTTTCCTGCGACCGACATGAAGATTGCCTCACTAATTAACCATCCCGATAGGAAAAGAACATGCTGTAATAGTGCGAACGCTGAATGGATTAATGTCCGGAGGCTGATCGGGGCTGAACAATATGTCGCGATTTATGAGAAAAGTCGAACGCCGTCGTCGTCGTCGAGGCGAACCGAACTCTATACGTTCAGAAATTTCTTTCTCTTTCGCGAAAAATACAATTACGCATTGTGCCATAAAAATAATTTACAGCATAGTAATGCGAGTTCTAACCTATTTAACAAACCAACTGCGCTCGATACTTTAGCTACAAATTGTTATAACTGGCACTTGGTTCCTTCTCGTATAAAAGCCAATTAACGTCCAGGCATACTTTCTAATCTATTTACATTCTACTCTCTTGCATTTTCTACGATTTTATATTCCTATTGTTCTTAGATGAATTTACATGTTGGAATAGGAATAAATTCCTCTCGCTCGTGCGCTCTCCTTCTCACTCTCGTCCTTTCCCTCTAATCTCTCTCTCTCTCTCTCTCTCTCTCTCTCTCTCTTTCTCTCTTTCTCTTTCTCTCGCCGTTCCACATTCGCGTATTTTCCGCAATACGTTCTGCAACCGCGTTCATGGAAAAACACGCACACGCGAGGGATAATTACCCGTTAATAGCTCTTAATTTATGAAATAATTTATTATATAACACGGGCCAGAGGATGGCGGAAGGGGGCAATGGCGGCGGTAAATGCGATATGCGAGAGCGGCGTGCGCGCGAACACACGGGGAGAAGAAAATTGACGCGCGGCGGCGGGAGAGAGAGAGAGAGAGAGAGAGAGAGAGGAACAACGAGATGTTGTACTGTTGAAAATTGCGAGCGCGTGGATAAGAGAGAGAAGCTTTTTTTTCTTCCTCCTCTCTCTCTCTCTCTCTCTTTCGTAAAAAAAATAGCAAAGTCGGTAGATATCGACGATACAGACTTCTATGTCGCGCACCACGTGGTTTTTTTTAATCCGACAATTGCCTCACTTCCGATGAAGAAAATAATAGAGCGGAGATGCGGCGTTTACAGGTATCGTTCGCGAGTTCGAGAGGAAAATGTGCGTGGATCTAGAAGTGAATTTTCGCGCTGAGAACTAGAACGCCAGTTCAATCATAGTGAAACCCTGATTTAATTCAACGAGAAAAATATTTGTCTTATTATTAGGCACGTAGATTCGATCTGCCAAGACTGAAATTACGCCGCCTAATTTTCCCCTCGAGAATCGCGCGCGGGCGCGCTCATTCACGGTGCTTAAATCGCAATTCAACGAATCGGGCTGGGGCACTCTTTCGTCTTTTCTCCCGCTGCTTTAACTCCTTTGGAAGGAGCGCGCCGATCGCTCCGTGTACTTATCTTAATTGATTGGCAGTAAAGAGTATTGCATCACGGCGCAGTAAATTATTGATAAGCCGACATTATTGTCGGTCCAAGGATAGTTGTTCCTGCGGGCATATATTATATGTATATTATATATGTACGTGAATTCGCGCGCGCGGCATTGTTTTATAGTTTGCACGAGCGCGCGCGCACGCGACGAGAGAGAATATTTTTATCCGTCACAACGCTCGAACGTCGCATCGCGTCGCTCCTCTCTTCTCTTCGTCCGTCATAGTGCGCGCGTCTCCCTTCCCTCCTCCTCTATCTCCTCCGCCAGTCCTCCTCGTCCCTCGGCCTCCGTCCCGACGACTCCCGCCGACAGAAATAAATTGTACATTGTGCATAATAAAATTGGTACTGTTACGAATGATATGTGCATTATGCGCGCCGAGTTTTACGAACGTACCGTCGCGCAACGTTATGAAGGTTACCGTATTATTGCAGCCTTCGCAATCTGCATTGTTGGCTCTCCCGCTTTTAATACTCTTTATTGTCTCTTTTATAACCGGAATGACGCGTTTCTTTCAGCGCCGGATAAATTACACGCAGCATTGTGCCCTCTAATTTTAGAGGAAAAACGGGAACGTGCGCGGCCGCACGAAAATTCCGCGTGCGGCCCGCGTGCGTTCGCTCGCGATAAAGAAAAAAAGAAAAGTTGCCGAATCGCATTGTGGCCTCCGGCCACCGCCGCGCGCCGCGCCGGCCGATAACGTCTTTTCCTTCTTGCTTGCGTAATGTGATTATCGCCTGTAATGTAGTCGAACGAGTTCGCGCGCCTTTTCTCATTTTCGAGATGAGATGAAACAGTGACAGGAGATGAGAACATTTTCGTGAGGATGCATCCTTTTGCGCGAGCGCGCGCACGCGTGCACGTGAGTATTCTGATAACACTCTGAAAATAATCTGAGAGAATATACGGATATTTTTTTTAAATTGTCCCAAGAATGTTCTAAGAAGATTCTAATAACAACCGGAGGATATTCCGAGAGTATTCCGAGAGTATTCCGAGAATCTTATATATGGAAACATTCTCTCTCGCGGAAGGGAGGAGGAGGAGGAGGAGGAGGAGGAGGAAGAGGAGGAGGAGAGGGGGACCACCGCTCTGCGTTACTAATCGCGAGAAGGGAACCGGGAGACCGCGCGGTTGATTTTCGCGAGATCCCGATGAAGATCGCGGATCAGGCCCACGGCTTCGTCACGCCTCGGCGAGCGCGATCGATCCTCGCTCGACGTAGAGCGGAGCGGAGCGAGCGCGAGAGGCAGTAGTGGTGGAGGTGGAGGAGGAGGAGGAGGAGGCTTACGTAACGCTCGCGACGAAGACACACACGGTTACACGCTTCTCGTATGATATAATGTTGTGCAAAACATAAGCGTATTCAGCGTAAGCGCTAAGTAGCGTTAAGTGGGTCGGATTTACTCTCCGCGCCTTATTATTTCTACTTTATATTCTAGCGCGACTGTGCGACCGCTGCTGCCTGCTGCTGCTATGCGAGTCGCGCGGCGGTAGGATGTGGCTTATTGGCGCAAATCTGGGTTATATTATTCGCATCGGTAGGAAGTACCGCGATGCATACGCGCTTGTGCACGAGCGCGAGCGCGTTCACGATGTGCCGATCGTTAGCGATCTCGTCTCTTCTCTTCCACGGTCACGAACGTACGTTACGTAGGGACCCACCTCTGGCAAAACCTGGCAGCGCGTCCTTGAAATTTCCAAATCCAATTCCGACTTTACGGACCGCAAAAGTGAAACATGCGGACAAACTGGGATCACTTTGGGTCCGTATAAAGATTAGGATATAATTTTTTTCGATTCTGAACAGTTAGCCGTGGATCTATTTGGAATTCCGTGAGCCGTCGCGATCAAGAACACTAAATCACTTTTATGACGAAATCGAGCGGAGAATTAATGTGGGATTTTTTCTGAGAAGAATTATACTCGATTCCGGAATTTTCCAGCGGTACACGATTAAACATATGTTTAATGTCACTTGTCATGTAATTAATATTACGCATAATGCTAATAATCTTTGATAAAGTAAAGAATCGTTTAACATAAATTATTGAATCTGAATGGGCGTAGAAAAACTTGTTTGCGATAACGTATCTACGAAATCTCGATTCCTCTATCTGTCTCCGCATCCATCTCACACGCCGGCGAACGTCTTTATCTAAGCAACTGGATATTTTCTTATGCACCGCGCGCTGAATCCGGGCTACGTATTGCTTCAGCATTGTATCCTCGACGTATGCCGTTCGTATGGCGAAATGCGCAATCGCCGCAGAGAGACAGAGAGAGAGAGAGAGAGAGAGAGAGAGAAACGGTACGGCGTACTTAACGGCGCGCGAGCGCGAGCTCGATGCGTAATAACTTATCTACGCATAAAGCGCGCGCGAGTGTTCGCCGCGGCGAAATCTGCATATAATATTGATGTAATTCGCCATTAGAATGGCGACGGCACGGTCTAGGATGTGGGCTCTATTCTGCATGCGGCCGGCTGAATGGGCCGGTTCAATTAGAGAATCATAACTTGCCCTGATGGGGCCATCCTGGCCAAGAGACGGCATTACTTTACGTAGTACGGCCCTGGACCCGCCGCGCGTGTATGCGCCGTTTTTATTATTGCCATCGTCGTCGTTGTCGTTGGAGATAATCGATTCATCCGCCTGTTTACGCTCCAATGCAATTTTCATTAATTAAGACACTATGTAAATACAGGCCGTCTTGAAATTACGTAACGCGTGCGGGCGTCTTTTCCACGAGAGACGCGCCAACACAGTATCAATATTGGGGGATAAAGTTTTTTTTATCAGAAGACTACGTGCCTCGAGAAAAAAAAAAAATTTCTTAAAAAATTCAATTATAGTCCGACACGTGCGACTAAATATTGAGATGGTTTAATGAATTCTTGATTTGAAAAAATTTGAATAGTTAATATAAATGAACTATACCTTTTTTTTGTACAACTGTATAATTGTTGAATCATCCTGATAATGTTTAGTTGATCAGATTAAACGTTTCGATTTTTTAACAAGTCATTTTCTCAGTGTGCGCTACAATAAAAAGATTTCTTCCATTCAAATCTCATTTTCTTGATTTAAATAAATATTAATATAAAATAATTTATTTATAAATTTTAGGAAGTATCTTTTTTAATCGAGAAAATGATGTCTTCGAATAAATGTATTTATTTGAAAATAAAAAATATTTTTTCCGTGGACATATATATTTAAATTACGTATTTTATACTTGTGAATATTCATAAAACAATTAAATAGCCGGCAATTCCCTCTGATAAATCTGTTTGATAAAAGAACCGCATTATTGAAGAAAATTATTATTCCATCCAGTTGCTCAAGATATTGAAATTGCGAGACTTGGAACGAGATACTACGAGTACAATAGCGATCTTTTTTTCACAACGGATTTTATTGCGCCGTCAAGTTAAGTGGAATGTGTTTTACGGTATTATTATGCTCGTTTATTTAGACGCGCATGACCGAGATAAGAATGCGAGATTTTGCAGGACGGCGATCGAACGCTTTGCCGATTAATGACTAATTGCGGCCGCTCTTAGCAGCGCTCACGCGATCCTACCATAATGAATCGATACGCGTACTATCCATAAATGCATTTGCAAATTGAAACGTCAATCAATCCTTTGGAAACGCCCGAGCTCCGCGTATTGGCGCGGAGTTTTCATCGTTTCCATTTCGCCTCGCGCGCGCGTCACGAAAACCCTGGGCTGGCTGTATGTAGGTGCGAAACTCGCATAAGGGACAATGTTTATTGCCTACCTCCGGGAGAGCAAATCGATCTCTCCGGTCTTTGTCTATTTAGTTGGAAAGTAGGCTGTGCGGAGACGGAGAGTAATAGATAGACCGTGAGGAAAAGCTAATTGGACGAAGAAATGATAAATTTACGGCTCTACTTTCGAAGACATGATTAAAGGCTAATTATTTCTCATTCGATTTAGCAGGCGATGCACCTCAATCGTAAAGCTATTGAATACGTTAAATAATATACATTACAAACGTGGCGCATACAGCGGATATTACGATTTCTCGTAATTGCGTAGAAATGCAATTTCGAGTACCAATTTCGGGGAAACTCTCTGCGCTACATCCATTTTAGCGATTCGATTCAACGGTGTGTTCTTCGCCAGGCAAAAGCCTCCCTCTCCTCCCCCTCCCCCCCTCTCTCTCTCTCGATATCCAGGCGTCCTCGAGGTACGTGTCTGTCCTGAACGTAACCAGGTGGCTGTGCCACACACGCGATCGCGCGATCGTAACGAGATTTATAATCGCGTCGAAGAGAGACGCAAGAGAGTTTGTGCAACGCCTATAGACGGACGACCCACGTCTCGTCTCACGACGACTCGCATTATGCAGCATTATATGCGTGTTACGATAATAATAACGACAACGGCGGCGACGGCGACGGCGACGGCGGTGGTGGCGGTGGCGACGGCAGCGGCGGTGGCGGCGTCGACGACGACGACGACGACGACGACGACGACGACGACGACGACGACGATGACGAACGACGACATCGACAACGACGATGATGACGACCACTACAGTAATGGATTTCATTATCGCCTACTCTCCTGTTCGCACCATCGCACACCGTTTTCTGTCCTTCCCACCCCGCCTCCATCCATCTGACTCTTCTTCTATCCAACCCAGGGTCCTAACGAGGTCACCGGGAAGCCACTGACGACGACAGCGACGACGTGGTGGACGACGTGGCGCCAGTTCGCGAATCTAACGACAGGCAGATGCTTTGCCCGAAGCCCGCGCGCGCCACGTACGGCTCTAATTACTATCGTTATCGCATTTGCAGCTTTAACCTATTTAATAAGTCGCAATCTCGCTCGGATACTGCCAGCAGCTGCGCGCGGACGTCGCCTCTACCGGGTGGCACGCACACGAGTGTCGTTTCACACATTACGAGAATCGTAACGGGACGATAATTATATCCGACGGTGGCGGTAGAAATCGAAACGTACAAAAAAAAATAACAAAAAAATCAAGCGCGTTCTCCGCTATGCTAATTTACCTAGTGAGAATTTGTTATCAACTGTCACACACGGGTTCTTCACGTTACGACTCAATTTGCGACGGACAATAACGCTATAATAAATAGAAGTTGATATTTCAAAACTAACATTTATCTTCGTCGCTGTCCGGCGACACTACAAAGCTTCTTGCAGCTTTGACAAACAAGAAGCACGGAAGATTGAGTAATGACAATCATAATAGTACCCTCATCGTATAATAGATAATAGCGTTTTCCGATTCATCTTGAAATAACACCTTCACAAATGAAATATTACGCGTACGTAACTGTCCGCTTATCTGTCTCAGCCACTCCCGATAGGCGGATTACAACGCGCCACGCACGGGCCAGGAATTAATTCGGGTTCAAGAACGCCGCAAAAAGACACGATAACCGATCGGTGATCCGTCACGGCATTCAATTTACATTCATTCATACGGTCGCACAGCTGGCACGGCGGCCGGCCGCCGCTACCGCCGCCGCCGCCGCCGCTCATTCATTCGTCGCGCACAAAAATCAGTGCGGCGCGCGCGCGCGCGCGGCCACACAAAAAGAGGATCTCATTTCGCGAGGCTCGCCACGTTACCGATCCCGGACGTGCAAAAACCCGTGTTCACCGACTTCTTACCCGGGGTTACCGGTTGTCACTTTACGCGCCGTGTAACAGTCTAATGATAGCGCGCTCCGGCCGGCCGGTTGTGTGATTCACACACGGCGCATGATAAAACCTGAATGAATATACTATCGATATAACGAACGAAAGCCGAAGAAACCCGAATGACGAGCCATGCAAATTATCCAGTCAGTGAACCGTTGAAAAACACACTTTGCCGTTACGGTGTGTAGGAACGGCGCGACGCGGCGACGGGGACGGGTCGATTGATCTATCGAGATCCTCCTTCTCCTCCGTTGATCGCACCTTCGCTGATTCGAGATAAGCCGCCGATCGAGCCGATAATTACGTATACACCTAACGATTGTTCGCGATTAACGTCGCTCGTTAACGAACGATCCGCTACCGCGCGCGCAATTTGGGCCTGCTCGGCCTGTAAGAAATAAAACCCTTCATTCGTTGAAATATTTGTTTAAATATTTGCGGAGCGCGTCGAATCTCGGATGTTTTCCCTCCGACAGTTTCACGTCGATTTTTCTTCAGACTTGAAATTTATCGGTATCGCGCAGAGCCACCCCGTACATATACGCTAATTAAATTTTCCATTTCAACAAATATATACGCTAGTCGCTTGGGAAGAATTAAAGGTTTTTACCGTACTAAGCGAAAAAAAAAAGTTTCGCCTGTTTGAGAAAAATTGACCGCTCGGAGAGGATTAATCCTCAGAGAGTGAGGATCGCGTCGCGTTTAAAACGGAAGAGGGGAGGGAAGAAAAAAAAGATATCGATCGCGCTTGCCCGCGCACAAATTAATGACGCGGAAAACGAGAGATCCCGTCCGGAGATAATTTCCGCGATCACGAATTGTATAGAACGTGACAATTTCGGCGGTGCGTTGTACTTCCAGCCGCGTGTGCGGAGGGGAGAGAAAAAGGGACAGGACGGGAAGGGGGTGGGGAGTAAGACGGGTGGATGGCAGCGAGTTTTTTTCGCGGCTGTCACATTACGCGCCGTTATATTATTGATAACGAAATGTTCCGGCAGGTTATAAAAAATAGCCTGGCTAATTGATATTTTGATCCGTCGCAATTTCGTCGGTAAAATCCATAGCCCGACGGCCAAATTCAATCTCTCCTAATCGAAACGTATTTTTGAGAAGCGAATAAATGTCTGGACGGCCGTTAAATACATGATGCACCGGGTGCCCGCGACGCGCATACTCGCCGCTGTTGTCGCGACATTCGCGTGCGCGAGGAAGAGAGCGAGAGGGAGATGGCGAGAATCTCGCCGCGTGATAAAATATTATTTTATCTCCGCCGATATATACGACAGAACGTACGTACGTACCGTACGTGTGTATTTTCGCGTCACGGTGTGGATAGAGAAGCGAAGCGCGCTGCGTGCGCGATAATAATGAAATCGGCGCGAGCATGTATTTGCGCTGTCATTCGCGCCGGCATTATATTTATCCGTGGACACGGCTGTCGTATCGTATATTAAGACTCGCTTATTTCGCTTATAATCTATCATAACGTCCGTTGCCGACGTTGCGCATTCACCACTTTCGAATTGTGTGTATATCTCGGCTAACTAAATCCTATCTACGCGCGCAATGCGTTCGCTCCCGCGCGAGCCCAGATTCCTGGAGAGAGCCTTGCACAATTCTCACTTTAACCCTGGAATACCGCGCTACGAGTGGGTATACACAAACTGTACACACTCGCGAGAGCTTGTCTTCGCAACGGACTTGAAAGAGAATTTTTTATTATGTCCTGAGAAGAAACGGCGAGAGAGAGAGAAAGAGAGAGAGGGGTGGGGGGGACGAGAGCGTATTTCCGGAACAAAAGTAGAGTATACGACAGAAATAAAATAATTCCATTATTTAAGGGCACTAAGCTAGGTAAGAGTATTAACCGATTATCTAAGAGAGCATTAAGAATAATTAAATTAAATTAAAAAGAAGCTACGAGCATTAAAAATATATTATCGGGCTAAATATATACACATCGCGATTACAGTTTTTTCTAGCCGTTACACGACAGACTATGCAAATAAGTACGCGTCTTCTGCATACTTCGGAGCAGAGAGGCGCCTCTGAAGAGCGCTGTTTCGGTTTTCTGATGTTTTTTCTCTGTTTGGAAAAAGAGAGGGAGACAGCAAGACACGCAGAATGACAGAGAGAGAGAGAGAGAGAGAGAGAGAGAGAGAGAGAGAGAGGTGTGAAACGCGCGGCTTTGTCGGATAATCCGCTCGTCCAATCTAGTTGCGTGCATCCGATTGTTTATTACGCCGTGCATCTTCGCAATGAATCACAAGCGTGAACTCTGATAATATCTGGCGTGCTTCATTTTCCATCTTTGACTATAATTTCCAATTCAAATTTGTGTTTTTTTTTTCTTCATGTCTCTGTATGAGTTATAAGTGTTCTCCTTCTCTATTTTTAAAATATAGACAAGGCGTTTAAAACTTTTTTCTACGGAAACAATTAAGAGAATACGCAAGGCGAGCGTGAAGGCCGAAATGAAAGAACGCATCAAGATATTATTCAATTATGGCGGTCTTAAAAAGTCCCCTTTAGATCTTAGATTATAATAATGGCTTAGATTACAATAATAGAACGTGAATTATATAAAAAGAACATAATGGCGTGGATGAATGAAGTATTTCACATTCTTTTGAGAACTGAGTTATCTTTATAAATTATTACCCACCATTATATCACATGCCATCAATTTAACTACGCGATAAGACCTAATGAAGTTGATTCAGAACATGTCTCATCTATTCTAAGAATAACAAACGTGGCTTTTGGCCTAACCGCTCTCGATCGACGACACAGTGCTCGATCTACATCGTGATATCGACGGCGAGAGCGAATCGTCGATAAATTCACCCTCTGGGTGACTGAATTGTATCGAGCGGAGAGGAAAGGAGAAAAAAAAGGGCGATGTGAAAATCGCGAGAAGGAGATTTGTCGGTGAACTCGCGGCTCGCCGGACCTCAAGCTAGGTAGAAACAATGGACCGCGGGGGGGAGGGAGATCCTTGCAGAAATCTCTCGCTCTTTCTCTCTACCGCTCGCCGGTTTCCGGTGTTGTCGCTTGGCCGGAATGAAGTTTCAATTACGTCGCTCGACGGCGTCCTTTAATTCGACACTCGAGTCCTTCTGTCTCGCGAGTCGCGAAATCGTACTCTCCTCCTTTCTTCCCGCCCGACGACTGCTGCCGGTTTGTTAGCGCGAGAAAGAGGAAGTGGCGAAGGAGGGAGGAAGGGAATAAAGGAAATAGTTGGCTCGTGGGTGAACCGCGGCGAGAGCCCGCGAAATAAAAACGGAACTCAATGTTTTTCAAGCAGTTTATCGCGAGAGCGCGCGCGGCGAAAGTCCCACGCGGACTTCGGCGTCAATTATACCTACAGAATAACTTAACGGTCCCTTAGAAACACGTCTGAATGGCCTATTCAGCCGTTCGCCGGAGGTTCTCAAGTGTTAAATAATAAAGGCCGGTATTCCGTGCGGGCGTGACGTAAGTCCGCGTCGCGTTGCTCTTTCGCGTTGGGTTCCGTCGTGGAGGAGAATGAGGAGGTGACTCGCTGTCGCTCGGAATGTCGATCGGATCGATCCAAATCTCTCGCACGGAATTGGCTCGCGGAAACAAACGTCCCGTCCGCGGCCTCCACCCATAATTTTCACGCGGTATAAACGTAATTCGGATAGACGGAAGCTTTACACGCGGAACGTTAAGCATCGAGAGACATTAATCACGAACGATTCCCACGTGTTTTTACGAGCGCTGAGAAATGTGTGTCTTGAACTCGCGGCCGCCTCGCCGCCGCGCCGCGAGTATCGGGGAAATAATTTTTCGCGCTCTCCTTAACAATTTCTTTCATAACGCGGCCGTAAAGAACCGAGGATGAAGACAAGGGGCGCGGCGCGCCATTTCCTATGTATTCCAGGAATTTCGTTCTTCGAAACTATTTTCTTTTTCAAGTGCGGAGTGCGCGAGGTCGGAAATTATTTTTCCCGTCTATTCTCGCGCCGCGCTTCTTCTTTACGCTAGATGTAAAAGTAACGAGCGTGCGCGCGGGAACGAACGTCTTGCCTTCTCGGCGGCGCGGTGCGTTCGAGGCGTTCGGAGTTTCAGACATTCGGAATTTGAAGCGACGATCGGCGACGAGCTCGAAAATGATTCTCCCACGCGGAAACGAATTTTCCAGTGAGCGAGCGCGGTTGACGTTAGACACAGTCGACACAGCGCGGCCGACTTTGGCGACGCAACGACGAGAGTGGCGGCGGCGGCGGTAAAGCTTTTGTGAAAGTCTGAGTAGAACCAGGGACACACAATCGGGAGAACGCTGTTACGGAAACAAGTGTAAAGTCGTTAACAGACTGCGGTAACTCTCCCGCGTGACGAGAAATTCGCGTCTCCTCTCTCTCTTTCTCTCTTCCTGCAGCGGCGTCGCGCCGCGTAAACAATTCGCGAACAAACGCGCGCGCGCCAGAATCGACTCTCCCGCCATCCATCGCGAATGATAAATGCGCCGAGAAAACCCGTTAAAATGATTGAAGAAACGGCCGCACGAGCGTTTCGCACATGCGAGCGCGGATTGCGCGGCCGGGCGATTGGCGCGATTCATTTCCTTAATCCTTTGCACTCGGCGGAATTGTTATCGTTCGGAGAATTATAGCTTTACGTAAAAAGGTATATTGCGACGTCAAGTTAAATGAATTTTTAAGAAAGGTACGATTCTTCTCCCCCTCCCCCCCCCCTCTTTCTCTCTCTCCCTCCGGAACAGAGAATGAAGCTTTATATTTGCATTTTACTCGGACAGACGGTACTCTAAGGTATTACGGAAATATATTAAGATAGATATTTAAACTTAATCGAGAGGTAGAGTGCCGAAGTAAGTAATTAATAGAAGAGGGGGTAGAGCGAAGGGAGAAAGGTGGACGGGACTTGATTTTATTATTAACTGTATAATTCATTTTATCGTTATTACTAACCCTTTGTAGCCTGGGTTCATTCTCAAACTACGCTTCGACGTTCTTGTTTGGATTGCGTAGTTACTTCACTCGAACAAAGGATTGTTATAAACTCTAACAAGATTACTTCAGAATGCAGCTGCTCTATGTGTTTAGGGAGAATTAAAAAAAAAAAGAAAGAAGGCTGCAATTATCTCCGGTTCGGTACACTTTGTTATCCAACGAACGATATCCGGAATGCAGAAATTTGAGAGATCCGAGTGCGCTCGGATTCAAAAGATCGAGTCGAATTGAAGGAGGAGGCTCGCTTGGAAAATCTTGATGGATCATCCGTCGCCGCCGCTCCGTAGGTGCATGCACCTCGCGGAAAGTGCAAGCGACGGAGAAGGGTGCCGTCGAAGGACGCCACGACGAGAGAAAGAGAGGGTGGATGCTGAGGAGGAGGAGGAGGAGGAGATGATAGGGTCGCAGACCCTCTCTCGCGAGCGAGTGCGAGGCGACGAGACGGAGACGGAGGCAGTACGTGCTCCGGGCGGGTGCACGCTTTTCAGGGTTTCAGCGCGAGAGCGGGGAATATGACGGCGGTGACGTCAGCCTGAATATTTGAAGGGGGCGAGACTTCAAAAGAACACGTGTTACGGCGCTAGGACGCCGCTTAAATAATGCAAAGTCAACTTACTCTCCCGCCGTGCCATGCCGTCCCTCCCGCGCCCCGTCTCCGTCTTTCTTTCTTTCACTCCGTATCTTTCGAAACTCGCTTTCTTTCCCGCTCTTACGTTCCCTCTCCTCCTCCTCCGTTTCTCTTTCTCACGATCGCACCGCCTTTCTGACCCGTTCCTCCTCACTTCAGTCCGCGAGGACCGTTTCAATCCGTCAGTGTTTTTTTTCTCCCCTCTCTCGCTTTCTCTATCCGTTTTTATTCCGTAACTTATCGTATTATCGTGTTATATTTTGTATCTTGTATCGTGTTTAGTGGGAACGAGATTTCTCGAGGTGCTTTGAGCGTGACACTTGTAAAAGGTATGAAAAAAAATCTTTTTCTATTTTAATAAATTTGAGGATTCACGACGTGATTCACGGTCCTACAATATTTTATAGCCCCGCGCGTTACTTCGTTCTATGCTAATTTCAGATTTATTCATTACAGCTGTTTACCGGATATCGCGCAACGGTCGTAAATTTTTATCTGCATACATTCTTATTCTTACCGCTTCGGAATGATAATCGCAACTATATTTTATAACTCTCCGCCTCTCTCCGCCATATTCCGTCTACCTATCCATCTACATGCACCTCTCTCTCTCCCTCCCTCCCTCCCTCTCCCCTGCACTCTCCGACACTCTCTACTCGAGTCCGAAGTTCGTAACGATCGATGTGCCGCCCTGCCGTATGTACCGAGCGCGATGAAACGTTAATGCAGCACGAGGATCGCTCGTCCGTGCCAGGAATTTCGGATTTCCCATGCACCGCCGTCACGCCGCCGCCGTCGATTGGCCACTCATATTCGCCGCGCTCACCGCCGTTACGAATTAAGGGGGTCGATCATCCCACCCGCTCCCTCTTTCCAACAACCGATTTCCTCTCCGGGATTTCCTCGCGTGGCAAGAAAATCACCACAAAGGACGTTTCCCCGAGGTTTACTCCGAAATGAGCGTCCATTGCGCCCGACACAGGCGGAAATAATTTTTATGTTTCGAATAACGTGGCGCGATCCGTTCCGCACGGCTCGCCACGATTACAAATAACGATAATAGTTGACTATAATTAAGTGGCAGAGGATGAAATAAAACCGACTAGAATAGCTCTGTTATCTAGTTGATCGCAATTTTTAATGTTCTACGCTGGATGACTCCGTAATTAGCCACGGTATAAATTTTGGAAAAGAGAGGGAAAGCGCTGCATTTGTCGCGCATCGTTGGAAACACCTTGTGGACGGAAGAAGGCGGGATGGAAACCAGGAAGCGAGGGCAGAAAGAGAGAGAGAGAGAGAGAGAGAGAGAGAGAGAGAGAGAGAGAGAGAGAGAGAGAGAGAGAGAGAGAGAGAAAAGGACGACCGCGCTGGCAGCGAAAGTGTGTCAAGAAGGGCAGAGAGGAGGGTCTTCGACGACAAACTCGCCACCCGTGATGTGACTTTTTTATAGCTCGGCGCTTAAACGCGCGCGCGCGCTCGCGATTCGACTGAAAGCGCGACCGCGACGACAGAGCAAAGTTTTCGCGACGAGGAGCGGTCGCGAGACCGAATTTCGTCACCGTTTTCCAAAGGAGGAGAAGGAGAATTATTTATTCGCGTTCGCGACGAAACAAAACGCGACAACAAAATACAGGATTGTACTTTTAAAGAACGCGCGCGTTTCCCGCTTGTTTATTGTATTTGTTACACTCGTCACATTATTCCTAGCCACTTGTCGTATTATTATAAATTGGAGGACACTTGTACAAAAGGATTATATTGGAATATTAGATTGTACCGTAGCTTGTAATAATACGATGAATAATGCCAAATGAAACGGCGCGTTATGTTATACAATAAACAGTTCGTATGTAATAACACAGCAGAGTGCACCGGCGGATCGATGGAATTTATCGTCGCGGGGAAGGAGAAGGTCGCGCCGAAATAGATCCCCCGTGTCGGATAATTAATCCGCGCGAGAGGAAAAAAATGTGGAGCGGTTCCGTTAGAAAGTGCGATGCGCGCGAGATAAAAATATAATAGTCTCGGCTCCCGGGAGCGAGAAAGGAGAAAGTGAATTAGGACGAAAGAGGTGAGGCGGATCGGATTTTGCATAAAATGCGACGCGCGAGCTCCGTAGGGTCTCGCATCCGATCTATCGACGCGTATCTCGAACAATCTCGACGACCCACAATGGAACGGCGCGTCTCTCGTTGAACGCGAGATCTCGTTGTTTCCGGCGATTCGTCCGTATCTCATCGCCAATCTGTATTCCTCAAAGAGAACCCGAGTGTGCGAGAGCAGTAGGGCGAAAGGAAAGGCTTCTTCTTCTTCTTCTTCTTCTCTCTCTCTCTCTCTCTCTCTCTCTCTCTCTCTCTCGCGTGCGGTAGTAGCGAAGCGTTAGCGAGCAGTAAATTTATACTTAAGATCCGTGCCGCTCTCCGAGAACGACGAATTACAACTGCCGGTGATATCGATCTTGCCATCGATCGGAATACGCTGGAGATGCGCGACGTCGAATTGTAAGACTCGTAACGACCCCGCTATTTTAATATTATTTATCGCGTCGCGCTAGATCGCGATTTACTCGTCGTTATCATCTACGGCCGGCCGTGAGGGCCGCGAGGGTCCAATGCTTCGGAGAAAATTTTCGCGCATCGCCAGAATGAACCGACGGACGGCGAGTGTGGGTCGAGAGGAGGAGAGAAAGAGAAAGAGGGAAAGAGATGAGCGGAGCAGAGAGCATGGGTGCATGGAGCCGACCGGACGGGATGCACGTGCAGGTGCATCGGTAGTGGGGGGCAAACGGGAATTCGCGCTGTCGCACCCGCGCATTTACCCCACCCCCTCGTCGCAGGGCGCAGGATTACGGTACCACCCCTGCCGCCCGGCACCCAGGCCCTCTGTTTTTAGTCCCGCTTTTTTTTCGCCGATTGGCCGCCCGTCCCGCCGGCCGGCCGACGATGCGCCGTTCGCGGATCGGACTCGCGTGGGCGTTCGCGTTCTCGACGCCACGTCGCCGTGTTCTCTACCCCTTTGCCGTTGGCGGTCGAGCCGCGGAAGTACGATAGATCTCGCCCCTCTCGTGCGTGCCGTTCCCGTGGAACGAGGCGAGTCTCCGCGTTCTCGCAAAATTGCGTATCGGCTACGCTAAGCGATTACACACGTTGGGGTTCCAGGTATTTGTCTAGATATAATTGTTGCGCGAGCGCGGCGTGCGGTGCACGGCAATTACAGCTTCGAACGATTCAGAACAATTTCAATGATTACCACCCGCCATTACCGAGCCGATCGAACCCGGCAATTTTGCGGCTAAATGACTGTCGAAAGATCATGTGCGCGATACATGTAATAACTTTGTAAAATCGTTCCAAATCGAACAGATATTAGATATAGTAATGATTCATGATTGCTATTCTTTCAGTAACGCTTCTTTTTCTGACGTACAACTCTAGTATTACAACGTAGCAATATACATAATATAGCAATGATAAATTCCAAGTGATTATAAACTCATGCATTCACATGAGACCATGTAAAAACGTAAGCGAGTGTAGATAATTCATTCAGCTATATTAAAACAAACAGATTAAAAAGAGTTTCCTATTGAATTTTTTAATTAATATTGCTATTAAAATTTAATATTTTGATATTAATATTAAAAACATGTTTAATATTAAAAAGATGTTTAGTATTAATATTACACAATTCCACTTTCTTGTTATTAAACATAACAAGTTATTTATTTAAAATATTCAGATGCAAATTAATGTGATTTATTAATTAAATTATTATAATTTTCAATTTAATAAACACGATATTACTAATTTTTCTTCAAATTAAAACTGTGTTATGACCGAAAAATCTATTCAACGTGCAGTTTATTGAACTTTAAGAGATTTAAAAAATCACGCAATAAGTATCAGCTATGATCGCGTAAAGGCACTTCGTTTATATTCTATCTACTGAAATTTTGTGAAAGATAGAATTCTCTGTGAGAATTCGGATTTTTCAGAAATTTTATTCAAAGTAAAATTAAAGAATTATATAAATAAGACACATAATCTTAAAAATATCAATTACGAGAACAATGCATTGTCATTAATTTTTCTTTTTATAGAACCTCAAGTCACACAAGAATGTATGTACATGCAAATATATTTATTTCTAATTGATTTTGCATTATCAAAAAAAGATAAAAAAAACAACTTTAACGATAAAAGAGAGAATAAATTTAAAAGTAAAATTACAAAAAATTTTTCTGAATACCAACAAAATGTCATAAAAATTCATGATTTTCAAGAATAAAAAATTAATTCTTTAAAAATTCCAGGTTTAAAATTTCCGGTTTTTTTTCTCATTGCCAGTAGTAAACACTCTGTATTAATCTTTAACTGGATTTCGTTCAACTGTTTTTATTTTTTTACACAAAATACTTTAAAATTTTTAAAGTTACCTGAATACAATAAAATTAAAAACTAATAACTTATTGACGCTCTGAAGACTAGAAAGTTATTACAAAAAATAAAAATTCGTATTTATTTCAATCGAAAACAGATTGACGGTCACTGATGATTATTCGATTCTATGTAATAAAAAAAGACTGTGACAATTATTAAGGTTAAATGCAATATAAGATGTTTCTTTTTTAATTTTTAGAGAAACCAATTTTCAATTTTAGATTCTGCTCTAAGATAATTTGTGCAATTCGCGCATTACACAAAATTATTGAATCGTTACGTGTCGAATGAGCGCCGGAATCGCGGGAGGACAACAATAAAAACAATCTACCCAAAATGTTGCTCACGCTTACCGAGATACCGTGGTCCAGTAGTCACGCTGCTCGCTCGTATCCAATTGTCACGTGTAGACATTCCATTTTGCACACAAATTAGCACACTAATCGTGGATTAATCCATTGAGCACACCACTGATACACACATCCACACCAACACGACACATCACTCGATACATCGATACCGGCCCTCCCGAAACTCGCGACTCGCGTTTAACGGAGAAGGGAAACGACGGGATAACCCTTCTTCCGGAGCCGTCTCAGCCCGCGACACATCGTAGATCAAACGTTCGGGACCATTCTAACATCCGTCCCCCGAAATCCGAGATCGAGTGGCCATTGATCACGCTCGATTTCGATTCTTGCCCCATTTCGTGCGCGAAATGATTAACGCAGAGTTGAGAACGTTACTTCATACAACACGCAGAGAAAAGATTAGCCAACAAAGCTAAAATTTAGTTGTAGCAACTAAGATGTGTCTTTAAAATAGGGACAGCTAATATCGTTGCTGCCGGAGGTAAATTTATTAGTTATTAAAATTAGCAGTTACAGCAAGAAATATTCGCTGCCAGAATAATGTTTAGCAAATGCGTATATAGTTTCACGCTCCTATGTCCCGGTCTACAACAGGTGTAGTAAGCCTTAAACCGAGAAATTGACCAATCATAGTTGAATATGAGGAGAATAATCGATCATGGTCAATTTTTACGATTTAAGGCTTGCAACATTGATTGTAGTCCGGGACTAAGATATTGAGTAAGAGCTGCCACTTTTTTAGCTACACGTGTTAAAACACACATTTTATTTTAGCTAATAAAACTGTATTTTGCAGCAAATATATTTTATCTTTAATAGTCAATTTTTAACACTGATAGAAAATATTGAACTAGCTACTGATATTTATTTATCACTTCTAAGTCATTTTTTTCCGTGAAGTAACGCATTACCGTCACTTTTTGTAACAAGTAACTGGTTGCTCGTTACTCATTTAAAAAAATAACGATTCGTAACTTTATTACAATATATGCTAAATTAGATTTATTAGATTTGATCAATGTGTTAAAATTTAAGGCCTCTTTCACCAATTTTCGTTTAGGTAACTAACCGATTAGCCAATAGAATTGACCAATCGCATTTGTCATTTCACATAACAGGCAATGCGATTGGCCAATTTCCAATAGATTAACCGGTTGGTTAGCTAAACGAAGATTGGTGAAAGAGGCCCAAAGTTTTAACATATTGATTATTAAATCAAATGTAATTTTAAAATCTAATAAAATCTAATTTACAATTTTAAACCAGTCTCTATACAATAAGCTTTTCTTTATATTAAATTTATCTAATAATTTTTTGAATTATTTATGTTAATCTTTATTTTTGATATACTTTTCTACTTTAGTATATTACAGTATCTTTATTTTACAGAAATTTGGATTGCAATTCGTAAACGCAATTCTTGGTTAAAAAATTTGAATGGTTGACATGAATGTGTGAATTATATCATTTGTTTGAGCAACTAAATAACTGTTGAATCAACCCAATGTTTAGTTGATTATTAGACTAAATATTTTAATTTTTTAACAAATTTTTTTTCTTAGTGTATGTTCAAATCATTTCCTTTGGATATAGTAAATATTAGCTAGTGTAAAATAATTTATTTTTAAATATAGAGAATATTCTTTTAAATCAAGGAAATGATAAAATAAGTACACTTACTTGAAAATAAAAATTTCTTTGTTCAGTGCACGTAATCTTTGATCTGGTACGTCAATTACTGTACTTATTTTTGCACTAGAACAGTGTGGGAATCTACTGAAATTAAATAAAGCAACGAGAACTAAAGTATGTATAACCTCTTAATAACGAAAAAGTAAAGGCTCAATTCGTTACCGTTACAGAGAGAAGAAAAGTAGCGATAGCGGCAACGGCGTTACAAGTAACGCATTACTTCCCAACTCTGGATGAATGCGTTCATCTAACGGTGATTCGATGCCCATGACATTCGCCCGGTGTAATAGCTTCGACATTATTGACACTGGCGCTCGCCTCCGGGGAGAGAGAGAGAGAGAGAGAGAGAGAGAGAGAGAGAGAGAGAGAGAGAGAGAGGGCATGGTCGCCGGAAACCTTCCACTGCACAGCCTCCTCGCTCGTGACGTCACGCGTACGCGCGATGCTCACTTTCGTTCGCGGGGGAGGGTGCATTCCGTTTCACGCATCATGCACCCTTGCTCGATGCTTGGCGAAGAACAAGGATAAACGACACATTCCGCGCGTCGTGCGTGAGGTTAGGAAAGCACACTCTCTCTTTCTCTACTCGACGTCGAAATTCAAACTCGCGATTCAGGTCCAGAGGGCCCGATCCTCGCTCCCGATCAAAATCGTCCCTGCGAAACAATCCGGTGTTTCGAAACGCGATCTCGCGTGCTACGTTCGACGCGGATGACCCGCGGCACTCGCCCGACACTCGTCTCAGCCTCAAATCTGGCGACAAAAGGGCGCGAAAAACAACGCGACCGTGATCGACGAGACGTGCGCGACCGACCGCACGGAAGACTCGATGCCACACTGACGCCCACTGCGCACGCGCGTCACTTTCAAACGTAACTTTCAAACGTACCGTTTTCCGCGCCGTCGAGAGTAAGCGAAAAGTTGGCGACACTCGATTTGCGCTCACGCAATCGATCAATCGATCAATCGATGAGCCGATCGATCGATTGGATCTTCGCGTTCGCACGGCTATCGCGTCGCCGCGTTGCGCGCGTCCGACATCCGTCGAGCTGTTAAATCCTGAGAAATCGCCTGCGGTTTTTCGCACCAGGAAGGCGGCGTGGCGGCGTGGCGGCGTCACGCGACCGCAAGCTCGCGTACACACGGGACATTATTCGTGCGGCACGTTCTCTACGTTTACGCAAAGGTAAGTCGACGGCGCCGCGCGACACTTGTCGACCGAATATATTAACCTTCCTCAACCCCGTTCCCTTTCTCTCCGTTATTTCCTCGCCCTTTTCCATTCAACGTTTTTCCAGGAAAGGCACGCCGAGTCTTTCCGCTTTAAGGAGAAGGTTCTCCAATCTTTTCACGTAATATAAGAATCTGATCAAACGTTGAAAATAAGTTTATGACTAATATACAGGCCTGAGTATTTTTCAACTTTGCAACCATGGAGTTTTTCTTAACCTTGGAACGCCACTGCGGGTGATTTTTTACCCAGTGAAAATTTAATCTTAGTACAGTTTTTGTTATTAAAATTTTGATATTGAAATAATATTTAATGAGATTTTTTACATTATAATAGTATTAGTTCGATTATTCTAATAATCTAATAAAGTAACTTAAAAAGGAGTAAAAAAATTCTTGTAAATTTTCACTTAGAGTAGCGTTAATGTAGCAGCATTTCAGGATTAAATAACTTCTAACATCTGAAAGAGCATTGAGCTATGATCTCATGGAAAGAAGAGTCTCTTTTTAAGCAATTTAATAACAAACGAAATGCAAGAATTTTGAGAAATTATGTTTACATGAAGAAATAAAGTTTTAAGAATATTTTGGAGTAAAAAAATTACGTTTTATCGTATAATTTTCACGTATGAAGGGTAGGAAATGTTCATAAATTGTGTAATTCCTTTTAAATCCAACGGCACAGTGATGAGAACGCTGTTTATTGGTAAAAGTAGGTACAATTAAAATTGTTCATTATTTATTATTTAAAAGATACCAACAACCAAAAGCTCTTATTATTTATTAGATATAAAAAAAATCACTGAAATTTCTGCTTTTTAAGAAAATCTTAACTCATTCCTTTCTATCATCCTATTTATTATTATCACAGCAAATTATTATTATTATTATTATTATTATTATTCAACCACAATTTTTTTTCCGTATGTACCTAATTTTTATTTCTACATTGAAAGTATCACCAAAAAATCAAAGAAAAGAGGAAGAATAGATTAGGAACAATCTTCGAGCGAAGCTGCGTTCTACCCAAGTAATTTTCAAGCGACTACCTGAAGTTTATTTCTATCTCTTCTCTTTCTATTTCATTTGCTCGCTTTGTCTTTCTCGTTTCAGTTAAAAATATTACTTTATTCTACAGCTTTCAAAATGTTAGAAAAATTGTAACGATTCCTTGTAAATTCTAATTCCACCTAATTATTCTTTACACGTTCAATCAATCTGCAGTTTATTCGTCCTCTTTTCTCTTTACGATTTTGTGTGGCAATTTCTTACATGTCCTACTTCGTAACTGCTCGTGACGCGAATGTCGTAAATATTTTAGATTTATTGAGTGCGCGAAATGTCATTGCGTTGGACTTGAATTAATCGAGAGTCTATTTGTTCGTCTTACTCTGCTCTGGAGTGGTTCTAAGCGCAGTTTTCGCGACCTGTCTGCTCAATAATTCGCAAATTGTGAATAAAATAGCTAGATAGTAGACTCGTTAGCCTCTCAAGTAGTCATGACCGGAAATTGCAGTCTGCAATTTAGCTTGCATTTCCGATCGAACAATTTGACAAATGGGAGCTCAGAAAATTATAAAAACGACAAAACAGGATTATTATTGAAAAAAACAACGGTCGGACAATGTAATCAAATTTTCTACTTCCGTCGACGCTCCGAGCTATTGAAAATTTTGATGTACGCTCCACATGCTTTCGCAGAATCGTCACCAATACAATCCCACGATGATCTAATTTATGTGCTCATGGTATTCCGAGAAGAGTGACAACATGAAAGGCATTTTAAACGAGTAAAAATGCAAACTGATTTCTGTTCCATTATACACGATTATTGCGCAAGATTGCGTCACTGTCTACCGAGACGGCGCGGCGTAACACAGAAGTATAAGGATCTCTTTTCATCTCCGATTGTGGCGAGAAAGTGAGTTTTGTTTTTGTAGCCCCCGGGATAGTTCTTAGTTTCGGCGAGAGGAACGCGCAGCAAGAGAGCCGGGAAAGTGCTCTTAATCCGAACTTTGCCGCGCTGCTTCGAGTCGGGAATACTAATATTTAATCGGCGACGCAGTTTGAAGTACTGTCGCCAGTTTGCGCTTCGTAATAGCGGGCGGACGAGCGAACGAACGAGCGAGCGAGCGTCGGATTAACGTATCTTGACGTAATGTTTGCCGTATGACGGGGATTCTTAGAAAATCGAGATTTACGGCGCCGCGAGCCGCATAAAATCGACGTACACGCCCCGGCGCGCGCCCCGACAAAAATCTATAAAAGCACGCGAGAGCGTGCGAGAGCGCGGCGAGCTCCGTAACACGAGCCGTCGCATTCTGCGCGAAAAATGAATCACGGTTGTGTGATGTCCGCGAAACGCGACTCGCGTAAAAAAGCACGTCCGCGAATCGCGGGAGGCTTTTTGATCGTGTAATTGAAGAGCGACGCAAAAAAGAGATTCCTGCGTATTCTTAAAAAAAAAAAGAGAGAAACGGAAAAAGAACGTTATCGCGTTCAACGAGCTTACAAAGCTCATAAAGTTTCGTGCCGATTGTTGTACTCCCGTATAAATCGTACGAAACTTTACTAATCTTTATCCCGTAGGAAGGCGAGCCGCGAACGCGCGCGCGATCGATTCTCCGCGCGAACGACACGACGTATCCTCGTGGCTAAACGGAAAAGAAGAATAACATAGGCTAAAAAACATCATTGTTGACATTGCTACGGTTATTGACAAGCCATTAATTTGCGTACTTTTATAAGTTTCACCGTAGTAAATGTAGAGCGCGGGAGAATTTACGATGCCGAAGAACTTCCTGCTCTTGAAAGCAAGTCGGTAAATTTACTTTCATACGTTGGCGTGGCTTGTCGTGTGCATCGACAACTTTGTAGGTACTTTTCTTATTTAACGTTAAATAAATCAAAGAAATGTAAGGCTTGCAAAGTAGTTTCGTTACATCTGTAATGTCACGTAGGAGGTCCGAGGTATGTAATATTATTTCATAGTTTGCGCGCATAAAAAAAAAAATAGAACAATTACCGATAATCAGCTCGCGAAATTGCTCGCGATTGAGTCGTAGTCTCATCAATTTTTCTTTTATTTTGCTGTTCAATAAATTCAGTAGTTTTGGACATCTCGGTCCACTTCCCCCTTCTCCTTGCGTAAGATAATCTCGAAAGATTACGATTTCGCTTTCACGGATTAGTGACGGTGGCCATCGACCGTTCGCGGCGAGACCGGAAACGTCACGCGGAGTCTTGTCGCAAGTGCGAAAAATCCGTGACGAAGAGAGAGACGAGACGAGACGAAACGAGACGAAACGAAACGAAACGAGACGAGACGAGTAGGAACACGTTTCGAGGGGGTGTTTTTGCACGGCGGAAGTTTTAACGCAATTACACGAGCGACTCCTGGCGCCTCTCCTCCGTGCCTCTGTCCTCCTTCTCTGCCCCCCTGCCCCTCAACCCCTCAACCCCTTCCCCCGTTCCGCTATATCCTCAGCAACCCTCCTCTGGCCCTCTCTCATCCTTCGCCGTCGCCACCACCCTCACAACCGCCACCCACCACTTCCTCGCCCACGAACCTACTTTAGCTTGTACTTTATCTTTATCTGTTTTCCACCCCCCTTGCCCTCTTGCCCCGCTCCACCTCTTCCTCTCTCCGTCGCCCCCTCTCGCCGCCACCTCTCCCTCGCCGCGCACGTCATTCCGCATTATTTTCATTTTATCGTCAGCAATCTTGGTTAATGCAATACCCCCCGCCGTCCGAGAAACCTTTTTTATTTTGCGTTTGAATATTCTATCGCGTTACCGCGCCGTGGAAACCTCGCGGCTGGAGGGCGGAAAGGGGGTGGAAAGGGGGGACAGGAGGAAGGGGACGACACCCCGGAACCCACGATGGCGTAGCACTTTGCTTCCGAGCGATAAAGATCCTCTCGGCCTCGCCTTCGACCGGCGCGGCGTGGCATGAGCTCATCCGAACTAAAAGGAGATTCTCTCGCACGATACTACCGCCGCCGCAAAAACGCATTCATTTTACTTTTACTTTAAGGAAAGGGATTCGTCGGAGAAACGGTTTCCGATCCAAGTGCGAGCCTTGATCTTTCCTCCACGATCTAATTTTATGTAGATGACCCTTCACTATCGTGACGAATCACCTGCGCATTTATAATTTATCAGAATTGTTTAGAATTACCAAATAACTTTCGAATTATGAAAATCCGAAGAGGGCGATTATGAAAACATATTTTAATTAAGTTAACATACCGATGTTACATCTTAATTAATTCGTAATATTCGAAAGCTATTTGATGATTGTAAACAACTCTGGCAAATGAAATATGTAAGCGGCTGTTCATTAATACTATTAATATAAAAGAGTGGAATGAAGAGAGAGAGAGAGAGAGAGAGAGATGCGCTTCGATTCGACGCAATCGAGCGTGGCGACAATTAATTCGGAATTAGAAGTCGGGGCTGGCGCGAAGGCCACTTCCGGTGGGCGAATATCCTTCTTCGAAGGCCTTCTCCTCCCGCACGACGGAGTGCATCGATCGAGGGTACATCCTTCGCGACGGACATCCTTCAGAGCAGACGCGAACCGTTCGTTGTCGCCGGCGCTGTCGACTTACTTTTCGCGAGTCACCGCGTACATGGCCGGGCGCAAGACGTCGTCGCTCGACGTGGTATCGATCGCCAGATTAATTTGTAGTCCAGACAATGGGCCGCCATCTCTGCCGTCTCCGGCGATACATCGAACGTAACGTTACGCTGTTTCGTCGCTGGGCGCCTTTAGTGCCACCCGGTACACCACCTCCTCCACCGCGCGCGCGAGGAATAAAACGGCGGACGCGGGCGGGATAGCGCCGATGATCCTGCCGGCAGATACCAAGCGCGCGCCTTTATTTTGCCTAAGATATTTCCAGCCGTGGATCTTATCTTTGCATTTCGAACACTCGACCGGCGAATGGCCGTACTTTTTCTTTCCCGTTGCCCCCTCGATGCGAGTGCTCGCGCGCGCGCGCAATTTTCGTGCCCTTGGCAATAGCACGTCATATTTCGCGTCTGCACCAACGCGAATTCCCAAAGTTCCATTTACATAATTGGATAATTTATTTCAGTCGAACGCGGGCGCATTTTATTTCAAAACGCAGGCGTCGCTATCCCGGTTCTACAGTTTTATCTATCCGAGAGAAACGCAAATATTGAAAAATGAGATGAAAATATATTTCGCTTCTATTGCTAATGCGAGTAGATCTTATCGCCTTCCGTTTATCGGAAGGAAAAATAATTATTGTTTTCTTTTCTTTTTTGACTAAAGATCAAAACGGTATTAAATCTTTACGACGCGACGGCCGGATTGCACACCCTCGCCCGACGTATCTACGCGGCAGCTGTCCGTCGCTTGCATTCTGGTCTTCCGCACCTTGACGGCGACGCATTCGGCCGTTTCGCGCGCGCACGCACACACACACACACACACACACACACATGCACATTTCTGGGCTTTTTTTATCTGATCCAGACCACAATGCAGGTATCCGCCCGCTTATCTCCGCCGCGCACACTTCCGGGTATAAACGGGCAGAACGACGAAAGCGAGCGAGTTCCTTTAACGATTCGATCTCTTTGAGGATGCGATCTAGCTGCGATAGTAAATTCTCGCCCGTCACTTCCTTCACGCGGACGGTCTCTACTTCCAAATAGATGCGACCCGATTTTTCGGCAAGGCTCCCGCCACCGCCGCCGCCTCGAGTCCACGCCACATGCGACACACGTGAGTTTCGCGGGAAAAAAATGAGATTGGATTGCTTCTCCCTTCCTCGCAGAAAGGAGCTGTTTACATTTGCAACGCCTGCCTCCTCTCTCGCGCAAAAGCGGGGAAAAGATTCAGCAGGCAGGTGCGAGAAATGCAAGCGGCGCGAAACTCACGCTCGACGATCGGCACGCGCGCGCGTACTGCACCCGCCACCTCCTTCGAAACGCAATCTCGTCGACACAATGGAGTATAGAATTTTTAATACGCCGTCGGGTAATGCGAAACGAGGCGCGAGACAATGGCTCTTTCTCGGGACCGATTCGCGCTCCTTTATCTCGACCCGGCGTTTCCTATATGAACCGATACGCGCGCGGCCGTTGTCGTCGTCGACGACGCGAAAACTCAACGTCTCGACACCTGCGACGCGCGTGAAAACCGCGAGCGCATACATTACGCGCGCCGAGGTGTCAGTCCGGGGTACCGTTAGATCTCACGTAATTTCACAAGTGCGCGTATATCCTCCGGATAAAGTGAGTTTTCTAAACGCTGTCGCGAGAGTGCAGACAATAAGGTACAACTTTCCACGCTTAAAGAAAAGAAAAAAAATAAAAAATAAAAAATAAAGAAACAGAAAGAAACAAAAACCTCCTGCATTTACGAGAATTCTACGACCGTTTTATGATGTTCTCTTCAAAGCCGCGAGTACCTTTGGCAGATCCGAGACAAAAGAAATTTTATGCAATGCGCAAGGGTTATGTGCCTTTTATTGTCGAACTCGTTCAAATAATACACGTATATATACACGTATGTATATTATGTATATTTATATATTTCCCAGTGGAAATCTCCGATCCAAGCCGAATGAATCAGATTGACTCAGAAATTTCCGCGACGTGAGTCATCGACGTAAACGAAATTATATTTCTGCCGTCTAATGGCAACGCTTGTGTATTAACATTCGCCGAGCTGGCGAACAAATTTGCGCACTCGCGCGCGCATGGACGCGTGACTCAGCCGCACGCTAGATACAGCCGCTAGAATATATAAATACGTAAGGCGTTCGTCGTGTACCGCGACGCGTCGATTAATCTTCGCGATATCTCGATCGATCCGCGCGAAATGACGGACGGAATCGCGCCCGCTACCGCCACCGCTGCCGCCGCCGCCGTCGCCGCCTTCCGTCTCGGTATGAAGATATAAGGTGCTGCATTTCCGATTACCAGAATTTTTGTCAAGGATATCAGACGGCGCATTGTCGATCATCTGATATTACCTTGGAAAGGGATACACACCGTCCCTCGGAGCTGCGCAGAAATGCAAATTGCGCGACGCGCGCTGTATGAAATTGCTTTTGAAGGAAATAGATTTCTTGCACCGATAGGACGCAACATTCACGAATCGCATAAAATTCATTTACATACAACGGATGATAGAATCTCAATATCACCAAAATAATTTTAGATAAGCTTCGTCATTAATCGTCTTTAGTTAA
The DNA here is from genome assembly GCF_016802725.1 of Solenopsis invicta. NCBI lineage: Eukaryota > Metazoa > Arthropoda > Insecta > Hymenoptera > Formicidae > Solenopsis > Solenopsis invicta. The sequence continues at coordinate 1,131,383 of NC_052679.1, read as the reverse complement.
ATTATTAAAAAAAGTTGCGATGCTTTTGTCTTTCTCGAAAGCAAAGATAAAATGCAAATTCATTTTTCCGCGAATTGGAAAGAATCACCAACCGACGAATTCAATGTTACTTGAAAACTGGACAGCACTCGGACGCACCGCACAGTCCTCTGCACGTGAGTATTTTCGCGAAAATCCGTGCGCACCGCGAAGGACGACGGGACATGTACGCCAAGTCTCGCCCTTGATATCCCATTAGGTGAAATTATAAGCCGGCCGACTCGCGGGAATAAAAAAGGTCAGAGGACGCGGGGTGGGACGGGACAGGGGACAGAGACGCGCGCAAATTTCTATACGGCGATTACGGAGGCGGGGCATTATTGCATCTATTATTTCCGCAGGTTGCACGCGCCCATTATTCCTGGGCAGGTTCTCTCTCTCTCTCTCTCTCTCTCTCTCTCCCTCCCCTCCCCTCCCATGCTCTCTTTTTTTTCTATTTTCGGCTCGATGTCAGCGCCGGGGCGAAAACGCCCGGATGTGTAGCAACGAACGACGAGGGTTTCATCGGCGAGGACGGTGAGGACGGAAGGGGAACGGAGGGTGGAGGTGGGCCTGGGCTGCTGCCGGTACCGTAATCGAATATCCTAGAATTTAATTTCTATCGGTTCGTCCCGCGCGTCCGACTTTCATATCGCGCTTTTTTGCGACAGTCATTAAATCTAATTTATCGTGACGCTCGCGTTTTTCAGGCATGTGCGCGACGATCCCCCCTCGTCCCGTACCGCCGCCATCGGAGCAGCAGTGTAACGCGGCCTGAAAAAAAAAAAAAAAAAAACGGGCCCCTTGGCCGAGTTCCCCCTTCCTTCCCCCCTTTTCACCCACTCACCCTGGCGGAGTGCACTGTCGCGGTGCAGCGATCGCACGCCTCCCTTCCTCTCGCACGTGTAATTCTTCCCTTTGTAATTGAATACTATAAATTAATCCTTTGATTTATCCTTTGACGCGGGCGTTTCGTATTTCATGCGCGCAACTGAAGCGATCAACAATCGCTACCTTGTATGGTAGAGGTTGATAAGCACGGATACAAAGAAACTCTACGCTGTCGCTCAATTTAATGAAAAGTCCAATTTCATCCGAGCTTCAATTACATTTTATCCCTCCTGTCCTACAGGAGACAAAAAGAGTATTGCCCAATTATGATCAAATTATGATCGTGCACGTTATTTTTAATGAAAATTTTATTTATCATATACTGCGCAACGGGAGAGCCAAGGGTTCTGTTGTCACGAGAGTTGAAAAATTCTCGCACAAAAAAAATGTCGAAGCCATAGCAGTTCTTCAGTTACAAACGAAGTCGAAGTTAACCAAGATTCGCACAATAAAGTTTATCTTCGTTTCAATCGAAAAAAAGTATTTATGGATATTATTTTATTATTATTCTTTTTTAAAATTGTTATATCCCAAGAACAGTTATGTGAATTAAATTAAGAAAGAAAAAGATAAAACTAAGATGTGATATTTTTTTTGCATTGATTTGATTTCTTCGATTTGTTAAAAATAGAATTTTTTTATTTAACTTTACAATTTTTCTTGAACAAATCTGTAAATAATAATGAATTTATATAATTTTTTGATTAAAATAATAAATTTTAGTCTGCAAGAAAAATGCATTTATTAATTCTTTTACATATCATAAGTAAATGTATATATTAACTATTCAAGTTCATTGAAAGAAAAGAATTGCATTATACAATATTTAAAATTCGTTATTAGTAAACACATTTATACATATATTAACCAGATTAAAATCAATTTTTTCATCAATTAGAATTCACACAGCGGCATCTCCCTTTCAAGATGCTGCTTTGATCAAACAGAATTATTTTTTACTTTAGGTGACGCAAGACCACCAACCGAAACGTAAATTACACAAGGACAATCCCGTTATTGAAATTAATTTAACCCTTAACTAGATGTTATACAACAGTGGAAATGTGGAAAAATAAGACACTCTTATTTTTAGAAAAAAAACAAATAAAAGCAATTGGATACGGACTTGGTGCTGTATTTTCTTGTATTTTCAGCATTAATTATGCACAGAATCAAGTTTTATTTCCTTCTCTGTTAAAAAAACATAATTGGTCAAAATTACAAAATAAATAGTGAGTCTCAGAAATTCTACATCCACAGTCGAGGACTGAAATATACGGAAAAGAATATTCGATGTAGTACGTTGCTCAGAGAAAAAAAAACATAGTTTCATATATAGAATGAATATACGTAGTTCAATAAAGTATTTTATAGTTATTGCAACTAAAAGCTTTCTAGTTGCAATAAATAAAAAAAACTGTTGAATTATGTACATTAATTAAAATCGAGAGAAGGTCAACGAACGGTCATAGCAATCTTAGTGCTCAATAATATACCTTATATGATTTTATATACGTTTTATAGTTCTTCATACTGCGCGTCATTACTTTTGATCTTGAAACACAGTTCTTAAATCGAATCAATGCAGTAATATCACAATATTAAATAAATAACCTGTTTAATAATACCGATGCTAACAAGCACCTATTATGCCAATAATGTCAATAAGATTCTCCTCCCTCCTCCAAAATACTATAAAGAAATTTGTTGCAAAAAATATTACCAGGATTTAAACCTGGATCCTGCTGCATTCCGTAATGGGAGTCTTGACAAGTTCGATCATCGTGGCATACGATAATATTTACAACGGTGATGTAATCCGAGAAAAAATTGTTTACATAAATATATATAAAATATGTATAATTATATTTTAATACATACAGACATATTTTATACTTAATATAATTTCTGTATAATTATAAGTATATAAAAAAATTTTTCCCGGAAATTTTACGCAAATATATCAAAAAATCAACGTGTATAAAATATAATAGAGATAAGATCTCGATATGTAGAATATGATTAAAATCGAGAGAAGGCCACCGAATAAAAGAAACAATTTACTCATACTATAAACAATAATTCTTCATATTGAAACTATACATATAGTTGCCACTTTCATAGCTGCCATTAATTTTTTTTCTGTATGTAGTTATTCCGTAATATGTTAAATATTTTGTGGCAGAGAGCGAGACTTGTCTGGCGTACGGCCTTGGCGTTTGTTTTGGTAGCCTGTGACGCGCGTTGTCGCGTACGCAAGGTCGGCCGTGTGCCGCGTTGTTGTCATTCACACGGCGAGATTCGAGTCGGCAGGTAACCGGGGCCGAGTGTACCGTTCCTTCGCGTATCGTCCCGTCTTGTCGAATTACGATCGTGTCAAGAGCACGGGGGAACGCCAAAAGTCAATGCTTCCTACGAACAATTTTAGCCCGAGTATCGAACCGTGAGTTCTAATTTCCCTGATTAACGATTTAGGGGTTGTCGAAGTAAACTTTGCGCAATTTGCTTGTTGAGAGAATTCCTCGGAAAAAATTTTTTATACATAATTACATATAATTATGTACGATTTTATAAATAATTATATATAAAATACGTCCATATATATTAAAATACATATAATTACACATTTTTTTATATATAAAAAATTTCTTTCCGGGCCGAGTAACGCAATATGGAAATTTCAAGATGTTTATCGACGATAATTATTATTTCCTTACGGCACTCGCGCTGGACTACACTTCGCACCACACTTTGTTGGATTTTCCGCCAGTTCGGTTTCAGTGAAATTTATCGTTTTAAGATTAGCAGCGTGATTTACAACGTAAATCGTCAGATCCGGTCGTTCCAGTAACGAAAACACGCTATTCGTAACTAATAATCAATTCAGTGCCTCGGGGCACACGAAACCGAGATATTCCGTCTATTCCAACGCCGAATGTTTGACCGAACAAATTCTTTACTACGTTACAGCGTGTATTGTGTACCGTAGATGTAAACACTCGCGCGGTCGAGACTCGGGGCGGTCGGCCAGCCGCTACACGTGTCATCGTACTACATCGCTACGACCGCAAAGCCGGCGCGGCGCGGCGCGGCGCGGCGCGACAAGTATCGCGTTTGGTGTCTCACGATCATTTCCTACGATTATTAAAATTAACGCGATTACCATCAGACCGCGAGTTTAATTAGCGACAGCTCTCATCGAGGCTCGCATCCACCAGTGAAGCGAGTATTTCGCCGTTGTTCTTCGCGACGTGCGGTAAATGCGCCGTACGCGATTAATAGCACCGGGAGTGCCGTGCAAAGCGCCGTGTGATCGTTGCATTCTGGCGTGATTAGCGCGCGCCGTAATTAATCGTACTTTCGCGAGTGGCTATTGTACGAGTGCAACGAAGGAATTGGAAAGAATTAAGGAGGGAGGCCTGGGAGAGGAACCCGCGTCGAGTAACCGGAATCGAGTGATTTCTTTGTTACATTTTCATCCTCATCGCCTATATATTTGTTTTTTGCGCGTAGAGAGGTTTATCTTTCGAGCTATTTCTTTACGTGAATTGAAATATATCTCGCTTTGAAGTTCTCGCGATTTAAATGAAACCTGCCTATCATTCTGTTTCCCAAATTTTGCTCGTCAAATTAGGTCACTGAAATAACGAAAAACTGCGATATTATCCTAGAGTGTCAAGTTACACGTCAGTTAAATATTAAAACACTTGATGTTGAAATATAAAGTATATTTTTAATGATTAAATATTAAAATTTCGACGCGCGCGGTTGTGGAGCACGGCGCGTATTAAACAAATATCGCTATCAACGTCGCTTTTGTGAAATATTTACTTATCATCTGTTGCGTAACGGAGGAAGAAATATTTCTATATATTTATCCGATAAATATCCAACTTAAGCGTACGCGGCGTTACTTCGCCCGCGGGAGAGCTTCTTACTCGATATTCTTTCCCTCGTTTTCCACTTCCTTCCCTCTTTTTTTTTCTTTTTTTTATTTCGCTCTTCGGCGTGCCGCCGAGCGCGATACGCGCTTGCAGCGTCACAACTCTGCGCCGGCAGTTGTGGTGGAATTCCGTTTGGAAGAGTTAGCTTCGCGCGCGCGTAAAAGGTACGGCGCCCCCGAAAGCGATCGGGAGAAAAAATTACGAACGCGTCGCGCTATCATCTACCGGGGGTGAACTCTTTTTTTTCCTCTTTCTCCTCCTCCTCCACCCACGCCGGTCCAGTCCCCGCCGCGCTCTGGCAGGAGTTCAAAGGACGACGAGTGATCGCGCGCGCGGCTCGCTGATCGATCGCTGATCGAGCGGAACGAGGAGCAGAGGTAGGTAGGTAGGTAGAGAGATGCGATGCACGGCTCTCTCGCTAACCCGCTCGCTCGCTCGCTCGCTCGCTCGCGCAGATAACGACGAGAGGTTATAAATCTCCTTCCGGTCGGAATCGGGAGCGAAGCAATCTGCGGAATGGTCCGGTCATCCGTCCATCAAGTCGCGCGCACCGCGACGTGCAGTCCACGTATTAATATATATCTGCGGGGGCGGCTGTGCGCGTGCACGAAGCGGCGTGCGTGCGTGTGTATGTGTGCGTGCGTGCGGGCGATCTGTACAGGGTGTCCGAGAACGAGTGTCGCGAATCTTAAGTGTGGAGCAGTTCGGCCGGAGCAAAAAGACGCAATGAACGCACAGCGAGTCGTTAACGTTGTTCAGATTCGCTATTTATCGATAGACTCGTTCATCGGGGTAAAGTTACGATACCGAAGCAATAAGACAATATCTTTGTTTCGTCGCAGTTTACGTTTACACAATTGTTAATAGGATCTCTCTGAACAATCATCAGCAAATGATTGTTTAAAAAAATATTAAAATATTAAAAATTCAGAATAATAAATTGCAAATTAATTGACATTTTTTTGGATCCAATTTTCATACAGATTTCATTAAAATATCATTTTTTTAATTGAAGATGTAGTTGTATTAAATTGTTTTTCATTTGTTCTTATTAAAATAATTCAATTTCTTATTTGTTCGTTGACTGGTTCGGTGACTCTAATTCGCTTTTACAAACATGGACGCGTCATGTCCAATGCAATCTTTTCTTTTCTCATATGTTTTGGAATTCATTCTTCCCGCTTGATATTACGAAACTTGAAATTTTAGCATCAAGTACATACTCGTGCAGGCAAAAAATTCAATTGTATTAGAATAAAATCCAATTGAAATTAAAGCAAGGGACACCTCTCTCGGCTACGTAATTGAAATTATTAGACCATCTCCAATTGTTCGCATCCTGAGAGAATCTCTCGACTAAATAATGACCAAGTATTGAGATAAAATTCTTGCCATGTTTCTGTATTACTCCTCGCTGAATCATGTATCATACGGTGCTGCCGGGACACACCGTATACACGGTCGCGTGTACGTGCACGCGTGTCGTCCTGCATATGCACACGTACATGCGACAGCGGGTGCATCGTGCATGCCGCCGCGACTGCAAGGACCGCGCTCCGCTCCTCTCCCTCTCGCCCTCCACTGCCAACCCTCCATCTCTGTCGCTCGTTCTGGTCCCGGTATTTATGCGCGTTTCGATGGGAAAAGGCAGCGCAACTCGGACGCGACGCAAGATAATTTCTGATTTACCGCGAGCTCGCCGGAGCTGTCGCCCGCCGTACATCGCGCGGAGATCCGTCCTGCGCCGCATTTTCGAAATGGAAACCCACCCCCCTTGTGCTGACCCTCCGACTCGCCGTCGCGATAGCGTTCCAGCAACGTTCGTTCGACGGAACTCAAAAAGAAAAAAAAAGTGGGAGAGAGAGAGAAAGAGAGAGAAATGGAGAACGTCGCGTATGCTCGGAAATCGGATGCGATCGTAAAAGTTAGATCGCCTGGCAAATTTGGTCGTTTCGAAAGCCGAGGCTGCAAAAATGGGTTATGTAAATAAGGGATGAGACGCTTTTAACTCTTTCGGGGGTAGGCGCAACCCCGATCGTTATTGAAATTCTGAAGCGGTCGGTCCTGAGTCCGTGTCGGATAGGCGAAGGCAAATTAAATTTCCTCCCCTCTTCTTTTTTTCCTTTTTCCCCTAAATTTGCATGCAGGTTTTCATAAAGCTAAATACCGAGATAATACGTGCGAAACGTCAGCGTTGGAGTTACGTTTAAGTCGTCAAAGCTCAACGAGAATAACGTGTAACGATTCTCAGAGGAAGTTAAAGAGAGAGACTGCGCTGAACTCGCTTACAAGATCGCCATTTTTCCGGAACGGTGACTGTGCGTGATGATGAACGATAAAGAGGCCTGTGTCTCTTTCTCTCTTTCTCTTTCTACTTTCCTATGCCGCCGTCGTTGTCGTGCATCAGAAACAAACGCGAAGCACCTCTGAGCTGCATTTCTGATCGAACCTCGCGCACGCAACCGGCTGGCAGCCGTTCCGCGGAATTTCGCAAAGCGCAGAAATCGGGGGAAGGATTAAACGATCTCCGATACATGCGCGCGCGATCTTTCTTAACGATTCGCTCCGAGATTAACTCGTCGTAACTGATCGGACGTCGAGGGCGTGCAATACGTCCATCAAAGCTCACCGGGACTTTGGATATCGAAGAGCGTTTCTCATTTCCGACTCGATTGCATGCGTATAAAAAAAAGAAACAATAAAAATGTACTATTTATAACAATTTGATCTATTATCAAAATATTAACGTTAAATGTAATCGTTGTGATAAGAGATATAAGCTGAATCGTTGATAGTTCTCCTTCTTCGGATGTCGATATTGTAAACGCTTGTTCCGGGACAAAGAAATTCAAAGCGGAGACACGGTCCCGTCGCGAAAATCGCGACTGGGGAATTGAACGATAAAGAGCGAGGCGCAGAGGTCCGCCGTACGGTACACCGCGGTCGTTACATTATTACGGAGAGGTCGTTGCGGGAATTTCAAGTCGGCGGGAGCGTCTTTCGAGCCGTCGTCCGGCTGAATGTTTCACGAATAGCTTCGCGGACGTTCCGGGTGGACGCGCATACAACTTTTATCAACGAGCGGATCTTTCGCCTTCCCTGTCTCCCTCTCTCTTGCCCGCCACTTATTCCTCCAACCCCATCGCGGTTACCCCAGCGGTAGAGAGTCTCCCTCCTCCTTCCTCGTCAGGCTTTCTCGCTTGAAACGCTTGTCGTCGTCGTCGTCGTCGTCGTCAAGGGGAAAATACGAGGAACGCTAAGCGGTCGCGTTTTCCCGGCGTATTACTTAAGCGATCTGACATCGATTTCCGGTCCGAGGGCATTTCCATGCCGCGAAATAATGCATTCCCCGAGCGAGGCGACGCCGTGAAGGTCGCCGCCTCCCGCGGGACCCAGACCAGACGCGGATTTCAGGGTAACTTTCGACTTTCCGAGCACTTGGGAGCCGCCACTCGAGGCGAATTCTTTTGCAATTTTCAGCGCGCGCCTTAACGTAACCACTGCTCCGGAAAAATGGAGCGTCGATACGAGGCTCTCTCTTTTTCTGCTGGCAAGGACGGGCCGATTTATCGAATTTCCTAAAGTGTCTGAGAAAGTACAATAGCTTCCGTGCGGAACTCCACTTAGGCCAACGATAACACTGACAACCATTTTTTGTCGATAAGAATTAAGCCGCAATTGTTTCGCGGTGAAGATCTTATCTCGGAGATTCATTCCTTTATTCGTTTTTAATCTACATTTACTTTAAAAATAAGGCTCGACAAAAGCCAATTGCGAATCGTTTCGTGTTAAAAATAACAATTGCATGTAATGCATAATATGTTAGTCGTAATTATCTCGCGTCGGAGAAATACTATTTAAAAGACGGTGGCATCGATTTTCAACGAAAAATCCTTGGCCTCTAAACGGATAGAAGGCAAGCATCATTTCGCAAAGTGAGAAATAAGGGACCGTAAAGAAACTCGACGCAGGTAAACCAGCGAGAACGTTGCGCCGAGATGCTTTCTCAAGCGAGATTCGGAACGGATTCCTCAGTAGGACAATGTATACAGAGTGTTTCAGAAAGCCTACGCAATTAGAAGGAAATTTTCTTTATCCATATTTTAATAAAATTAACCTTTTGTAGAAATTAAAAAAACTAAATTGTGAATTCATTTATCACATCGAAGATTAAAATCTGGCGAAAGAAACATGGGTAATAAAATATTATTCTACGTTCCATTTTAAAAGAACTTTAATGGAGAATTTTAACATGAGCAATCGTTAGAAAAATATTTAAAGTGGAGTATTACAAAGTTGTGAGAGCAGATCGTGAAAAGAGGAATCCGCAGATGAAAGGAAAAACGCTAGGAGTCTGAGATACTCGTGTCTCTCTGCCCTGCGTGTATTATCCTGATACTACCGGTCGGCAATGATTCCGCGGAGATAAATCCTACGGAATATATCTAGTCCGGTTAACCCAACGCGAGACGATTTCCGAAGCGAGGAAGGAAAGCAGCAAGAAACTCACTCGCGCTCACTCGGCGCGGCGCGTTAACGTCGAAGGAGGAAGGGGGGAGGGGAAAAAAAACAAAAGCGGAAAAGGGGAAAAGGGATCGTTTGGAGAAGAGATAGAAAAAGAGATGATGGGAGAGAGGGGGAGGGAGGGAAGAAGAGAAAAGAGAGGCTTCCCTCGATGGCGAGGCGGGGCGGACGGGGGACCGGGAGAGAAGTTAAGTGCTCGGGCGCCTATGCGGTCCGGTTACCCCGGGATTATATTCCAAGTATTGCCATTATGCGAGGAGTTTCCTAGGAAGGCAATTTTCGAAATATTTAAAATACATACCATTACGGCCGCGAAGCCGGCCCTTATTATAAAATAGTCCTCCGCCGAGCAGCGAAAGGGTGGCTACGTAATACGCATCGGGCTAAACCGGTGGGGGGAGGGTGAGGCCGTGGTCCTTGCCTACCTACTTTCGAGATCTCGCGGCGGAGCGGAGCCGTGTTATAGTCACTGTGTATGCATTGGTGCCCACCAATTTCTTCCGACTCGTCCTTGCGACGGACGACGCGACCGAGTGACGATGCGTGCTCAGAAAAAAACGCCCGCCGCAGGCTAGAGCGTGTCGCATAATACGCGTGTCTACGAAAAACCTAGGCTATCGCGTGTGCGCGCCTTGCGTGTGCCAGCGCGAGCACTCGCGCGCAAAAAAGCCAGGAACTGGACCGAGCCGGGGAGCACACACCCGTCTACTTTGAAAGTATAAATGTGTAAGCGGGCTCTCGTCCCGCGTGAGAAACGATCCGTCGGATAGAAATGTGCGTGGAGCGGATTTTAACCCTAATTAAACGATTAATCATAACGCACTTTGAACGAGAAAGTAATTTCCTTAAGAATTTATCATTATCGTATTCTTCAATTAGAAATGCCAAACGGAAAGTCTATTGACAGCGGAGAATTCAATTTCGAACAATAGCAATTGTCAAATATCTCATTTTCCTCGGAGATCTTATTTTTCATTTCAACAGTTAGCTTTGTTTTAATTCGATGCACAATTAAAACAAGTGCGCACTTGATCAAATTAGGAGCAGTTTGCCGAGCCGGTCCGTTTTCCGGTAGAGAAGGGGAGCGGCATAAAACGGGGAGCGTGTTGGGAGATCCGAAATCACGCCGGGGCAACGTCGATACGTGTCAAAAAGCGCGAGAGGGGTCCTCTCGATCACTTCTGACAGGACGGTAATCGACTTCTGAGCGCGACGCGAGCGATACCGGGGCGCGCGCCCGCTCGTATCGCGATCGTTTTCTGGACGGAGCGCGGAGGGCCGAAAGGAGGCAGCGAACGAGACGAGACTACGAACGGGGAACTGGGGGGATGGATGGGCGCGGGTAACGCGCGCATTTTAATACATCGGGGGCGGGCTTTTCAATTTTGAATCCCGTCGGGACGATCCTCTCGTTCTCCTGATGTATCGCTTACGTTACACGTTGATCAACGCGTCCCGATCGACGTGTGCGCGTTTTTACGCGTGTTACGATCGCCGGCATGGACGTGTACGTGTATACACGTAGACGCGGATACACGCACGACGAGGAGACAACAAACGCGGCAGAAAACGGGAGCCGCGTCCGCGTCCGCGATTGTGTGCCGCCTGCCGATACGAGGACGCGGGAGTGCATACCGCGAGCGAGGGAATACGCGCGCGTCGGCGAGAGATGCACTTGCACACGCGCGAGAGCGTGAGAGACGCGCGAAAACACAATCAAGGCCGCGCCGGGCAAAAACACTAATTTAAACGGAACGAAGGAAATATGTAGTCACATCCGGTGTATCAGGATGAATGGCGCTCGGTTACTACAATTCACGATTTACTGTTTCGCGACTTTTTTCTCTGCCGACGCGTCGGGGATCCGTTCTCTCCTGCCGGTCTCTCTCTCTCTCTCTCTCTCTCTCTCTCTCTCTCTCTCTCTCCGTCGCTTGCTCCATCCTCCTCTCTCGCTCTCGAGTCACCCCAAATACGAGAGAGAAGAAAGATAGTGAGAGAGAGAGAGAGAGGACGAATGCGGGAGGACGAGGATGGCAGGGCAGGACGATCCGGGAGGTAAAGCCGTTATTGCCAAAAAGGATAATGCGAGGGAAGATTAAATTTTTTTCGACCCGCCCTTTCGAGCTCCACCGACCGCGTGATCACGCTTTGCTGCTTCTCGTGTTGTACACTGTGTACACTTTTCGGGGGATGCGCTCACCGCCCTTCCTCCCTCCCTCCCTCTCTCACCCTCGTCGTCACCCTTTCCGAGCATCGCGCTTTTCGTAGCCCATTTCCGACGGAGCGCGAGCCTCGCGATCATTTTAGATCATTCCCAGAAATCACGTTGACATCGCATTAATTCGCCTTTTTCTTTTTAAAATCTCTCTCACAGATCTGAAATATCTAGCGTTTCTTATACAACTGCAATATTTTAACAACAATTGCATTTATAATTTTTAACTATCAAGATTTCTTTTCAAAAAGTTATTTATCGATCAAACTAATTGTATAAAGTAGAATTGATTTAATCGATCGAATTCGATCCTATTTGCAAGCGTGTTGAATTATTTAACTATGCTCATTATGAAAATAGCATTTATCATCGGTTAAAAATATTCGCTTACTTAATAACATCTTTTTATAGTAAATAATGGCTCGCCGACACAACCTGTTTCTTGGTATGTGAACGATTGCACGATTAAACGATGCGATTAGAGCACGATTAAGCGGTCGTACGAGACGCGTCGCGGGACCCGCGTGCGACAGATGAAATATAATTTATATTTATATCGCGTAATACCCCGCGTATACGTCGCCGTGCCGTCGTGAGTCCAGTCCGGGGCCTCACGGTCTTCTCGGGCCCGTTCGAGGTATAAATAATTGTTGTCCCCGGTTTTTGCCGCCGGAGGCAGGCGATTCATAACTCAGGGCGCTCCCTGTTAATTCCCTAATTTCCGACGAGAGATGCGGAAGGTCAGTCGCTACTCTTGGGAAAGGCGCTGAGCGCTGTTTCGTTACATTACCTTCGTTAATGCGCCGTCCATGGACCGTTAATACCGCCAATAAAACATTCGAAACTTATCGAATGAAATACCAGTCGTGGCGATTGGTAAATCTGTTACACACATACGATAATTTCGGAGAAGAGACGCGGTCGTCATGTTTGTTCAACATGTCCGAAATAAAAAAAAAAGTCGGATATTATCGTAAGAAGTTCAGTCATGATATTCGATAAAATTCTTACATGCTAATTTCACCGATGTGTATAATGAATTTTACAACGTATGCGTGTATGAAAGAAACGTATATCTTCTCCACTTCAAACATGTTTCGTATACTTCGGGAGATAGGACTCGATACTCGCTATCGAGAAACCGACCTTCGACAACGTAACTCTCTTGGCAAAACCGAGAGCGACTACTCCCAACGGGGCCGAGTACGCTCGAGAGAATTTCTCGCTCCTCTCAATGGAGGATATAAAATTATTAGAATTAGATTTAAGGAGAATAAAACTTCCAAGCGCTCAAGTCAGTAATCTAACGAGTATCTCGTGTACTATTCGTCCGCACTCTCCCCTCCCCCCACCCCCAGACTTACTTCATCATTTCCTTCGTGGTTTTCAACTTACGTTTCTCTTTATCTTGAATAAATTAATCCAAGAACTTTCACGCTAATACTGATATACTGTTTATACTATAAATGAAAACATCGCTTTCTCTTTTTCTACAAATTCTTCTCCGTTCCTCTTTTTCTCCCTCTCTTTCTCTCTCTCTCTCTCTCTCTCTCTTAGAAATAGCGACGCATTCCGTCCATTTACTGCAATCTGCATAATTAAATTTTATTTCATTTCATCTACTTGTATAATTATTCTCTCCCTCTCTCTCTTCCTCTCTCTCTCTTTTCTTTCTCTTATTCGTCCCGTAAGAAAAAATTCCACGTCGACGGTGCTTGGCAACGCTCTCGCGGCTTGGCATTCCGCGATTCCCGGGTCCGCCATTGGCTTCTCTCGCCCGCATCAATTAGGTATTTTAATCGGAAAGGCACCGCGGAATAGTTGCGATACTACAACGGCGCGCATTTACGATACGCGGCGCACGGGCAGTCAGGCAGGCATACCCGGAGAATTGGAACGTGGTTGCGTTAACATAATGGAATTCCGCGGAATGTTATAACCATTATATACGTATAGCGGATTACGTCACGGTGCGGCGGGGCCGACGACGTGTGCGCGCCCTGAGGAAAGGAGGAAAAAAAAAATAATGCCGCTTGCCGGCCGCGAGTCAGTCGCTCACGTTAATTTCCTAGATTGAACTCGACTGACGCGCGCAGTCAGTCTCGTTCCGTGCTTTCCCGCGCGTAAATGTAAGCGGCGTGTCCCCGACGAGGAGGTACAAGGTCCTCCTTCGGAGTATCCTCTCCGATTGTCTCCCACAAATTTTCACGTTTTAAAACTCGAAAACTTGTGGACATCACTGATAGAATCTGTTTCAGAAATTAATAGCTAGTTATACTTGGACTAAATTTTCTAATTCGTCGCTGGTTAGTTACTATACATTCGCAATCGGTTTTTGTACGTAACTGTCTAGTTACTATTCAGGAAAATGATAGCAGAGATAACGTTTTCAAAAATATAGGTATAAGCTAGCTACTGTCTAGCCACTAGACGTCCACAAGACCTTGATTTCTTCCGAAAGATTGAAATGATCTCATTTTGTAAAAAATTTATTTACTGATTGGAAAATTATAATATACATTACGGTGTCAACCGTATAGATTTTACTGATAATGTACATTAAAACGTAATTTCTGCATACTGAATATATAACAAGACACAATAAAAGGACAATAAATCATAAATTATAAATTGTAAATAGTTCGAATTAGCTACTAGGAGTAGTGAGCGTTACATTACTAAATAATAACTACGTAAAAAATGATTTTTCTATCTTATGATTAGACAAACACGAGATTCAATTTAAATGTGTTTAAGTTTGACCGCGGACTGTTAAACTCGCCGAATGTTCATTTTCTGGATGCACGTAAGACGCGACGAACGAAGGTGTGCCAATTCGCATAATTGAATAAATCCGACTGCGCGCATTCGTCGTCGTGTAATAATTAAACTTATTTAACTTTCCGATTAGCTCTGGAACTCGATATTCCCATACAGATATCCTCATGTAACGTTAGATATTCATATATTAAGACTTTTATCCTACTTATCGGATTATGTTACATAAGCAACATAAAAACGTAGCTGTCGATGTAAATTATAATATACGTATTATATATCTGGATAAGATAAACCTTGAATAATGCATCTCAGAGATGTTTATTATCTCTAACTGTGGAATTCTAGACAAGAGTTTTTACAAGTGAAATGTATGTGCACGCTCACTCAAAATCTAATCAAGATTGCGAGCGCGCTCGAACGGCGGCGTGCGACATAATTATACGCTTAGTATCGCGAAAGGGAACGAACACGCGTTACCGAAAACAGAGAGAGAGAGAGAGAGAGAGAGAGAGAGAGAGAGAGAGAGAGAGAGAGAGAGAGGGAAAGAATATATTTTGTTAAGCGAAGTTAACTGTCCGGCCTAAGTCGTCGCAACCTGCCACCTATGTCCGACGGTCGTCGTCGTGCTAGTTACAAAACGGCTTGTAACTAGCCGCACGCTTAATAACTTGCACCGGTAGCGGACGATAAATAATGCAGGAGACACCGTCGTCCCGATGTAATTAACGAGAACAGTCGATACCCCAGGCGAGCACGCGCGCGCGTGCATGTGTCTGTTACGTATGTGTGTGCGTGTGCGGACGTGCGTGTGCGTGTGTGTGTGTGTGTGTGTGTGTGTGTGTATGTGTGAGTGTGTGTGTGTGGTGTCACGTACGCGCGCGAACGCGAACGAGCGCGGTCAATATTTGTCATCCGCTTTAACAAAAAGAACGTTACAAAACGCTCGGCCGGATGCACCCCGGCCAAATATTGACTGCGCTCATTGACGTTCATTGATACTCTCAATTAGCGCATACCGTCGAAGCCAATCGCCGGGTAATTGGGATGGCCCTCCACCTCCGTCCGCGGAAAAGCGCGCGCGGTCCTCTCTTTCCCTCCGTCATTTCTCCCCTTTCCGCTTTTCCACCCTCCTCGCGCGTACGCGCGACCGCGTCGGAACGTCGAACGGTTTCGGCGCGAAAACACGTCCCGCGCGCTTGTATAATTGGCGGCCGTCACCGCCGCGCGTCTCGAGTGCACCCGTGACTTTTCCGTGCCGCCGCTCACGAAAGAGCCGGCCAATTACGGAAGAGAGAAAGAGAGAACCGTTGCCTCCTCTTCCTCGAGGATCGCGCCCGGCGGCGCCCGGCGCCCGGCTCAATCGTTTGCCTTGACTAGGGCGAACGCGCGTGCCCTAATGACGCGAAGCGCGCGAGGAACGCGGACCACACCGCGCGCTCTCTCGTTAACGACCGGCCGAGGATGCGGGTGAAAGGGACAGAAACATCTTCCTTTTCTACCGGGGAAAATTGCGCTCGCGCGATTTCGGGTTAACCGCCCCGGGAGCGCGCGAAAGTTTCGATCGAGAGAGGGGAAGTTCGCCGGTAGTTCGCTCGGAAGAGAAACGCCGCGCCGCCGTCTCGTTTCTTATTTCAATTCGCGGGGTGCGCCGGCATGTTTCTGACCGGGGCCGGGGGAAACTTTTAATTGACCCTCCCGTTGCCGAATTATTTCTAAATGTTAGGCAAATATTGGAATATTTCTCCTTACGCATATTTATTTTATCCAATATTGGAAGTGAATGTATGCGCGTGCGCAAATTTCTAGTTACGGAAGCGCAGAAATTTATTCGCTCGTTTATTTAACGTCGATGAATAATAAAATTAGGCTTGCGATGTAAATTGGCAACGCGTCATAATTTAAATTAGAAAATGCATTTTATTAATCCGTAATCTGTATTTATCATATAGAGCGTTGAAATTCGAGAGAAAATAGTTCCCCATCTAGCATTTATATCAAGCAGAAGTAATAAATTTTCTTCATTCATTTTTACACACATTTCTTGAATCGTGAAGATCTAACGTTACTTCTGACGGAAATGCTGTTTTTATCCTGTTCTCGTTAACAAGCAAGTGTAATTCTGACAATTTTTTTGTTCTTCCTGCATATTATTTCTACTAATTTATCTTCGGCAAGAAGAGAAGTAATATTCTGCAGTCATAAAAACAGGAAAGCTACGTTCAGCGCATCGGAATACATATCTGAGTGATTCGACGTTATCATGGCTATAAAAATCTTCTAATTACAACACTCGGCGCAATTACGGAATTCTTGTTGTACAATTTGCATCGAAAATTACATATTAACACCGACGCGTACAAAGACAAATGTTCATCCCGAGAAAAAGGATTAATCGCAAAGAATAGTATCATTCTTGCGGATAAAGAATTTATTCATTTAGTAATAATTCTCAGATGCACGCGCATAATGCATCTAATAATAAGCATATCTATGACATAATATTATAATTGCGCGTATAAAACATTTTTCGCGTTTAAAACGGAAGAATTATCGATAGGTCCAAATTTTTTTACGCTTAATGTAGATTCGACTTTCGCGAATTACGAGGAGCTACTTTTTCACCCTAACAATATTAATGTAGCCTTTTGAGTATCAATGCTAATTATTTCCCTGATAATTTCCCCCGATAAATTTTCGAAATAGTTAATCTATCACTTGCATTAGCGATAGCCAACGCATCGATTTTCATGTAACGAACTACATATCGCGCATTAGAGATAAAGAAAAAGGGTAATAGATAAAGAACTCGACTCACCCTTTCCTCCTCCCGAATCATCTCCGCGATGCCGGGCTTGATCTCGAGCTCATCACCGGTGTTGGGTTGAGCACCGGCACCCTGCTGATGATGCTGTTGTTGCTGCTGCTGTTGCTGTTGTTGCTGTTGCTGAACGCTGAGCTGTTGGCTGTGAGCGCCGAGGTGGTTGACGGGCGCGTGCGGACCGGAAGTCACGTGGCCGGGCACGTGGTGGGCCGGCAGGGAGTGCGAGCTCTGCTGTCCCTGCGGTGGTGGTGGCGGTGGTGGCGGTAAGGGCAGCGAGACCGGAAGTTCCTGCAGGTTGATCTGCGGCGTGACGGAGATGCTGGGCGTGCTGGGCGAGCCGAGGGACCTTGGGGTCGAACTGGCAGTCGACGGCACCATGCTGTGAATCTCGGGCACGACGATGTTGCCGGCGATGACGTCCTGATCGTCGGGGCCGATGCTGCCGGAGCCGACATGGTCAGGGCTGGTGCCGGACGGCGAACGCTCGCCGGACATCCGGCGGCGCTTCTTCCGCTGCAACGCCGCGGTCGCGACCTCCTCCAGAGTTGGCCTGGACGTCAGCTCTTGTTCGCTGTTGACGTCCGCGAGACCGCGGATCTTGAGACTCTCCGCGACCTTGAGCAACGGCCCGATCTGCTCCTGAGAGACGTTGATCTCGCCCTTGTACATGAACTCGACCGCGGCCTTGAGCTCCGGCCATTTGATGTCCTTCATGATGACTATCGGATGCTGGCAGGGGTTATCGAAGAAGAGCGCCTGAAAGTACGGGCTGCAGGCAGACAGGACCATCTTGTGGGCCTTGACGCTATGCCCGTCGCAGGCCAGGGTCACGTCGACGAAGCTTTCGCTCTGTAGGAGCTGATCAAAGACGTTGGTCAGATTAGTCTGATAATTGTTCCAACGCAGACAGAACTGCTGGGGTGACCCAGCTCCGCTTTGTTGCGTCATGATCGGACGTAATGCAGTTTCCGCTTGTTTTGTGTTCCTTGGAAAGGGAAGGGGGAAGGGCAGCAGTGCCTCTTCCTCCTTTAATTCTCTAGGTGCGAGTCTCCCTTTCTTCTGCCTTCCTTCTCTTCACTGTCCTCTTGTCTTTTCGTTCTCCAGTCTTCTTCTCCTCTTCCTCCTCCTCCTCCTCCTCCTCCTCCTCTTCCTCGTGATGCGTCTCGCCTCGGTTTCTCGGCAACGTTCACCTCGATCGGATCAGCAACAAGGCTGCATCTGCAACACACATATGCACAGCCACACGCAAAACCTCCAGATGTCCGCGCGAAACGACGCGGGGGGAAAGTGCGAGAGCTTTATCCGCGCGCCTCGTGGCAACGTGCGCGGATCTGTCAGACGCAAACCGACGCGGGCGTCATCGTCCCGTTGGGACGTCGCGATCGAGCATCTTTTAGCCTAGCTCCGAAACGTGGCTCGGAATATACCGTATTCGAGCACACTCTAATCCACTCCCACACCGCTTCCGAAAGAGAGTTAGAATTCGCCTTGTCTCCCCCAACGAAACATCATACACGACGGGGAGTCTCTCAAGGGATCAGGATAGTCCCAAGACGGGGGTGGAGAGGAGGGGTAATCGCGTCCCTACTTCGATGCACCACGCGGCACACTTGATCCTTACTCTCCCTTTCGCTGTATCTTCTATCTCTTTCTTTTTTTTTACAGTTTTCAGCTACTGTCACTTGTCTTCAGTTCGATCGAAATGTCTATCACGTAGAGGCGCGTTTAGTCCAAGAGAGCGGAAGTCAGACTTCACCATCAACCACCCACCACCATCAACCACCTCGAAACGCGACGACAACGATCACGACGGCGACGTTGCGGCTTCCGCGACGGAATGACACGTTACGGATAATACGAATACGAATGCGGATCGCGGTAAACGCCGGTGCGACGTACGGCGGCGACTGTCCGCGTGAGAAGCGCGTGCTGCGCGCGACGAAGGGTGTCGAAACGACGAACGGCGTACGATCTGCACCCCGTGACGAGCGCGTCGCGACTGAGAGGGCCAGCAACGCGGCGGCGGTTCGCTCGAACGGCAGTGGTGGCACCGTGCGCGGCGCAGCGCTTCGCGGCAGCGGCAACGGCAGCGGCAGCAGCGACGGCGGCGGCAGCAGCGGCGGCGGCGGCGGCGGCGACAGCAGCGGCGGCGGCGGCGGCGGCGGCGGCGGCGGCGGCGGTGGTGGTGGTGGTGGTGGTGGCGGTGGTGGTGGCGGTGGTGCGGCCGATATCGCGCGCGCCTCGCGCGAGGACGCGGTGCGGCGCGACGCGACGGCGGTAACGGCAGCGACGGCGGCGGCGGTGACGGCGGCGGGAGAGAGAGACGCGTACCGCGGCAAGGAGACGGCAATGTTGCGCGCCGCGCGGGTGGAGGCGCCCACCGCCGTACCTCACGCGTCCTCACGTTCCCCTCGCACCGCGGTAGTGCCGGCCAATCGCGCGGCTCGCCTTCCGATCGGACGCGCCGACAGGCGCCGCCCCCGGAGACCGCCTCATAACCGCCTCTCTCACTCTCGCGGACTCCCGCGAGACCGCGCGTCTCGCTTTGTTCGCCGTCCGAGAAGGAGAGAATTCTCTCTCTCGCGGCATCGGCCCCGGCGAGGCCCACCGATCGGCCTCCCGAAACGGCGATCCGCTGATGATGATGAGAGGAGGCCGCGCTTTGCTGATGGCGGAGGTGGTGGTGGTGGTTGTGTTCTGTCGTTATACTAGTACCGCCAAGCGGAGGTGGAGAGCACGGCGACGACGTCGACGACGACGACGACGACGATGACGGGGACGGTGCTCTCTCGTTCTGCAGGTATCGCGTAAGAATCAATGCATTCTAGGGAAGAATCACGCGACCTGCACCTTACGAAAGTAGGTTGTACCCATGTGAACGGTGAGATTTAAACGAGTGGGTAACGGGAAGATATTTTTGAGAGCGCGATCGATGGAAACGCCAACGATCTAAGATATGTACGACATTTAGGTGGTTTCGAAACTTGTTCGAGATAAATAGCAAACAGTCTACGACGCGAAATCTTTAGTAATTTCTCCGATGATTCAGACGTCCAGAATCCAGAATCCATCAATAGGCAACTGATATTTGTCTCTTCTAAATTCTCTCAAGTCAAAAACCGAAACCGAAATGAAATTGTTTGTCCAGCAGACCTCGACTTTATTCCTTCGTAGAAGTTATATATAGATATAAAAAGCTTGTAGTGTTTAGGTATGAAGACGCTATGAAAAAAGTTGGGTAAATTTGTTCTTTTACAGCTGGTGTAAGTGAGTTCAACGAACGCTGGCGGCAGCGGCGTCAAGAGACTTCTACAGACGCGGACGGCGTTTTTGAATTTCTCGTCTCTCGCACATTAAGTGCAAGGATCTTATTGCACCTGCGCACAATAACGATTGTCCTGATAGCGGCGAGACGAACGAGTAGAAACGTGCGCTCCTCTAGCCGTATCTTCTAAATGAGCCTGGGTACACCGCATTACACAGGTCGATTACGCGCGGCATTCTTCTCGAAAACAGCCGTAATAAATTAGCGTAAGTTGACGAATGAATGATATTTTACGCTCAGTCTAGGATACATTTCTCAAGCGATAGCATGTGTGAAATCTTTAGTTATTAGCACATTTGTCTACAATTTTAGACTCTCGCTAACTTGGCGAGATAAAAACTAACGGTAGAAATTCGTAAGATCAACGTGACAGGCGTGCGAGTGATCTTTTTTGGTACAACAATGAATATTTATCAAGGTAACACTTGAGCATGTTCTCTATTTCTGAATTATTCCCGACATAAGAAAGAATCGCGAACGTCTTTTCAATGTACGAAGTTTGGGAAGTAGACCCAGAATAGACATCCATAGTTGCAGAGGTGGATGGCTGTAATAGAAACTGCATTGAAATATTTACTCTCTACAGCGATGTTCCGAGAAGTAGGGATATAGTAGCGATCTTAAACATACAGCTATCTTCGCCGACTATTCAAATATACGGCTCTAGTAATATCGCTCTATCTCTGGAGAGATCGCGACGGGTGGGCCTCCCTCGACTATTTATTCTGGTATCGGCCTATTCACCAGTAGATTATTATACATCGTATTAGCAACAACAGTCTCGCAAGCGGCGCACCCTAAAGAATTTACCGCTCTTTCTTTTCCCGGCGGCGACGGCAGCGGCAGCGGCACGTGGCAGGGTAATTGGGGATGCAAAGAGCAGACGATTATTCAGCGTCGACGCGGTTTTACCGTCTGCCATGTCCCGGAGACCAACAAGACGATATTGACGATCGAATTTGGGCAGTCGTGCCTCGATAACGGAGTTATGAGCGCGACGTCGCCGGTGCCGGCCGGGGAAAGATGGCGGTCTTAATTCAATTAAGGCTACAAAGAGAGACCGGTCCTCCGCGTTCGACCCTTACGAGACCCGCCGGCCGGACTCCCTTAACTGGCTATTAACTCGAATTTTGGTAATAGCGAGCGTTACGTTAGGGCGGTCGTGTTGTTCGTCTAAAAATTCACTAAACGACTGCGTCGGATGAATCTGCGAAATTTCTCGCTAAGCCGGAAGCATACTCTCTAAATCGGAATCAGTATTATTTATTAAAAAACAATGAATAGTCTAATTTTAACTATACTTGTCTATATTATATCAACTAATGATATACAGGGTGTCTATAAAGTCTCTTCCCACTCCTTAAATTTCCTTATATTTCAAAATTATGAAAAACCGCGACATACGTATGAGATTATTTTGAGAAGCTACTCTATTCCTTTTCTCTATCCAACCCCAACCCCTTTAAATGATCTTCAAAATGATTAAACACGTATTTCTCGGTTTTTCATAATTTTGAATCGTTTTCGATTCAAAATGTAGGAGATGGAGATAAACTTTATAAAGACCGTATT
Organism: Solenopsis invicta; assembly: GCF_016802725.1. Taxonomy (NCBI): domain Eukaryota; kingdom Metazoa; phylum Arthropoda; class Insecta; order Hymenoptera; family Formicidae; genus Solenopsis; species Solenopsis invicta. Next base: position 1,109,292 of record NC_052679.1, on the reverse strand, counting down.
ATATTATAGATATACTCGTACTATCTCTAAGCGATTATACACTGATTCCGATCAGTGAGACCTTCTACCTCTCCTCAAGAAATCACTGATAGGCAGTGAATAGTTACTGATGATTCGTAGTTTTAAATATACAACAAATACTTCAAAAGTAAGATATCAGATTTAAAGAGTATTCTAAGAATGTGGAGAGGCAGATAATTCAGTATATCATTTAATCGGCAAGTGTTATTTATGTTGTCTTAGGAATTAGCGAGATTAGAAAGATGATATGCAATCAAATTTCAAAAGAATTCACTTCAAGTTTCAAAAAAAGAAATTCCTGGTAGTTGAATATTCAACATAACTGTACGTTTAACCAGATATAAATCGGCATATGTGTTATTTAGTTGTTGTCTCGAGAAAGACAATGTGGTTCCATCAAATTTCGAAAAGATTACTTGAAATTCCAGAAAAGAGCTTCCTGTTCGTTGAATATGCTACATTATATTTCGTCAAAAAAGAGGCGGCGATGATAGATAAATCGTGAGAAAGAACTGATGGAAATTTTACTTTTGGCACAGAGATACAGCTGGCTATAATTATAGTCATGATACCCAAAAATAAAAATTCGTAAACGGATCGGTCTCGTTAGAAGCATAAATCCGGGAAATTCGTTTTTCTCGATATATAGATTTACCGGCGTGCTGCGGATTCGCCGTAAAGAATGCAGAGTAGTCTCTAACTCGATTTCAGTCCCCGCTGCTCGAAACCGGCTGCCCCCACACCCGCTCTCCCTCCTGACCGCGCGTCCCCTTTGCCGGAGATCGGGCGGGTGTAAAACTGTATGCTGCGATATTAGAAGCGTAAAAAACGGGGGTAACGCGGTGGCGATGCCGAACGGCGAATGAGTCGGATATATGCGGACGAATAACGACGCCCGCGAGGCTTTCTGATGAAGGAATATCGCCCGTCCTTTACGGGCCGCGGAACGAATAAACGCGACGCGGCCAGCCGCGTGCGTTATTTCTTCCGCACGTCGTCCCTTCGTTCTTTCGGCACGCTTTTGCTTCATTGCGAAGGCTGCGCGAATATTAATCGTTTTACAGTTTCGTGGGCGTACGCTTTCTGCGCATTCCTGCAAATTATTCGCGTATCCCTGTTAGACGGGTATATAAATTGGGAGTATCGAATCCCAAGAGGATAATAAAGCCCGGAAAGTACGGAGTAAAAAGTTCGATCGCGGATGGCGAAACTCGAAACATTATTTATTTATTAGAATCAATACACGCACATACATATTTCAATACAAATTCAATCGTGATTTATTACATGATAATAAAAATCAGGTAAGGATTCCGTAAAAAGTTACTCGCAGTGTTGTCGCAGAGAATAAATATCGCCGGGATAACATCTATATTCCATACACAATTCTATATTAGAATTTCCTTGCACAAATAGAAACTTGTTAGTTGCCGGAACGGCGGAATGATGCCGTATACTCAGCTGCAAAAATACAGGTCGTACGCCGTTGTAAAAGCGCGAATACGTACCGACTTACATTTACCGTCGCAACAACTTTAGTTGCTGTTACTTGAACGGCAAATATGTAATATCAAGCTTGATGTCGGCGTATTTACAAAATACCGACGTTGCGCCTATAACAACTGCACAGCCGTTCCTTTCTCCACCTACACATTTTTCCGCTTACTCTCTCTAAAACGGAATCGGTGTATTATCACTGAAAGACAGCAGTCGCCGACTTAATCGAAGTTATAAGAAAACTGCAAATCAGCAAGATTTTCATTGAAAAAGTTCGTACACGTAGTGCCATTCAGATATATCAAATGGAAATGCAAAATGTGAAAGTTTATATTGAAGATTAGCGAAATACTAATTGATCCTCTTACTGTTTTCATCAGTGAGAATAGTTTCCGGAAGAGAGAACGTTGTTTCTTATCTCGAATTATTAACTGCAATTCTAGCGACTCTCATGGCGAATCGAAACGTCACTCCATGCGAGCATTTTGAAAGAGAAAAAGAGAAATATTTGCAGGACAGTATTCGCTAAGCCGTGGATCATCGCGAGGGCGACGAACGGCAAAAGGGTGACGGAGCGGAGGGGGTGGCACTGGCCATAACGCCCGCATTTCTCATATCGTTGATACTTTCACCCCTGCGAGTGTAGGGCGAGCGAGCGAGCGAGCGAGCGAGCGAGCGCATTGTAAGGGCGCGCAAGGCCGAGTCGGGGGAGGACTATAAATTTTACTACGTAATATTGTTTAACTGCAAACAGTATACTAACACCCACCGCTGTTGCTGGCACGGAAAAATTTCGACCTCCCCGTCGAAGAGTCGACTGCGGGATCTGCGTAAGGAGAGCCGAGTTTTTCCTCGCGAGAGATCGATGATCGCGGTTTCGGTTGAACGGCGACGATCCCCGGGGCTGAGATTCCACGACTGATCCTCGATATCGAGCTTGGCGAAGGCGGCCGCGTTCGAAGGTGGTCGACAGTACTTTCTCGTCCCGGCGACGCACTCTCGGGGGCAAGTTATGAAAAAATACGAGATGAAAAAAATGGACGCGCGCGTGCGAGCGCGTGGCGCACGATGGAATAAAAGCGTGAAGTATCAACGCGCTCGGATTTTCTACCTGTAACCGTTTTCTACCTGTAACAGCGCTGGCTGCTGTACGGACGGCGCTGACGGACCGCGCGGTGGAAAATCTTTTTTTCCCCTCCGGTAATGGCCGTCCGCGATCGCGCGCGCATCAAGCCCGCCGTAAACGTATTCTAAACGGCCGCCTTTTACTTCTGAGCACGATATCTTTGATGCGGAGTTCTCGACGACAACTCTCGTTAATCTCAAACTTCGCGAAACTAAGAGAATAAACCTGAAATTACGATACGGCACAAAACAGTTATATATTCTACTGATACCGTTATAAAACTGGCAGCAGTTTATGTCATGTAAAATCATAAGAATCCCGCGTACCATTTTCCTGAAACCGTACTCGCCGAAACTCCGCCGAACAAAACGCGAATCTCCCTTGTGAAAAAAAGTATCGCTTATCTGTCCTTGCTGCTTTGCACCTAAATAAGTAGAGGAAAGTTGCTGAATGCGTACCTAAATCGTACTTTGAAAATATTTTATATTTATTTAATATAATATAGAATATAGCAACATTTATAAGTAACGAAAATAAAAAATAAATAAGAAACGGGCTATATACATAAAAATTCAATTTATTATAATACGTTTTGTTTACAATTGGTTAAAAGAATCAGATACAACTGATGTTAATTTTTTATTAATTTGTGTAATTGATAAGAATGTAATTTTATAATAATTTTATGTTAAATTTTGATATTTTCATAAAAGAATTATTTTAGAATAAAAGGTTTATTTTAAAACAATTATGTATTTTACATTTATTTTGTATATACGTTTCCAATTATTATAAAAATTAAATTAGGGTTGGTAAAAATAATGTTTTTTAAAAAAACATTATTTTTGTTTAATACATGCTTAAAATGATTTCTATTAATCCTGAAATAATCAATTTTTTAATCAAATCTATCATGTTTCCTGAATCATACAGTTACAATTTTTTTTATAATAAATGATATTAATGTAAGACTGATAAATAATAATGCAATAGTAAAACTAATAATTGATATGAATAAAATATGTTAATTGCAAAAATAATAAATTCAAGTCAGTTTTATTTTGATATTCTTATCTTCCTATTGTTATTTAATTATTAATAAAATAAGAATTAATTAATAATTTATCATATTTTTAATTGTTTTAGTTGATAAATACAATAGATATGTATGAAATATCGAGCTACAATTTCCAACATTCATTTCCATACAAATCAGTTCTAAACCGGAAATGTAATAAAAAATAACGTGAGTGGTACATATTTGTCAACTCTCCCCTATTCATTTTCATGCTCTTTTTCTTTATTTTATTCAAGAAAAGCCACATTTCTAGAAAAACGCAATTTCTTTCAAGTACTTCCCAAAAAATATTCTTTTGTGCGTGGAAGAGACAATTTTGCTAAAATACAGATCTGAAAATAATTAAGTCAAACGATTAAAAAATTTATATTGGACGTTTAAACTGATTGTTAGATTGTCACAACTTTTTGATCAGTATCATCATGCTCGAACCTCTCACATAATTATTTTGATAGTCCAACATATTGCAAAATTATTTTCTGATTCGTATCTAGCTAATTTTTTTGTACTACAATAAAATTGTTCCTTCCGTATGTAAATATGTATTAGTTCTGTTAAAAAAAATAATTCCTGTTAACGCAAAAAAGTTGTTTTTTTTTATTACCATACGGAAAGAACGGTTTTCCTATAATAAAACGTCTAAAAATTCAGCTACATATAAAATCTGAAAACATTTTATTAGATCATTAAAATAATTATAAAGACTAAGCTGGTTTCTAGATGTCAAAATTTTTTGCAGCATCATGCTTGAGAACATTCTGTACAATTATTTCAATAGTCCAACAAAATTCTTGGATCTGCAGCTAAATTTTTAAATACGTCAGTGAAATCGTTCTTTTCGCTTACGTGCAGAGAGCAAAAAGAATGTCCTCGCGATCATTTCCCGCGAGATTCCCTTGAGGAAGTTTCGGATCCGATTGAGTCTTTATTTCGTCGCGACACACAGCGAGCGATCGATCGATCGCCCCGTCTTGCGCCACGCGTGTCTCTCCCGCGAGAGGTGGCTTAAAATTAGCCATTTCCACGGTAATCGCTACCTGCTCCGGCGACGCCGGCACTCCCCCGACATTACAGAGACGGCAGCGGCCTTGCGCTCGCATTGTACAAGAACAATGAGCAAAGAGAAATATTGATGATGCTGCCGCCGCGTGGCTAAGCGTGCGCGAGCGGGCGAACGCGTGCACGAACAGTCGAGTGTATACCGAGTGTCCCGGAGCGATCTCCTTTATTATTCAAAGTCTATATTTCCTTGAGAGAAAATCCGAAGAAAGTCGTCTTATTACTTTTTAACTTCCGCTAACGTTCCTTCCTTCTTTCATGAGAAATTCGGATCTCGTCGTAGATGAGTACGCTTAATTAAATGAATTAAATGGATAAGAACGCTCTGCTGTTTAGTTAACTTTTATTTTACTTTTATTCTAGACCACTGTATCTTTCGTTCGATACGTCGAGTTCATCACGACAAACAATAACGATAGACAAGAGACACGTAGGCGGCTAACCTATGACCGTATTTACAGGATATATTCAAAGTGCATCCACGTCCATTCGTATTTAAATAAAAGCGTTTGTAGACTGCATGTGGAATAGATTGATTCGTGAATCATTAATGGCAAACGCGACGATCATGATGTTTCATTTTTCATCGCAATGTTCTTAATTTTTTGTTTCCTCGCAATTTAATCCTTAAATAGAAATACTCTTAAAGCATTTATGTTCAATTACAGCCGAGTAATTAGGATTTAGTCTGTTAAAATAATACGAAGGCCTGCCGATTCATCGAAACAATTACAGTCAGCTCTTGGCGGTCCGACCTCGAGGACATGTCGTTGCTTTTAGAGCACCCAGTACGCGTGTACATGCTTGCGCAACCCGAAAGGACCGTGCGTATATCGCGAGGCAGACGCGAGGACACGAGACAGCATGAGAGAGAGAAAGAGAGAGAGAGAGAGAGAGAGAGAGAGAGAGAGAGAGAGAGAGAGAGAGAGAGAGAGAGAGAGAGAGAGAGAGAGAGAGGAGGGTGAGGGAAACAGCGGGGGATGCGGGAGGTAGCGAAGTATCCTATGTGTGCGAGGGAGAGAGAGGATGCGAAGGAAGCGCCGAGGGATTGACGGAGAGAAAGGGAGAGCATGGGACAGCGGTTGTACGGAGAAGAGCGGGGAGACAGAGAGAAGAGGTAAGAGCGGAGAGAGGGAAGGAGAGGGGTAGTGGAGAACGAGAGGGTTATACGCTTAATATTTCAGCATCGCGAAATTCTGCCCCTGAATCATTAATCGCTCGCTCCAGGGTGGCGATGCCTAGCCGAGTCTCTGCCACCCTCTCACCCTCCCCTCCCTCCCACTCGCATCCCCTCGGCCGCATCCCCTTCGCCCATCCAACGTTTCTGGTCGTGTCTCTCCTCTCTCGTGTTCCTCACTCCTCTGTCCTCTCGTCTCCCCTCCCCCCCCCCTCCCCCCGTAACTTGCCTAACGCGACTAGGAAAGCCATCCGCGTGAATATTTCGAGTCCTTGCCGATGTAGGAATAGACTCGTCGACTGAACCGTAATTAACCCGCTGATTAATTACCGTGGCCATGCTACACGAGCGTGTGCCACGCGCGAGTATCTGCAGTATCCGCGACGATTCGCGATATTTGAGGTACTCGCTTTACCCCTTTTGTAGCCTCTCGTTTCCTCGCTCGAGGAGACGCTCGGATGTCTTCTAAATACCGACGATGTTCTCTATCTAATCCCATCCGCTACGACGTTTAAAGCTATCGGGTGTCGAGGTGTATACACGTGTCTATCTATCGAGTTCGCGATTAACGTGTGCGAGAAGATAATAAGAAGTTTGTTGGTCTTAAGCGAGAGGATAATGAAATCGAATCACGTACGTCGGAGGATCCGGTTAATATCGCAATTCGCGAAACTGACTTGCAAAGATAAACCTCTCTTGAGGTTCGCGGAGCAGCAAAATAGTATTCAAGCAGGTAAATTCTAGCTCCGCAAACAGCAATCATACAGCTGAGAGAAAGTACGTGACGCCTGCAATAACCTGTATTTTACCTTTTGCGTTCGATGGTGTAACTAATTTAAATGGTCACATTCCCACGCCACCGACAAAGAGAGGGGACGCACGATTGGTAAATTTCTCCAAGAATGTTCTCTCTCTTTGTTTCTCCCCCCCCCCCCTCCTTCTCTCTCTTTCTTTCAGAGATGTATCTGGTATTACACGCATCCGTTTCAATCCGTAACAGCGAATTCTGACGGTTGAAGCTTGACGAGGAGACCTGGGCAATGCAATCCCCTCGACAAGACCAATCCGATTTTGTGGTTGATGATTGCGCGCCGATGAAAATTCGCACGAACGTAATCGCGCCACGCAAACAACTTTATATTAAATACTTCTAGGAATTATTTTATTTCTAAAAGTAATGAAAACTGGATTTCTTCTGTTCTTATCTCACCGGTAACAATCTCATTTGTTTACGAAGCAATCTTCGTATTAAAGAGCGATCTATAATAGTTTACTAACGATTTAAAAATTGTATCTCAAAAGATTTAATTTATTACATTCTTTAATTTGATATTTAGAGACTTTCTCGCTTCTTCTTAAAGTTGACACATGTAACTTGTAATGAAGAGAAGTATTGTAGTTCTAGGGCATCCTGTATAAACTGTGCTTTGTAGCGAAGCGGCAAAGGGTTAAAAGGGTTGTTCACCATGCTCTCTCAGTAGGTATAGCGCGTTTCAGCTGCGATGACAGGACTTCATGCCGAGTAGCAGCAATGTTTTCTCCACTTACACGCTGTCGTCATCGTCGTCATCGTCATCGTCGTCGTCGTCGTCGTCGCCATCGTCGTCGTTGCCGTCGTCGTCGTTGCCCGTCGTCATCGTTGTCGTCGTCGTCGTCGTCGTCGTGGCCATTGTACTCGTGCAACATTCACGCACACAGCCGCACACGCTGGCAGTAGTTATTAGTCGTAGTCGCTGCGGAGCGTGCAGGTTGTGCGCGAGGTTAACGTTGCAGAAGGGGACGCGGTGCGGTGCGGGAGGGCGCGGGAGAAAGGGGGCGAGTGGATGGGTTGGTTTGTACCGAACAATGATATCGGGTATTTGATTTGTAACCGACGACAATACCGACTTGCGACCCCGCATTTCATCCCTCCCGCTCGTTCCTCTCGCCCCGCCGCGCCGCCCGCGTTCTCTCTCGTTCGGGCGTCACCCTGTATATACTATATGTACCTGTATACATGGACCTGTATATCTATAGGGCCGCAAGACAAGGTTGTCGATAGCGAGTGCCACCTTTATGGCGCCTGCGAACAGATCCTTTTCGATCGTGTTCCCGGACTAAGAAATTAGTTACCCGTATCTTTCATTTCATTTTTCAACTCGCGAAAGATCAAAAAATCAAAAGTAAGTAAGTTTCGAGGGTGTTGGAAGCAAAACAAAAATTTTAAAAAATTCAATAATTGAAAAAATCTGATAATAACTATCAAATGTATTTTGTTTATAATATTGATACAATATTTAATAAATATTATCAAACATACACTAAGAGAAATATTTGGTGAGAAAAACCAAACATTTAGTTAAATAGTGATCAAATTTTTTAGTTATAATTACTAAATATGTAGTTCTTTTGACCAATCTGCAATCAGCCTTAATCAAACAATTGTTTTTATACAATTTATAACCAAATGGTTCGTTAAATGTAATTAAGTTTTTAATACCAGCAACAAAATTCATTTGATCACTATTTAACTAAATGTTTGATTATTATTTCTTTTAGTATAATAATAGTAATTAACTTTGACAATTAGTAAGGTAAAATTAGCATTTCGTTCGTTATATTAACCGAATATTTGAACGAAATTATTTCACAAAACTCTTAGTAACTCGTCTAGATTGTTATTACATTATAAACATTAAAAGATCAAATTTAAACCAATTCCGTGAGTAAAAAATATTATTTTGTTATTTTTAACTTCCACGTGTGTCGAAATTATTATTTAATGATAATAACAAAGCATGTGGTTGAAGAAAGCAACTACATCTAATTAACCCATTTCCATGATTAAATTGCTTAGTTTTAAACACTATTCATTTTAACATATGCACCTAGTAAATAATAAACTAAATTTGAGTCAAATTTAATACATTTTTTTTAGTCAAATTGCTTCAGCAATGTTTTAGTTAAATTATGATATATCAAGTAGGAGCAGTGACGATAGGAAGGATTAAAAAAGAATTGAAATTAAATACAATTCGAATTTAATGGTATACCAGACTTTTTTCAGCAGACTTTAACGTTCCGAAGATCGAAGCGACGACGCTTTAACAATCCATTTCCAAGCTTTCCAATATTTGGAACTTAGGTATCGCGAAATTAAATCTGAGAATCAAATACCGATGATTTAAAGAGTGCTCAAGTCTTTTATATGTTATAAGCTAAACCACCACGACGAAAGATTCTAGAATTGGGTGGAATTTTTGAGAGCCGGTCGGATTTCGTTGAACGACGCGCTTATGTTAATCAAATGTGCTCGTAAGGATTGATATATATACATATATTCTAGGATAGACGCTCACGAGCGCATGATCGTTCATTCGAGGTACATCGGTTCATTCGGGGGAAGCGAACGTTCAACATTATACCTATTCTCGGCAGGACACCGCTCTTGCATACGTAATACTCCAACGAGCCTGTAAGTTGTTAAAACTATCCGTGGTCGCGCATATACGTGCCACTTTCACGGTACGACGACCCTTTCGTCGCCGCCGCTTTTCGTGCACGAGTTAAAAAAGAATTAAATTGTTATCGACTCGCGCGCGGGGGACTTGTTGTTCGGGACGCGATCGAAGCACGATGAAAACTCAACGCGCTCATACCAGTTTATTCCGCAACCCCTTTCCTGCATTATTTACGCGGACGCGTGACCGGTCGCGAGCAATAAAGCAGCAAGGACCTTCTTGGACGGAGCATCAAACGCTCGGCTTTGCCGAGGGCCCCCGCTCGTCCCTCTCATCCTTTTTAGGGAGAAAGCATCCGAGGGAGAAATTATTCACGGGCAATTCTACGGGTACAAATCTCCATAAATATCTGAAAGACGGAGAGAAACGAAAATGAAAATTCGATGCGTCGTTTTACGCCTACCTTCTGTCGTTGCACACGGTGAAAGATCTTACACCGTTTATTGTATCTGACTGCCCTCCCGTCGGACCGTCGCAACGTTTTCCTAAATATTCTCGCTACGTCTCTCCAAATATTTAGGAATTTAATTGCGACTTCGTTTAATTGCCAAGTAATTCAGGCTGAATTCACTCGAATAAATTTTGGGCTAGCGATGCGTTAGGCGTAGAGGAAGTTATCGGCGTCTAGAGACGAGCAACGAGAGATCCGGGAAAACAATCGGTCATCAATACTTGAATAGCTTAATACTTAAAGAGTAGCTGCCGTGTAAAACGTCGTGGCAAACTCCGCGAGGAGAGTTCTATAAGTGGAGTCGCGTAACGACATCGAGAACGTTAATGATGTAAGCGATCTATGTTTGCCACGTCGAAATGCGTTTAATCCGCGCGAGCGCGGATCCGCGGATTATAATTAACTCGGCGACGATAATTTCAAGTGTATAATAACCAAACGAGTCGCGGAGCGCTGATACGACTATATGAAAATAATTAATCAACAATATTCGAGGAGCTCACATTAAAGCGACGTGGCTACGAAAATCATTAGGAATAGAACCCCGCTTTCTTTCTTTTTTTTTTAAGAGACAGTATATTTACAGAAGGATTGCCTTTGTATTTTAGAGCTAACACGAAAAGGAATGGTTTTGCTGAAGCTACGTAAAAATTTTGACAGGTTCAGATTTAAAAATAAATTGTTGAACCATCAAAATAATTATGCAAGATACTAAAACTGGTTGCCTGAACGTCATAATTTTTCGCAACTCACTTAAACGTCGCGTATAATTATTTTGGTGGTTGGACAAAATTATTTTCAGATCTGTATCTAGCTAAACTTTTAAATGCTTCAACGAAACCGTTCTTTCCATGTAAAAATACGCGGAAAAACGTATAGTGTACAGATGCATGATGTACAGACGCTTAATAAATGAAAAGGAAGAACAATAAATATAAGAAATAAATAAATTGCGAGAAGAGTCGTGTGACATAGAACTAACCTGAATTAAAAAAGGAAAGAAATAATTAATGAAGAGAACGCATAGTTATAATTTTAATAAAATATAAGAAAATAAGAGACGTGAGAGGAAGACAGACAAAAGGCATATATTTATATTTATACTGTTCGCAGACGGTTGCTCTCAAGATCTTCTACCGTCTCACGGAGCACAAACGTAAACTGTTTGAAAGAAAGCATTGACCCAGGACGAAATAACATAATCCATAGGCAACGCGACTAAAGATTTCATACCAGACGCTCGCAGTAAGAGAGTAAAGAGTAAAATAAAAATGAGATGGACACAAAGTGTGTAAAGCGAAGTGAGGAGGGACGCGACGAGAGAGAGAGAGAGAGAGAGAGAGAGAGAGAGAGAGAGAGAGAACGCGAGGGAACAACCCTTCTCCGTGTCTCCGCGAGAAGGAAAGAGACGTTGGAGAGGGACGAAAAAAAACGGCTTATAAATGAATACAGAGAGAGAAAGAGGAAGAAAGAGAGAGAAAGAGAGAGACAGAAATGTTTGAGCGCGGAAACTTGGCCGCGCCATCTCGCGAACGTACATATTTGGCGGAAGACGGTAACCAGGTGCAACGGACCTATTGACGTGTTAATTGCGCCTGAATAATTAAAGGGGACACCTCTCCCGGCAGCGGTGCTCTGTCCTTTTAAAATGTCCCCCGATCTCGTTAACCCGCTCCCGAGAGGGGCGGAGAAGGGACGTGGAGGGAACGTGAAGCATGAAGATGGCAGACAGCCGGGGCGTCGCGAAGCGGAGATCGAGGATAAAGCAACTGGAACCAATTCGATTGCTCTAACTGGCGACAGCGAGACGAGAGACTCCGAATTGATTGTTGCTTAAGATTAGTGTATCTATAACGGAAATACAACGATACAGAAATACGAAAGGTTTCTCCGAAAGGTTTCCCCGCTTGTCACTATGACGAATCTCGGACAGACGTTTTATTGGCATAGACGCATAATTTTCCGTGCGAAAAATAAAATGCTTTTTTCGTTCGTTTGGTATAATTAGAAAAATATTTTTTTTTTCATCTATGTTTTTTCTGCCACGTGATGTTACGTCCGTCAGTAATAGCTAAATGTCATAATTGCTGTAGAATTTAGTGTATTTGAACACTGTATCGTCTGAAATTCGAATAGTCTTCGAATATCGCCTCGATTTATACAAGAAAAAAACGATTTTGTCAAAACATGTAAAACTTCAGATCTGAAAATAATTTTGTTGGATCACTAAAATAATTGTGCGAGACGTTCAAGTGTGACGAGCAATGCTGCGGAAAGTTTTGACGTTCCAGCTTGAGAATCCTACGTGATTATTTCGACAAAATTATATTTTCAGATCTGCATCTAGCTAAATTTTTAGATACTCTAGCAAAGCCGCTTTTCCCATATTGTGGCAGAAGCGATTTGTTTCGATGAAAGAAAAAAAAAGAACTTTCAAGCACAGCTTGCAGTTGTGTGAAAAAGGATCTAAGGGTATAGACATAGACTGGGTATAGCAATACAAGTTGCGAAAGAGAAAATAGTAAATCTGTAGGAATAATTTAGAGGGCTGTAGATTCGTAAGAATATACAGAGATTAATTCGTAAAAAAGCACAAAGACCAATTCTATAAATAATAAGAAAAATGTACGATCGATCCTCGGTTTTTATTTATTCGGCGATCCGGCCGTGGCATCGATATAAAATCCTCACACATTTATGAACATTAAAAATCAAAAAAGTTTATAAGATAATAAGTCAAGGAGTGAATTGGAGAGCTGCGAGAGAGAGGATGTTAAATCTCATCAAGCATTCATCGCGATACTACTCAGCTGCTCCCAGCTGGAAGATTCGATCCGAGCGGCTCGGCGTTATCACTGAAAATCCCTTCGAGTGAAGGGAACAATCCGCGCGCTATCTCGTAAGGGAGACTCGAAATGAAAGTGGTTACGTATGCCGTTAACAATGTCCAACCGAGGCGGACTTCATATATACTTGTGCGCGATCGGAAACGGGGAAAATGCTCAAGCTGCAGCCTGAATAATTGACGATTTAGCTGTGTATCAGCGGAAGGGAAGGGTTCGCGGTGATCGTAAGAATATCTAACCTCGACGCGAGTCCGCTGTATTATTCAAAGGGACTGTCATCCCCGCGTCTCGAGGGGGAGGAAAGAGGGGGGGGGAGGAGGAGGAGGAGGAGTCGACGCGAAGTGCGCCGGCCGCCACCAGAAAGCTCGAAAGCTTACGATCGCGAGCGCTTATTCCCCGATCGTAACCCGCAATGCTTTATCCCTCGATATTCGCCTTATCTTCTATTTCTTTGACAACCGGACACATGTACAAAATGCCGGGCATGCAATCGCTCACGCACGTACACACGGACGACACACGTGCACGCGAACGCGATGCGTCACGTGCCGCGGCTCTCAACTATAGACCCGATGCAATCTTAATGCGATCAATTATTTACGACGCTCGTCATCGACCATTAAATATTCCACGCTCGACGAAAGAGTCCTCGCGCTACCCCCAGAATTATTCCGGGCCAGTATTCGCGAATAGTACGCGAATACGTTCGCGGGGCGAGTGCGCGCTATTCGCACCGCGTCGCTATTTTCGCGAGCTTGTAATCTCGCGTTAGGGAAAAGGCGGGCGGAGAGAAAGAAAGAGAGGGGGGGGGAGGGAGAGAGAGAGAGAGAGAGAGCATCATCCCGTGAGAGAAAAAAGGTACTTGTCGTGACAAAGGAAAGATTCCTTCGAGGCGCGATCGATCCCTGGGAAAGATCAATGTGATAGCGAGATGTAGACCGGTCGTCGCGAAACGTCGCGTCGCGTCGCGCGTCGGTGAGATAAGCGCGACGCGCCCCGTATTTGATAAAATTAAGATTAATTTCACGGCGACCACCGTTAACTTCACCATTACAAAAGACTTATCGCGATCTTGCTCGTCTGCGCGCGGGCGCGCGCGGTCTGCCCGCTGGTGAAATGTGGCATGGCGTGTTATTGCCCCGAAGCCGGCTCTTCGATTAATCGAGCTTAAGTTCGCAAACTCTTTTATGTATAGCCGCGTTGCCCGTATTTATCGTCGGGCGCGCGTAATTGAACGCGTAATTATACGTCGGTCGACTCGCGCGAAACTTCATTTCTGCAATCTTCTAAATGTACCCCGAATGTATCCACGCGACGACGATACGGCTCTATAAATATAAGTAGTTACTACTCATCGACGTTGCAATAGTCCATTTTTGCAATCTCCTAAATGTATTTAAATGGATCTACGCGATAGCGCGACTGATCGCATCGCCCTATAAATACAGGCTGTTACCTGTGCTCCTTTTTCTCTCGGCAAACAACGCGATCGATCGCGCGTGCAAGTCATGAATCATCCTTAACGAATGAGCGTCATAATGGAATATATTATCGCGGAATATGGCCATCAAAGACGTCAGAGTTTACTTTAACAAAGGGTCCATAAATAATAGAAGCGTTCTAAGTAAAGCAGGCCTGAAAGCTTGAAACCTCCCGTCTTTTAACTTTTTTTTTTAAAGCAGAAGTAGAAGAAAACAGAGAAGCATTATTAGAATAATATTTAGACTACATTTCAAAGCAAGAAGTGAAATAGAATTATACAAATAGTGTTGTGTTCTTTCTTATGCAAAAGTTTAATAAATTTTTGTATATTTTTAGTATCTTTTCACCATCTCTCACAAAAACTTTTACAGGATATACTATAAACTTTTACAAGCACGAAAAGAACGGTTTTATTTAAGTACACAGAGAAAAAGATTTTATTGGAATTAGTATTCCTATTTATATGACTGAAAGTTGTTTCGTTGAAACAACATATGCTTATACCAAACATCACTCGTTTGAATAAAAATGTTGTTGTTTCATTCAAACATCTATTATTTGACGAAAATAATACTATTAGCCGTACTTATCGATTCAAACATTGGTTTGTTTGAACCATTTCAAATAAATTTTTTTGGATAAAATTTATCAACTCCAAAAAAATCGTTTTCTCTGTGTACCTAAAAATTTAGCTAGATAAAGGTCTAAAAATAATTTTGTTCAACTATCAAAATAATTATGTAGTTTCTAAATTAGAAACAGTACATTATTCACTACAGTGCTATACTTATAAACTGTAATCGTCAGTGCCTATTCATTGTCTTTCAGTAATTCCGATTAAGAGGGGACTACATTCAGAGAAAGTTTCTTCGATTAAAAAAATATTTGTTTGAATCAAAGAAATTTACTATACGTCTAAAAAAAAGTTTCTTTGATTTGAAGAAATTTCTTAGTTGTTCTTTTTATTAGAATTAAAGAAATAGTTTGATTGTAAAATACAAACTATTTCTTATTTTAAATAAAATATATTTTTTAAATTAGGACTAAATTATTTTTTACATTTCTGTCAGTACTTTCTTTGAATTAAAAAATTATTTGTTTAAATCAAACAAATAATTTAAATAAATAATTTATTTAGTTTAAAAAAAGGCTAATAACATCATTTCTTTAAATAAATCAAATTTTTTTTTTCTTAAAGGTATTTTCACGTCGACTTTAAAAAAACAATTTCATCAATTTAAACAAAACTTTTCTCTGGATGTACTTTCACTACTTAGAATTAGTGTACCATCACTGAAAAACAATGGATATATTATATCATTGTTTAAATTGGAATCAGTGCATTGATTGATACACGAAAATAATTCGCTGAAATGTTTATAAATTTAGTTAGATACAGAACTGAAAATAGATTTAATAATCTTTTGCTCGGCCATCAAAATAAATGTGTAGAATACTTTAATTACTAAAATGTCAAAAGCTTTTTGAAGCTTTGCTATCAAGCGTTTGAGCATCCGGCATAATTATTTTGATGGTCAAACAAAATTATTTTCAAATCTGTAGCTAAATAAGTTTTTAGATTCTTCAGCAAAATCGTTCTTTCCGTGTTCAGTTATAAGTATAGCATTGAAATAAAAAAAGAGTTAACTTGTTTTGATTTAAAGTGTAAAATACTCAAGCGTGACGTACGATGCTTCAAAAATTTTAACAATTTCTAGTGACCAGTTTGAGCCACATATTTAATTTAACGGTCTAACAAAATTATAATTTCAGATCTGTGTATAAATTTTTAGATACATTAGCAAAACCGTTCTTTCCGTACATTTTCATTACGTTTCTTTAATTTTTCACGTTAGTTGAGAACGACAATTGCCAAACATAAAATCTGGTCGATAACTGAAATAAATCCGAGCACGATCGCGTTGTGCCGATCAAGTTCTTCGCGCAATCGATCGGCCACGTTGTCCGCTTCCCTTGCCACCCCCACAGCACGTCGAGAGCCCCTCCGGGTTCCCGGAGAGAAACGGGGCACCGACCGACCGGGGTTGATATAAACTGTGATTGATATTTAGTCGCGCCACACGGCACTTAAGAGGATTAAGGACCATCCAGGACGAGTATCGGCCGGGAACAGCCGTGACCCCGAGCACGTGCATCCGGGGACACGCAACGATCTCCCGAACGTTGGCCGGTAGGTAGGTTTGGTAGATAGGTAGGTGGTGGAGACGTTCCAGGTCGATCCAGCAGCGCCAAGGATTCCTCCCGTCCTGTCCGACGCGACTGAAACGCGCTACTACAACGCCGCAACTCTGATTACAGTTAGCTCGGTCCGCTGGCCTAAACCTCCATATAACGCGCATCGCGCGGTCGTCGGGGACTAACCCGACGACGACCACTACACCACGCCACGCCGGGCGCGACATCCAGCCCCGACCATGATTATCCGGTGGATTGTCTTACCGCATCCTAATCTCGAGAATGCTCATATCGGAAGGCCATCGAACCGGACTTTATCGTCCATAGCGCATCTCTGACGCCTTTCAGGCTTTTTCCACTGGTGAATCACTGCTAAATAATTAAAAAGAAAAGAGAATAACGAAATAAGTGAATGTAATACAGTTAGATTTTACGTAGCAAACTCGTTGATAAATTTAAAGCTTGTTCTTTTTTTGACAAACCATTCATTGATCGATATCCTTTCTTTTTTTTTAACACTTTTTAAAAATTCGCCAGTTGTGAAAATTAAAGTTCTCTCTAAGAAAAGCAGTTGATTCGCAAGACGTTGAGGAGTATAAAGATTCACAGGAGACAACCATAAAGGAATATTTATGGAAGAGCGATTGAAAATTAGAAAGAAAGAAGATTATTTGAAAACGTGCTGGAAAACAATCATTCTTCAATGAAACTATGATTAAGCCATAGTTAAGTTACCCAAGTTTAGCCGGGATATTCGAGAGAAAATATTTTTATTTCTTATTAATGCCCGAAACGGTGTAAAACGCTGCAAGTAGGATATATATTTTGGTTCCACGGTTACGACTGCACGAAGCGTGTTCAGTGGGCGATTAATATCACCCCCGTGACAGAGATAGCTGCCGATTTAAATGAGTCGTCATAAACATTTTAAGGCAACTCCGCGACAATCATCGTGGATCGGCAAATCGTTACGCTAGATCAAATTAAAAACGATGTGGAAAAAAGATACGGGTTTAAAACGAGCCGGTTATTTTCGAGATGGACATCAGTGCAGGAAGGCGTGAGGTAGGGGAGGGTTGAATTTTTAACGAAAAGCTATTACTTTCCCAATATGACAGCCAGTGGAAATAGACGGAACGCGTCGTCAGAAATGCGAGCCATATTGATAAATTTCTACTGTAAATGTCGCGTCCTCTTCCCTTTCCTTCCCGAAACGTTCCCTCGAAATTCTTCCATATAATTTCTTCAGAGAAAATTTAATTAAACGTTACATCCTTTTTTTTTTTAAATTCAGTGTTAACCATTTCTGCAATCCTCGCATCAAAATTTTGTTGAGTCAAAGTTCAAAATCGTGAGAGAAAGAAATATTTTGCACATCTTTTACACGCTACTCTCAATTCGTTTCAGATTTCTAATCGCTCGTAATTGAAAAGGATACGAAACCGCGATATCTCATCTGTCTTTTCTCCTCGAGACACTCCCGAAACATTGTCGAGAGTGTGGCGCGATAAGCGGCAGATTATTACAGCCCCGGAACCGTATTAGAAGCGACTCGATGCATTAGTGATAACCGTTATCTATTCCGGACGTCACCCACGGACGAAAATAGCGGCATGATCGAAGACGACGGATGGGGGAAAGAGAGTGTGTGTGTGTGTGTGTGTGGAAGAGCGAGAGGCGGGAGAAGCGCCGCGCCGAGTTGGAACAGCGTCGAGGGCGCGACGGAGAGGGCCGACTCCGGGATAATGTCGGGGCAGGCTCGTGCGAGGTGCGAGAAAGGAAGCGTCGTTTCCGCATCGCGATTCCGCCCCGTCATTGGCTCCGATTCCGTGCTAACGTTAAACGCGCGCGCGAGCAAGAGCACCCTGGTACACTCGGACAGGGGGTCGGGCGCCGGGGAGGATTTTAGGGATGGCCGCTGTGCCGTTCCATCGTCTCCCTTTTCCCCCCATCCCCCCATGGTCCTCTCATCGATAATATACGATCGTGCATGATTCTGCTTCGTGTATCACAATGGCCCTCCGGGCAAGCCCGTTCCACCTCTATCTACGTACCTGGCGCGCCGAACTACCGGCGCCCGGAGTCCGCGGTGGATAATGAGTGATTAGGTAATTAGTTGTCCAATATTCGCCCCATCCGCCCGTTCCTTCCTACCCTTCCCCCGCCCTTGCCGCCCGTTTCCTCACCTCCTGCTCGCCTCGTCTATCCGCGCGATCTTCCCAGCGCTCGCCAGCTCCGCCGCGTGGTCTCCTGCTACCGCTTGACCGGATGCGTTGACCGGACAGTACGGACGTACGGATGATGATGCGGCTCGCGTCGTCGCGGGATATCGTGAAAGAGTCATATCAAAAATGGTTTTATGAAGATGACAGATAAAGAAAGGTTCCGTCAAGTATTTTTTCAGATCTTTTGAATTGACAATATTTTGTTTAAATTAAAAATAATGATGTGAAAACTATGTCAGTTTTCGTATCAACAATTTTTATCTTCTTGATTTGATTTGTAGTTTTTAATTTTTGTAAGATTTCTTTCAAACGAGTCGAAGTCGAGAGAGAGAGAGAGAGAGAGAGAGAGAGAGAGAGAGAGAGAGAGAGAATCTGTTAATTTTATTATAATTATATATAATTTTTGTTATCATGAATCTTTACTTATGAATTGAAACTAAAATTCCTATCGAGACCCTTTGAATTTTCTCGTAGGAAATATTTCCGTACAAATAAATTCAAAGAATATTTTCCGAAGCTTTCCGTTCTCTTTTCTTATAATGTATACATAAAGCTCATCTCTGCCCTTCGTCACCCAATTGTGCGAGAAGTCCGCGCCTCGCAGCGAGTATCGATTTACAAGAGAGAAAGGGAAGAAGGGTGAAAAGAAGGGCACGTCCGTCCAATACCTATGTCCAAAAACAAGCGAGTTTTCCAGCCCCGGAGCTGAGGAACCATGCCATGTGTGCGGTACCGAGACAACCCCTTATAAATATAACAATTAAAAAGAGGGCCGTACGTGTGTGCGTGTGTTTGTGTGTGTGGAGTGCCAAACGTCCTGCTTCGAGGGTGGACGCCCGCGGGCACCCCTACGCAGGACGCAAAACAGAAGGGCGCAGTCCGTTTGCCGCTGCGAGCTTCTTTCCGTTGGCAGGACGCCAAAAAATAACGGAATAATAATGAATCGAATTTTCGATCGCGTTCACAAAATTTCGTCGCTTTTTATCATCGACGAAACGAGACGTACCTTGCGTCCGACCTGCGAGAAATAGTAATCTTGATTTATCTTTTGTTGAACATGTAAATATTATATGAAGCAATTTCCATAAATACTGGTTAACTGAGCTTTATCTAATACCATCTCTCATTCTAATTTTATCTATGGCTAATTGGTTAAATCCTAGTTAAATTCACCTGATGTTATGCGAACGGTCCGTAATAATTTTAACTCTATTGCGCTGCGATCTTATTTAGCTTGCCGCCACATTATTATAATTATTGAATTAAGAACGCAGCGGAGAGCTGGCAGAGAGGTCTCGTAAAGATTCTACCGCCGCCGCCGACGTCTCTCGCGAGGCTGTACCGATCGCTTGACCGGCGATTGAAAAGAATACTGGAAAAAGGAGGTGAAACAGGGCCGCGTGGGCGACACGAGGGAGTTAATTCACGAAAGCGCCGAGGCGAATTCAATTCGCGCGAGTTAGCGCGTGACGAAATCGTCGCTCGTCGCCTCGTTGCCGGCGACCTAGGTCATAACTATTTAAATGCCCGCGGCTGGATAAATTGTTGTATTAGTCACGCCAAGCTTATATTAATACGTGGCCCGTCCGAGTTCGTCGTTCGCGAACCCGTTATTTCCTCGTCCGACAAAGTCCTTGGATTTCGCGAAACCGGAGGACGGTTCGCATGTACCATCGATCTCGGATATTTCGAAAATCTATACGAGTCGCGAGCACCGCGACACGTAACGTTTTCTACAGTCATTCAGATATATTTCGGTTACGTGAGACAATGTTTGAGAGATGATGAGTTATATTAGTAAATGCCACTAATTAACCGTGACACACTAACGTGACTAACTCCATTGATTCATGTAAATGCTCCATTTGAGAAAAAGATGAAGGCGCCACATTGCGCGAGCAAATCTTCCATTAAGCTTCGACACAGTCGGCGAATTTAAGTAAGCCGTATCTCCGGACAGAACTCTCGAATTCTCTCGCGACGCTTGTTTCTTCTGACATAGATTGCAACAGGCGACGGACCGTCTCTGAGGGAAATTCTTGCTCTCCCTCTATACGACGGGCAATCACGCCGATCGAAACACAACGCATTTTCTCGAATCAACTTGACGCGTCTTCGCAGGAAGTGGAGAGAGAGAGAGAGAGAGAGAGAGAGAGAGAGAGAGAGAGAGAGAGAGAGAGAGAGAGAGAGAGAGAGAGAGAGAGAGAGACAGAGAGAGAGAGAAGCGGGAGCGAGTCACCGGTGGTTATTTAGGTGATTACGCTTCGCTTCGCGAGCGACGTGTGCGCCGTACACGTTTGATCGCATCGTCGTCGCGACAAATCGACATTGTGTCACTGCGCCTCGTTGCAGCAATAACGCATATAATATACGCGCTCGCTCGATCGCGCGCGCGCGAGCGCAGCATTACAGGCCGCTGATGTAATACTTTTATGATCGGCCGCCGCAATTTCTCGGTGACAACACTCGCTATTTCTGTCGCCGAGTTTGTGCACATGACTGCCGCGACGAGCAATATATCGCGCAAATACGCGCGACGCTCACGCCGATATTTATACAGGGTGTTCGCCGTTCCTTCCGAACCGCGGGGATAAAGCTGCGGGGCGAATCTCTGGTAGCTCTTTCTCTCTCGCGAGTTCACCTCGCACGTGTAATATATAATGCGTAAATATATAATGAAAATTTTATCTTCGAGATAAGGAAAAATGATAACTTGGCCGATATTTTGTTTCATAAAAATGATAGCACTCGCAAGTTATATTTGTTAATGAATAAATTAAAAAATTCTAATATTCTGAAAATTATGTAAAAATTGATAACTCAATTTCTTTTATTAATTTTAATTTTATTTCGATTGAAAATACAACAGTGTAATCGCCGAGCTATTTAATAATTGAAATTTATAAAAATGATCAAATAGGATAGCACATTCCATTAACTATGGAAAGTTAAATTGATTAATAAATTGGGAAATTCGGAATATGATCGCACGAACAGGAAGGAGTACATATCCGGGACACCCTGTACAATATATCGAGCGTACTCCTTTTTTTCTGCTCCCTTCGTTGGCATTGTTCGTCCGTGTAACGCGAGTCGTTTCTCGCTTTCAAAACGGAGCTTCCTTAAGCGGAGGAGAAAATCGAAGCCGGCGATGAGGGGGTACGCCGCGCCGCGGCCGCTCGTTACGTAGGTGGAATCAAGGCGAAACTTTCCGCATGAAATTGCAACGTGCGCCCGGCCGTGTAATGCCCGAGTGGTACAACTCACCTGTACGTTACATGTCTTCGTACGCTGTCGATACCGCTTGCAGTAGAGGCTGCGCTTTTTCCATGCGGGGTGCATTGCTCTCGTCCAAGTCCATCCGCGCGTCGACGATTCTCTGCGGTCCTCCAGCCTGTCACGAAACAGAGGAAAAAAAAGAGGGCGCAATTGAGAAAAGTGAGCGACGGTACCGCGGACCAAATTAAGCCCGAAGCAAAATGAATCGAGATGAATAATTATCTCGACAATTTTTATGAGATCGTGCGCTACCGAAAACTATACGAATCAGTAATTATCTGAATAGATTGTGTAATCGTGATAAGTGCAGCCGTCCGTTCTATTAATATCCAATATCACTAATTCAACTTCTGTTTGCTCTCTTTCCGCAAAGTTCCCAGCTGGACGTGTATACGTACGTGGCATTTGTAGCTAAAAAGGTTAAAGATCGAAAGTGGCTTCTATCTGTGTATACGAGCAAGCTACCCTTCGCGTTCCCTCCGAGACACGTTAATCCGCAGAAATACGCGGCTGCGGTGGCGAAGATTGCACGGGCGGCAAAGTAAAAGAATGATTTATCGGTCGGCTGACTTTTCCCACCCGACTTTTCCCGCTTGGAGGCCCAGGTGATCCCGCTCCTCGTAGCTTTCGTGTCTTTTGCTCTCACGCGAGAAACAACGTCAGCGATGATGTTATCGCGCGATCTCAAAAGCTTTTTCTTTAAATATCTTTTACGTTACAATGCTTCTCTATTTTTCTCTTTGTATATACATGTCTCTAAATGAGTGAGAGAAAGAGAGAAGATTCTATGATAACATTTTTATGACAATAGGTATAATGATGTATAAATTCTTAAATCTTGTAAAGAGGCTAAAAGAATGAAAATTGAGTTTGTGCAATTTTCGAGTGATTTGTCACTCAAGCAAGAGTAAAAATTTACTCTTATATATAGAATAAAAATTCATTCCTCATAGTGAAAATCGAACTTGCAATTTCCAAATGACTTTTCACTCTACGAGAGTTAGAGACCTGTACACGGGAAGAACGATTTTGGTTAAGTATCAAAATATTTTGCTGGATACAGATATGAAAATAATTTTATTCGACCACCAAAACACTTGTGACGGATTCAAACATGCTATAAAAAATTTTGACATTCTAGCAATTTCGTTTAAGAGTCCAACATAATTATTATGACGACCTAACAAAATTATTTTAAGATCTGTTATCTAATTAAATTTTCATATACTTTAGCAAAACCGTTCTTTTCGCGCATATAAAAATTGTAAAGCGATGGAAACGAAGATCTCGGACGTGTATATGTGTGTGAGCGTTTTTTTTTAGTCATGAGTTAGTTACGAGGTAGGTATAGAATTAAGTTGGAATGAGGTAAATGGGCTAAAGTTTATTTTGTTAAAATTCTTACAACCTTAAGTAGGACGATCTATAATAGTCATAAAATTACTACTGCCTGAACGCGGGATACAGTGGGAGTTTTATGTGCTACAAGTTCATTAAATATTACAATTTTTTAAGAGAAAACTTGATTGGAAGTGAAAGGCCTTGCCAGTGATACATTTCCATCAAAAGCAAACTTGTGCTTAAATTGAAAAAATTCACTGGCCTGTTATTAACAAAATCAAATTGAAAGATATATTTAAATAAAACAGCGAAACGCTGATTCTCTTTATTTTGATCTTTACTTGTTTTTACTTGAGTGTAACAATGTGTGTAAAAGATGTATGTAAAATTGTGAAGGAATAACATTAAATGTGAACAAAATAATTTTATATACAGTCACGAAACTAATTGTCCGAGCACAAGATATTGGATTTATTTTATTGAATTTATGTTACAAAAAAATCAAAAGCATACTTTAAATAGAAATGTATCACTGGCAAGGGTTTTCACTTCCAATGAAGTTTTTCCTAAAAAAATTATAATTGTAGTGAAAATGTAAATAAACGTCTATACTCTACGTTCGGATAATTAATTTCGTGACTGCATATCTATTTATACTTTAGGCGTGGGGGAATGATGAAAATTTGAAGAATGCAAACGCCTCGTTGACAAACCGGCTCGCGAGCAATGCGTTTGACGTACACGGCCAAAAACGACGGAAGAGACGGCCGCGAAAGAAGGAAGAAGGGGGACAAGCGAGTGGCGAGAGCAACGGTTACAGCAGAATAAACCCCTCAATAATGAGTTCCGCGAGTGAATTCCCTCGGTGAGGAGAGAGGCTCGAGATAATAAAACAGAGCGGGACGTCGGCGGTGGTCGAAGGGGGACGAAAGAGGGCTCCGGAGGAGGGTGCAGCCGAGTGGGTGGCGGAGGGTATACGGGGGCAGGCGAGGACCAAGGGAGGTTTCCGCACTGGCAAGAGTAATAGTAAGAGGCAATAAAATATAATGAAATAACATCCAATCCAGGAGAGATATTGTGAAAATATTATTACTAACTTATTACTCGTTGGGCACGGCGTACCACGCTCTCGACCTTTTTCTCCATTTTTCCCTGCCTTGCTCCCTCCCTCTCTCCCTATCCTTCAGTCCTCGTTCCCCGCCTCCTCCCCCGCGCTCTCGACAAATATATACAGGGTGCGCCTGAAAAGGTGGAAACTCGATAGTACCAGTTCGCGAGGGATTTTTACTTGGCAAAGATTCTCGAATGGCTTTTCTCGATTTCTAACGTTAAGTATCCCGAAAATTGATGAGACGTCGGACCCCTCCTTCCGAACGTAGAGAGTGTAGCTGAGATTAACTGTAAAATACAGTTTCTCTCGTGTTTAAATTGCCCCGCAAATACAGGCGCGATTCGATAAAAAATACAAGTTCCAACGTTAAATGATTCATTGTGCAACGCAATTGTATCACATATTAACAGTTATACGTTTAAATATTAGGTAAAGTAAAATTGAAAATTTACCCAAAAGATGAGAGGAAATACATTTTAATTGATAATTTCGTATAGAAAGATAGCTTTCTCTACGAAAATATCACATATAGGCGATAAACATTTCTCGGTGATACTTAATGTTTCATTTCGTAACCAGCTTTTCATCGTTCACGCAATTTTACGCGTACGTCCAATGTACTTTTAGTCGCAAAAATTTCTATTTGCGACAAAAATTTCTTTTAAGCGCACCCTGTATAACCCCTTCGTTCCATCTTTCTTCTTTCTCCCCGTCCGTTTCGTGGTCGTCGGAGTCGCGATAAAATTTTTCTCCCTTATCGAGTCCTAATAAAAATCGGTTACCCGTGGAAGCAGACGACCGCTGCCGCCGCCACCGCCGTCGCCGCCGACGGAGACGCGGATCGTCTCCTCGCGGAAAACGCGAACACCGCGGCCGCCGCCGAGAGTCGCAGAGACGACGCGGCGCAGATTTCCGCGGCTCGTTATTTTAAATTAACGCGAGCGCGCTCCGTACTTTAAATTATATCAGGACTGCGGATCCCAGAAGATTCTCGAGAGGTCGGCCGCCGACGTTAAAAATTAAGTATCTAAGGAAAGCGAGTTTTCGTTATAATAATTTTGTTGTAATAATCATTTATATTCATGAGAGAGGATACTTTCCATTTTCAGAAAGAAAAAGGTATAACCGGTGCGCGTTCTCGCTCCTCTCGGAAATTAATTAACCGTAAGACCACGACCTCGGCTCGTCTTCGGCGGATTTCGCGGCGTGCATTGCAGCACAAAGTGCAATCCCAACCGCGTACCGCCGCGCCGCAGTAATGCTGCGCTGCGCCTACCGCCGCTAGCCTAATCGCCCAGTATCGCCGTCGAAATTATTCCCTTTTAGCGTTGTTAGCTCGGTACGCTCGCGATTCGCGATCGATCCCCGGGTTCGTCCGGCTCTCTCGCATTTGAAATGCAAAGTGCGCGGCCGAGCATTATCTTCCAGGAAAGACTGGCGAACGAATAGAGAGACAGAGAGAGAGAGAGAGAGAAAGGGAGAGAGAGAAAAAGGAAAGAAACACAGAGAAAAAGGTAAAAGAAAAGATTATCGCGGAGCGAGATATCCCGGAGAGGGAGATCGCGCGCACGGTGACGAAAGATGGTTATATAAAACGCGGTCAGGATGAGGAGGTGGTGGAGTGGTGCGGGGTAGACGGCGGCATGCAACAATCCTATCTGACCGTGTAAATCTCTAGGCGTCGTAACGAAGCGGCAAATCGAAACTAAACGGTAGCCCATGAATGGGAAATTAGAAAATAACGTTACGCCGGCGCGAGGTCGCGCGCGCTTCCGGCCGGGACACCCCGTGCAACGCGCGCATATACACGCGCGTCCGCGCGCGCACGCGTGTGCACGCGTGCACGCGAGTGCGTGCGAGTCGTCTCACGCATCGAAGCTGCCGTAATACGCATTATTATCTCGTAAGCGAAATCTGGTTACGAAGTAGTCCTTTTATTAAGGATTTAATTGATCGACGACGTTTAAAACGCGCTCGGCCGCCGCGCCGTCTCGCGTTGCTTTCCATCCTCCCATCCTCTCTCTCTCCTTCTCGTTAAATAAACTTCTCTCTCAGCTACATTTTCTCCCTTTTCCGCCCCCCGCACCTGTAATAAAATTCGCTTCCTCTCCTCTTCCCCCTCCATTTTTTTTTATACGCGACCGTTACTTGCGTTCATTTGTTTTCCGCATCTTAATTGCATCGTCGCCAAATTGGATTCGGTGTCTTTCTATATTTGCATTTCTGTTGTTTTCGAATTTTCCGGTCCGTCATTTTACACCACTTACGTGTATATTCCGAGTATATTGTTCTCGTGGGTTCCCATCCGGAACATAATAAACCGCCATCCGCCCTATCTGCCTATCTATCTACTTATCCGTCTCTCTTTCGCACATCGCTGAGGTTTTTTATACCTTTTCACTTGGCCTAAAGAGTTTAGCAATGTAATCGGAATATGTTTTTACGCTCCCTCCCTTCACTCGCCTATTGTACGCGGGTCGCGAACGATCAATTTCGGACCAAATTTATTTCTCGCCCGCAAGATATTTTTCCGAAGCGGCACATATCCGGCGATCTGCGAACGATTTGGCGAATCGGATTCTCGAAAAAAAAAGAAACAAAAAAATAAACGAGATATATTAGCTTAGCGTCCGTATTTTAAGATCCATCGTGAGGAGGGTTCAAATCGACGAGTTTTAAATCGATTTTATTTCCCCACGGCTTGTCAAGCACAAAATATTTCTCTCACAATTTTCTCATTCATTCCTCTGGCGCATATTTCTCAAATATTTCTGCCGTTTGCCCTTTCTCGAGTCTCTACTAATCTAGCGGATACTAAGTTGTGTCGAAATACCCCCCCCCCCTCTCCTCCTTCTCCGCGTGAATTTACGTAAAATACCACGCGAAATTTTGCCGCGAGTCTCATTCCTGCACGCGCTGGATGGCTATTACTTGCGCCCGTCTATATTCCCGAGTAATTTGCGAGAGTAGAACGATTTGTCGAGACACAACGTCGCTTATATAAATAATATGTCGTTATGCGCGAAACCCAGCGCGCGCGGAGAGGCTCTCTCTCTCTCTCTCTCTCTCTCTCTCTCTCTCTCTCTCTCGTCCGTGCCACCGTGTTCACATGTCTTTGCCGCACACGTTATATAAGGGCATCTCGCGCGCGATCGTGTGTATGCGTGCGTGCATACGATCCCAAGCGCCTGTACATGTGCACGTGTGTACATACATCCGCGTCTACGCTCGGCGCATACGCGCTAGGAATAAGCAGTGCGCGACGATTGCAGCGTCTCGCGTCGGTTGTAAGTAATGCAAGTAAGAATAATGTGTTTATTCGTCAGATTAAAGATCGTTTCGTATGCACGTCTCGCTAAACTGGAACATATTTTAATGGCAGCTTCCTCGACTCGAATCCC
This sequence comes from Solenopsis invicta, assembly GCF_016802725.1. Taxonomy (NCBI): domain Eukaryota; kingdom Metazoa; phylum Arthropoda; class Insecta; order Hymenoptera; family Formicidae; genus Solenopsis; species Solenopsis invicta. Next base: position 1,081,502 of record NC_052679.1, on the reverse strand, counting down.
GACTGGAGGCGCGTGCGTCTCTCCGTATCTCCGTTATTTTTTTTTTTATTTCGTCAGTCTGCGTTAACATTGATATTCATAAAGATTGTAGACATAAGCCTCGAGACGTATACATCTCATTATGCTCTACTTAACTATGACCGTTGGGCTATTCGATTCAGTGAATCTTGGATGTTGATTAATGTGACATTTTTTAACGACTCTATTGTCATCAGTGTTTCCTGGATTTAAATACAATTATTTTTAACACAAAAACGAACCTTATTTTATTTTAATTTATATAACTCTGTTATTCTTCTCTTTCGCAATTTATAAAAATGAATACATCAGTGAAAATACTTGTTATGATTTTCTTTAGCTATATTCTTGACCGAGACAATTGTTCACTGGAAAAGAAGTCTTGCATCATTTAGAAATCTGGTAGATTCGACTAATACGTCTGTTCAAAAACGGACGAATCAGAAATCTTGTAGGAATTACCAGATTATAGTAAAATCTATCAAACGTTCTGATTATAATAATCAGAGTCTTGTTATAATAACCAAAAATTTTGCTTGGTTTTACCAGAAACACTCAATGATACAAGTTTTGATAATATAATTAAATCATTTTTCTCAGTGTTTCGAAATTTCAACAATTACATAACATATATATATATATATATATATATATATATATATATATATATATAAACTTTTATTATATCGTTATATATACTTATTTTTTAACAGAAGATTCTATGAATCAAAACTATTTAATTTCTACAATTTTTATGTTAATTTTATATTCATGTAATTTTTTTACGCTCTTTTCTGTTGCTTGTCTTTTCTTCCTTTCTAATGTTGTTATTCGGAATATGAATCAAAACTGTTTAATTTCTAGAATTTTTATGTTAATTTTATGTTAATATAATTTTTTTTACGCTTTTTTTTGTTGCTGGTCTTTTCTTCCTTTGTAATGTTATTATTTTCTTCTGAATATCCTTAAAAAAAAAATTGAGATTTGCGATTCGGGTCGCGAGTACGTCGAACGCCGGGCGCGTTCGTTAATCGTACGACTGTCCTCGCGAAATCGACGTCTTTTCTTTCACGATGACACGCAACGCGCACTCAATAATGCATGCCGGTGTAATGCATACGCACGCGCGTATACACGAATATCCATAAACGCGGACAGAGAGCCAGTCGCGTTTCGCGCTCGCAGGTGCGCGCGCGGCGTATGAATAAAATACGGCTCCGGGCCGAAGATTTCGCCGAGTCGACTCGGTATAACTCGTCTCTGTCGCATTTGCATCCGCATTACGCGAGCGTATACCGCCGGCTTGCGTAATATTATAATCAGCCGCGGGAAAATAAATAACTATGGCGTCTACCTGGCCACCTCTCTACGCGTTCTCTCTCCGCTCCCCGTTCGTCTTCTTTTTTTTTTTCTTCTCTCTTTCTCTCTCCGTCCCTCTCGCCGTCAGATAACTATCTTTCCGTTTCCTGCTGGCGGGCCGCAGTAAATACACATAAGTCGTAGCAACCTACTTGCTATAGTTAAAGAAAGAACGAGGGAATGAGTCGCGGTCGCGGGAGGACGTGAAGGAAGAGGAGGAGAGGGGGAGAGGAGGACAAAGACAGCGATAACACGTAACTACAACGATTTCCACTTGAATTAAGAGCGCCTCGTAAAACGGAATTTATTATTCGCGCTCGGGGGAAAATTTTTGCGGAGCGACCGCTCAGGAAGAAGCTCTTCCCTCGAAAAGGGAAGGAAAAAAGAACGGCAAGAAAAGAAAATGAGAGAGAGAGAGAGAGAAACGTAGAAAGGGAGGCGGCAGAAGGCAGAGATCGCGCTGTGGCGTCCGCCTGATTAAATATCATGAGGAACTTGGAGCGAAGATTGCAACGCGCACGGCGGGAAATAATACCCCGTTGTTAAAACCGGGAAACGTATAGCGCAAAACTGCTGCCGATTCACGTGAATTCTAGGAATTCGCCAGAGTTCAGGCCGGGAAAAGAGTGCGAGAGTTTTTAATTGTAGCTGAAACGCGCCCGCACTTCTTTCCTCAGTGACCTTTCTTCAACGTAATTTTTATACAACGAGTCTATAACTTCTGTACAAGCGGCATGGCGTGTTTGTCCAATCCGTGCTCATATAAAAGGTATGTACGTTTCTTGGTTCTTGGCTCGTGAGCGCGGCGGCGATCTTAGGGGTTAACGCACGCGAGAGGGACGCCTTCTCAGGAGCATCGAATGACAAAGAGTATCGCTTAGTCCGAAGGACAATGAAGGAAGCCTCGCTCGTATCGCGTACACACGCGCAAAATGATTCACGATGCATAAAAGTCATATTGTGATATTACAGGGAAGAATGTGTGCCTAATTAGCCAATTAGCTTGGATGAATAGCTGCTAGTAATTGTGATACAACGATTTGAAGAACCCAACTTTGTTCCTTTCAAGAGTTAAGTTTTGTCTTTTTTTCTCTCATCGATAGCTAAATTAAAAATATCAATTGAAAAGTATGAAAAATACGCTCAGTTTACTTGTACAACCTAAAATACTTATTTTTCAGGTTTTTGCCTGTCAATGCTTCGTAGAAATATTCACTTTCGAGACTATCTCGGTTTCAATGCGAATGTTTTTTTTTTGTTCGAATATAATCCATCCTTCGTTCAGGATTTGCTCTAGACATCCGTATTGCCTTACGATACTCAATTTTCAATTTGGAATCGCCGACTCGGGGGACATGCTTTAAAAAATTCTATCGGCTCGTCCGACTTTTTTCGGCTAAATGATGATAATCATTAAACCGATGAAGCTGCTTCGTTTCACGACTCGTTAGGCTCGTCCTACTTCATAGACTTTTCATTAGCGAGGATTCGACTCAGGAATATCATCGGGACACAGCTTTCCCATCGAGGCACCTGCTCCTCTCTCTCTCTCTCTCTCTCTCTCTCATATCTTTATTCTCTTTCTCGCTCTCCCTATTTCTCTCTCACTGTTCCGGCACCCTCTCCCTCATCGCCATATCTATTCCGTGCACTTGCACGCGCTCGCATGCATACGCTCGGCCGCCACGTACGAACGCACAAACGACAAAACACGTATTACGTGTAACTGGAGTCCGCGCTAGAGATCAATACACATAATAGAGGGTATCTATAGCGGGCACAACCCGTGCTCATTTACTTAATTGTGTTCTATACGGCATAACCGAGGCGTGGTGGTGCGGCTCGTGTAGGTACGCGGCCGCCTCTCTGCTACCCTCCTGCTGCTACCTCTCGCATTGCCCCCCTTCCTGCTACTAACCCCCCTGCCGAGGGAGGAAGAGGAGGAGGAGGTGGAGGTGGTGGAGGAGGAGGAGGAGGAGGAGGAGGGGAAGAGGGGCCGAGTGTGCGTAATATTCAGACGTATAACGCGCCGGGGCCGCGTAGGTACATTGGCATCAATTTATGGGGGTTGAGAAGGGGCCACCCCGCCAGACTATATATACGCTCCGATAGGGTTGAATATCTCGCGCTTTTGTGCCCCGTCCACATCTCCGCGCTTCCGCCCCTCTGTCTTTTACATCCTCCCCTCTCGCCGCCCTCTCGCTCGCCACCGCCGCGCGCGTTGCTCCTTTCTGCGATTGCATTTCGCGTGTTTTTGTCTCGGCTCGAAGTTGCGCCTTACACGATACGAGTGTGTTGTCATCGAGTGCTCCGCCGAACAAGAACCATTATTTTCCGAGGCTGACGAATGCCTCCCTCGAAATGCGCCCTTCGAGCTCATTACACACAATGCGTGACTTGGATAAAGAGAAGCGAATTAATAAACGCATATTTTCGGTCGATTAAGAAACTTTTACGGATAAATGAACATAAAGGTACGCTGTTAAATATCAAAGAAACAAATTTAAATCAATTGAATTAAATAACTTTTTTTTATTATTAGTTTCCATGCGCTCATCAAAATTTACGATTTTAACACGAAACATGTACAAAAAAATATATATATAATCTAATCAATCCATTTTTATAATTAAATTATTAAGTATTAGTTTGAAAGTAAGCTGCGTCCATATTAATATGCGTAGTAAATAATAAACTAAATTCCAATTAAATTTAACATTCCTTGAGTTGAGATTGTTTCTCCAATTGTTTCAATTAAATTAATGACATATTAAACAGAAGCAACGGCGACTTATATAGGAAAAGAACTATTTTGCTGAAGTAACTAAAAATTAGCTGACTACAGAGTTGAAAATAATTTTGTTGGAAAATAATTATATTAAGCGCGTTCAAGCATGATGAACAACGTTGCAACAAGTTTTGATATTCTAGCAACCAGTTTGAGCGTCCTACATAATTATTTTGCTTTATATAATTATTTTGATGGTCTAACGAAATTATATTCAGATCTGTATCCAGCTAAATTTTTAGATACTTTAGCAAAACCGTCCTTTTCGTGCAGGAAGCATTTAAAATAACTCAAATTGCATATAATTCGTCACAACGAATTTAACAGAATAAACAAGTCTTCAGTGTCATTCACAAAATTATATAAAAGCCATATACGCAAACCAAGGTAAATAATAATTAATTAAAAAGTAAATTAATAACTTTTAATTTAAGTTAGTTAACTTTAAATAAATAAATTTTTAATTCCACCTAGTAATTTTAAAAATACAAAAACTTTAATTTTATAATATTTTTCCCAAATTAAAAATTTATTTATGTAAACGAAAAAAATTATAAAAGAAAAAATACATTTTCATATAAGAGACAATATTCCTTTATCATTCCATATTATTTAACTTAAAAAAAATTACATTCTAATTTAATATAAATGTTTGTCAAAATTTTGATTTAACTAAGTTAAATTAATTTTAACTTTCAACTGAATTAGTTGTTTATTCACGTAACTTTTAACGTAACTAATAAATTTTATAAACCATTAACTTTAACATAATTTAGATAAAAAATATATTAACTCCTTCAACCCTGGTACAATCTGAAAGTTAATGTCAACAGCAGATTCTTTGATAAATTTCAACTCGGCTGAAAGAGATGATTTTCAAGTGAAACATTTGAATAAACAAACTCATTGGCTGCTATGGCAGGTAAATCCGATCGAGGCAGCGGATAACGAATCGCGATGCCGAGCCGCAAAAATAACGGTCGCGACCGCGACAGCGACGGTAATCGGAGGAAAAGCTCGCGCGACATCGCAAGAATTCGCGGCGCGAAAAGGGATCGAAAGCGATACGCGGCTTTCGGCGGCGGGCCGGCGGTTGACGACTGCGACGAACAACAAAATGTCGACCGCAATTATGCTGTAATTAACTTGGAAACGTGTGCACACATACGCGCGCGTACACTCACGCATCGACGGCGTCGGCCGGCTTCACAGGTGGTTGGGGATTTTTGTATTTAGCGGTTGGCACCGTCCGACGTTTACACGTTTACACGCACCGTCCGGCTGCGTTATATGCATGTTTGCGGTGACGGAAGAGAATTTAAACCAACCACCCCGCCCCCTCCCTCTATATAACGCCCGCCGCGCCGCGCCGCTTCGCGGCCCCCTCGTCCTGCCCCGCCCCGCCCCGCCCGCGGCTGCAAATTCTGACAAACCGAAAATTAGTCGGCCGTTCGCTATCTTATTCCTGCCCATTCGTCGACAGGTGTTAACAACGTGTCGTGAATCGGACGCGGATTATTTTAATCCTTTCGCTGCTACCGACGGCGACGTAGCATCGAGAGTTATGGTACGCGTTTATTTCAATTCCTTGACTCTCTCCCTCTGTTTCTCGACAGATCCGGCCGATTCTCGCGAGCCGAGAAAGATTCAAACGCCCGTTGTAGTTATCTAATTACGTACATTTCGCAGAGAGCGCTACTAATTATAATTTTCTCATTTTACATCGGACGGCATTGGAGCAATAGCTAATCCTTTCTTTGGCTTATCCTGAGCGACGTCGTCGACGGGGAGGAAAGAATATAGAGAATGCAAGACAGATTTGAATAAGTATAATCAATTCATTGCAGCTAAAATCAGAGACGGAGACGCGATTACGGCGATCTAATTATAAGTATTGCGGTGAGCTGTTTAATATTATACAATCGAATGGCTTTGAATAACGAAATGTCCCTTCCTCGCGTACCCTTCCTTATTCTTTATACTGATGAGACAGGAAGACGAGACTGACGTGTTCGTTCTTGGAAAGTAAACAAAGTGCAGTGGTTTACATGTTAAACCGCAGAAAATGGAACGGAGAGAAATTTCTCCGACAAATAGCATGAATTTGCTGAGCCATTGGCGTGTACTCCGCGGTAAATAAAGACGCCGGAGAAATTCGTAATAAGAGGCTCATTTGGAAAGCACGATTTCACGGTCGTACGTCATTGCTTCGTGCACAATATTTCTTCTACCGTCCGCAGTGCGTTAAGTAACTAAACGTAAGTATCTAGATGTTATTTCGATGCTCGCCGTATCATGTATAACGGAGGGAACAGCGTAGAGATTATGAATTAGAAAATGAGAAAATATGAAGAGCGTAACAAAAATTGGATTTAAATTTTTTTGTTAAGCATCAAAAGGCGCCGACAGATGGAAGCCAATTTAACCGATTAGTTCGTTTTTGACGAGTTTTTCTCAAGTGATGCTTCCGCGATGCGGATAAATACAGAGAGGCGAGTTTTTTTTTCTTTTTTTCATAAGGAAAGCGATCATTCTTTTAACGACTCAATCGAGAGTCGCGAACGACTAGCGGGTTCAACGCTTCCGAGAGCAGCGGCGCGGCAGCGGAGAGCGAGCGTCGCTTCCGGTCGGAATTACGGTTTAAATTATGGTTACGACTTGGGCGTTACAATATAATCATATCGCGATTGTACCTGGTGTTTATTACATTATTAATAATACATCGCGCTATCATTAGCTATTAAATATATCATTAATACGCCGGCTAATGCCAGAGAGTGGTCCGCAATGCATGCTTTTGCTCCATTTGCCTCTAATATAACTAATATAACTAATGTAATTAGGAACATGGGAGTTAGAAATATCAATAACTTTGCTTAATCAGGACTCATTGAAGAAATAAACAAATATAGGTTTGAAAATAGACATTTTGTAAATGTGAACAGCTTAGTGCAGCTGTTCGGTATATTCATTCGAACGATAAGCCAGATTGCGTAAACGTCATCCACTTCTGATGACACAAAATTTTTATTTAATACTCCGACACTGACATCAAAATCTGTAACATAATTACTAATGGATTTATGATTCCATTTAATTCGCATTGCACTGATTAATTTCAAAGGATCACAAGAACATAACTTTTATAAAAAAAATCAAGTTTACTTAAAAAATTCAAGATCTACAAAATTGGTAAGTTCAACAAACCCACCGATAACTTTAAAGTGTTAATATTTACCGAAAATACATGTGAAATATGTTTCTTGTTAACAATATGTAATTAAAGTACACTATTTTTATATGAATTTAAAATTAAATGTAAGTTTACATTCACGTTGCCCCGGAAATTGACAAAATAACAATCATAGTTCGACTAACTAACGGCAACAATGCGGAGTGTAAGATAAAGTCTTCATTTTGTCAAAAATGTAAAACAAAAAGTTGTAGCAGCATCTAATAACTCACGAAATATCAGCGAGATCTTACGTAGCTCATCTCGTACAACAGTTTAACTACTTTCTTTATACGTAGATTCTGTAATTTATCCGAAATAGATATTTGCATAGAAAAGAATCGTGTGCGCGGTAACATTTGACAATTTGAAACGACGAAAAGATGACGAGCGGCACAAGGTGCGTGTACAATATTTCGATACCCAGAGATCGTAACAAAGGGTCAGGTAAATTATTCTTCTCGTCACGACGAAAGTGTCGACGTGCGCGAACGATCGCATCGGCCGATTGGACACGCCGAGAGATCGCCACCCCTCGTACACTCTGTGTCGCGTATACAGGCGCGCATCATGTATACGGTCGCGCGCGCACGAGCAGCTCTAGGTTACGCGGATGAACGTCAAATCAAAATGCACAATCCCGGCAAATCATTTCGAATATTTCATAATGGGCGCGAAATATCATTACTCGCCGCCCGTGCAATCCACCCCTTCGTCCAACCGCCACCGCGCACTCCACCCCTCGCGTAAACCTCGCGCGAATTCGTCGGTGACCGTGCGTTACGAACGCACACGAATGAATGGAGATACAGACAGAGACACACGTACACACGTTCGCGCTACACGTGCAGCGAGAGGGAGAAAGAGGGAGAGGGAGAGGCATCTATGACGCGTGGAAAGAGGATGGAAGAGAAACGGGAGTTGGGGGATGGAAAGGGGTTTCGGTAGGATGGGAGCGGGAGAGGAAGACGAACGTACGTGGAAACACGCGCGGCGGACGCGAGCTGACGCGAGTATCCACGGGACGAGGGGTGGCACGCGGGGCACGCGTGCACGTATATATCCGCGTACCTACGTACCATACGACGCGCACACACACACACACACGCGCGCGCGCGGAGCGGGTACGAGCGAGAGCGCGCGCGATACGGGGTATGCGACCGGGACTAAATTACGTTCCCCGTAACGCGTTTAGCCGCGAATCGCATTGCGAGCGATCCGTATAACCCGAATATCGGCCGCACGCCAGAGATAGGACCGAGGGACTACTCGTCCCCCCGGAACGAACGAGTATTACATCGCCTGGCGCTGATCCGGTCCTCCATTTTGCCGCGGATTCTTCCGAAAACTTCCTACCACTGAAATTGCTACTTGGGCGTAATTAGAAGGTCCGTCGGGATTAGTTGGGCCGTCACTTAATAAAAGTTGCTTATAGCGTGAACAAAGAATCGAGAATTCAATTAAGCGTCGAGTATCGCGTTGCGCCAACTGGATACCGCATTAAAAAGATTCGTCGTTTTTCTTCCTAAATTACAACGTTTGAGTAAAATGAATCAAACTCTTTTAACTTGAATCGCGATACGCATTAGCAGCAATAGAAATGATTTTGTAGGATAGATAGACCGAGTTAAGCGCTGGTTAGCGTTAACCAACATCGCGACATCGAGTTTCAGACGTTACGAGGCATGGAAGGAGGGACTGTAAGATAAGAGGAAGGGAGCACAGAAGGTTGCGGAGCTTTGAAAGCGGGGTGCGCAGCACTCGAGGATATGCGGCGATCCGGATTCCAATTCTCCGACACTTGGCCGGGGGGTCACTTCTCGCGCATTAAATCAACCAGGCGGCGATTTCGTGAATCGACAGTCGAAGTTGCCGAATTCGAATTGCCGACCCACTCGGCCTTGCTGCGAATATACAACAACGATAAGGGTCAGTCCCTCGAATCAATGCGTAGAGGGAACAACCAAGGGACTGAGGCTACCTACATACCTATCTACCAATCCAGTACGTACCTACGATACCTACAACCATCTCGTTTCTCGGCTGGCGAAACAGCCAGCGGTGGCTGCTGCTGGCAGTAGCAGCGGCAGCAGCAGCAGCACCAGTAGTAGGCAGGCAAGCAGCAGCTAGCAACACCGGCTACCTCCTCCACCTCCACCTCCACCTACTCCTCCTGCTGGTTCTCTCCATTTGCCTTCTCCCCCGTGCTACACGGCGCGACCTGTGTTCCCCTCTTCCCCTTTCCGTTCATCTCCTCTCTCGTTCCCTCTGCGCGAGCGCGCGCGCGCGCACGTCAACCTCCTCTACATCGTCGTCGTTGAAATCACCACCACCATCCAGGGCTACCTACCATACCGCTACCATCACGGCACGGTACACACGGTACACTCCGGGTACTACTCCGGAATCGCATCGCGGCCACTCCAGTTGCATTGCGGGCAACGCCGATCCGCGCGCGCCCGACACACACACATACACACACACATACACTCTCTCTTTCTCACACACGTGCAGAGACATGCATGTACATAGGACGACTTCACATACGCTTACGTACAAAATCCAGACTCGTGGACGCGCATACACACTTACGTACTCATACGCCGCCGGTACGCTCGTACCGAGCGATGCATACGTGCATACGCGTGCGTACACAAGAGCACAACGGCCTAGCGTTGCCCTCTGCCTCCGGCCAGAGATATCGTTAGCATGCCTTGCTAATCACGGACTCGATAATAATACCGTGATTGATAGGACGAACCCCGTCCTCCTCCATCTCCTCCTCCTCCTCCTCTACCTCCTCCACATCCTCCTCCTCCGCGACCACCATCGCCTCGTCCAACCTACCGCCTCCTCGAAACGAGTAACGTTCCACCCCTCGAGAGAGCGAGAGCAAGAGAGAGAGAGAGAGAGAGAGAGAGAGAGAGAGAGAGAGAGAGAGAGAGAGAGAGAGAAAGAGAGAAAGGGAGAGAGAGAGAAGCCAGCCATTCTCTACGCCCTTCTGACTTTCTCCCATCCGTTCTTCTCGCTGATGCCCTCCGTCTCTCTCCAAATTCCCCCTCGACCACCCCCGTCTCTCTCCCGTGCATACGCGATTTTTTATTTCCTTCTTTATTTCCTCCTCGTTGGCGCGACTACGCGTGTCGTATTCTTACTCGGACGATCCCGTTCGCCTCGCGCTCGATCGAGTTTGCTCACCAAAGACAGAGAAAAAGAGGAAGAGAGAGAGAGAGAGAGAGAGAGAGAGAGAGAGAGAGAGAGATGGTGTATTTTTATGTAATTAGAACCGATACGCGAGAGAAACGAAGTAAGGGCAAGGGAGGGATGATGCATGGCGAATCGTTGATCCGTACTCCAAGACCTCGCGGCCAGCGCGTTTCGTTACATTCCGATCGTTTAATAATCGCGTATCTGCTGCTCGGCAAAAGCTGCCTTCCCTCTCGCGCGCGAACCGAATCGCATTGGTCGTAATTATATTTCCCCTATTTTTCAACCCCACGCACAGACCCTTAACCCTCTCTCACGTGCTGATTCCATTTTCATCTTACCCAAATGCGGCAAGTAATATAATTTAGCGCGATAATCGAATTATTTTTTCTCGTATTATTCGTACACGGCGTATATAATTCGATCGGTAGAATATAAGAAAAAAAGCTGGACGGGGAGTCGAAATGTATCTGTGTTGTGGAAATTAATCTCGCGATATCTCGAGCTATCAATATTAAATTCGCGAGTTTTTTCTTAAACGAAGTTGCCAGTTTCTCTGCGATGGCATATGCATGAGAAAGTCCCCGGTCAGACTAGATTATAAACCGCGACAATCTTAAAAGAGTATCGGAGAGTTAAACTTAAGTCATTCCACTTCTAAAATTTCAAATGAAATGCATTTATGGGCACGTCAAGTTTCAACTTACGATCTCATTAAAATAATGTCCATTTAAAATTAATTAATGAATAAGATTTTCCCCGTCTATTTGCATCTCGCCGAAGCTTCATTCATGAAAACCACGAATAATTCCCGACGTTAAATGGTTCCATAATTAAAATTTTCCCTTGCTTTAAATTTTGCGCCCGCCCACCACCGAGCCCACCGAGCCCACCAAGCCGCGGCGAATTCGTCGACCGCGCGCGTGGTACACGCGCTCGCGAAATCTTACGAAACACCCCGGCATTGTTGGAGACCGAGTTTTTCCACGGCGTGCCCTCGATGTCGGCCATTCGTTTCTTGCTCGCGATAGCGAGACTTACACACGGCGCGGAATAAGTGGAATACATTTCCCCGCGTATTACTGCATTCTAACTGTTCATCCATTGGATCCCCGAGCTGCGCTACGTGACTGCGTGTGCGCGAGCGAATCAAGGATCAAGATAGGCGTCCGACGAGCATGTGTGCGGACAAGAGAGTGTGCGTGTGTGTACACGTGCACGTTTGTGCATGTACGTTTTATACGCGGTGGTAGCTGTCTCGTACGAACAACGAGCGCGCGCGCACGAGAGAGAGAGAGAGAGAGAGAGAGAGAGAATGAGCCAGCTATGCTGGCTATGATACCATTAGCATCAGTGATTAATGTATGCTGCGGCCTGTTCCACGGCGATGTGCGCGAGTTTCGTGTATACCCAGTGATTGACTCGTAGACGTGAGAGGGAGAGAGAAAGGGAGAGATAACACGAGAGTGGCGGAGAATGAGAGAGACGGCGTGAGCGCGTGAGAGAGAACGGAAGGGAGACGGAGATACGGGATGAGAAAAGAGACGCAGCCCCAGGACCGCGGGGCGAAGCTTGCTTCGGACTGTCTCGATAGATCGGCAGGTAATTAATCGCGAAATACCGCGCGCGCGTCATCCGGAAAAAAATCTGCACCGGAAAAAAATTCGCCTCCCGCGAGCTCCGGGCGAGAGCTCTGGTTCGCATGAAATTAATTTAAAAGTTCAAATATACTTTCGTGAGAATAAAATTAAGTCTGCGGTCAACTATCATTCTTCAGTTCGTACGGAATTTTCGGCGAATTCGTAGTAAAGCTTCGTTACTCGTAATTTATTAGTTTTACTACAGAAAGAAGAGGAAAATTGTTTATTATTTAGAATAAGAACAAGAGTCGTAAACTTTTCTCTAAATTGAGTGAGCAGTCATCTCTTCTTTACTCCCCAGTTGCGAGAAAATCAAGCTCGGTACAATAGTTTTTGCTACTGATTGAGAATCCGTATTCACTTCTTTCACTTCTTCTTACTCTAAGAAAAATATTGAGTGCAAAATTATATATGTAATGCTCGCGAATAAATTATGGACGGAAGATTCTTTACGTGAAAAAATCAAACGACTCCTGGAATATTCCTGAATTAAGTGTAAATTAATGTAAATCTGTAAATTAAGCATTTAAGAGAAGTCTTTCGAATTTTGTAGGTAGATACCTCGAAATCTTATCAGGGAGATCGCATTTGAAACACTGCAACAACGCCGTAATCCAAGTAAATAGCTCAAACTAATTCTAACAGCATATAGCAAATCAACTAACTTTATGTTAATTTAAGTTACGTTACTTTACTTTAATTGAGCAAATTAACCAACTAATGGCACCAACGTGCCGTTGCGTTGCCATTATGCGTCGGGGTAATCTCTTAACATAATATAGCCGAGTATACTAACTCACGTTAACTCTGTATTGTGACATGTTGTTACAAGTGTGGCTTAGATTATCATTCTCAACGCTTCTCGTGCAGCTGGAGAATCGGACGCGAAATCGCCGGCGCATCCGGTAGACGAGCTGAGTATCCACGCGATGGATTACACGGTATGTGTCCGGCGGAGCGTACAGCGGAGCGCGCGCGTAGCGCGTTCTGTATTTTAGGCTAACAGAGGCCGAAGAGCCCTCGGCGACGGCGCGCACGGCCGTGGATCGATGCCAGAGAGTTTTGATCTACGATGATCCGGGAGAGATCTTCCCTTCCCCACGCGTAGAGCGGCGCGGCGAGGAACGTGTCCTCAAATAGGTTCCGGCGGCCGCCCGAGGAGGAGCGGGAATTAATTACCGAGAAACATGCGTTTCCATTAACATGCGCCGCGCGCACGAAGAAATTAATAACGCTCCTTTCACGCCGGGAAAAAGTCAGGCCGCGCTAGATGGATAGGCTTTATGGTTGTCGGTGCTGTATTAACGGGGCTGAAGCGTGCAAACGCACACAGGACGCGGAGAGCGTACACGCGGCGCGCGTGTCGGTCGGTGCGTATTCGCTCGTTCGGCCAATCGCGATTACGTCCCACGAGGAGAGGAAAAAAAAGAAGAAATGCCTAACAATAGGCAGACCTACATAGGATTCGAGAACATCGCAGACTACTTCCGCGATGAGTTCGCAAACATAATTTATAGCGAGACGACGTTCTAGCGTCGTACAGAGCGCTCAACTTGCTCCTCTGATGTATCGTCTTCTTCGTGCTACGAATTTTTTTTTTTTTTTTCTTTAATTTTGCGGGAAGATCCGAGAGCTGTTCTTCCTTGGCGAAAGTTTTATTGGCCCTTAACTTTTTTACAAATTTTTAACGTTAAGCTACGAGATATATCCCTGTGAGTAGGGTTCGAATTAAAATCGTGTTAAAGCAAATTTCAATTTTAAAAAAAGAATAAATATATATCCAATTTAATTTCATTAAATTTAATTGGTAACAAAAGTTTAAGAGTGCAATAAAGTTTTTTGTAGGAGGAATTTATATGGTATTAGAATTTGCGGTGCACGATGTAAGGCACGTTGATCGCTTCGCGATCGTAATATTTCTATAACTCTGTAGCGGTAATCAGCCAACGCGTTTTTACCCTCAATAAAAAGAGACGCGGCCTCGTTAACGTTCAGGTAAAACCGCGGCCGCGTTAACGCGCAACGCGCGATTAATACCGAGTCCAATTACGAGACCGGAATGAAGATACAAAATGACGTCATAAATAATAGGTCCCAAAGCTTCGCCTTAAATATCGAATAAGATATTCGACGTGCCTTTGTGTATCTTCGACGACGACGGTGGCGATGACGTCGGCGATTGGGTATCATTTCTGACACGTCGAGGTTCTCGTTTATTAATTTGATATCGCCGCGATGATATCGATTACGCGCGTTCGTTACGACACACACCGGGAATGCCTTTCCCCGGAACGAAAGGCGCCTTTGCACCGATTTGGCTCCCGCGCTATAAATCATCCCTTCGACGTGCTTCAAAAACTGTCTAAACTGTACGTATTTTTAGCTAGCCTGGCCCGATCGATCGTAACACGACGCGCTCATAATTCCTCAAACATCTACGCTATGAATTTTTTTACACGGATCCTTGTCACATTGCCGCTCTCCGTCTACGATTTTAGTTTCATGTATGAGCTGATGTCAATTCTGGACGATTTGCTTTAAGGAATTTCTCTAATTTAAAATATGAAGAAGAATCACGACTTTTCATTTATACACAGTTGAAAACATTGTGTTAAATTTAACATAAATCACATGTCCCAAACGGCCCACTCAAAATTTTGTGTTGATTTAACATAATCTGGATGTGTTAAATGATAACATTAATGCTGCCTTAATATTTCAACAAAAAAGAAATGTAATCTTGATCGTAATTTGAAGTTACTTGTGTGTACAATTAATAATTTTTAAGATAAAATTAACAGAAGAATAGTGAAAAAGTTTGGCACAGTTATCCATATGTCATAATGTAACATCAACGCTCTTTTTTTTAAAAAATGTTTATAGCTACAAAATGTAAAATTATTAAAAAAATATATTAAATTATTTTCACAATGCTACATTTTATATCTCTTAAGTTCAGTTAACATAGCAGACATGTATTAAATTCACACATGAATATGTTCATTGCTTAACACAAAAACTTCAACCAGCAGATTTTTTTCACATATTTTTCAACAGTATATATTTTGTAACACAGAAGCATTAAACATTACCAGCTTCAAAATAAAAGTTAGTTAACAAACTTTAAAATTTATTATTTAAAAATATTTTAATTATTCTGATAAATATTGATGTAAAAAAATTGAGAAAAGTTTATAATAATAATTTAAATATAATAACAAGTGATACTATCATATTTTTACTAGTATAATATCATATTTTTAAAAAACATATTGTACAATTCATGAACATTTTATACTCTAAAACGCAAATGTTATGATAAAACACTTCATTTTTTAATTTCAAAATATTTTTTAATCTCCATTCTTTTATATGGACATGTGTATTTTTCAAAATGCTTATATTTTGTCAAACAATAGAAGAGAGAACCATTTTCATATATTTTATTTATCGTTATATATTTTGCGATTAAATTATTTAAAACTTTTTTTTCCACAACTGTAGAGCAAACTATTGGAAAACTTTTAAGAGATACGAATATGAATCAAATATTATATCAACAATTTTATAAAATTCGATTAACGATGTATCATATTTTATAATATGATTAAAGTATTACCAAAAATTTTTAAATTTTATAGATTGATCTATTATAACGTTTGAGTATTTGTATAAAATTTAAGTATTACTCTTATTAATTTTTGAAAATTATTTAATTGTTTATTTACTTGATTCTTATACAAAATCACATTTCTATAGTATTTGTTCGCAAATTTCACAAAGAAGTAATATAATGATTTAAATCAAATTTTTTTACATTTAATAAAACTCTAACAAATATTCGTGCAAGGGTTTATTTGAATCCTCTTACCCGTTTAAAAGTTATTTACTTAAAACTGTAGCAAAATAAGACTATTTACGATGCAAATACATTATAACCATTACAAATCAAATTTCCCGTTGTTGTCTTTTTTGCAACTGATTTCAGGATCAAAATTCAATCATTCGCATTCAACATTTTTTGTCGTTGATTGGAGAGAAAAAAATCTAAAAAAAATGTTTATTTTTAAATTTTGATTATTTTTAGGTCGCATTGTATAGTCAAAACATCTGTAAAATAAATTTATATTACATAATCAGTATTATTTTCCTTAAAGTATGGAAATCTTTTGATACACTTCCCGGTCATTAATAATTACTGTTTATTCGCGTTGGCCAGAAAGATGCTATCTTACAACATCGGTTGTTGCGATGAATATTGCCAAGTGCCTCGATGGTTGAACTGATAAAGACACAGAATGTAGGGAGATCCAGATTCAAACCTTGACCTAGGTAATATTTTTCGCAACAAATTCTTTATAGTTTTCTGGATAAGGGAAGTATTTTAGAGATGTTTGTAGGCATCAAAATTATTAAATTGCCTAGTAATTTAATTTGTGCAGTTTAATTACATTTCTTCTTAACAGCTGCGTTTTAAAGCTTGACAAACATACAGTACACAGTTCGATGGAACTTGTAAATGTATAAATTCACATAGAAAATTATTATTGAGCACTAAGATCCGCTTTTAATTGGTTAAAAGTTTTTCTCAATTTAAATGTGAAATTATTTTGTTATTACCTATATATTAATATTCAACCTAATAATTATGTGAATTAAAAGTTACGTATGAATAATTCGATTCGATTTGAATAAAATTTTATCAAGTTTGAACAAAAGAATACAATTCGGTTAGATTCAATTTGGCTTTAAAAAAACTTTAATTTGCGTACCTTATTTAAAAAATATATAATTCAACGCTATTTAGAAAGTTATCTAGAAAACTACAAAAAATTTGGAAAAAATTCAGTCTACATACTAATCATAAATTAAGCCTCGAAATTTGATCATGTTCTTTCATTATGTGAAAAGATTGTATAGAATTTGCTCAACACAGACGATGCAGCGATGCAGGTATATTATATTGTGAAATATATCGCGCGGGGAGATATGTATTATGCACAATATGCGAATTGTTGCGCTGTGTTATCGCATGATCTACAATAATCTGCGCGTTGAAATTGATAAAAGTGCCGAGATTACTCGGAGATATTTTTCTTCCGCGCCTGTATCGCGTGGGATCGCGCGAATCCCGAAGGAGTCTAGTCGCGTGGTTTCCGACGCGAACGCACGTAAATAATACATAGAACCTGAAATTCGCGCATTAATATTCAGGAGGCTCAAGGAAGGAGAGACCCCGGAGCGGCCCTCGCGATCCATAAAAATGTCGGGGCTTCCGAGTGACGGCCGGAAACTGGGAGACGGACAGGGCCAATTGTTTATATTACTCGGTGCAACAACAATGGGGTTCGCCAGTAGCATCGCAACGTCGGTGTGTCGGTAGCGCTCGCATACGCCACGGTGCTTGCATTCCTTTTCCGGCAGTTCGACCGTGCGTCGCTTGACGCGATAATGCCCGACTAATGTCCCTTTTCCCCGTCGCCATTCACGCTCGCCTGATTCTTATCGGGGCCCACCTACGTCACACACATACACACACACACACACACACACACGCATACTCACACAGGATCCGAGAGGGAGAGGAAAAAAGCGGGACGAGGGCCGTGTACGAGATTTCACGTATTGCCGCGCGCGGCCTGACTCGCGATCGGGCCAAGCTCCAGTGACTTCCACGACGATCGACTCGCTTTGTTTTGAACTCCCGCTTCTTTGAATTCCCGTCGACTTTAAATTGCTGCGGGCATTATACCGCGTTTGCTCATGGGGAATCAGGCTAATTTCGGAGAAGTAATAAACAACGTCCGCTCTATCTATTTCTCTCGGCCGACGCACGTCCCGCTCTTGATATCTTTCTCACGCGAGTCCTCCGTTTATGCGTTTCAGTACAATTGCGGGCGAAGGATAATGAAACGTTCACGTAAGAAGAAGTAACTATACAAGCAAATTTATTCAGTATTTAACACAATTTCTTGGAATTTCGTAATCAACGGCGAGTTGATTACGTTGGTAAGATACGTTACTACAATTGGTACCGCCTAAGTAACAAAACTCTGAACATTAACATAATATCGGTCACATGGGTATAGCAATTGTAAAATGTCTATGCTGTTGCCGTGTTATTACTATCGCCGTAACCTTCCTATGGATCGTTTACTCAAGTAAAGACAGTGCATTCTTCAGGAGATGGACGGAGGATAGACACGGCCAAAATTTCATTCGTGAAATTTTCACGAGATCGAAAGATCCAACTCGGGGTGAGAACGAAGGAGACGGAGAGAGGACAAAGAGAGAGATAGAGAGAGGGGGGGGGAGGAATGGGTAGCCGGAGGGAGAGACAGAGCGAGACGGCGCTACCTTTACGGTAAAGTAAAATCTACAGAGCGCCGGGCGGCTACAAAGCATGGCTGGCCATTACGTATTTATTAACTTTAGAAATTTATAGATGCCTCCTGGGCGCGGGCCCCGTCGGCCCCCGCGAGTAGCTACGTTCCTGTCCCCCCTTCGTCCCCCGCCATCCAACACCCCCCGCGCGCCCACCCCCGTCTCCCTTGCCGCCGTCTCCACGGCGGCGGTCTCCACCCCCGGGGGCGGCCGCCAGCCAGTATTAAAATGAATTATTTAATATTAAACTTGGTAATTTTTAACCGTATTATATCAGAAATTATTTACGCGCCGGCTTCAGCGCGCGGCTATTTCCCGCTCCCCTTACCTCTGGCCCCCTCCGACCCCCCGCCCCATCTCTTCTTGTATCCGCTATCCCCGCGTACCCCTCGGCGGCATCGAGACACGGCCACCGGTTTTTCAGTAAATCATCCCCCACGGTTTTTTTTTCCGTGGATTATTGCTGCGAGTGCTACCGGCGATGCTCGGTCTTCTTCGCGTCAAGATTTTCCCAAAAACTTTGAAATTCGCGAAAAAACTTGCTAAATTTTACTGTCGCGCGAGCAGTTGTTCGCTCACACCTTTCAATTATCCTACAAACAAAACTGTTCAAGTGGGCTACTTTATACTTTGATTTATTTCAATTTCTTGGTACAAGTACAGAACTACAAAAAATATTTCACTTATGTCTTTCTGTTTTTGCTCATAAGCGTTTTAAGAGCAATTACAACCCTTCAGTTTAGCCTCACATTTATCAAGTAGGTATACGGGCAAAAAAATCAGTTGCGACAAGAATCTAGGAGTTTTTTAAATCATTGATTGCGCAAACTTCCACCTTGTATTAAACGTTCTTTTTTATTATTCCAATATCCGCTAGTTGGAGCTTCTTTACTTATTTGTGTAATTTGTGCAAAGTTGGAAAGAAATCAGAGTGTATCCACTAGGTTTACTCGTGAGTTAGCGAACAATTTGTAACATATTTATGGAGAGAACACGAGAGAATTTCTTCAGAATCGACGATTCACATTTTTGTAATAATTAATACGGCGCCAATGATACAATTCAATTTCCAAATCCATTCGTGAATTTTTATTCGTAATGTCAGATGTGGAGAACGGTGGAAAATTAATACTTGTTCTCTTGCAGTTTATTGTGCCGAGAGCATCGAATATATGCCATGAAAATTACGCGCGAGGAAAAATAAATTCTGAATTTGTCAATGAATCGGAGGTTTCCGTTACAGCTTGCAAATGGTAAATGGTCTATCCGCCAAATGATTTAACGATTGTGATTGAGATCGCTTCCAGTTCTCAATACTTCAATTGATTACTCTTTACCGCGTGCGGAAATGCAAATTCCTTGATAATACAACAGACAATGTTATTACGCGCTCGGCGACGGAATTATTCTGGCAAATAATAAACAAATAAACGAACGGCCTGCCTATGATCAACCATTGTAGCGCCCGCGATCCGATGCGTCCCTCTTCAGAACCGGTACAGACACACAAATAGATTTAAAGTTCAAAATAGACACGTTTTAGGGTAAAAAAACACTCCCAGACAAGTAACCATTCAACGTAACAATTGCGATTAACGACGTTGCTATAAAGTAATATTTAATCGTTAAAATTAAGTCGAAGAATAAACAATAAAACTTTGCCATAATATCAGACGGTCCAGGTATTCTAAAAAAATTTAAAAGGTGATTTCCTCACATTGATTCAAAACGACAACTTCAAATAATTGCATGACCAAAACGGTCTAGTTATATAAGAGTGTCAAAATTGAAAAAAAATTTTTATTTTTTTTTTTAAACCATGAGAACTACTCGGGTTATTAAGAAAGTCTCTTGTGTTGATTTATCTCATTTATCACAAAAAATTCAAACTTGAAAAAAATCTGTGGCATACCAATTTTTCATTAAAAGAAAAGAATATTCACTTATTCTTAGATTCTCCCACGATTAGAAAAAAAATAATATATGACCCCCAAAAACAAGCCTTAAAACATAAATAAAGTTCGATAAAAATAATCCACGTAGTTTTTGATAATTTTTAAGAAAAATAATATTTTTTTTCAATTTTAACACCCAATATCTTTAAAACTAAATCTTTCTCTCAAGTAAACTTTCAGACATATGATCATATGAAGCGAATCATTCCTTAAATTCTTTCAGAAAGCTGAAGAGCCATTCCGTACACTCTCTATACATACGACATTCACATGAAAAAAAGGAGTTTTCTTCAATTAAAAATATCATCTTTTCAATCGTAACAAAATAAAAAAGGACGCAGAACGATAGATAATCGCACGGACGTCACGATGATTATGATAATTGCCGTTATCCTTGCTAATATTAATTAAAATCGCCAACAATGTCCAAACTGCCTCTAAACAAATGTGCGAGCACTCGCGGGTCTTGCAGGTCGCGTGATTAGCGCTCGGTAAATATTGGTGCGCACGTACAGACGTGCGCTTACGTACGCGTACGTACACGCCGATCGGAAAATTAGCATTTACGAAGCGTACACACGCACCAAAGTAAGCGTGCGTGCGTGCGTGCGTGCGTGCGTGCGTGCGTGGGGGGCCGCACGCTCGGTCGCCCACGTGTACGCGCGCGAGAGCCCGCGATATTAATTGTTACGACGGGAAAGGTAAATAATTATTATAATTGTCCGGTATAATAATAGGATTCCGCGTTGGAGTGCCGCTTACATATCGTTCGTCGTAATAAAGCGCCCATGGATTTCGAGCTCTCGTCCATCGATATCAATATACGCGGGGGTGGCGAGGGACGTTGAGGGTTGGTTAGTGCAAGGGAGGGAGAGCAAGAGAGAGAGAGAGAGAGAGAGAGAGAGAGAGAAGGGAGGGGGAGTGAGAACACGACTCACGGTATGCGCGAAACGTATATACATATATGTGAGTGTATTCGTATAATTATATATGTATATGTATACACGGGCGGCTCACTACTCGTACGCGAGTGTATAATGCATATCGAGCGGTTATATTATATGCGCGCGCGCGCCTCTAAACGAAAAGCCTAAATATACCGGGCGTCGTGTGGGGATCACGCCTATAGGCGGCTATTTGAGCGATAAACAAGCGTCGTGCACGCGGGTGCGCGCTCGCGCTCATACTCGCGCCAAGGGGTACGGCGGGGGTGCAGGGTGCAGGTAGGGTACACCCGATGTGTCACACGCGGCGAATGGTAAAATGTACACACATATACCGGGTGGTACGCCTCCATTGTGCAGCCCGCCCCGTCGGTGTATCAATTGTGATTAGGGACAAAGATCCGACGAATTATTCCCGTTCCCGGTCTCTAATCTGATAGCCGTGGCGCTCATGCGCGCACACGTCATTGCATCGATTGTTTCTGCATGTGGGAAATCATAAAGGGCAATGCGTTCCAAGTGTCTTCATTGTGCGATAATAATGAAACGCTAATCAAGTGTATCTGGGCGCCAGCGAGGGCCGTTTTCCCCTCCCGCCCCTTTCCCGCGACCCCCACCGACCCGCGGATTAATTACCGGCTTCGCGATGCTTAAATTATTTTCCTCTCGATCGAAACAAACTCACCTACGTGAAGCGAGTAACTCTATCTGCGCGCTAGGGGATTTCCCCGGATCGTTCATAAATCGAGGACCAATTCATTATACGAAACGATACGAAACATACGTACAAGCGCGTACGTACTTTCTGCCTCTTTCGCCGTAAGCGAGAGATCGAACGTTCGCGATCAGCATTTCGCATTGAAAAATGTGGCTGTTCCTCTTTTTTCTTATCGTACCGCGCCATCGTCAATCTTGGATGGATCGCCGAAGGTAATTGAATGGGATATCACGGGGAGTAGCGTTTTTTTACCTTTTCTCTTTTTTTCTTTTGCTCGATCCTTAGATCGTCTGCCTCAATTTGGACGTACGATATTCTGACAAAAAATGTCACGTAAATAAACGACGTGATTAGATCAACTTAATTGGCTCCAATCGTTAAACTAAATTATTTAATTAATTATTGAACCAAATTTAGATTTTTTTTAATTATATTTTGATATTGTCAATCATAATATTATTAAATAATGAGATATTATAAAATATATATTGAATTCTTCATAACCGTAAAATTGTGTGATATTTTAGAACTTGATTAATTGCATAACTTTTCGAGAACAAAGAAAAATATTTTTCTTATTATCGTTAAAAAGTTTCTTCAAGATTTACATTTTTAGAAAAAAAGTCAGGAGTTATTAAAAAAATCGTTTTTCAAAGCAAGGCCTACGTTTTATTACCGATTAGCAGGCCTTATCCATCTCGTCGGGTCGGGAAGGGTTATTACTCGCGAACGAGACTAGACCCGCTCGCAAGTGTCTCATAAAAATTCTTAGCCGGTTCACGAAGGCTTTTTACGGCTTCATCGAGCCGTTTCCACGACCGACACCGTAATAGCATTTGGGAGAGAAGGAGAGAAAAAGAGGGAGAAAGAGAGGCAGCGAAAGGCGCGCCCCAAGGGCCGAGGATGAAAAACCGAGGGGTAGACGGACGAATCAATCGCAAACACGGGAGGGTTTCGGCGTTTCCAGTGGTGGGTCACGACACTGGGTTACCGGGTGTTGTGCACCTCTCACTCGAAGCTAGTGCGCTACTCCGGTCTTCACCCATCGAAATTCAGCTCGTGAGAACACGCACACGATGCATCGTGCAACGGTTCGCGCTTGCGTTTCCGTAAATCGAACAGTTTCTACGCTGGTTGTCCCATTATTTTTTCTAGCATTATTTTTATTACGCCAGATTCTCTTGCCAATCTCGACTAATAACTTTTTCTCGATAAAAAAATATCGAGACACCTGTTTCGAAAGAGAATAAAAGAGACGACTAATAAAAGAAGTTAAAAAAAAGATAGCAGCATTAAATTTGTTCGTCAATTTTACGTAGATTCGATTGAATTTTAATTTATAGATTTATAATTGTAAAAATACATAATAATTGAAAGTTAAAGAAATGTTGATCTAAATACGTCTCAGTGTTTTACTATTAAATGCTAGCTGACGGCAGAAAGACAGCCTTTATAAAAAGAATGCGCGAGTAGAATATTTTATGAAAGCCTTGCTATTGTCACAGCTGAACATTCTCTTTGGAGAAAAGAATGTTATTTTATTTGTAAGCAACAATGTGCTATTAAAAGAAACTACTACGCACCTACAGTAATAACTACGTCAGTAAAACATTTCTGAGATGTAGAATGATATTTGTGTGGGTGTGATAAAAAAAAATTTTTTTTAAGTGATTTAGGAAAAAGGAATAAATTATTTTTCTAAATTACTTAAAAATATTTTTTAAGAAATCCTCTTAAGTTGAAGATACTCAAAAATATATTACACCTATTTTCAAAAAAATTAAAATACTAATAAAAAAATTATAGATTGCATTTAAAAATAACACGAAAAAATTGGCGGTGATTTTCCACCTCGATCAAAAATAATTTTAATAAAAAGTAGAAATGTACTCTAAAGAAAGACATTAAAGTCATAATGATCTCAACTTTTTTTCATACAAGTGCTTTAAGTGTTCAAGATGACATGTAGTTTCATTTCAATGAGAAAATTATTCTGTAAATAAATCAAATTTTTTTATCTTGATAAAACTTTGCATAAATCATTTTGAATACTTAAAGTAATTATACGAAAAGAAAAATGAAATTTTTGTCATTATTTTTAAATTTTAGAATTATAATAGTAAAAAATGATAACAAATAAAATAAATAAAATATAAAAATATAATATTTAATAAAAGTTAAATACAATTGGTAACACAACTTTCATATATTTCATATAGTTCATTTAAAATATAAATATTAACATTTATAAAAATGGATGTAATACATTTTTAAAATAAAGAAGAAATATGCAAAATAGCTTATAAACTTTATAATTTTTTAATATCAATATTTATTCAGAAAATTGTTGTACACATTTCGTTAAATTCGCAATGCGATATTACGATTTCACTTAAAAGCGTACTCGGCCGATTCTCACGCGAATCTTTTGCGTAAGATTCATTTCCATTCCCGCCACGCAGCATCAATCGAACCGGTTCGACTTGGCGAGACGTGTGTCGATGCGCGGCGTTGTGCGCGCGAACTCGTATCCGCGCGGACCGTAATTTTCCTATCGCGGATTATAAAACCCGACGATTCTATCCCGCGGGATATTGTTTGTTGTGTAAATATTACCAAAACACTTCTCGCGCGGGCGGCGGCGGGTGGCGCGCGACGTGCGACCGCGTGCGCGTGTAAACGCGTTGCTGTTGCATGTGCATATCGTACCGATGCGTCGCGCGCGTAGTGGGTGAGCTTCCGATATATGAGTTGTGAAACTTTTGGGTTTCCATTTGGCAGCGCGTCCCGATTGGACGAATCGACATTGTCAGAGGGTCACCCTCGGTGAGCTTCTCGTACCCCCTTACCCTCTCGGACACGTCACGCACATTCGCGCGGACTTATGGGCATAATTCGTCGGTATTATTTGCGAGAGGGGTCGCACGCGCGAATCGCAGCGGCGTTATCCGACCCGTACGCTGTGTTTTTAATCCACAACTACGTTGTGTTTATCGGACTTTCTTCCACCCTTTTGTCGCATCCCTTGTTCTACGACGAGGCTCCCTTGAGGTTTGGTCAAAATTGGAGATCACCTTTTCAATTTTGAGCTAACGGAGGGTTATCGGAAGTGAATAAATAATAAACTTAAAATAGTCATAATCTACGAGCGCAAATTGTTATAATTTAGTAGGAAAAAATGCAATATACATAGAAAAATAGTATCAAACATTAGTATTGTAAATTAAAACTAATAGGTTTGATTTAACAATCATTAATATAATTTCTGGTTTATGTCTGGTTAAAAACAATGATAATCTTGCTTATATTTAATTTAATATTTTTTAAATAATTTAATCATCTTAAATTTCAGCAAAATATTATATTTACACTTCAGTATTATGATGGTCGTCTAAAGAGCGCAATATGATTGTTTTGATAAAAATAGTATTAAAAAATTCTAATTCTCTAATTTGAAGGTATTGTTCCTTTCGGATATTTTTTTCTTCTCGACTCATGAAAATTTTTGAACGATGAAGATATACTTTTCTTGGTAAAATTACAAAAAATTTCTTCTGTAAGGAAAATTATGTCTTTATATTTAACACTATATGTATAAACTTATTTTAATATTTAATATTTCAAAAATAGAGACAGTCTTAAAACAAGAATGTTTTTCTTCCGCGTAAATTAAAATCTGCATATGTATGTCGCAGATAATCTTGAATATTTATAAATATTTATATATGTAAACCGATAGAACTGTTATCTGCTAAAGTATTTAAAAAATTAGCTAGATACAGATGTGAACATAATTCTTGGTTGGCTTATCAAAATAATTATGTAAAATGCTCAAGTATAATGACCAGACTGCAAAAAATTTTAACAGTCACTTTTATAATTATTTTGTAGATCCAACGAAATTATTAAATCAGTGTATCTAACTAAATTTTGAGTTTTTCTTCCGTATAATTGCGATATTTTTAAAGAAATTAGTTTTATTATTCTGATGCAATCGAAGATGACGGCGCTTCTATCATTAAAGCAATGACAAAAGCATTTTATTACACACTAGGAAAAAAATTTAGTACCTTCAACAAAAGCCATTTAATTGAGAAATTTTTTACGACAACTAAATATTTTATTTTATATAACAAAAAATTTAGTAGCTTCTGCGAAATACGCGTAAATAAAAAATATATTTATATATATACTAACTAAACAGTTTGATACATTATCAAACAAAACTGTACAGTACAAACAAATATTTGTATATATGTATATATGAAATACATAGATTATATGTATTTCGCAGAAGCTACTAAATTTTTTGTTATATGATGAAATAAAATATTTAATTTGCTATTAAGAAATGTCTAAACAGTTTTTACTGTAAACACTAAATTTTTTTTCTATTAAACTAGCATCCTCAATGTTCTTACTGCGAATACACTGAAAAAGAGTTTAGTAATAATAATCTAGTTTTGGTGAAATAAATTTTAATTAAATGTTTGATTAATATAATCAAATATTTAGTAATATTTAATAATTTTATTAATAGTAACCATATATAATAACAATAATAAACAATCGGTTATTAAATATTGCAAAATATTTGGTTATATTAATTGAAACTATTTCATCAAGGCTTAATAACCGTCATCTAAGTATAATTATTATTACTAGATCCTTTTCAATGTATACGAAATACTATATTCGAAATGCCCTTGTTGCACTTCACTCGGCGCATTTAGCAGTCCCTGCAAAGCGACAGTAAGACGTTAGCGTTTCTATTCGTTTTCCAGACTGTTCGCGAACAGACACGGAAACACTGGGCAATTACAGGCATGCGATGTCGGGCAGGAAAGTGACGAGAAAAGGAGAGGGGACGGAAGAAGAGAAAGAGAAAAGGGATGGTACTCGCAGAAGAAGTGCACAGCCGCCAATCACGAGGTGTCAGCGGCGGCAGGCTGTCATTAGGCGATTAAATTCCCGTAGCAGCCGATCTGTCTTCGTTCGCGTAAATCTTCATCAAGTTTCGATTTTCCGCGCGTTTCGCCGCGAGGCGGGGCGGCGCGAGGCGAGGCGAGGTGATGCGAACGGCGCGAACGCCGGCGGCGTCTCCGCTCCGAAGCGCCGAAGGGCAAAAAGCACCGTCACCGCGACGGTGATCAATAATACATCAAAGAATAACGGATGAGAATATCGGGCCGGTCGAACGTCGCAACGGCTAAAGATAACCCTGCGAGACGTCTCACCTGTGTGTACCGGAAAATACTTAAATAAATTCTCTTATAAATCCATAGAGCCCATCGAGTAAATGAATGCCATTTATCAGGCTCGCGATTGTTTCATCTTTCAGTTACACAGCCTTAGTAATTAGTTCCGCAATTAATAATTGATTAGAATCTGATTAAAATCACCTGCCAAGCAGGGTCGTGTGTTTACACGTACGACTTTTTAATCTAATTTAATTTACTACGTACGTATTATATAAGATTTACATACAAAAGAAGAAAGGAGGAAATAAATTGTGCATCCAGATACGTAAATAGTGAAGCGTCAGCAAGGCGTAATAATTTAATGTAACTAATTAAGGATAGAAGATCTTTTATGTCATTTTGACATAAAAGAAGACGATATATTTGCTGATTAAAAAACATTGAATATAAAATGTGCCAATGCTAACCTCGACAAACCTCGCGCCAAATTTTCGGCGAGAAAAGACCTAGCAACTATTGATTAGAAAGAGCATTATTAAAATATTTTGTGACCGCGACAGGACAAACTATGTATCGAGTTAATGACGGATATTACTCGACGTTATTTACTCAGATAATCGCATAAGCGTTGTTTTACGTTTTATGCACGATAGTGGGTTACGACCTGCATTAATCATAAATGCGTTATACGCGAATTTAATGATTTATATTGAATCGGCGGAATAGAATTTATACATTGACAATCTGTTTGCGCAACTTATGAATATTCGAATTGTAGACAACCGCTTCCAAGGTTGGATAAGACATTGGCTTTATTATTGAACAGTAATTATAATACTGCATATTTAATTTATGATAATACGCCTATTTTTATAGCATACAATTTTACTGCGTCCACCTTTGACATAATTGTCCACTATCAAGCTAAAGAATCCAAATTCTATTTCTGATTGACGTATAAGTTTTAATCGTTGTTTATTGATATTATTAAATATATAAAGTGAGTCGACAAAAAATTTTTACCCCATTTTTTAAAACTCTTATCTTGTACTGTACTTAGAAAATTGTGCTTTTATCATAATAATGAATTTAAAATTAACATTAAAATTTAATTGCTAGTCATCATTATTTTTTCTCATAAAGTTTATTATGAAATATTTTTAAATGTTGAAAGTAATTTTCAAGAATTATTGTACCAGTCAATGAACAAATAAAAACAACTTAATAAAATTACATTTTTAAATAAAAAAATGACATTTTAATCAAATCTCTATTAAAAATTAGGAATAAAAAATATCAATTAATTTGTAGTTTATTACTTGAAAGTTTTATTATTTTAATATCTTTCTTAAACAGTTACAATTCATTTACTGGTAATTATTCAGTGACTGTGCAAAAATCTTATGCAATTTTTATAAAATTTATGGTAAATGTCCCAATACCCAAGATATAACGATAGGTACAGAACCAAGTTTGTTAAACTTTTGTAAGGATTGATAATATTAAATAATTTAATTATATAATTAATTAAAATATAAAATATAAAAACGTTATTATCAATATACAAAATTACGAAAAATTTATTAATTATTTCGAAAATAATAAAATTAACCATCATATATATACATATATATATATATATATATATATATATATATATAAAATCTAAAATTCTTGTCTTTAATGTCCTAAATGATTATTCTAAATATATAGTTTATAAGATAAATACAAAAATATAGTATTTTCATAAATACAATGTTTCATAAAAATTTAAAAAAAAATTCTAAAATATAAACCCCAACTAGTATGTTGCAAATTAATTTTGTTTATCGTTAATTTTTATAATATATAAAATAACCTGTCTTGTAAATATAAAAAACATTTAAAGATGATAAATTTTTAAAATTTTAATATGATAAAAAACACATTTGACATTAATAATAATAATAAATTTCTGCACAAGTATCCAGATAAATAGGGCATACAGGAACATGCTCACCAAGTCATTTACTTTAACAAGCGACATTCTTCAGGTCTCTCTCGAATGTTGATAGTAATAGAAAACGCATGGCATATTTTATTCATCCGTTTAATAAGCGATCAACTGCCGAGGTTGTTGGTGTCTGTCTTTTGAGTTTCTAGCGAGCAGCAGCGATTCTAGTTGGAGCGCACGCGTATCTCGGCGGTAATTTACGAGATCCTCCTTCGTTGGTCGATCGATCGTGCCGCGGCGTTGCGTTGCGATTCCGCCGCATAAGCATAAGCGTGCACATACGAGCGTGTTTACGCAGCGGCTGCTTAAAAAGGCGTGTCGTCGGTCGTCGCACGGCAATCACCGCGAAAATTGCGCGGTTTCCAATTGCGAGTATTGAAAACGGCCAACAAACCGTGGACGCTCGCTCGTTCGCTCAGTCTGTCAGAGGGAGCGAGGGAAAGAGAAAAAGAAAGAAAGAAAGAGAGAAAGAGGAGGCCGGGATTCTATAATATTAAAGGTAAATATCCTTGAACGCTCGGTCATTAGAACGAACGATGCGTCCCGGCCGGCCCCGGACTCCCGCAATGATACAGTACGGCGTGCATCTTATGTAAATTTCAAGGCACGCACTTCACCGGGGAAGAGAAAAATTCATGCCTGTCCCGACCGGCCAAGGTCTCGTTTCCTCTTCCTGCGTGTAAAGACGCCCGCGACGGGTTGGAAAACCCGGAGGAACGCTCGTACGTTCTCTATCCCAACGTGAATTCGATAACAGAGAGAGAGAGAGAGAGAGAGAGAGAGAGAGAGGGAGGGGGGGAAGACGTTAGCGGGTCTGTCGCCGTTCATTAGGATGATGCATCCCCCTCGCCCCTCGCCCCTCCTGATAACGGACGGTTCCGCTTCACGACGATTGTTTTTCTAATGTCTTCATAATTTCACGCGCGGCTATCTCAGCGTGGTCACTAGCTTCAAAGCCGCGTAGAGAAAAATATAGCATTACGTTGCTCCTCGAGCGTTTGCATTGTAACATTTCGTTCATTGTGGTTCAATTAATCGAGTAATTACATTCGATTACGTAAACCTAGTGGCTATTTCTAGTACCGCGATGAAAATTAAAGGACCGGATCAGGGCGATCAGCTCTTTAGATTTTCGTAGAATAAAGAGCACTTTGTATATTACAGCAATTTCCGTCGATGATTCTTCTTTCGAATGTGCCTCCTCGGCAACCATCGAGACTCACCGTTCGCGATTTCGTTCCTCGCGAACGCCGGCGTAATGGATAATGAGTTTCCATCATTTTACGTGCGGCAGAACCAAACGGAGAAATGGGAGGACGAGAAGCAAGAAGAGGAGGAGGAGGAGGAGGTGGAGGAGAAAGAGAAAGAGAACGTCCGGCTCGCGCGACTAAGAGGGAAAGTAGTAAAAAAAAGGAGGAGAGCGAGGGCGGCGGGAAGGAATCGGAGGTGGACCACACATACACATACGCACACGCACGCGCACACACATACACACACAATCGTCAAGCGAACGTGACCGAGGCGGACCGAGTTCATATTGTAATGCCGAGGTATCCATCCCGCTGCATTATCGTACAGTCCGCGAAAGCAGCCGTATACGCTGCGCTTCCGCGAGCGTGCTCCCCGACACGGAACGGACGGCAGGTATACGGCCGTGACATCGACGAGCCCCCTCTGTCCCCTTAGCGATGTAGCATATATATATATATATATATATATATATATATATGTATATATGTATGTATGTATGTATGTATGTATGCATGTATGTATGTATGTAATATTATATATTTCTTCATTGTTCCAGAACCACAGCGGGAGTAGCAAGCAACGAGCTCACGCTGTCGCGGAACGCGAGAGGCAAACTTCTCGGAGCGATCCCTCTCGAACTGAGAAGCAGCCGAGGGTACACGCTTGGGGGAGGAAAGGGGGAAGGGCAAAGGGGATCTCCCTTTGGGATACGCAAAATATTAAGTCGTAACCGTTCGCGTAGCCAGATGGGTGGTCGCGCGAGCGGGTTACATGCACCGTCGCGGGGAAATGCAAAATCGTCCGTACGTGCTCGAGTCCGTTCGTCCGTCTGTCCGTCCGTTCGTACGAGTGCAAAAGTGCATTCGTGTGTGCATGCAGCCGTGCGGCGGATACGGACGACGATTAGAAAACCGGAAATGACGAGCGCGGATCGAGCGAGCCGACGCTGTGCTCGATCGTCCCTTCTCCTCTTCCTCCTCCTCCCTCTTTCTCCCTCGACGTGGGATCTCCCATGGTGATCCAGGGGAGGGAGAATGGTAATCAGTCCGGCCGCGACTGTACCGAGATAAACGAATCACGTATTATTATAATGGCCAGTTGCTAAATGGTTTTTTTCAATCCGTCCGTCCATCTCCGTCCGCCTGCGTCGGTCGTTCGTCTCCCATTCTTCTCTGCCCTCCCTCTCCTCCCTCTACCACCCGCCCGTTCCCGCATAGTCCACCGTCGACTCGTCCGACCGCCTCGCCATTAATACTTCATTATAACCGTAATGAAAATAATAAGAAAGGCCATTTATCCGAGTCCGTGTAGTTTGCTGTTTCTTCCTTTCCTTCTTTCGTTCTCCGTTCGGCCCCGCTTCTCTTTCTTTCTCTCGCTCCTTCTCCTACCTCCAGTCGTCCCTTATTACTTTATACATACATTGAATGGGAATCGTGTTCCCGTCCTTGATGAACGACTTGTCCTGTCCCTGATGGAAATCGCGGAACGTTCATTAGACGCGGCGATCGTCTGGATAGTAATAACTTACTAATACTGATAATATTAATAACTTTGCATTTCCGAACGCAATGTTTGCATGTTCCGTTATTTTCAATTACTGCCGCTTCAAAGTCCATGTTGCCGTATTTCTTTCGCCATTTATAAATTTCAATGTATTTTCAACAAACTTGCGCGATACAACGCGTGACGCATTCTATTTCACAGAAATAACTTTTCTCCCTCTCCCTATATTTATCCTTAATAAAGAACATTATGTATTCCATTTTAAAAGTTAGTTTCACATACACTTTTATCCTTTATTTTTTTAGAATATTGGAAAATATATTCATTTTTACTTTGCCTTCCGCAACGCGCTCATTTCTGCGCCGTATTGTTTAGAAGCGTCGTGTGCATTCGATTTTAAAATATCGCGCGCATACCGTGTAACGCATTCTGCTTTGCATTCTTAAAGACGGTTTGCAGCCTTTTTTCACATAAGAACTTGGTCAAATTTTTACAATATATAAGCATTCTTGAAATTTTTAACAAATTATTTAACTTTGTTTTTTAAACTTAAAATATAATTTTCTAAAATTGCATTGAGAGGCTTACGGAAAAGAGAAATTTAAGTAATTTAATCGCAAAAAAACGCAAAAAATTTTGAAAAACTATTCTTAAAAAAAAATAAATTTAAAGAACATTTGGAATTAAAAACAAAGTTCCATCGTAATACTTTCGTGTAAAAGTATGAAATATTCATGAATTATATAACGTTTTTAAATATGACATATTGTAATAGTAAGCATATCTCGTTACTACGTTTAAATCATCGTTATAAATAATAATTCTTTCTCAATTTCTTTCGCATCAATATTTATAAATATTATAAAGAAAATGTTCTTAAGTAACAACAGATGTTTTTATTGCTTAAATTTTGTTTGTCATTTATCATTTTAAAGATGGTAATGTCAAAAGCTGTGTTAATTTTTTTATTAATTAGCAGCTCTCATAATTTTGACATCTTTCAAAGGGAGCCTTCCATCTCGAGATCTGTAGCAAACTGATTTGTGGCATTCATCTCGAAAATGAGTTGAAATGTCCATTGTACATATATTTTCTTTTTAAATAAATTCTTTGAATTTTAATTTATTTCCGCCTTTCTTTTTATTTTTATTGTCACTTTTGTGAGTCCATATTATACCTTCTTAACCATCTTCTTAAACTTTGTTTCTACAACATGTTATGATATACATTCAATTATACATACCGCACGCATGCTTGTATTTGCGCAGCCCAAAGCGTATCGTTTCTAGTAATGATCAACGACGACGACGACGACGACGACGGTAATGATAAAAATCGTCGGCAGATTCTCGATGACGACGACGAGGACGAGGACGTCCTGACATTCAAGTGGCGGAGAGGCTCGATGGAAAGGAAGAAAGAGAGAAAGAGAAGGAAAGGGGCATTTTCATTAGCATAAGATTCTTTTTAGTAATCTCGCATAATGCCTCTCTCTCTCTTCTCTCTGCTGCCTTCCCCACCAGCCGGGAAGCGGGAGCGGGTATATGCCAGAGCCTATCATTATAGAGAAGGAATCATTGGATGATCTTAATCATGCGAACCGCTCTCCGTGCCTTCGTGCCAGCCAATCGCGTCGGTCGATTTCGAATAATGGTTTCCAGCAGTGTTGCACTAAACTCGGAAATGCATACTGCCCTGCGCGCATTTGAGAAAACTATAACCGGCAGCGATCCGTTTTACATCGACGATCGTGATACTGACCGTTCCAGGTAGAAACTAAACAGACGTCTTCCGTTGTCTGTGTGTGATAGAAGAGGATAGAAAATATTTCTAATTCTCGGAAATAAATTACAAGTCGCGCCACGATTATCGCATATCGTGATTAACGTACAGAAGATATATGTAATTAAAGAAATACGGAAAACGCTTAAAATAAGAGTTTGTTCTACAAAGATAGAGAACTTAATTAAACGGTATCGTAAATACAACATATCAATTCAACATATAAGAATGATAATAATATAGAAAAAATATTGGTAATACCTTAACGTCGGCACTCCATGACATTTTTTCCGACACATCGTCGGAAACGCTACATCGACTTTAATCCAATGCGGAATGCGAAAGAAACGTATTACCGCGTCCACCCCGATATCGCGAGGCCTCGAGTGCGGGAGAAGAAAACGGACGGAGGGAAACGAACGAGTGCCGTGCGACGCGCACGGGCACAGATACGGTACGACCCCTTTAAAATCAGTCGCGGTCCTCTCTCTTTTCTCACTCTCTTTCTCTCTGTCCTTCCCGCAGCCCCTAATCGCGAGAGGTCGAGAGCCTTGACCGTGGTAGCTCGACCTATCTCAATCCGTGGCGCAGGCGAAGGGACGGAGGCCGCCGCCGATGGCGCCGTCGGTCGCCTCCGCCGCCGCCGCCGCCGCCGCCGTCGCCGCCGTAAGGGCTTCCACCCTTAAATTCCGGACAGGAGCTTTGTGGCCGTTAAGGGGTGGCGTGGGTACGACGCGCCGTAGACGAGAAGGAGGCGGGGAGAGGGGGGCAGGAGGGAGGAGGAGGCGGCGGTGATGCCGGCGGTTTCGCTGTGCCGTGGAAGTGGAAGTGGCGTGGGACTCCACCACACCGGCCCGACCGCGCGCGTTTCATCCCCGGGAAAACCCGTGAAAACCGCCACTTGTTGCGTTACCTGCTCTCTCTCGGCGTACCCACGATTGAACGAATATATACGGGGCGAAGTATATACACCGCGTGTATTTGTACACTCGACCATCCCCCTCGTTTCCACCCTCATCACCTGACTTGGCCAAATCGTGCGCGCGCGCCCTCATATTATATAACACGCCGGTTGGCACGATGAAATCGGGGCACCGCGAAAAAGTTAAATTATGTTAATGATGTCATGCGGGTAGCTCGTTTTGTCGGCCGCCGCTGTCGCCACCGCCGCCGCGTTTTCAAACTTGTTGATCAAACGGCTCGCGCGGTGCATTAATTGGGGGGAGGTTTGATACCTCCCAGATCTGTCCGCGCGAAACACGTGACCTAATAATAAATGGTATCTCTGCGATCCTTTAACAAGAAGGAGAATAAGGAGGAGAAGACGGACGGCGGTGTGATATGAGCATGACTCAGCTTCACCGCGGGCGTTATTCATCATGTCTCTCGGTTGTATCGCACGATCGAGGATCCACGGGATTTCTGTTCTCGATCTCGCGCGGCACGACCTTGAGGCTCGGAGGAGATCCCGAGATTCCAAAAATCGAATCGACGCTCAATGAAAGGGGGAGGCACGATAGAAAATGAGAAGGAGGGGAACGGTAAGCGCGAATTTGCATTCGAAGCGTGCAATTTCCGACGTTTTGCGAAAGGTTCCGAATTTGTCTCGGGTCCGTGGTACTTGGATAGCTAGTAGCTCGCGATTCTATCCCTCCCGCTCGACATAAGGGGTCCACGCACCCTACACTTACAATCGGCTAGACGCAAAAAATGTCGACTTCGACGTCGACGTTTCGAGAGTAAAATGTTCTCTCACACTCTCTTACTCTTAGTCTCGCTCGCTCGCTCGCCGTGATTTTCGACGTAGGCGCTGATCACGGGGGTAGGTAATATCAGTGCCCCGAGGCCGCCACCGTCCAAACAGCGCGCATAAGGGCTACGCCGATCATGCTACCGGGTACCGAAGCGCCGAATATCGAAATTACCTCCCTCCCTGCCCCTACCTCCCGCCCGCGGAACTAAGTCTCGATCGATATAATCATCGGTCTCTCACCTGCGGCCACGAATCGATACGCCGCGCCGCGCGCGCTCACCGTACGCTGCTCGTGGAAAAGGTGGCCCATACTCCGTCGGGGGAGCCAAAGCAGACAGGGTTGAGAGACTGACCAACGGCAGACCAACGGAGGGGATGGCGAAGAGGTATATCTCGAGACGAAACCGCTGCTGCCGTGAATCCGAAATCCCATTCAGAGAACCGAGAACCGAGTTCCGAATTCCATGATCGAAATCTATCCACGGAAGATTCTCTCGATATTTGCAAATGTAAATCTGTCTCGGATCGTTACGTTGTATAAATTATCTCTATACATTTCTAATCTTTTTATATTTCTCTACGGATTATGATGTAATATTAGAGCGGTTATACTTGTACTCTTTCACTTTCGTAAATAGTTAAGTATCGACGGTCGGTTTATAAGCCGAAATCGCGTAGCGACGTAAGTAAAGATTCACCTCTCCCTTTAAATATTGACAATCGATTAAAAATTAAAATTGCGTAACGTTGCTTTTAGAAGAATTTACCTTTATGACGATTGAACATTGATGAGTTTAATGAAAAATAAAAATCTTAATGTCAGAATTGACAATATCGAGAGGAGGGAGGGACTGGACGTCCTACAAAATCTTCATCCCTTATTAATTCCCAGAGACGAGGCGTTGCAATTTTTATCGCTTCTTGTTATAGTATTATCTCATCCATTAGGAATGGCAGTCGATAAATAATGTAGCTTCCGTACTATTGTAAGAGCGACGGTTCGGTAAATGACGTAAGGAGGTTAATCGAGTCCTTGCATCGCGATAAAGAGCCTCCGCCGCGCCTATACCAGACTCGATTTCCGAATCGAGACACTTCTCTTATCGATCGTACGCGTAACTCTGATTATTATTCGCGACAGTACACGCGCGCGTCTCGCGAACGCGAAGAGCATGTATGAACTCGACTTACGGACAGTCCGATTGATCTGTAGATCCGTTCTTTTTACCCAAACTTCTCGCACTGTTCATCTTTACTCTTTTCCTACCCAAAGAGAAGGAAAAACAAGGACGGATAAACCGTGACAAGAAGTTGAACTAAAAAGGAACAGGCTCGTTAGAGTGCAATAAAAAATAATTTTGCTCGACGCAGATTGGATTTCAAAGCGCAAGACTCGGCGCAGGTAAGTAGAGTTAAATAACTATAGTTGGACAACTCGAACTAGACTTGTGTAACTACGGCTGTTTACTCTATAATTGAAAAACTGTATGTGGTTAACGATCCGCCGCGTGCTTTCTAAACTATAGCATCGAGCAATAATTGCTCGAGCGATACACATTTTATGAGCGCGTCGTTCTTAATTATCGACAGCGGAAGTCTTGGCGTTGGCGCGTTTCCGCGATCGCCGTTTCGATTCACCGGGGATCATCGAGGCTGGTGGTCGACACACAAATTCCTGGGTCAGCCGCGGCGGTTCCATTGCAGACCAGAACGAGACAATTGCGACGATACACACCGATATACGGTGTAACGCTACGCTGCACCGCGCCGCGCCGCGCTAGTCGGCCGGGACCGGCCGCGAGCAACGTAACCTTCGTTTCATGAAATCCCCGTACGGCCGCCAACCGACTTTGTCGGAATAAAAAGTGGGATATTAAAATTGCAAATTAACTTTTGTGGCGATCCCAATCCCTCCTTGCTCGCCCGCCCCGCAAGCCTCCCTGGCGATTCGCGGTAGAATGTGGTAACGTCGACGAAGCTGAGCTTGCGGCGTACACACGCGTGCACCTATGGGGCACGTACACACGGATACGCGGAGCGCGGCACAAAGAGATGTTTTAAAAAGGGCGGCCGTAAAAATTTCATCGTAATAACCTTAGAAATTTTATAGAAATCGTAAATTTGCTGGGGCGGCGGCGCGCTTGCCGTCCGCCCGCGAAACCAGCTGCAATATTTAAACGCCCTTCAGAAATAATTGGCCGACTGGCTGTTCCGCGGCAAATGGTCCGAATGCGGGAGAGAGGGAGCAAAGGGGTTAATTACCGCGTTAAAAAAGAAAGGAGGAGAGAGAGAGAGGGAGAGAAAAGAGCTACCTTTGCTACGTTTGCGCCTATGCGGAAACCGACGCGAAATAGGGAGGCAAAATTGAAGAGAAAATAGATAAATGTAGTGGTAGAAGAAAGTCGTAGCTCTCCTAAAGCGACGACCCCTTATTTTGCGGAAACTATACATTGCGCTTTATTAATAATGATAAAGACGTCATCTGCTTAAGTAATTTAAGAAACTAAATCTTATATTAGTTTATACATTTATGGTTTTTTTTTAATACAAAATTTAATAAAAACGAGTTCTTCAAAAGCAAGAATAAAGTTTACACAACTTTCTTTAGCATAGCTTAAACAATAGTGAGTATATTGACAATATCAGATCGTTTCATATGTTTGTAGAGTTTTAAAATTATTTTATTTATATGTTTCTTATTGTGCGATTTTAAACATGAAATTGAGATGCAGAGTAAATAGCACATATCTCAATGAGACAGATAAGATAGTAAAAACTGTACAAGATAGAATAAAAGGTACAGAATTATGATATTTATCTGTCAATTAAGTTAGCAACCTAATCTAGCAATCTAATCTAAATTTATATATTGTCGCGCTTGCAGAACTGTGTAAGATCTTTGTATAAATTGATAATAAATGTTTTACATCGAAATAAAAGGTTTCTAGAAAATATACATTAAATTATAAGTATTTTTTACAGACAGCTCATGTTATTGCAAAAGAAAAAAAAGGAAATTGCTTATTATTGCCCACTATGTCGGTTCTGCTTATCTTACGAACTTATTGCAAAATTCAAAAGAGTATTATAAAAATTACTATATCATTTAATGCAAAACATTTTCTAATTTCTATTTATGTTTCCAAAGTTTTATTTTTAATTTTAATTTAAGAAATATAATCTAAAAACGAGGTGATATATATATATGCCAACATTGGCGAGCCTCCTCTATATATTTCACGCTCTAGAGCGATGGTTTCGGGCCAGATCGAGAGAATCAGATTGCAAAGATAACGCGAGGAACGGGATCGATCTTCGTACGCAGGATCGAGCGATAATCCGTCACGATCGAGCTACGATATTCTCCGGTTGTAAATTCTGCGCGTACGCGCGCGAACGAAGCGAGAGCGCGAACGCGCGGGATAATGATACGGTATTTCTGGCATTCCGATAATCCGCCGCGATAAATCACGCCTAAACGGACGCGCGCGATGCGCCATAAACACACGTTGCGGTGCGCGTCTGTCGGTTCCGAAAGTCGTGAAGATTGATGATATTTTATAAGTTCGTCGAGGCGGCGTCGAGGACGGAGGAAAACGTTTCGCCTCGAAAGGGAAGAGTCCGTAACCGGCTCGCGCGCGCTCGATGACTTACTTTGAGAAGCCCCTTCGGTATCGTTCCGCAAAAGATTATGAATATCTTTCGCTCCCCCGCGGGAGAGATCCACGGCAATTCCGATTATTGCTTCGCTTTTCGGAAACGGAAGATAGGCGAAGACCTAACACCAAATCGCGTGTGAGCTTGTAAATAGCTACTGCATATTTCAATAGATATAACTAAAACGATCTCACTGTTTAACTTGGGTATTTAATATATGCGAACAATTCCACACCGCACTAACTGTAGCCTTTAATTTTAATTATATTTATAATTAAAATATTTTAAAAAGATCTTTCTTATTAATATTTAAATATATAATTCATCTGTTTGAAAATATATACACGAAAGAAACAATCTCGCTGCAATACAGATCTGAAAATAATTATGTTGAACCATTAAAAAATTTATATTGGACGTTTAAACCGATTGCTAGATTGTCATAATTTTTTACATCAGTATCATTATGTTTAAACCCTTCATAATTATGTTGATAGTCCAATATAAAATTAATTTCTGATCTATCTAGCTAAATTTTTAGATGCTACAGTAAAATTGTTCTTTCCGTGTGCAGAAAAAAGAAAATATAATTCTTGCATCCGATCTCTTTGGATATTCCGGGTTGATGCCGCGATAGTGGCATCTACAATATAATATCGTTTGGTATTCATACAAAGATGACGATGCGTTTAGTTACGAGAAGGAGAAAAGTCAGCTTATTATACATTAATTTTATACGTCGCAATTTCTGGGAAAATTTTTTAAGATGCAGTTTAATGAAATCATTGGCCTATTCATATTTTCGAAATGACCCTTGCAAAAGCCTCTTACTCCATGCGCTGCTTTTTCCCTTTTTCGATACGGTCGAACGTAATTTCGACTGTCCTTACCCTTTGTAAATCGCCCGTAAGGCGCGGAACGAGGAGCGGTCCCGGGACGAAACCTCTTTATCGTTTATGTCGCGGGGACGGAATATGTGTATATACATATAATGTCGCGGCCGCAAAGACATCGAGAACCGACGTCAAACGTCCCGTATTAAATTACATTGCATTTCCATGGCGGATAGACGAGGGACGCGGTGCATATGCATACCTGTCCTTTGTCCGGCGCGATGCACCGAAACGGTGTACCGGGTGGTCCGTCGCAGAACTCTCCGTTACAGTGGGAGTACCACGGCTTCGGAAACCATGGGCGCTATAGACCGATCGAGGTAGCCAACTACCGAACAGAATTAGAATTTCTTCACGCCGCAGCCTCAGCTGCATCTGCGGTTGGGGACGGCGATTCGCATTGAGATGACATAACCGCACTCATGCGAGTGCGGTTCAAGACGATTCCGAGATCATCGTGAGTCCCGCGTGTGCTCCCGAAATTCGCACGCACCCAGTAGATCAGGAGGGTACACCGAGAGGCGCGCACACGTATACGAGGCGTCTCTGGACACGTGGTAGTTAAATCGAATTCCCCTGCTGTCCTGTCCGCCGGAGACACAAAGCAAAGGTTGCCGGAGTGGATGGGTCGCCCTGGGCGACCATCTAGCAAATTGCGGTATCTAAGTGCCCGCTGGAAACGGTCCGCTTTATCGCTCGGCTCTCGTCGAGAATTTCGAATTTCGGAAAGTCGCTCTCTCGCTCACTCCGAGGCGCTCGACTGCGCGCGTGCGGACGGACGACGGAGAGAAGATTCGCTCTAAATCGCTAGAGTGGCGGAAACCTCGGCGGATTTTCATTGCTTGAACTGCGTCCCGTCGTAATAATTAATATAAAGTCCCGCAACGTGAGTAATGGCCAATGATGTCGTGCTCTGCAGCGTGGACTAAATAATTGGATTACTTAACGTGTTATAATTTTTTTTTTAAGAATAAGAAGGAATGACGAGTAGAGAATGTGATAAAGAGATACCTCTACTCTTTAAATTTTTTGGAGTGGAATTTCATCTAAAAGAGTGGAATTCTACTCTAAAAGTGTGAAAATCTTGCCACTCTTTATCAAGACTGGTAGGATTTTCATACTTTTAAAGTGAGATTCCACTCCGAAGATTTTAGAGAGTATATTTCTTGTGCTCACAATATTTTTAAATGAGATAAAACACTTGTGAATACTTTAACATTATCTAAGAAATATTCTTTTCAATTGAACGACATTATTTTGTTAGTTAAACAATTGCAATATTCGTAATTGTTTCTTTGTGTGCTTAACTGGTATACGTACATGTACTAGTGTCTTTAAAAAAATCGTACCTTTGATAAATATTAAACTGTTTAATTCAATTCAATTCTCTTGGTTAAAAAAAAATTGTTTGTCTTAACTGAAAAATATTTTGATATAAATATAATTATAAAATATAAAAAATTATTTACGTAGTATGATTGGAAAGTTTACGCATTAATCATGAGAGATTCGACATGATTCGCAGCATTACTTTCGTTAGGTGATCACTCACATGTAACTGATAAGTTTCTGACGATATTTATGTTATACATAATGTATTTCAATAATTATTCACGAGAAGAGTTATTAATTAAGTTTTATAGCTGCGAGGAGAGAAAAAACACTAATAAACAATTTCTTCACAACAATTTCTTTGCGCCGAATAAGCGATAAGATACGCTCAATTACGCTCCTAATAAATAATTCTATTACAATTTAATATTTTATTTCTTCACGGAAAGGACAATTTTGCTAAAATACAGATTAGAAAATAATTGTGTCAAACCATTAAAAAATTAATGTTGGACGTTTAAACTGATTGCTAGAGCGTCAAAACTTTTTGCAGCAGTATTACCATGCTTGAACGTGGTACATACATAATTATTTCGATAGTTTGTACCGTTATTTTCTGATCTGTATTTAGCTAAATTTTTAGGTAAGTACTGCAATAAAATTGTTCTCTGTGTTGGATTCGCCATATCATTTCGCCATTTGAAATTTTTATATTTTGTTGTTGTATTCAGCGATCCCTCAAAACGTTAAAAACAACTAGACAATGTATGTCCCAATTCTTAAAAAAAGAAAAGAAAAAAAAATTCAGATCGGAACGAGTTAATAGAAAAATAATAGTTCTTGCGAGAAAACATGAATTAAACGTGAGGTATGCCGTCCGTTTCGTTCCGATACGCTACCCAACCGTGATCCGACAGTGTGTTTAGCATTTAGATGCGAATCGTGAGAGACCCGATAGTGGTGTGTGCGATGGAGGTTTAAAACAACAACTCTTAGCGACAGATCAAGGCGGACGGACCACCGGGCTGGGGTGGGCGAGGGATCATTAGGACGGATTTTCCGCCGCGCGATCCTCTGATTGCCTCACGTACGACGGTTACGCGCGATCATTCGGTTCGATGATAATTCCTCGGGCACTCCGGCACGTCTGGCTCTGGGGACGGGAGAAGGAAAGAAAAAAGGAGGAGGAGGTGGTGGTGGTAGACGGGACGGGACAAGGACCAAGAGGGTGATCTCCTACGATCGCACGCAATTACATGCTGAATCTTTAATGGAACGTTTCGAGCCTGGAATTAGTCGAATGCCATGGAAAGCCATCGCCACGTAATGCATCGCGCGAGAGCGGGCCCTCCTTCTGGGTCTTGTGCTTCAGATACGTGAGTCGTGGAGACTACCGTCCATCTCTTACGAACCTCTTAGGCGGATGGGAAACCGATGGCGGCGCGTTTGGATCATCGCATATTTTTTAATCGGGGATTTGAGTCAAATTATTTTAATCCAGTGTTAAAAAAAACTTATTTATAGCTTCGTATTTTGCACACTTGATTTCTTTTTTGAATCATTTAAATAATTTCAGATTTTCAGTAATCAGTGATATATCATTTCAACTATTTATGACTTTCAGAAAGAATTTCATCTTTTGATACTAATATAATAAAATCGCTCATAAATTCATTTCTTCTACGAGCCTGCAAAGTACGCACGCGCGGGCGAGTAAACGCGTGAAAACGCCGGCCGACGCTTCTCGTGGCCTCGGTCGCCCAAGGTGTACGCCCGTACCTCTTTTTTTCTTTCCACGCAGTATTATTCCGGCATTATTCAGAAGATCGGAATGCAGGTGTACAGTTACGGTTACCAGTAAACGCGCCGTACAGGCCCCGTGGTTGACAATGCCGCGACTTCTTGTCACAGGGCCCCCTCCCTCCCTCCCGCCCCCGCCGAACTCTCATACTCCCCCTCGTCCTCCTCGTCCGGTCGTCGTCGTCGTCATCCTTTCTCGTCCATTCTTTTTCACGCGCGACTCTCTTTATCCTCGCCAACGTTTTCCCCCACCTAGCACGCGGCCGCTACACGACGCGTGTCTTTAACCTCGTCCACCTCATTGTCGTGGGTTCGTGGGTGCGTTTGTAACGTGCGCAACGTGCTCGTACCTAGGACCCACGAAGACAATCGATAACGCCGTCACGATCGCGGAGGACACGCACGCTCTCCTGTCCCCTTATGTTAATGAGCTCTTAATATTCCGCGCGTCCGACTTCTTCTCCTCTCCTCCTTCTTCTTCATCTCCCTCATCCGCCGCGCTTCATCGTCGTCTACTCTTCGTCTTCCGTCCCCCCTCGCACGACAGGTCTGAGCAATGTTTGCCATTACAAAGCGGGAATTAATTCATC
The DNA here is from genome assembly GCF_016802725.1 of Solenopsis invicta. Classification (NCBI taxonomy): domain Eukaryota; kingdom Metazoa; phylum Arthropoda; class Insecta; order Hymenoptera; family Formicidae; genus Solenopsis; species Solenopsis invicta. The sequence continues at coordinate 1,037,502 of NC_052679.1, read as the reverse complement.
TCTTCTTCGATCGCGTGGCTAAACCCGTTACCAAGTTGTTACCAACTTTCGGCGGGTCGTCGTTTAACGCGCATAATAATCGCGCTTGCGAGAACTTTCGCGTGAACGCATCCCAAAAGTTAGATCTCGGTTAACGCGCTTTCTTAGCTTTTCGAGCTTACAGAGTGACTTGTCACATTTTTGTCTCTATATTGTTAATTGTTCGCCTGTATGGAGACGAAAAGATTATTTCTTTTTCTTTTTTCTTTAGGATGAACCAACGCAAAGGAACGACTGAGAAAAACAACAGTCGCTGAGGATTACGCAAGTTCTTCCGCACTGCGGAGAGTACGTCTACGGATTTGGGGAGTAACTTTCTATTCCGAAAACAGAGGTCATTTTTCTTGGAAACAAAACGACAAAGTTATGTAACAGCCGACTCGTTGCGAGAGATGAAGACTAAGTTCGCGAAGACACGAAGGAATCACGCGTTTAACAGTCCCGATTCCCCCTCCTCCCTCCCCCCTGCCGCTTCTCTCGCGCATTAGCCGTTTCTCTCTCAGCCCGAACTTGCAACGGACCATTTATCATCGTCCGATAGATCGACCGCCTGCCTCGATCGAAAAATTACCATCGACGCAATAAATAACGCCGCGAATTACTGGACGTCTTCGCGGCTCGCAAAGATTCAACGCTTCAATGGTTGTCAGTTCGAAATACCACGAGAGAGGACAGCTCGCCCGACGAATTCTCATTTGTTTGATCGAAATGCTCGTTAAAATTTGATTACTTCCGTCGTTTAAAAAATCTTTCTTTCTTAAATACAATCTGTCGCTAGGAGAAATAAAAATTTCAAGCTCTTTGTGTCCGTTTATAAAATATAATTTTCATCATTTTCCATTTCCTCTCCGCTGCTCTCTCAAAAATCTATCGTGATTTTATTTCTGCAAACAGCAATCATCAAAATGCATCTGCAAGCCGTTTTTACGAGACACGTGGAGATTTTTGCGGGAATATTTAACAGAGTTTGTTCTGTTTGTTCACACACAGAGATGCTCTTCAGTCCGGAACGAAATGATAACTGACACACTAGTCGGCTTTCGTTTCTTCGGGAATCGAAGAGGTTGACAACCGCCATTTGGAGCACGCACACAAGGGAGGCAAGGAGGGGGGGGAGGAAAGAAAGAAAGAGAGAGAGAGAGTGCGAGAGAGGGCAGGCGCGAGGAAATACGCGGGTATAAGTTAGCCGTAAGTAAGTATAAGCGTCGCTCGATCGGATATCTCTCTGGCGCGTTTAAGCCGGTAAGAGACCCGATATCATTAATAATAATTATACAATTACATGTAGGTATACGGTGTACCCAGGCCCCGGTATAGTTTAGTGCCGTGTTATTATCCCGTTCTCGTCTCGAAGGCGGCGCGAGAGAGCACCGGGCTCTCTGCCCCGGTATAGATATATGTTATTACTTATAATATTTCATCTTCGGAATTGGCGGTTGCGCTTTGTTTATGCCATGGGAACGTCATAGGCGGTTATAACTAAGGGTGGAAAACGGGCCCCGCGCGCGCGCCTCCTCACCTCGGTCCCGCGTGATGCTCGCCAAAGGACGAGGCGTTGAATCGCGGGTGCGCGCGGGCTCTGCAAAGCGGGTTGCAAAGGCGCAACGTTGCACCGACGAACGAACAAACGAACGAACGACCGACCGACCGACCGACCGACAGACCAGAGCCGTTCTTTTATGCGCTGCCCCTTACACCGAACACCACTCACGGAAACGTGCTTTTGCGGCCAAGTTATACGAGCGATAACGACGGTGCCTTTTTAACCGTTCGCCGCGCCCGCGTTCACCCGTAGAATTTAATTAAACTTACGTACCCCCGCAACTGCTCCCTCTCCCCCCCCCTCCCCAATCCACCCCCTCCCGTGCGAATTTTTCGCCCAAGAATCGCAACGGCGGCGCGCAACGCGACCGTTTTACAGTTATGCAATCATAATGCACGTAACTAAGCTTTGACTGTCGCTGAATAATGCAGCCAGTTCCACGTACTCCGCTCGCGGCGTAGAAATATTATGTACACAGCGCGGCGTCGTGTGTGCAAATAGTAACGCTACGCGCGCGTCTTACAATTCGATCGTATCGCCCCACCTTTCCCGAGCGAGGATGAAACAGCCGTAACTCCCTTCAATTGTCATTCAGTAATTACTCGGAAAATGCGGTATGAAATGAAGGGCCCCGGGCAGTAACACGATGAGCCGCGTACGAGGGAAAAACCGTGTGAGGCTCGGAACAATATGTTTATGCTTAGCATAAAGACCATAATTCCAGACATTCTACGTTGGTAACAAAGGTAAAAGAATAATTAGATTGGTTCCGCGGTTTTAACGTTTTCATGCCACGTACGAGGTTCCTTTTCCTTTCCTATCGTACGCGAACAATAATCGTTTCGCGATTTCTGCGATTTTCGTCGATTTATATAAAGGAAAATCGCCAACTGGCCTACACTCCCTTCTAAAATGGCACTTCCGTATTTTCGGAAACTAAACGTTGTATTGCATTAATAAAAACATGATCTGCTTAAATAATTAAAAAAACTAAAATTCACAGTTTATAAACTCATAGCCTTTTTCTATAAAATCTGTTAAAGATGAATTCTTGAAAATAAAATTTGCACCATTTCCTCTCGCATATTTAAAACGATAGTGAGTACGTTATTGATAATATTAGGTCATTTTACGTGTTTGTTGCTTCCCAAAACGGTTTTGTTTATATGTCTCTTTTTCATATTTTCCTCGTAATGTGGTTTGAAATATACAATCGCTATGCAACATAAAACGGGCCACTGTTCCAGTGAGAATAGACAATAACTACACAAAAAGAACAATTTTACTGCAGCATCTAAAAATTTAGCTAGATATAGATCAGAAAATAATTTTATGTTGGGCTATCAAAATAATAATGTAGGACACTCAAGCATGATATAATGTTGCTGCAAACAGTTTTGACACTTTAGCAACCCAAGTTAAACATCCGATACAATTTTTTCAAATGATTCAATATATATATTTTCACATCAGTATTTCAGTAAAATGGTTCTTTCCGTGTATGAAATTTTTAACTACAATGTTGACAAATGTTTCTTGAAATTTTTCATATTTTTTTTATATTTCAAAGTATGAAAAGTAGCATCGAACACGACAAATGTATTAATAAGATAAAAACCGTATAAAGTGAAGTTTATTTCTATCTTTTTATTTTATAAATTTTGTTTAATCTCTAAAACATATTTTATTACTGTGTTATCATTTTATTTTATAAAATGATAACACAGTAACTTCTTCCCTACGGAACCGTGTCTGAATTCTACTATTACCGCCTAGAGTGCCAGTTTTGAGGTCCAATTTCTTAGACACTCTTTTTGGTTTATGACGCAAGATGATTAATTGTTACAAAGATACGAAATAGTATTATAAAAACTGCTATACCATCTAATAAAAGACACTTTCTAGTTTGGAGATGCGTTTTTAAAATTTCATTTCTAGCTTTTGTTTAAGAAATATCCAAAAATAAAATGGAGTAGCAGCATCGATGACTTTCCTCTATTATATTTGCGTAAGTAATAGCATTTTTATATATAACGAAGAAGAGTTCGCGGAAAGGCGAGTACCGCGAGGCATTTGAATATCCAATGAACAGCCGTCCGCTGTACGTTCGCGCCGCACCAGCACGCGTACGGTATACTTATACAGTGTGTGCCACTTGCGTATCGCGTCACTTGCGATACGTTCGGATTTGCGAATAACTTTTAAAAGAGGTGGCGAGACGCCGCGCGGGAACGAGATCGACCGCTTGACGACGGCGACGGCGGCAAATTATAGGAATCTTGGTGTATTTCTCGCGGTAGGCGCTTCTCCGCGTCGCATCGCGGCCGGGTGTATCATTACTCGCGCGCCGATTACCGCGGACTGTCCCCGAGTCTTTTTTGCGGCCGATCGGGCGCGACGTGTGATGCGTCAGGTTACGGGCGCGGAAAAATCCTTGCGGACACGACGCGTATGTGCTAGCTAGCGCACGAACCGCAAATGAGACCCCTCCGGTTCGACGAACCGGACGGACGTACATTCGACGGTTTCCACCGTCGGGAAAATTTATAACCCGACTGATTGAATATAGGCGGATGCGTTCCGAGAAGTACTATGCCTGATTAGAAAGCCCGGCATGCACGCGGCAATGCATCTGCAGCCCCGCCCATTCCCGCTCGTCCGTTCGCACCCTTTTCTATATGTATATATGAATATATATGCGTTATACAAGGTGCCCCGGGCGACACGGCACCGCGGCACCGTCGTATAAAGGTACTTTACGAGATGTAATAAGCTAGCTTCGCATAAAATTCTTTACTCCGAATTTTCGCGCTTTTATTTCGGCCCGCGTGCTATTTCGATGATTACATATTCCGTATCAATCGTTTATCGCAGTTTGTAGAAATAGAGTGGTATCGATTATCAAATAATTTCCTCCTTAACGATTGAACGTTGAAACAAATTTTTTCGGATTTTCATATTTTCGACTGCACCAGTTACTAAATTTATCACTGCCTACATTTCATTGTCAGACATTTCATTTTAACATTTAATATGCACACTTGTCATCCAGATCTTTATTATCAGTACTGAAAAAATACTTAAAATAGAAATATTTCATTACTATTGTCTGTTTCTTAAAAGTGCAAAATAGATATCTAAAATAGTAAGTAAAGAAATTAAGAAATAAGAAAAACTCATTTATCTATTATTATGATATAGCGAAGTGTAAAATCAATATCTTATTTCAAATAAATGTAAATATTAATGTTAAATAATATTTACTTTTTTATACGCATTACACAAAATACTTAAAATGTTTATAAATATAGCCTTTAAATATTAAATCTTTTCTATTAAATCTATTTCAATTTTTCTTCAGCGCTATACAATATAGATCATTTTTGATTATAGATCATATACAATATAGATCATAGTTCATTTTTGTTAATTTTCATCATTTTCACAAGTACATAAAAATTATTAAGCGACTTTTATATACTTTTATATCTACAGAAAATATTTGTACAGTTGTGTATTAAAAAAAGAAATTATATAAATGTTATAACCAATCAGCTATTTCGAAATGAGTAGGACGTAAATGTTTCAAGGTGTGTATTAATTTTCAAGTTACGAAAACGCAAAAATATAAATTGCGTTCAAAAAATATCAATGTCAAATTAATCGAAAAATCCGACAATCGGGGAATGTCACGCGCTGTCTGGGACACCCTGTATATGCACGTGCACTGGCGCCCCGGCTTCCGCGAGGGGTGGAAAATGATGGACCTTTCGCGCCGTCCGGAGACTCTTTGAAGTCAATTTCACGGTGGATGTAGAGAAAGAGAAGTCATGGTGTTCGCGCGCGCAAAAGTCGCGTTCTTCCCAGAGTGTGAGAAAATGACACGCAAAGCCAGTCGCACATGCGTGAAAATAAAACATCCTGTTTTTCTCTCCTGCGGGCTCTCTCGCATATTACGACTCGCGAAAACTTCGCCAAGTCTTGCCTCTTCTCATTTTAAGAAGAAAGAAGAGAGAAAAAGAGAGAAGAAAGTTTCCTACGCTTCGACTACTTTCTACGACTTTCGATTGTCACGCTCTTAAGCGATTGTTTTAATTATCATTAATCTTCTTCCTGGGATTCGAATAATAATTTTTCGAAGAATAATGCTGCTAGATTGAAACAATGAATTCTGAATAAGAACACTTGGGAAAGTTAATTGCGCTAATATTACTAGATCAATTTATTGAATATTATTTCTCCGACGTATACGTTATACTCAGAAAAATTCATAGTGATGGCAACTATGAAAGTGACAACTACACAAGTTTCATACGTAGAATTAACGTACATTGTTCGATAAATTATTTTATAGTTATTGTAACTAAAACTTGAGTTGCAACAACTATAAAATATTTGCATCGCCACGCAACAATATTTGTGCAACTATTAGTTTATAGTGAAATAACACCTCAACTATAATTACATAGTTACATAAACTTTGCTACAAGTTATGACAGTTACATACTTCCAGTTTATGTACGGCTGATTAAGTATACGACCGCAATAACTATGATAACAGTGGAACAGTGGTGCAGAGTGCTTTAAGTGCTAGGAACGAGAATGAGGGATCCCGAGTTCGAATCTCAATTGGTTCAATTTTTTCATCACCTGCATTTGCATTACTATTTTCCTACAGTTTATTTTACTACAATTTTACTACAAATGATTAATATTCCGTATTTTCTTAGTTCACACAACTTATCGTTTTATTGCAACTTTTTTACACAATTGAGGTGCTATTTCACAATTTCTAATTGCTGATACGATTTTTTTCTTCCAGTGTAATAACTTAAAAATCGAAATTCACCCATTATTGGATTTTCTTCGAAGCGATCGTTGACAGAGGCATCATTCAGAGGCGTTGGCGCGGTTTCAAACAAACCGGGCTGTTGCTTTTGTCGACGTTTAACCTGCCAATTTCTATCGGCTGGGCAAAGGCTAGGGAAACGCGGCTAGGTCGATCGAGCTGCATCTAATCGCGCACGTGCGCGCGACAACGGCGGCTACCGGCGGCGGCATTTAATCGACAAGTAGCGCTGGGGGTTTGCGCGAGTCGCACGATGTAAACTAATTACCCGGCACTTTGCGCACCTCCTCCCCCTTCCCCCTCGCCCTCCGCGTGTTCTCCGAGTATTCCAACTACCCTCGGAATCTTTGGCCGGCGGCTAATTGACGTTGTCGGGTTACTTTTACGAGTGACCGATCGGCGTGTTTCCACAAAAGGCGCAATTGCGCGACGCAATTATGCACGCGTTTAGGGTACGATCGCACGGTGAGAAACGCAGAGTAACGTTCTAACATGACAGATCTTTTCCTCATGAATTGCGTAATCAATTCCAAGTTTATTGAGACATTTGTGAGTAAGAAGTTGGACGCATTGCATCGTGTTAAGACACTTACTCTGTCACATACCTTATATTTTAATATTTTAAAGTAAAATATTTTAATTAGTGATTATTTTAATTTATATTTTATTTAGATATTTAAACCGATATAGTGCACAGAAAAATTTTTTATTTACAAAATCTTTACTTTTGAAATATTAAATATTAAAATAAGATTTTAATGCTAAACGTAATTTGTGTACAAAAAATTTTGTACAGTTTTTTTAATATTCCCATAATTCAATAATAATTTTCATGAATTGGAAGAAAAAAATGTTGCATAGAAAATAATATCTTCAAACAACAATATCTTTAAAAATTAGAATTTTTAAGATAAATTACTATCGAAGCAATTGTATTATGTTCTTCAGATGACTATTATGCTATTGAAATAGACGTACAATATTTTTTCCTGAAATTTAAAATTTTAGAGAATTCTTTGAAGAAGATTAGATTAAGCAGGATTATGATTGTTCCATATATAAGCAAGGATATAATTTCTTGCATACATCTAAACTAATGAAATTGTTAAATAGAAAATATTAATTTTAATTCGATTCCAATGTTTGATATTGCTTTCTTTGTAAGTGTAGTACACAGAAAAAAGTATCAAACTGTATCGTGATTTAATTTTTAATTAGCCTGAAAATAGTCAATGTTTTGTTAAATACGTGAGAATGATTTTATTTGTGAATATTTTGAAGAGAGAGATAAAATTAAACATATAAATACAAATAAAAAAACAAATTGCATAATTGCATTGCTTATTATCGTGGTATCTCGAATGCTGTTCTAGGTTAAAATAGTTAATTATATGCGTTTGAAGAGAACGCAAGAGATTTTCGACGTATTCTTTTAGAATTATACGAATGTCGACACGTATGTTCCGCATGTCCATCGTTCAAAAAGCGCTCGTAAATAAGGCCAATCGATGCAATATTTCACAGCGTGATTATGTAACAATCGTAGTCGTATTCGCGACTATTACGCGCGCGGCACGATATACCCGCGGGTTATCTGAAATCGCTTTACAAGTATACAACGTCGTTCGGCTTATCGGCGCGCGGCTCCGATAAAATTTGCAGCTCTAAAATCTGAAGCACGCGTTCTCTAGTCAGCAAACGATTCCGCGTGCGCGCGACACCGCAATTCAGAAATCGTAAAGATAGCGCGGAGTCTTCGATCGACGCGCTTTCTCAAGCGGAAACGCGACGTGGATTAGAATAAAGAGTGACGGCGCGGCGCGAAGGTACAATATTTATAGAGGTAAGAGATTTTTCGCAAAAATTTAACCTCTGTCTAGATGCACAGATAAAACAGCATCAAACTACATCGTGCGAGTATCAAAATTGGATTATTAAAATAATTACATTGCACTAAAAAAAGGATTTCGTAACAAAATTATTCTTTCCATTTCTTTCAGTGCAATCATTGTTTCATACGTGAAAAAATACTTTTGCTAAAGTATATAATATATTTAGCTTTATAATTTTGTTAGGTCATTAAAATAATTATGTTGGGCTCTCAAATTGATTACTAGAATGTCAAAATTTTTTATAATCGCTCATCATACTTGAACTTATATCATAATTATTGTTAATAATGCAACAAAATTATTTTCAGATGCGTGTTTAACTAAATGTTTAGATACTTCAGCAAAATCGGTTTTTCTTTCATTTATATAAACAAGAAATTATATATAAAACAATAATAATCTTGTTTATACATTTAATTTAATTTAATCTTCTTTAAAGAATTTGATAATCTCACCTTTCAGAAAACTACATATACATATTTTTATTAATATTAGAAAAATCATCTAAAAAGTACAATATGATTGATTTGATAATAATAGCATTAAAGAATTCTCATTCTTGGTTTGAAGATTTATTATTTTCTATCTGATATTTTTTCTCCTCAAATAAATTATTATTGAATAATGACAATATATTTGCTTTAATAAAACTATAATATTGCTTCATGTAAGCAAATTACGTTTTTTTTAAAGCTATATAATCTCATTTCAATATTTTACATTCAGACAATAAATATATTCTCCAAACAAGAATGTTAATTTTTTCTTTCTGTTCATCAACATTTAAATATTCCATTTTTAAATCAATTCCTTGAATTAAATAATATTTCAATTTTTTTATTTCCATGTGTGTTAAATTATTATTTTACACAAAATATGTCATTAAAGAACATGTGATCAGTGTATTAGTATAGTTAAATTGGCCTGTTAGTTTCAAAATTAGAAGTTCATATTAGTATGTAATAGTAAATAATAAACTGAATTTGAATCAAATTTAATACATTTCTTGAATTAAATTTAACCTGATTATTTTAGTTACATTAACGGCACATTGAATAGGAGAGCAGTGGCCATACAGGAATAATTAAAAGATAAATTTAAATTGGGTATAACTCGATATTACAAATTTAACAATGTAGGTCCACGTACTGTTGCTAATCGAATAAAAAAAAAAATAATTTTACCAACTTAACGTATATAGGTAATTGAAGAAACAAACGTTCGTATTTTGCAAAATTTCCGTTGTTTCCCAGAGCATTTGTATCCGCTGTCATAGCTTGCAGCTCGCTGTTAATAATTTTTGGGGGACACGCTCCACATATATCTCCTTCCTTTGCCGTTCTTTTTCTTGCCTTCTTGTTTTTACCGGGGCGTGTACATACGTAGACACACGTACATACGCTCGTGCACGATGTACGACACGAGGTCTGCGCGAATTAGGTCAGTTTATCCCGCTAATGGGAAATATAAAGTCGTATGCACAAATACGCGCGTAAATTAAATTTAACAGCCGTCCCGGCGATACGTGTGATTTACCGTTGTGTTTGTGCTTCGCATACAGCCACGAAGTATGTAATAAAATAAACGGCCTCGCGGCGGAGTGGCCGGGGCGTACTTTACAGTTTATCCGGTGAAACCGCGCGGTTACAATAATTTACACGTTTGGCCTCTTTACATTGTGTACATATATACGGAAAAAGAAAGGAGACGGAACGTCTCGTTGTCGTCGTCGTCGTCGACGGTAATATCGACGTGGCTGTCGAATTCACTCTCCGCGTCTCCGCTCGACGGGACGCGATAATTGACGGTGTCGGTGAAAATGGGGATTTCATACATCCACGGAGTGGATGTACGCGCGTCTCGGAATTTCTCGGAATGATTTAAATGTGAACAGGAAATAAATTATTAATAGAAAATTATTATTTTTCTGCCGTTACATTTACGCACTTTTATCCCCGGTGCTTATAATTTTTGACGCGGGACGATAAATACTGCATGCTAAAACTCCTCGCTGGCTCGCTTGCTCGCTCGCACCTTTCGTCGTTTTTCTTACCGTGATGATCGACTGATCTCTCGGAAAGAAACACCACACCCGACGCAGCGCCCTCGTCTCCGAGTGCTTCCATCGCGATTGTTATTGCTACGCGGGCAGCTGTTGTAATTTCAGGTAATTCGAGCGATCCGGCGAGGCGCGGCGCAGCGGTGGATCGGCCGCGTCGAAGCCGCTCCAGCCAGCGAGTTATTTGTTGCCGGCGAAGTGTGCGCGCGTAGAGCCGATCGAGCGGCCGGGCCGCGCCGTGCCGCACCGCGCGTCGAGGGCTAGCGATAATATTCGCACGGCGAGTGTTATGAGAGAACGCTCATCCGCGTCTGTTATTCTACGAGGAAGTACGGCGGACTCGTTCCTGTGCCGACGGATCGGCGGCCCGCGTCGATTATCACTACGTGATACGCGCGTAAACGTACGGCGCGTATCGATTCTCCCGCGCGTTAAACGCCTCGCGAAAATATTCAAATTTCTCGCCGAGGGCAAAGTTCTTCACCGGGGGGACTTTACGCCGAGCGAAGATCCCGACGAGGTGAAAGAACACGCGTGATTCGCATATTTTAAACGAAAACGCGGCCGTTATTTTGGCGAAACGACGTGGGAAAGAAAGAAAATGTGGAAATGCTATTTTACGGAATAAAGTATTTTTTTAGCAACTAAATTGCCAAATTGTCGTATACTAATATGACAAATAATTAAAGAGAATGTTAACTGAAAATGTTGACTAAAAATTGAGAAGAATACACGCACTGAGAGAAAACAAAATAGTTTTGGCAACTATATTTTTTAACAACTCTCGAAAATTTAAGTACTTGCCACTAGTTTTAAGTTTTACTGTAGTATCTAAAAATTTAGCTAAATATAAATCAGAAAATAATATTGTTGAACTATCAAAATAATTATGTTCAAGCGTGATGATACTGCTGTAAAAAATTTTGACATTTTAATAATCAGTTTGGATATCCGATATAAATTTTTTTATGGTTTAACGTAATTTGGGAAAAAGTTTTTTTTATATATAATTATATATAAAATATATATGTATAATTACAAATAATTACATATAAAACATGTATAATTTAATATATATAAACATATTTTATACATAATCATATATAATTATATGTAAGTGTATATATATATATATATATATATATATATATATATATATATATACATATATATATAATGATTGTACATAATTTTATGTAATTATTAATGTATAAAAAATCATGCATAATTATATATAAAAATTTTTTCACGGAAATCATTTTCATATCTGTATTTCAGCAAAATTATCCTTTCCGTGTAAGTATATAAGATGGTAAGGCCGATTAAGTATTCATATATAACGAAAACAATTATAACAGTCGTGATGATGTAGCATAAATGCTAAGGAAACGAGAACGAAGAATCTCAGCAAATTCAATTTTTTCATCGTCTACATTTGTGTTATTATTTTTCTGTAATTATCTAACGAATGGTTATATTATATATTCTTAGTTCATACAACTTATTTATTGCTCCTATAACAATTTTATAAAATATAGTAAAAAAATTTTAAGCGCTATTTGTCCTTGTAGTTGCTGATACATTTTTCTTTGAATGTAGTCTTTGCAAGTAGAAGTAGTTTCTTAAATTTTGCAATATCTTAAATTTTGAACACACGTTCAAGTTTCGGATCATACACGAAGAAAATTTTATCTCAGAATTTATCCTCAAAATTATGATAGTCATAGGGCAACATGGTATTTAAAGAACTTTATTGTAATTTTAATAAAAGAAAGAGGATCAATAAGACGTTTTATGACCCCCTCCTGATTTTCATTCTTTTCCACAATTTTTTTTCATTTTCTGATATCCTTATAATAAGCAAAAATAGAATAAATAAAGTCGCATAAAGTCCCATTTATGATTTTAAATGGCTTTTAATTGATCGATATGAGCTGCTAATTAAAGAAACGTGTTTCTAATAAAACTTTTAAAATAAAATTAAATGTTTCAAATGTTCAATTCCAATACCTATTCATATTCACTATGAAAATTTGAAGATATTGAGAATGTTACTCAAATCAGTCTTAGTAATTAGAAGACAAATTATTGAATTCCTCGAATCTTCATAAGATAGACGATACGAATAACAGTTAATAATAGTTTACGCTAAAAAATTGACAAAAACACAAAAAATGAGAAAAATAATAATAAATAAAATATTATCTTATTTAGTATAAAAAAAATACAAAAGCATATTTATAATGATCACAACCTTGATAACATAATAAAGGCTTTAGCCTTTAACAACTAGTAATTGAATAAAAAGGTATAAAAATCTATATGAATATTTCATTACAAAATGCTATAAAATAATTTATGTGACAGCAACTCGCATTTATTACTCTAATATAGATAAAATATATCACGGATATCATAGTTATTTATAGTTTTATGCATTGTCATGAACATAACTAAACAGTAGACTTTTAATATTGTTTTAAAAAAATCGATTAGAAATATTTTTCCTATCAGCAGCTCATATCGAACCATTAAAAATTTTTATATAGTTAAATGGATTCATTCAGATATATATTACATTTTTTATTTGCTAACACTGTCAGATAATGAAATCGGAAGAGGCTCAAAAACAGTTTGTTGATCTTCCTCCGTTAATCAAATCATTACTAAAATTATAATAAAATATCATATAATAAATTTTATTGAAATTTTATAATAAAATTCATTCACCATGTTGTCCTCCCACATAAATTTGAGAAGATAAATTGCAAGAGAAAATTTTCTCCGTACACAGGTTAAAACACCGCACCGATCAAATTTCGAAAAACCAAGTTAAAGTGTTCGAGTTATTGAAATTTTGAACAATTTTCATCAATTGCTCGAAACTGTCTCCAATTCGAATCTCTATTTCCATTTCTCCGGCCTCTCTCTGTGCTGCTGCCACATCGTCGTTACGCATCGACGTAATCCACGATGGAGGATGATCGATAACCCTACGCGTGCATCGTCTATGCATATACACATATATTATATATACATATATATATATATATATAATATATATATTACGCACGTAATCATTTCCAGCAAGCGTTATCCATTTCAGAAACAGCGACCGGCGAGGATCATCCTATATAATTATATCGCAACGGTGATCATTATATTATTATAACGTCACAGTGGATACAGTGTTACGTTAATAACGATCATTATTATTACAGGGCCATTTCGAAATACGGTACGATCGTCCTCGCCGGTTAGCGAATACGCCGCAGTGTCTGTTATGTCATTGTCGAGGGACCGGCGCGGTTGGTAACGCTGTTCATCTTGTTCGCGTATAAACTGAAGTAAGTGCGCGCGGGCGGCGCGGCGGGGCGCGTTTCGCCCCGTCGTAAATCGCGAATGATTCCGCTAAATTTCCATCTCGTCGAACGCGATGTAGGGGACTACTGCCGGGGCGAGCCCGGCATAGGGGTTGGCTCGTCGACGGTGCCGGTGGACGGATAATGGGCAGGGTGAATGATAATGCCGCGTGCACACTGTGCCTTCCCGCGGCGCATTCCACTATGGTTCGATGTTCGGTTCTGAACGATGCGCGGCTCGGTCAATCGGCCACGGGTGATTGAACCGTTCGAAATTAGAACAGTTTGAATCTCTTCGAGGGGAAAGAAAAAAGACAAAAAAAAAATGAAATGGAGCGTTTCGATCGAAACTCATCGGCTCTCGAGATTTTTAGTAGGATGAAAAATGCGACAGGAAGATATCTGAAAGCTACGTAGAAATATATGATTAAAAGGTATTGCAGGTACGTTTCTGGTACTTGTGATTTCCGTTAAAAACAATAGTTTTGGAATGCTTATGTAAGCCTCAAGGATCCATAAAACGGCACGGATAATAGACGGAATCGCGGAATTAAGGAGATTATCAGGAGCGCTAAGTAAAAATTACGGCCGGCGATCTCGTGTATAATTAAATAATAATAACGGCGTTTATATAAAACCAGCGCACATATATGCTTCTTCGCTACGTATATACTTATCTCTCTACTCTAAAGAAATCACGCGAAGCGTATCGAACCCCGCGCGCATTTTGATTCTAGGAAGGAAGACGATTTCGCGCAGAAGAACACGCCCGATCATAATGCGCCGTTTGCGCGCCTCCTTGCCCTTACGCCGCGTTGGTAATTTTGATAATTCTGGGTTTCGGATAAGGGCCCGCCTGGAATCCGGCTACCAGTCTTTACTCGGCCGATTTTATTATTCGTACCTTCGGGTCGTCTCGGGCGCATCGATGCATTATCAGCAGCGCGGTAGCCGATCTTCGGCGATCTGATCACTCTCTAATTTCCCAACGATCTCTCGACAAACTCCCCAGACGTCTCGGATCACAAGTCGCATATTTATATATAATAGAAGTAACGGAATGCTATAATTATTCAAATATACGCAGACAAATATCATTCGCGGGCAAAGAAAAACGATTACTCAATTTCAATTTTCTTTTTTTAAGTAATTTTTAAATTTTCTTTATAAAAAAATATTTTTTTCTAACAGTCTTAAAAAACATTCGTCATATATATTTTTATTTATATATTTACATAAAATAAATTATATTTAATTACTAATAATATTATACTAATGAGTAAATACTAATATTTCAAATAATTCTTATAAAATCATATATTCGCAGATCAATTATCAAATTCCTCATAAGCATCAAATTAATTTAAAATACATCCTAAATTTTAATAATTTAATATTTTAATTAAAAACATTAAATTAAAACTAAAATTAGATTTGTTTATTATTTAGACTTTTCTTCGACAAGAGTTTATAATATTTGTCAAAATACTATAAATACTTTTTCGATAATGAATGATAATAATAATGAAGTTTTCTAAAATTTTTGAAGAGCATATTGTAATAAAATATTCTTTAAGATAACCGTTATATACTTGCAAAAAGAAAAAAAGTAAATTAAGAAATAGCTTTTCTTAGTAGCACAATTGATATTTTTTTGTGCGTATATAAATGGATATTAAGGAACCAAAATCGAATTATAAGATTATAATTGATTGTAATACAATCGATCAATTGTAAAAAAATAATAATCTATAATTAATATTAAAAGATTACGTAAAAATGTACGAAATTAGAGACTTATCTGAAAACTAATTTCGATTGCTATTTTTTACGAGAAGTTTAATACACTCACGTTACCCAAGTCAGGATCAAGTAAAATAATTATTCATTTATTCTATTATCCATCACGACTGCTTCGATCAGCTTGGAAATCCCGAGTAAGTGATTTCGTTCTCATCATCTTTGCGGGAGATGCGCGACATAAACGGGATATAGAGAAGTCAGCAGGCTCTCGTATTGCGAAGGTAGTCTGCCGAGTCGCGGAGCACGTAGGAAAATAAACTTTTTGTAGCCTTGCGTGGTGGCGGTGGGGCACATATATAAAGGCGGGGATCTTTCAGTAACCAGCCACCGCCGCCTTTAAGCTTTCCTGCCTTCAGTAACTTTCGCCGCGCGAGCATCCT
Organism: Solenopsis invicta; assembly: GCF_016802725.1. Classification (NCBI taxonomy): domain Eukaryota; kingdom Metazoa; phylum Arthropoda; class Insecta; order Hymenoptera; family Formicidae; genus Solenopsis; species Solenopsis invicta. The sequence goes on along the minus strand of NC_052679.1, from coordinate 1,021,575 downwards.
CACGCGCGATAAGACGGCGCGACGGCGAGAGCGTTATCCAGAATGGAGATTTCGTTCGTTTACGGCGAGGGCGGCCGATAAATCCCCCGAGACATCTCCATCGCGCGGATGTCGTGTACGGACACGACACGACACGTGAAGGCCAGGCGCGGGTGTGGGTGCGCAAGAAGGGAGAATAAACGAGGGAAGGCACGGCAAGGGGGATGGAAGAAAGAGAGAAAGAAATATATATAGAGAAGAGGGGAGAAGGGAGAGCGACGAAGGGGGGCCGCAGTGGATGGAGATCGAGCCGGGTGCACTTAGCCCGCCTTATGCACCGTACCGGTTCTAGCAATGGTCGAGTCGGTCACGAATACCTAATCAATAATTATTACCGCGAGACTCTCTATTTTTGCAAAGAGAAAAGAGAGCCGGGGGGCCCCCTCCTCTCCCCCTTCTCGCCGGCGTCCTCGCCCGTCCCCCTACCACGAAGAGGCCCAAGGACCCCTCCGTCCCTCTCCTTTAATCTCGCGTTTTCTCTCTTTCCCTCTCTCTCTCTTTCTCTTCCCTCTGCTACATCGTCCCGGACTCCTTCCCTCCCCGACGCGGTGCACCGTGCCGCCATATTTGCATATTTATAAGGGAATGTAATCGCAGAGCTCGGTTTTCGCCGCTCGTCGCTCGCTGCCATGGAAAGAATTCCCGCAAGATGGCGGAAAGATTCGTGGTAGACATGCGATCCGATTTCCTACTCCACCCCCCCCCCCCTTCCCCCCGCCCTCCTTCCTCCCTCCCGCCGAGTCTGCAACCCTCTCCTCTGCGTAACGTATCATCAACCGCGGCCGATCTAGAAGAAACAATCGTCGGTTTGTTGCAAGATCCCGAATTGTGGAGATCCACGGAGGCGGATGAATAAGAATTAGGGATTTTAATGCGTATACCGGACGACTCATTAAACCGGAACCGGGGAATGGCGATCCCGGGGCGGCGAGAGACGAGGAGGAAGAGAGAGGAGGATCGCACGGCGCATTAATTTGTTAACGGACCGCCGATAAAGCATAACGCGACGTTACGTTACTCTCTCTCGTCATCTAGCAACGGTTTATAGACGAATTGATTAATATGCGACAATTACAACGGTAGAAACGCACGGCTATTGACGAGATCATTAAGCGCATGCTGGAGTCCAACAAACTGGACAATGCTTCAAATCTATTTTCATAGCGTTGCAAATTTGAAATTATAATTAAAACAATGAAAGTGTCGATCGTCGCAATTATAGCCAATTAACAGGTAAATCAATCAATAAATTAGTTAATGGTAAATTAGAAAGAAAGTTAAAAAAATTTCTACAAAATAAAGTGAAAATTCTATATATTAATTTTATTTATATATTAAAATTTCATTAATATTGTATTTTTCATTTTTTTTTAAATATCGAAAAATGTAATATCAATGAAACTGATAAGAAAAAAAATATTAATTTTAATTTTTCTAACTTCGATCAAACATAATGATTATATCTACAATAAGATTGCAAAGTTACGAAGAAATACAGCATGTCGTAATCAACAACTGCAATTATCTTAATTAATAAATAACGCGAAATCGTCCTTTGTTAAATATCGACAAAGCTGCGTCTAATCCTTAGGGGAAATTGACAAAGATAAATAAGGCATGAAACAAGAATCGGATTTAACCTTACTGCACCGCTGCATTAAATTTGATCGGAATATAAGTCCAGTTAACATTGTCGTATAAATTGAGTCGCAAGCCACCAAATGCAATGCATTATTCGATGACCTACGGCCTGACACACGACAACATCGTGACATTTTATTTTGCATTGTCATTTGTCTCCGTAAATTGTGTCTTTGATAGAGGAAAAAAAAAAAAAAACACAAGCAAAGCACAAAGTGCAAAGTGAAATTTATGAATGAGACCGTCCGTCGCATCGTACGTCAGAGCCGAGATCTCCGGCGAGTTATCTCTTAAAGCGTCAATTCCACGTATCTGTTTCAGAAAATACATTTATACGATCCATTAAAAGAGCTCCGCGATATCCCGATATTTTGCGCGTACATTAAAACGCTTATAAAACAGAGATTATGCCTACCTTCCTTTACATTACAATTTACGATACTTTTATAATTAAAATTAATGGTGATGGCTAGGCTAAGAGCTAATGCCATTGGGGGGAGAGGAGCCGGGGAGCTTCAATTTATCGGACAAGATTACAATTTCGATCGCACAGCGAGAGGAATGCGTAACGAGGGCGAGCGCGAACGCGCCCTGTGCCTTCGATATTAATTTATTAATACCCGCGCGACCGAGGATCACGCTAATACGTTATATTATTCGATAATTCGGCGTTAGGGCGTAGATTGAAGTTTGGTTAATACGAATGCCCTCCGCGCTATATATCGGACGACATGATTAAAACGTCGGTTGCGCACGGAGATTAGAACGAGTGCTCGTGTGCTTTGATCGTGGACCTATCTTGGTTATCGAATTACCAACACTAATTACTAATATCGACGCTCGTTATTATCGATTAATTTATCTAAATCATGCCTTCCGTTTAATCGTTAAGTGAAATTATTTCTGCTAATGCCCGTTTCAAGTCAACATTACATAGTGTACACTTTAATTCGTTAAGAATACTTTAATTTATATTAAATTGTACGTCTTCAAACAGTGAAGAGGAGAGTGTTTGTGCCAATTATCGCTGCTTTTTCAATTAGAATAAAAAGTACGAGAGCATTATGCATTAAAATTGTTATAATGTTAAACTAGGACCATCATATTATAAACAAAGTAAATGCAGTGGCAGTACCGAGTACACAAGCAGTAAATAGGAGGGCAATATTGAGTACATGCGATAGTAATCGAGAAGGGCATTATATTCAGGACATTGACTGGTAATAGGTTCAATGCCTTACATTTTCCTTCATTAAAAAATACGAAAGCGTTATGTAATAAAAATGTTTGAATGTTATACTAAGCCTATCATATAAACATAAGTAAATGCATGGCAGTAAATAGGGAGGCAATATTAGATGCGTGCTGCAGTAATAAAGGAGGCAGTATTCAGAATATGGGCTGGTAAGATTGGTAGTAATAGGTTGATATCTTAAATTTTTTTATATTGTTAGTTTTTTCATATTTAAATAATCAATTAATTTCCGAATTTATTGCTTTCATTCTGCGTGTATATTAAAAATTTTACTTGAATAATAATGAGAAACAATGTTTATTGTATGCAGGTATTCCTCTTACAATGGGGTTATGTTCTCAGATTTTGATCGTAAATCGAATTGATCGCAAGTAAAAAGAATTTGTGTTTTATATTAATAAAACATTATTCATGCAAAACATTTATTTTATTATTAAACACAATTATACCCTCTATTGAGGAAATATATAACAAAATAAAGTTCTTCTTAAATTATACTATAATTTTTAATGCAATAGATAGTATTATAAAATTAATATTAAGCTCGAACACAAATTAATTTTAACAATTACTTTTTATCAAAAATATAAATCTTTTAATATAATATTTAGTATTACAAAATTAACATTTGGTTTGAATCACTGATTAACAAATGTTTAATCAACTTTGCGTTAGAATCTACTGATTCGTTTTTAATCAATAGCATACTGGTCATGACAGTCGTAAGGTAAAGGGATACCTGCACACGTTAAGAACATAATAAGCATATCAACTAGCACTATACACTTAAAACAGCGTTAGAAAACTGATACAAAAGAGTAGTACGTTTCTTTCAAGCTAAGTCCATAATCGCATTATCATTAAAAAAATACACAAAGTTTTATCCAACAAATACTTCTTACCCAGTCAATGTATCGGTCTTAAGCAGCATTACGATAGTAGAAATTACTTTGGACAACTGGAAAGGTACGAGCATCGTTGCCGAGAGCCGACAGCAATCTACCCTGCATCAAGAGACGCGGGCGATTAGCGGCCCCCTCGACGGGCGACAAGTCTCCTCGTCTCGAGGCTTAACGAGAATCACCCCGTTGACAGTATCGAATCCTCCGACGAGGATCCTTATTTACGCCGGCGTCGTTAGCGCATTCTTTTCCACTCGATATCGACTCGATAAACTTCCCCGTCAGTCAGTTAGTCAGTCAGTCGGTCGCTCGGTTGGTTGGTTGCTCGGTTGGTCGGAACTCGTTCCTTCATTCGCGTTTCCGTCCACCGCGATACTTTCCATCCCCCTGTGCGTGTGTCACGATCGATCGTCGACGTCGATCGACCCTGGTTCACGCGTTCGCGCCGTGCGGAGTGTGTAAACAGACAGAAAAGAAAACGAGGGGGCGCGTCGCATCTGTGTGTATATACTGGCAGATGCGATAATGGTGTCCGGTGCAGGTTACAGTGACATTCGAGGAGAAATCAGAAGGAAATCGAGCGAAAACGTTTATGCGAGGCGCGCGGAAAACGTTCTCGTTAGAACAATCATGACCGATAATGCATATTCAAAAGATTTGCATTTGTAATTCTATAAATATAAATTCCACTTTATTTTGCGCGGTTTTTTTCTAATATTGTTCTAATTTAACATTAATTCATTCTTCTGATTTATTGTTATTAATTGACTGTCATTACTCTCGAGAGAGTAAGCAAAATGAAGAGAGAATCTATAAAAAATATTGACAATGTAAATTGAAAATAATGTCAATTAAAGATGTATCGGATATACGGTCCCTGCAAAGTAAATAAAATTTGGAAATGTGTTAATATTAACACGTCAAATAAAGTATGTACGTTCGAAAGTTGTGTGAATAAGATTATACAATTTTATTTAATAACATATTTTTATAGTCTATTTACTCTACTTGTTATTAGAAATTAAATTATTTTTACAACATTGAAAAAAATTTTATTTCTTCGTGTAAGTACTTAAACTATTCAAATCTATGATTTATACAAAGTTTTATTGTGATTGCCCGTTTAGTTATTTTGTAAATAAATAAATTTTGTTTTACAAAACTGATCTCTGTCGCAGTGAAACTCTAATTTAAACTACTTAAATAAAAAGATTTAGATTTTCTTCGTTACTATTTCATTATTTCATTATTAATTATATTTATATTAAAGCACATGTCTACTTCTTATTGAAATAACATTTTATCCAAATAGAAAATCGCTGTCAAATTATTTTTATTACTTTGAAATAGAATATAAAAAAAATCTATAATTCCTTCATAATTTTCTTAATGTTTTGAGAAACGATCTATACATCCTTAAAACAAATTCAGAAGCACGGAGAGGCATCCCCATCGATGCAGCATATTATTTTATCGCTACGCTTTCATCCCATGGTTTTCATCCTCTCCGCCTTCTCTTCCTTCTCATCGTCTTTACTTGTTCGCACGTATACATCTCTAAATCGACTAAATCGCTCGGCCGATTTGGAGGTGAACCGACTCGATAAGTGGCCGCGATAAAGTGGCGGTTCTCCACTCTCTCTAGTACTCTCTCTCTCTATCTCTACTCTTCGAGGCTATCCGCCAATGGGACAGTGGATCCCGCTCGCGCCGGCTGCCGCAACAGCTCTCGCGAATAAGCTACCGTACGAAAGCGGCGAGTCACGATCGGCTCGTTACCGGTTCCCCTCTTTCCTCCACCGATTCTCCCTCGATATATCGCGGATCATGAAATCACGAGAATCATCTACCACCGAAGAGCCTCCGCCTATCGTTCCCTCCCCCGGCTCCCTCGGCTCTCTCGGCTCTCTCGGCTCTCTCGGCTGCCCGCAGCCGCAGCCGCTGCCGCCGCCGCGCCATTCGAGCCGATCATACTGCTTAGCGAGTGCATTCGGCATAATGCATAATTCTATGGCCCGCGGTCTGCGCCTCGACGCCCGTTGCATTGCTATCGGTTGCCGATCGTCCGCGGCGATGATACCGGTGATTCGCGTTTCGCGGGCGGGAGCGGGAGAGAGGAGGACTTGTCTTCTGCTTCGTGAGAGCACCTAGAAGAGCGCTCTTCCTTCTCGTATTTATCGTATACGACCACGTACGAATTACCGCGTACCAGTCGAGGAGAGCGCGCGATCCTCCTCCACAGGGGGAAATCGTGAGAGAGAGAGATCGTTCTCCGAACGTTCCGCGAGAAAAGTTCGGCCACGATCGACCGCTCGCGGTTTTGCGCGACTCCTTCCTCTCTTTTTCTCCTTTCCTCTCGCCCCCGCCGACAACTTTTTCTCTTTTTACCAATGTAGCGTTAGATTCGCGGGTTAGGCTCGGGGTCGCGGAACGTCTCGCTGGAGTGCTTTCGGATCATCACGCGAGGAAAGCTCCTCCTCCGCTCTTTGTATTATACTTTCGCGATGTAGGAATTCCGTGATGTAGGAATGATTTGTCTTACGGCGTAAAATTGCAGCACTCTTGCAAAACAAGTACGTATGTATGTATATGCGTTTTCTTTTCACTCGTTGAAACATCAATGAAAAAAAGTGAGGTAAATGTGTCAGAGACTGAACATGTTCCTACTAACGCGGAAAGTTGTTAATTAGGTTCTTTTATCAAATTTAATTCTAATCCTCATTGTAAGAAGATAGATTACATTTCAAATATTATAAAAATTAACGTTAAAAAAATAAATTTGATACACAACTTAGATTATAGTTTATATTTTGATTAGATTCTTGAAAGTTTTTAAGAAACATTATGTATTTGTTAAAATAATATTTTTTGTTCATATTTTATCAATAGTATATTAAGAACAAACATTTAAGACGTTAAAGATAATCATTTTAGATTTCTCAATATTAATTCATTTAAATGTCCTGCAAATTTCCATTATTTTCAAAATAATTTAAAATTTTGTTATATTTTTGTCTGCTAATAATATTTTACATTTCATATTTCTGTTAATTATATAATTAAATTACAATATTACAAAAGTTCAACAATTTTGCATTATGTGTCTAATAACTGATTGTTAGACATTCTATCTTACTAAATTTTGAACAGACTATAGGATTGCATCAATTGCTGAATAATTACCAGTAAATGACATTTTAAGAAAAATATTAAAATAATAAAACCTAAAAATAATAAAATACAAATTGCAAATTAATTGATATTTTCTGTATCTAATTTTCGTACAGATTTGAGTAAAATATCATTTTTTCTTTACTAAAAAATAGAATTATTTTTATTTGTTTATTAACTGATACAATCATTCTAATTCTCGTGAATTACTCTCAAAATTGAATCGTCGAGATATTTAATGATAAACGTTAAGAAAAAATAATAATTCACGATTAAATTTTTACTGCAACAATGTTGATTTCGAATTCGTCGTATCAGATAAAGAAACAATTTTTTAATTGTAAGTATGATATAAGATAAGGATTTTAAAAAATGGGGTAAAAAACTTTCGTTGACCTTACATGTGTAATATGAATATGCGTCGAGAATACGAAAAAACTTACGTCAATCAAAGTGAAATTTTTTTCCTTTAACCTGATGATAAATATAAATATGTCATAAAGGTACGCAGTAAAATTGTATGCAATAAAGATAGACATGAATTAAATATGAATTATTACAATTGCAAAGCAGCGGAAAAGACGAATAGACAATCATTTCAACAATTTAAAATAAAACTGTGATAAACGAATTGGAATTTTTGCAATTTCTGAATGACTTAATTGTACTTACAAAATAATTGTGACGTAATTTAGATGAGGTGCCAAAATATTTCAAAAGTATTCCTTGGCGAGACTGTTACAACAGCTCGAATTTATCACAAATATTCAATTGTGTCATTCTGAATACCGCAATTAACGCGTCGCAAATAAACAATAGCGTGGGCAAATAGTCCGGGAAATTTGGCCAATATTAGGGGCAACTGCTCCACTTTCTAGATTCTATTGCGCCAAGCCCCACGAGCCGTTCGATGCGCGTATGTCGCGCGCGTGCCTCGAAATTCACGGTTATCCTTCTAACAACGTGCCCAATCGAATTTTCGGCACGTCCGAAAGCATCGAGGCGCGGGGCACAGCAGGCACCCCGGGCAGCCAATTCGTACCTACGGAAATGCAATTTCGATCGACGGCTGCGCCCCGTCACCGCCCGTCGTAATCTAACCTACAATTCGCAGTAGGCACTGATTTTTGCTCAGCTGGGGGTCGACGCTCAGGCGAGATCTCGCAATCGGCATTCAAAACGTCAACGAGCCCCGGACAAATTGGAGAACAAGTGCCTCGAAAATTATACTTTCGACAGTCAAATTATGTTTCGTCCAGAATGACGACTCAATGAATTACATTTCGTGCAACGAATGTAGTTGTAACAGTAACACATTCATATAATATTAGGCAAAATGATATTAATGTATCACTGCACGGAAAGAATGATTTTGCTAAAGTATCTAAAAATTTAGCTAGCTACAGATTTAAAAATAATTTTCTTAGACAATTAAAATAATTGTGAAAACCCAAAAACTGATTACCAGAATGTCAAAACATTTTGCAGCATTGTCCATGCTTGAATATTCTTCATAATTATTTTGATATTTCAATGAAATTATTTTCAAAATTGTATCCAGCTAAATGTTCAGATACTTCAACAAAACCGTTTTTTCTGTGTGGTAAAGCTCGATGAAATATAAAACGTCAAAGTTTTTTCTTATTATTATCGTCAATATGAATAAAAATATTTAAACAAAAACAAGATTAAAAGTGTGGATCATAGAGATCACAAGTGTTGATAAGATCACGATTAATTTTACGCAGTAAAAAATTTTGTGTTAAATTTCAACACATTTTATACGTCCCAAACGGTCTATCCAAATTTGTCTACTAATTTAACACAAGATGAACTTGTTAGAAGATAGGTAACACATAAATATTATGTAAAACATTAACATGAAAAATATATTACTTTATTTGAAAGCAAATTGTGGAATTAAAATTTTTTTAAATAAAATTAATAGATATATAATATGTTAAATTAACACGTACATTATATTTATTAATCTTAGAATTTAAGTTTTGAAACTACATCCATTATTTTTTATGCTACTTGTTCACTCACTCATAAATTGTATTATTTTAACACTAAGAAAATTAATTGAACATTATTAAATATCAATTTAACACAAAATATTCAAATAATATAATTACATTAAGTTAAGACTTTAAGTATCTTAAAAATTTATCACAAAATTTTAACAAGGACTGGTTGTAACAGAAATAGAATAAAATGTGTTTTTACGGCGTAAGAAAATATTTGTACGAAAAATATTTAAATAAAATAAACGAGAATAAAAAATAAATAAATACGTGCAGTCGGCACGTAGAAAGAATGAGAGAGTGATTGCTTTACACGCACAACTCTCGCAAAGTTATTCTTCCAAAAGCCCTTTTTATTTCATTCTTTATTTTGTTTTGAAGGGGATAAAAAACGAAGTATGGGCGTCAGCGCGAATCTGCAATCGCTAAAACAAACCGTATCCGTAGCACGGCAATAAATATTAGTCGGCAAAGTGCCGAAGGGTGTTTCTGGCTTACATCGAGCGGCGCGGCATAGCCGGCACTAACGTCGAGGGTGAAACACGATGGGTGGCGGCGCCGGGGGTGGTCGACAGGCCCCAGAGATAAAGGGTGATTACTCGGTTAGAGAGGCGATTACAATATCTATCCCCGATCTAGTTGACCAATAGGAAATTTAGAAAAAATCCGCCCACGGGGCGTTCGAGTGGCGCATCTGTCGGGACGAGTCGCAAATTTTCCACCCGGAGGCGGGCGGGGGTAGGGGGAAGGGGGGGTGGAAGAGATCGCGCGAGCCCTTCATCGCCGTGGGGCGTGGATCGGCTTCCGAGTATCTCGGATAAATTCGATTGCGCGGTGAGAAAGTTGTGTCGCGGTTTCGCAGCTGGTCGACTCGACCAAGCTCGAGAAATGCGTAATCGCTCGTAAACCGACGTCGTGAACCTTCCCGACAGATCAATCGAGCCGTGAGGATACGATATTGCCTTAATGATCCGAGAGCTCTTTGCTTCGAGTTGCGTTTATGTCATTTTCGATCAAGCGGAGTAATTGAGGGAAACTACGTATCTAATGCTTTTACGTGAAAGCACCGTTTATTCATGATGAACTATTTTCTGCTTGAGAATTGTATAAAATTTTAACTAGCAAAGGCGCACACGTGCAAATTTCAAATTGAATCTTCTTTAGAAAAATTTAAGGACGTAGCACGATTATGACATTATTTAACTTGAAAATGAGAAATTTCTCGTACATTGAATTGAAAGAGCGTAAATAAATGACAGAGCATAATATCCCTCCAACCGATTCGAAGCAGTGATTTGTACTTTAGCAAAGCCAATTTCTATGTTAATATTTCTGTATTAATAACAGAAATTAATTGAATGATGAATAACAACAGAAACATTCTGTGTTAATAACAGATCGCAAATAGCGGGTTACGGGACTGAAATCATTATTCTAATCTTAGAATCAACGATCACGAAACTCTATGAATATCACGTAGAGGCTTCCGGTCGTTTCTGTAGTCACAGCGTTGTAGTATTACAAGCGTTACAGCCTGAAAGGCGCCTCTCTCATCGTTTCTCGGCAATCTCTCTACGCCAATGAAAAACGCGTCCTCGCTTTTTATGTAAATCAAATAATAATCGTCTTCGCGCATGGAAAGCTAGAAGTGTGTTAACGCCCAGTGTTATGCAAAGGACCGGAGTTCCTATTACTATTTACATACAATCGAATCTATCGCGCATACATTTACATACGGCGTAAATGGGTCGTCTCCGAGCAAGGCTAATGAATATATTATATAAAATATTGTGTACCGAGGGAGATAAATACTAAGTTCTCCCCGGCACACTTCTAATCGTCCGAAACGAAAGTCGTCTTCCTCAAAAGGCAATCGTCCTTCGATCTCACGGATCTCAAATTCGCTCCGTCCGCGTCCGTCGCGCCGCGCCGCTCAGATTTTCCCGCGAGATTACTCGTTCGCGAAACGTCATCGTGAAACTCCTATACAATTTCACGATCTGATCGCCGGCGAGTTACTCTGCTATTTCGTTTTCATCGTTAAATATATTGCCATCGCATTTAGAGCAGCACCTCATGCATGTACAGTATGATGCAAATTTATCAGTTCCTTTTTTCTTTTTTTTTTGTGAAACTGAATTCGCGTTAGCACAAATGGACAAATGCATATCTATCATCGCCCTTGAATTTTAATTAAACGTCTCAATCAGAGCTCAAAAGTTTCAATCTAAATACTTTTTTAAAAATAACGTCACTCGTTTTTACTCAGTTATTTACGGGAGGGATTTAATTATCAATGTAATGCATATTTAAATACGAAATTTGTCTTCTTAAGTATTAAATTCAAACGGCGAGAGAGAGAGAGAGAGAGAGAGAGAGAGAGAGAGAGAGAGAGAGAGAGAGAGAGAGAGAGAGAGAGAGAGAGAGAGAGAGAGAGAGAGAGAGAGAGCATTGACTGCAAATTCGACGAATCTATTATTAATGGGCAGGAGGCGAACCTGGGACAGCCCGGATAATTGCTGCTATCTATCAAGAGCGCAACCTGGTAATTTTAAGTAATGTCGCAAGCTAATACGAGTGCTTTGTGCCGCATGAACGTTTCTTATGTCGCACGGCAACATGGTAATTTCAATAAATTTCAATAATTTTAATTAGTATTCTCGAATAATTGTTATTGCCTGCATGCCACTATGATATTATATGATCTTATGCCGTGACGTACATTCATATGGTAACATTACACCGGCGTTGCAGGATTATAATTGCAATAATATTGCATATCTATAGACTGGTGAAATGCGTCATAATATCGCGCTCTCATTCCTCCCCGCTCTCGTGCACGTCTGAAAATATTACTTGAAAACTAAAGTTCTTAGAAACATGTAACGTTTATAAATCGCGCTATTATACAGTTTCAACATCAAGAAACTTTGCCTTCATATATTTAATAAAACGAAATCATTAGTCATCAGTGTTATATGGCTGTTAATACATTCTTCAGAGCTACTACTAGATTGCAGATTGCGATGTATAATATTTTAGTGAAAATTGTGGAGCGGCAGATCACAATTGGCCATAAAGAAAACACCCTGTCATCATCCACGATTTATTCTTCGGATCCGTCAATATATCTTTCGATCTATGAGGATCAACAAGCGGAAATGTCGAGTAGTTTAGGGGAATGAGTGTTCAGTGGATTTGTTTTCGATTGGCTTTTCCGCCGCGAGGCACCGCGCGATGGCGAGAGCGAGAGAAAACGCGAGAGAATGTGACGAGGCGACAGAAATGGGGGAGGAGAGGGGAAGGGGTTGGCATAAATATTAATATAATAGCACTGATTGCGCTAGATCGCGGGGATGCGCGAGCGTACGACACGTTGCAAATAACGCGGCGGGGAAGTGCGGCGAAGAGGGTGGCCAAACGAGTGAGCGTGCGAGAAGAGAAGCAGAGAGAGAGAGAGAGAGAGAGAGAGAGAGAGAGAGAGAGAGAAGAGCGCGGGTTGGTTATGTCGGTAGCATAGTGACATATCCGAGAGCAACAACGTGATGACGCGGGAGCGAGAGCGTAGCAGGGGTGGCAGAAGAGGGTGGAGGATCGGGAGAGGGAGACACGAAGCGCGATAAAGCGGAGAGAACGAGAGGAGAAGATAGAGAAAGAGGGAGACAAACAGATAGATAGTGACGTAGAAGGATAGAGGGCGAGAGGGAAAGAGAGGGAAAACTGTTCCACGTCGGGCGTCGGGGGCTTTTCCGGGGGCGGGGGTGGCACCACGGGCATTAAATATACACGCTGATTTGTCGTCCGCGGATTGTCACCTCTGATAGCTTTCATTTTGTTGTATATCGGTGCTCGCGCGAGCGCGCCCACGCTCTCTCGCGCCCCGCCGCGCTTTTCGACGTAATTCGGCCCGCTTGATTGACTTTTGAGCTGGCCTTTATGGCGATATCCGCCTGCTCCCCCTAATCCACCCCGCGCGGCGGTCCCCCCCTAGGACGAGGACGGCGATTTATCGGGCACCATCGCGCTCGCTCCCGTTCTGCCCCGCTTTTCGGACTGAATCCAGGTTTTGCTGGCCGAGTGCCCCTTCGTCAACCAGCGCGAATCCGGCGCCCAGGGCGCGACGTTTTCGGCGACGACACCACGGGGCAAACTGTATATATATATGGAAGAGCGTGTCAAAATGATCTCGCACGAGAGTACACGACCGGCAATGATATTCCCTGGCTTTTTCGGTAAATTTATACTCCAACTCTAACGTCAATCAGTGCAAATCCGGATTATCCGGAAAATACAATTAGCGGCGAATAATGACGGTGTAAACTATTGGTATTCGAGAGAAATTTGCGAGATTGCCCCGTCAATTTTATAGTTGTAGTCGCTACACAGAGCGCACCAAGCTCGTGTTAATTCTATAGCGATTTGTTCAACAGGCTGATGTCCATTTCTTTCTTATACAGAGGCAATATATAGAGGATAGACGAAATAATGTTGTCAACGCTTGGAAAATACACTGTTCATTTTTATTAATAAGAGCTTATTTTATTAATAACACACACCCAGTTGTCTTTAATATAGATTTTTTTCTTATATGTAATAAGATCATACAATGCTTAAATAATCACCATTGCAATGTTACACCATTCTTTTAATAGGACACTTTCAAGAAATATTGGAGGAGAAAATTTGTTTTCCACTCTACTCTTCAAAACTGCAATGACTTGATAATATTTAAGTTAAACAGTTACACAGTAGAAAGCATTAAAACCGGTTTTCGTTAAAATATGTTTCCGTTGCATTTTTAACATATACAAGTGTTAATTTAACATAATGTGATTATGTTACTTAAACATTTTTGTTAAATTGATATTTAACTTTTCTTAGCGTTAAAATAACACAATTTATGAGCGAGTAAATAAGTAACATAAAAAATGATGTAGTTTTAGCCCTTAAACGCAGCATGGCGTCTGAAAGACCCTCCTGAAAAAAACTTTACTTCCGTGCCATTTTATTCTAGTTGTTCAACCATAGCGATCGAGGGGAACCTTCAAACTTTTTTTTCCGCCTAGCCCGCACCTTCTTTCTCATTCCGTCTTTAGCAAGCGATGGAAATTTCAGGAGTATTTTCAATGATGTATTTCAGGGTAAAACCTAAAGTCTGAGATAAATGAATAAAATGTTAAATTTACTAAAGAAATATGTTTCCAAATTCTGTGTGTCAAAGTGTTATACTTTTTGTGTTAATTTTTGGTATAATAAATATTAATATTATTTTCTAACAAACTCATCTTGTGTAAAATTAATACAAAATTCGGACATGTTGGATGTATAATAAATTTAATTCCAACTGTGTACACTGATCGGATAAAATGTTAAAGTTATGGAGAAGACAATTTAAAAAAAATGTAAGAAGCAAATTTTTTCCTCTAACATTACTTGAATAATCAATTAAATAATGTTCTGACAAAAGAATAGCATGTATAACATTCTATTATACTAAAAAAATTATTTTTTTAATTGCAATCATAATATCAAAATACTATATGTAATATTGATACACGCATTATGATTGGCAATACAAAATATTTTACTTGCGCCAACCAAATTTATTATAAACAGAGAAAAATTTACAAATTCGTTTAAATCAATGCAAGCAAATTATTTGTGTAATGTTTTGCTTAATGTTTTTTGCTTATATGCACATCGCGTTTCATTTTCGAATAAATGGAAACCATAAAATGAAACAAATCAACAATTAATAAATATCGTAACATTATTTCTTTATTAAAATTACCTGATGCAGATTATTTTATGATAAAAGAATAAAAAATTGTTTATTTTTAACTTAATTTTTTTATTTCCTTAAATCCTTAATATTACTGGAAATGATAATTTGAAGTAAGATACGATTACACTGAAAAAAGTATTTTGTAAGTATCATCAAATTTGAAAATAACCTTCAGTATGTTAAAATATAAGTTGTCACAAATATAAATAAGAAAAATATTTTTGTAACAGAAACTAAATAGAAGAAATAATTTTTTGATTAAAGTAATTAAACATTTGAGTGAACTTATATATACTAATCAAATTATTTGATTAAGTCTACCAAATATTGATTATGTCAATAAATTTTTTTTTAGTGTGGTGATTATTCAGGCATTGTATGACTTTATTCCAACAAGGATAGAATCTGTATTGAAAACAGACGATGAATTAATCTCTCATAAATAAAACAAGAAGTACATTTCTTAGGCGTTCGCATTATTTTGTTGATTTCCTCTGTATATACTTTTTCGATTTAAAGATGCAAACAAAATCACAAAACGGAGGCTTCGATACGCGCGCGCATTTCAGTTAATTTCGAAATTCGCGGATCAACTTTGCAAACACGAGGTCGTTCGATGCACATAATTACAGCGACCGCAAACGAGCATTCGCTGCCATTTGCAATTCATTTACGTGCGGCCGCGTTCCTTTTCTTTTCTTTTTCCCCCTTTACCTTTTTTTCATTTCATTTCACGAACGGTAAACTCGTTCCGGATTAAATCACGCGGTTCTTATCGGCCTCGCGCGAGCCTCCATTCGTTTCCTTAGTTATCCTTATCGCGGCCTGTTTCCACGAGCCGCGCCGCGGTATATTTTATCAACAGCGCCAGTACTCACAATGATTTTGAATAATACGCGCCGGACCCCGCCGCATTTGTTGAACGTCCGAAGAATTCCGCTCGTATTGTCCGTCGCCGGAAACATCGCGCGAGCTGTTTTTTTCTTTATCCGCGCGCGAGTTTGTCTTCACGCGAGCAACGAGCCGCGCGGAAATAAATATCCTTAATTGCGCGGAAATCTTAAAGACCTTTTAAAACTCCCTCCGCGGTTCTGACAAAACTCGACCGTGCTTTCCACCGGCGAAAGTAATGATTCATCAACGTTATAATTAAGTCATCAGTCAGCCGACGATGGTTTTGTAAATTTTACATGATTGGAATTCTCACTCATATCTCTAAAATGTCTCGAGTTCTGCGCGAGTTGCTTCAGTTAGTTCCCCGTGGAAAGATCGATTCCTAATTGATCAAGGCATCCGTAGACACCCTCTATATAACTATTATGTATATTTTAGCATCACACGTCGATTACCTCACGCTTGGCACGAAATGAGAAAATCATCGCTCCTGATTAAATCGTTCGCTGGTCGATTTAATTTTGGAAGCTCCATTTTTGTTGGAGGTTTCTGATAGATATGATTATTGTATTACATATTTCAACGTGACATCCAAGTTCCATCGCAACTCCATAGAAAAATGAGAAAATCATCGGCCCTAATAAAATTAGCCCTCGAATCTATCGGCCATAATTCTGAGAACTTCGCTTTCAATCAATATTACCTGATAGTTATGACTATTGTATATTTCAGCATGACACGTCGCGATTCCTCCGTGCTTTTACGTGAATAAGAAAATCATCGCGTCTAATTAAATCGGTTCGCAAACCGAATGTAATTTCGGGTTCTGCCATTGGCACTTCTTCTAATAAACATGACTCTGCATTACTTATATATATGTATATATAAGAGATCGTGTTCCTCGGATAAGAATATAAAGACACCATTTTTTTTTGGCCACACGGAATGGCGGTTGCGAAGATAAAAGTACGATTATGCGATTGGCAAAAAACTGAACGCGCCAGATAAGATGAACGACTTGTGAATAATGCGACTGGACGCTGATGAATAACGCGAGGAACTGACATGCCGGCATTAACCCCTCCTTCCTTCTTCACGCATTTTAACCGAGACCGCGATATTAACCCTGTCGAGCCTCACAATGCTCATTACAACTAGCATATCGCAGAAATAAAGCAAGTTGCCTTCGCGAAGCCGCCACGACTCGATACGGTCGATAGAGAAACAATTTGTTTTCAAATAACACAATAAATTGAATAAATTGAATAAACTCTTTACAGTTATTTTAGGGGGAAAAGGTTTCTCACACTTAGATGCTTGTTAGCATCAGTTATTGTTAAACTGACTTTCAATTTAATAACGTGATATTACTATTTCTCGTTTAACTTATCTGATCTGCGTTTTAAAATTTATTTGGCGCGCAGTTTCGTGAACTTGAAAAATCACACAATAAATATTTACCTATTTACCGATACCGTTAATATCTATTTAATAAAATTGAATAAAATATATTCAGACACCTAAACGTCAAATTACTCGATAGTCGTAAGAGTTGTCTAATATAGATTAGCGCTAAATACTCTATATTTTCGTTAAATTTCCTTTTCTAGAACTTTAGCCGTATCGTCGATCGCAGAACACCAAGTACAAGTACCGACTCGGCTGCGTGAAATTTAATTTTCGTGCAGATCGCACGTCCCGCAGGGGATTTACGCTCGTGAAGCTTTGAACGCGGCGGCGAAACTCTTATCGCCGGCGTGTTGCGTCTATGTGAATTACGCGGCGAGTCGCTTTACGTCGCGGAGAGGCAGAGACGGCACGCGAGCACCACCGGCCACGGCGGCGGGGCGATAAGCGATTTATTGTTTTGTCATTCTACGCTCCAGATAGGGCCTGGAATGCGAACTTCATTACTTTGCCATTGTCGCGCCGAGACGACGTACAAATCGCCGTGACCCCTTGGCTGATCCACGCCGGTAATCCGCGACAACTCGTACGCCGCTAATCGTCGACCTAATCGCCGGTATACATCTCGCGTGCGGGAGAGAGACAGAAAGCTCGGTATTAAGTGATTATTTCAAACAGCGCATTGCACCGCGCTTGTCCAGACAGGAATTCGACGAAACGATTCCACAACGAGCATGTTGTGCTTTACTTACTAAAAGTGTAATCGTAAATCAGTTTGGAATTGCACAAAGTTTATTCTCTTCTGCTTTTATTAAAAAGTTTGATAATGTAGTAATATTTCATAATATTATGCTGCCACACATTTTTATTATTTGACAAGAAAAAAATAAAAAGACCATTTTCGTAAAGCACTTAAATTGAAAAAAAAATATATATACTATTTATTTTATATATAAGTCTAAATAATAAAAAAATATTTATAATATATTTTGAGGTAATTTAGACGTGAAGAAAAATATGCATGAGGAAATTGTAAAGAGAAAAAGTTAAAAAAAAAGTTGAAGAACAAAAAAAGATTAGAGATAGAAAGGAATAGTAAATCGACTAAGCAATATTATAACAATGTAATGTATAATACTTTAGAAATCTATGTTAAACGCTGAATTAGGTAAGTTAATAAAAAAATGAAAAGATGTATGGAGATAATGTTGACAGCATGAGAGCTGATGATAAATTTTAATTAGCTATTAAGTTTAATCGAGGAATATTCATTCTATTTTTTTGTGTAAATGATAATTCGGAATAATTTTTGCATTCCAATTAAAAGTTATTATCATTAACATATTGTTTATATCATTGATTGTATTGCTTTATAATTTATTAATATCTAAGGACAAATATATATAGATTTCATCAATATTTTCTGGAAAAATTGAGGAGAAACAAAGAAAATAGCAAATAGAAGAAACGCGTTAAGCAATTTATTATTATAGTATTTCTAAAAAAATATAAAGAGAAATCAATAAAACGCTTTTATATTACGGATTTTTGTTGAGATTATATATTTAAAGGTTCATAAAAAATTATTAGGAAAAAACGAATTATATCATATAATATCCATTTTATAACAATATTAAAATAAATTGTTATCATATAAAGTTATTTATATTGTATTTGCTCTCACAGAATTATTAAAAATATTTTATTTTTATTATCTCTCTCTTCGTTTATTAAATTATTTAAATATATAAATTATATCTGAAGTATTTCTCAATAAACATAAAAATAAATATTTATAGAAATATGATATAAACTTTCTGTATAAACGTTATTGTATAAACGTTAAGATAATAATTTATAAAATTTTTTAACTCAAACTTTATTAAAAAAAAAACACTAATATTATTTCAAATTTATAATATAAATTTCCATCATTTATTTTATAACATAAACGATCATCTGGGATGTTTTTTTATACCATAGTTAGTCTCAACAGATTGGTACTATGAATATATAATCATAACTTGTTTTTATTGAACAAATTGGGTCTTGGAATCTTCGAATGAAAAGTAGATGTGGATTTTACATTAGTAAAAATTTTACTGTGACATGAGCTTTCTTTTTGACGTTGGGGTGTAAAAAACACCCCAGATGACTATTCTCGAGTTAAGTTTATAGTGTAAACCAAGTCCCTTCTTGGCATAAAGCTAAGGTAAATAAATTTTATTGTACCCTATCTTATATTTAATAAAGAAAAAAAAACATATACAACATCGTACAAAGGAATTGTATTATTTATAGAGATTAAAAAAAATCGTTTATTAGTTTGCAAATTCCTATTTACGATATTCATTGGAGACACTGAATTTCAAATGCTTTTGCTACTTCAGCGCAGAGTTACTCCTGCCATTGTGCAGTATTATACCTCTTTCGGGCGCCTGTTGGCGATTGACATAATAAACGATGGTGAATTCCAATGTGAGCGAAAGTAAGTCAGTCGAGTTTTTAGCCCGAGACACATTTCGCTTCCCCACGACCCTGTTCACGGGTCTCTCTGATAATTCTAGTTCGAGAGTTAACTCGCGTAAAACAGATAGGGCAAAATGTGTGACGCGAGCGGCGGCGCGGCGACAAGAATCGACGACAATCGACGGAAGCGGAACACAAAGGGGGGCTGCTCTCTCTCACTCTCCCTCGGTGTAGGGGATCCCCTTTGCCTTCTCGCGCTGGTCTTACGCTAGCCAACGCGAGCCCGATAGCGCGATAGCGTTGCCGGTGCGCGCGGTGCCGGTTATTGGAAATAGCCCGGTCGGTCGATCTACCTCGCCGTGAAATACACACAAGTCTAGCGCGCGAGCCTACGTCATACCTTGGCGTGTGTACATTATTCATACCTATCGGTGAAAAGGGCGCCAGCCGTATTACGTATGCCGCGGGTTATTATGCCCTCTAAATGTTTAATGTGTTTGCCTTCCTTCGCCGGCCACGGACGTGGCTTTATGTTTTAGTAAGTAAATTACTGTTTTTTTTTTATTAGTCCTCTACCGCGTTTATGTTGGTTCAATCGATTCACAACTCTCTCGCTCTCTCTCTCTCTCTCTCTCTCTTTCTCGCTCTCTTCTCTCCCGCCCCCCTTGCCGCGTTCTTTCTCCCCTTTCTCTATATGCTGCGTGTGCACGTATGTCTATGCATATGTATGTGTGACTATACATGTACGTAAGTGTGCGTGTGTGTCTGCATGTGTGCGTTCGCGCGCGGGGCCGACGTGAATTTTTGTACCGGCGCGCGGCGCTCGGCGAATATTTAATCGTCCTGTCTTATTCATTTTTAGTGCGTCGTACGCGCCTTCCTCTCCCCCTCGGTACCCCTCCTCATGCCCCGAAATAAGGGCGGTCGTGCACAATGGCGTGCAATGAATTTCAAAGTTCGGTCCTCCTTTCACGGGCCCCGGCCGCACAATGGCGGAAGGAAATAGCGACGATTCGTAATTGTTTTGCAAGTGCCGTCTCGCCCGGTCTCGCTGAGGAAAAATTTCCGTGGCTCGCTCGTGAGATACGCTCTCGTAGTTATAACGATACGGCAAGCAAGCCCTCTCCCCCGCCCCTCTCTTGCAAGAGAAAGCAGGGGCTGCGAGAGGACGAAAGGACGGAAGGGGGGTGCGTAAAGTTTCTCGTCGACGCCGGAAGTTCGTTATTTACAAAATTAATATCCGACAGCTTTTCCTCGGACCTGCGTTAGTCAAAAGGGGGGAGGGGGAGGGGGAGGGTGTTACGAGATGGGTGGGTTGCGCGAACGATATAGGGAGGGGGGGGGAGGGGGTCGTTAAAACCGCGATCGCAAAAACGCGCAATGCCGAAACGCGAAGCCAAGCGGAAAGTTTGGAATTTACTGCCCCGACATATTGGCTACGAAAGCACACGAAATTAAGGCTAGTAAAACACTCGGCTGACACGTGCCCAACCCCCGTATGTCCCCCCCCCTCTTCGCGTGCCTCGCTGTCTCCTCCCCCTGCTCCATCCTCTTGCCTCGTTGTATCTCGCGAGCGAAATGTTCGACGGTCGGTTGGACTTGTCTTCCAGCGGTGGAAAAATTTTCGTGAAATATTTCCGGCGACGTACGCGAAAAAAGTCGCGGCCGTTTCCGCTAATTCGCCTGAAAGGGCGCCAAAAATGTTTGCCCAGATCTCGATACGCTGGCCAGTGTGCTCGTCCCGCGATGAAATAACGCGACACCGTGTAAACGCGATTTAATTTTTCACACGACCGTGTCGCGGAGTTTTATTTTTCGTCAGCGCCGGGCAGAAGGGCCAGGGCAGAATGCACCCTTTATTCGCGACGTACGAATGAACTCCGTTTCCGACGTACGGTCGACGAACGTCGATATTTTTGTTTGGATTTTAATATCGTGATATTTTCTATAGCAACGCCGGAAACGGACGGCGCATTTTTAACAATGAGTCGTGTTTTGCGTATAAATTTGATTTGCCGTACGTTTGAAAGTGTCATCTCTCTTTCGATATCGCCAGCATGGTACGGTCGCGCACGGTACGTAACGCGCTTTGCAAATTTAATATTATCACTCGTCGTGCAAAAACTCGCGATCAATCTATAATATCGAGAATTTCTTAAAATTTATTCTACTAATTCTGTAAAATTCCTCAATTATTCTTATCGATCCGTAGCTCCGCTACAGCGATATCGCGCGATTTTACAACGCGTAAAATAAATAAATGATGAAAATCAGCTGGAATTATTAATAATTGTATTGTCTCTAAATTGTATTAATTATAAGCCATTCCGATTTTCCGACAAACGCTTTTCATTCTGGACACGAAAACGAGGCTGATGCACGTGCCAGCGTGGAACCGATGGCGACATCTTTCAGCTACAACGCGAGCTGCATTTCTGATTCCGACGTGTGTTGCGCGGTAACCGCGGACGATCAAACTACTATCAATCGGTTCGCTATTTTCTCATCGATACAAACACATATAAATGAGAAAAAAAAAGTCACGCTCGATGTATGTGCAAAACGGACGATTGCGTATAAAATTGGTGAAATATATGACTGAGGCTAATAAAACAAATTGAAGAAAAAAAAAACCAATACGGGTATAATATTGAAGGAGAAAATAAATAAAATATCGGGCTTACCAAAACGATGAGTGAAAAAGAAGTGGGAGGTGCAAAAATGTGCGAGGAGGAGCAATGGATCGTATCTGTAACAATGGAAAAAGAAACTTCGTAAATAAAAATGCAGGGAAGTTCGGGAGGTGTATTTTGAGCGAGTAATCAACAACGTCTTATCGATCGTGGGAATGCATACGATTTATTTACAAATGTCACATATTACATTACAGCATCGTTGTAAAATGTGGGTAAGAAAAATCGCTGCGAAAGAAAGATGATATTTTTGTAGCCTCGTAGATCTGTATTTAAAATTGTTCTTCTATTTAAAAAAAATAATGGATATTAGGTATAAGGAAACCAGGGAAAAAATTTTTCATATATAATTATGTATCAAATATGTCCATATATAATTATACAATTATATATAATTACATATTTACATATTCATTCGGCACGCGTTCATGAATATATAATAAATGAATATATAACTATATATTTCTATAATCCAGATAACTATATATACATGAATATAATTATATATATTTATAATAGACGTTTCGTAAGTAAATTAACTTTCGTTGCTACATTTAAAAATAAAAAAAAAAAAAATTGCCGCATTTTCACTTTCTACTAATAAAACTAGTAAAAATCTGAAACGTATACATATATATTTCGTGCTTGTATCAATAAATTCAAGATATTTACTTAAATTTTATAAAAAAGTAATCCCCCCTTCCTGAATTTTCCAAAAATTTTATTCAAAATTAGTGCGGATTTAGAGAATAGTTTTCAATGCAGCTTTGCAATGTTATAAATTTATTTTACTGTGTGTATTTATTATCTTTTGCTTCATAATCATAAAAAGAATCCACTTGAGTTTTGAATATTAAATTTGAGAAAATAAAAACCAACGATCAAATATGGTATATAACAATTTGTCCGCAATGTATAGATCTAACTTACAAAAAATATATTCAAAAGATGATTAAAAACATAATGCCCAATTTAGATAAATGATGTTATTTTGTACTGTCATTGATTTTTTTTATAAAAACTCATGAATCACAAATGAACGTAAATACCATATTTATTGTTAATCGATATTGTATATCAAGAAAAAATAATCAAAAAACAATTTTATAAGAAAAAAAAATTAAGCTTAAAAGTTCCCAAAAATTTAATTTAACATTCTCATGATTTTCAAAGATAAAAAATTAATTCCCTGAAAATTCCTGATTTTTTATTTGCTAGTAAACACTCTATCCAAATTTATCGAAAATATAAGGAAATCCTATCTCTAGCTTTGAATAATGAAAAGTCATACGATTTTTGTTATATCTTTTAACACGGGAATTATTGCCATCTTCTAAATAATAAGAAATTTTAATTACACGTAATAAAATGCGACGTTGCTACGTTTTTATTATGATGACGTCATATAATATTTAAAGGAAATCGTACATATTTATAAATTTACATTTCATACTTGTACGAAAATAGCACGGTAAAATTTTTGTATTTTTATTATCAAATTTCTAAACTCCATACTTCGTGATATGTAAATACAATTTTTTAAAATTCTCGTATTTTATTTGCAATGGAAAATTACTTAAAACTTTTCTTTTCATAAAACTTTTAGAAAGTTAATTAAAGAAAACTATACAATTAATAAAAAAATATTTAGGGATGATTATATATTAATCATTAGCATTTTCAAAATTTGATTAAATTCTATATTGTGTGAAAACTTAGAGAACTTGTTTAAGTTAAAAACGTGCCAAACAATTTTTTTCTACGTATACAATTAATTATTTCTATCAATGTGGATTAACTTAAATTTTGATTTAATTTACTCTTTATCTTTTTCCAGGATTGGATAATTAATATTTTTTGCAACTTTAAATTAAAGTTAAATAAATTAAATTTTAATATTAAAATTTAATTTATTTTATTATTTACGCTATAAGTTTCACGAATAAAAAACTAATTCTGTTGAAAGTTGCGTTAAGATTAAATTGATTTTGATTAAATTAAAAATTAATTTTGTAAAATATTATTTATCTCCAATTAAAATGCTATAACTTTTTAAAATTAAATTATTAAATTATAAAACAATTACTACATTCTGAAATAAAAACATTAATTTTTATTTCGGATTGTTTTACAATTTTTCCTATACATAGGTAAATTTTTAATTTTGCAAAAATTTAATAAGTTTAACTTTTACGTGTTCTAAAATAGCTGAAAGTTAAAAATTAATTCATCTAAAATTGACTGTGTTAAAAGTTATTAACTTTTTAATTTTATTATTTTATTTATATTATATATATATATATATATATATATATATATATATATATATATATATAAACTTTCTAACTGGTTGCTGCCTTGCCCTATTCTTTTCTAATTTTTAAAAACTAGGAAAAGATAAAAATTAAATTAAGCCAAAATTAAACTTAACCTACATTACTGAAAATGAATATAAGCTACATAACAAATAAATATACACATACATACACACACACATATACACACATACACACACAGCAGCAGACAGACAAAATTCATAAAAATAGATATCTCACGTTAAAAAAGTCAAAGTACTTTTTTAACGTGAGATGTTATCACACTCCTTCGTGACTCATATATACCCACCATCTTGATTTATTCAGTGTATGTAAAAAAAAATCATTAAAATTTAATATTTACTAGGTTTTAATTAATGACTTTCAAACGTAGATGATAATATCTTAAGGACATTAATATGAATAGAATAACGAACGATTACATCGACCAATCGTTCCTTCGCCGTATAGGTTATTCAGATGAAAAAGAAACAAGAAACAAAAGTCGGTTTCTCGCATGAAAATGTTGTAATCGCGAAATCGCGAAATCGCCGAGAGACGCGCTTTTCGAGATCAAAACAACCACAGAACCGGCGATTAGATTTCTCTTACACAAAGACTTCTCCGGTATCTCGACAATCTTTGTTCCGCAGAAATTGTTCTAGATGCGGCCCTGTGCCTCGGACTGGCGACCGATCCTCTCGGGAACGTCGCGTCGCGGCGCGGCGTGACGTTTCGTCGTCGTCGTCGTCGCTGCCGCCGCCGCCGCCGCCGCCGTCGCGCGCTCACTCACACGCATTCTTCCGCTCGTTCACTCATGCACCCATACATGGTTGCGGTCGTGCGCACGCGCGCGCATCGCGACGCAACCACTTGTGGATCGCCCGGTCGCGCGTCGACGTGCCGCGTCGGTGGATCGCCACGATTTCTCCGCTGTCGGCGTCCATCCGGACCGGCGACGACGACGACGACGAGACGACGACGATGAACGGGCATCGCACGCGCGCCAGAAATATTCGCGAAAATCAGCGGTGGCGGCGGCGGCGCGCGCGCGCGTGTGTGTATGTCAAACGCACGCCATGTCAAACGCGCACGGCGGGTTCGCGCGACGGAAAGTAGAGTGAAACCGGCGGGCTTACCGAAACTTGGGGGACCGGCACGGATCGGCGGGTCGTATGAAGCGGCGCAGCGCGATTCGCCGCGCGAGAACTCCGCGGGAAATCAAACGAGAGGTACGCCCCGCGGGTGGCGTGCGGCGAGACGTTTCGCGTACAGACAACTGCATGTACACACTGCGACGGTGGCGCCGCGACGCGACGCGACGCGGCGCGGCGCGGCGCCGTCGTCGTCGCGATGCCGAGATTCGGAACGTCTCGAGTCGCTCTCGTCCCCTCTCCCTTCGTCTCGTCGCTCTTCGCCGTCTCGAGAATTCAACAGTTATGCACAATTTTCTGTTTTTGCGAATAACGCGCGCGAAACTACCGTTTCCCAGAAGTCTCGCTTGCCCATCGCTTAAATATCGAGCGGATATTTTTACATTTTCATTCATGAAATGAAAAAAAATAAGTTGATAGACAATAACTTTCACGATGGGTGGCGAGGGACGATAAGTAGACGAGAGATTATATCCAATGGATATCCGATGAAATTTCGATCCTTGTCAAGACAATATAAGGCTGATTCGATCAGATAAAATTAAATAATTTAAGTCATCGAGGTATTAATTCAATTAATCTAATGCGATATTGTTTATTATCGGCCAACGTTGTGTTAACTTTGGTTTTATAAAATATTAATAGATGGCGCCACATACCTGATACGATAGCTCGTTTGTATATTTTCGTGAAGCTCGATTCGAGACGTGGCTTGAATCCCGATGATAATCGAATTCAAACACATGGACATTGTTTTTAATAAACAAACTATTAATTTTTAAACGCACCTTCCGGTCTAACTAACCATTCTGCATTTATAGGCATGTTCCTGAGCTTTCAAAAATCAATTTTTTTTTTACATTTTTTTAATAGTTTGAAACTTTTTGAATACCGAGAGAGATCAAATTAATGGTAAAAGACTTGCAAAAGTTTCTATAAACTGCAACGCGTTTTTTAAGTAAACATTTTTGAAACGAAAACTTATCTACACAATTGGAAAATTATTAAATTTTACATCTATTTATCTTGTGTGAAAAAGCAATATAAATGTTATGTAAAAAATTTACAAAAAATGCAACTCCAATATAAGAAACAGAGTGTGAAACATGGAAAAAAATTTTTATATATAATGATTACATATAATTACATATAAATTATTTTTTCCTGAGAAACGTTTATTTTTAGTAAAATTAATATTTATAATACTTATATTGGTAAAGTTTTAATCATTTGCCTTTGAATGTATGCTTTAAAACTACATTATTTTCATTTTATTTATTTATTTACTCATAAATTATGCTATTTTTACACTAAGAAATGTTGAATTTTAATTTCACATAAAATAGCAGATAACATAATTGCACTATGTTAAATTAACTTTTGGGTAGGTATGTTAAAGTTCAACGCAAAAGTTTTAACAAGAATCGATTTCAAAATAAGTATAAAATGCATTTTACTGTGTAATTTTAATTTAGTTTACTCAAAATTTTCAAAAGTTATTCAGTTATGTTCCTTTGTTTAATGTACAATCGAATATGCGATTTTATTTTTTAAACGGTTTTGAACAATTTACGTATTTTTGTATTGAGCTTATAAACGAAAGTATTAATTTAAATTTAAATATTGTACTTTCATTCTGAACAATTTAATTAATTCTATTTTATTTTGCGTCCCTATATTCGAAAATTTTTATGTTCTTTGCTGAAGCTTTGTGAATGTAGAACACATTTCGCTCTAATTATTTATTGATCAATCGGCTAATTCTATTTTACCTTGAAACCGTATTTCCTCAAATTTTTATATTTTTTATTAGAAGTTTGCCATAATGTCCTTGTAATTATTACATTAATCGATCACGCAGTTTTGAGTGCATTACTTATTCAATTGATAGTTTTATGTTAAAACTCTTAAACGAAATTATTAATCCACATTTCATTCAAACATCCTATGTTTAAAAAATACAGTTTATTACCCTCTTACTCTGTATCTATACTTTTATAATTTCTGTATTTTTTGTTGATGCATTGGATATAAAGGGCACGTTCTGCTCTAATTATCGCACTAATCGATCACGCGGTTTTGAATATACAGTCATTGGTTTAATTAACATTTTTGTATACTGTGACCTGGGAAAAGTTTTTCATATATAATTATATAAAATTATACACAATAATTACATATATCGTCATATGTGTATAATTATATAATAATTATACATAATCCTATACATATAATTATAATTATATATATAATATGCGGCCTGCGTGGGCCGCGTATTATATGTATAATTATATATATAAATTTCTTTCCCGGGAACTTATTCTTTATAAATGTATATTGCATATATTGTAAAAGTTAATCCATTTCTCCATTATAAATGTAATTTGTTCTTTTCCACCAATGTCAATTTTAACTTTGATCTTGGTTTAATTTCAACTTCTCCTAGCTTTAAAAGTTAGAAAAAGACAAAGAATAAATTATTGTAAGTCTCTTTACCTCAGTTAGATTACTGAAACAATTATAATATATGTATCATCAAACAATATAGAAGGTAAGACTTCTTCAAATCAATCAATAAAAGATATGTGCAATGCCAATAAACCGTCATGGTTGATAGTATGTAAATTATAATCAAAGAATAAATTAAACTGAGATTAAAGTTATTCTACATTAGTGGAGAGTTGGACATTAGCAAATTCTAAACGTAAATTTATTTATAATTATCAGAGTTAAGTAAGTTAATATATATTTTTAACTAAATTAAATTAAAACTAATAGCTTATAAAAATAATTTAATTACGTTAGAAGTTACACAAGCAAATAATAATTTAGTTAAAAGTTACGTTAAGATTAAATTAAAAGTTAATTTTAAAAAGTATTATTTATATTAAATTAGAAATTCGTAATTTTTTACATTTGAATTACTCAAAACAATTTATAATATAGATTATCAAACGAATTTCATATTTTATTTATAAAATGAGTTTACCTATACAAAATGGCAAAGGATTATTTTTTTATTATAATCTTTGTTATTAATAAATAAGTTTATATCTCAAAAAAAAGCAATAAATTAAAGTTTAGATGTTGCAAAAACAACTACTTTAAGTTAAAAATTATATGTTTCAAAATTAACTAAGTTAAATTAAAAGTTATTAATTTTTTAACTTTATTCCATAACTTTGAACTGTTTAACCAATTAATATCCAACCCTGATAATTACAAATTGTGCTCGAATCAAGAGCATCTGAAAAGCAGTGCGGCACCCAAAAATGTATAGACTCGAGATGGCCATGTGATCTCTCGACCAACGCCGTCCCTGTGTGAACACGGAGATAGGGTCGAGTTTCGACGAGAATCGTCCGTCTCTTTTCGCGGCCCACGCAGGCCGCAGGCGGAGCGAGATGGAGTAACGAGGCTGTCGGGCGAGTCGGAAACGGAGCAGAGGCCGACGAAGGGTGCGCGGAGCGCATTGTTCGTGGCGCCTTTCAACATGGCACCGGTGCCGCTGCGTTGGAAAAACGCAAGAGACGTGCGAGCCTCGTCGGGGGTGCACTAGTGCCAGATAAATCGTCCACGGGGAAGAGGAGGCTCCCTCGACCGCGAACGCGTGAGAGTGCGTCCTCGGAGAGCGCGTCGAGTTTCGAAGCGGATCTCGTACGGATCGAGAACGCAAAAGAGAGAGAGAGAGAGAGAAAGAGAGAAAGAAAAGAGAGGATAGAGAGCCATGTCGAGAAGTCGCACGGGGCAGGGACGGCAGGCCAATCCGGTGGCGGTCATCCTACCCCGTGTCGAGTGACAGGCTGCTTACGTAACGGATTATTCTCGCTATGATAACGACACTCCGGTCGGCGCGAACGCGACACGTCGACGCGAGGAAGTGGCATCAGCAACAGCAGCAGCAGCGGCGGAGCAGCATCATCGCCGGGAAGACCGTCGACGCGGCGGCGACGGCGCAGCGCGCGACCCCGACAGAAATACGCCGACCCGGATCCCGCTATCGTCGTCTCTGATATCCGTCGCTTAAACGGACGCCGAGCGTCGCGACGCCTACGCCACGTCGTCGTCGTCGTTGTCGTCGTCGCCGCCGCCTCGGGAGAAACACGTCTGACCGGGGTGCCGAGTGCGAATTATGACCGCAGCGATCGTCATGGAAAACTGGGACCCTGGTAAGTCCGATGGGCGACAGCAGAAGAAACGATGATTTCGCTGGCCACCTTCGGCTCCGTGTAACACGAATCGAGAGCGTCCTCGAGAGGGTGCTTCACGTGCTTCGCTATCGTACCTCGCGCGAGCGGCGAGGGTGATTTCGACGAGGCTGACCATTGTGGTGGCGTGTGTCGAGAGATAAGGCCTGCCCGTTGTTTCCCGTGCGAGAAAAGAGAATTATTGGAGCAAGTTGCGGGGCACATAATCCGATACGTGACTGAATACTCTTCAAAGACGTATTAATAAAACGTTGTGCGTCGGGCGCGAGCGTTGTACGTTATAAATATAGAGCGAGAATAAGAGAGAAAGAGAGTAAATAAAGGCGACTGTACGAGCAATAACTAGGTGTTCTGATCAAATCCCGACGTGCGTCTTATTCAGTGGATATTCCAATCGCGACCGCACGTTTCCGCGTGTGCTCCAATTTACTGAATGAAAAGGGGTCTCGGGCCAAGTCGGCCGCGTTTGAAAATTAATTCGATATCGATCGGCGCGCAAATGCTGTGAGCAATCAATCTTTAAATTAAAATAATCGATTAAAATAAGGATTTGCAGAAGGGAGACAGAGTTCATTACACCGCTTCCAATTTTAGTACTTCTACGTTTAAATATGGAGAACATAATTAGCATCTTTCGACTCTAATAATAAACGCTTATACTTCACGTCAAAGCTTACGTAAAGCGAAAGATGATAAAAAAAAGTAATGGACGATTTGAAACGAGCAAGTAAAAAGTTGTGCTTCAGAGTTGTGCTCCACTTTTAATTCATTTTACAAACCATCCAGTCGACACCGAGCATCAGTTATATTATATCTATGTTAAAATTTCGCGCTCGACAATGTAAATATAATATAAGACACGTTATTATAGTACATTTATATTATTGAGTAAAATTTTTAACATAGATATAATGTGACTGATGGTCAGTGTCGACTGGACATCTCATTCGAAGATCGAGTTTAACTCCAAAGCGTGTTTATATTTTTTGTTGGTCGAATACTTACATAGTTTTTCGAATCTCATTTGTTCGCTTCTTCCAGCATTGTCCAAGTTGCTGAACTCGCTGCAGGAGAACAAGACGGAAATACCCAGCTGCACCGAGGAGGAATTTGGGTTTCTCAGCGAGCTGCTGCAGTCCAAGGAACTGAACGCTCTGGTGAATGTTCATAATAAAATTCTGAACAATCTCAAGAATGACAAGTTCTTCCCCGTACTTTCGAACTCGATGGACATCAACGCCGATATCCTTAATCTGTTGAAGTCCAAAATGCACATCTCGTCTGAATTTAAGGAGCTGTTCTATCTGCTGCAGAAACCCCACCTTCAGGTAATGACAGTGATAAGTGTAAATATACTTTGCACGATAAGCTGTTTGATTCCTCATCTTACAAATATGAAAAGGAATTGACAAATAGAAGCAATGTTCCATGTTTCATTTTGCTACAAGAGAGAAAAAAGTTTGTTAAATAAACATGTATGATGTGTTGTTTTCTCTAAAGAAATCTGTCACTCTGAAGAATCATTCAGCAAGCTGAATGTTGTCAAAGTGATATTTTTTTATCACTAAAATGACGACAGTATCATTAGCTTGCTAATGCTGGATGATTCTTTTACAAACAACGATACGTATATGCAGGTTTGGGAAAGTTACTCTGTGATTAGTTACAATTACAGTATTTTTCTTTCAAAACATAATTAGTTATTATTACAAGTTACCGACTCTGAAAAATAACATATTACAGTTACAGTTGCTTAAAAAATAACTAGTCATTACTTTTTAATCACATAATTTTTAATTATTTTTTTTAATTTTTTTTAATGTTTATGCACTGATATTTTAAATAAAAAATTCTTACATTTCCAAATTATTAAATTATTGTACTTATTACTTTAAATACTTAGTCATGTGCTATATTATTTTGTGCATAATAAATTACAGTTATTTTAAAAAACTTAGAATTATTGATATATTAACTCAATTAATAACGCATAATGTAGATATTTATATATGTAAATATAACATTCAAAAAAGTATTTAATTTTAAGACTAAAATGTTTTATTTCTATCTTCGATTTTTAAATACTTAAATAAAATGTTTTAATTTTAAACTGTGTTTAAATTTAAAACGTTAAAATGTTCAAAGCTAAAATCTTTGAAAACTTTAAATATTTAAACATTTAAAATATTTTTAAGTATTTAAAAGGCTGAGGTAAAAATAAACCATTTTAATGTCTTAAAATTAAATACTTTCTTTTTGAACGTATTTGGAGTATATTATCAAAATTATGGGATCAATATTTTTTAGCTGAAAAATTCGTTAAATTCAAAATTTGCGATAAAATTATTGTAAACCAATGGTTCAGAGCTTGCTATAAAGACTAAAGTCTCAACTTTAATGTTTACATGACAGCTATTTTCGAAGATGATCTACTACTTCAATCTGCTGAACGTAATCTATTATGGTGATGAATAACTTTAAAATATGTAAAATAACTATAAAAGTAACTGCTAAATTAGTTAGTTGCCAAAAAATTATAACAAAATTAGTTATAGATAGAAAGAGTAGCTTTGTTACAAATAACCATTTACTTTGCAACTCTTTCTCTCTCAGCAAAATAAAATTGTAATATTTTTTTGTCATTTTTTTTCTATTTGATATTTAATGATTCTCTAAACAAATTAGTATTTTTGAGAATTTATTCCAATGATTTTGTCCGTTAAAGGGTCTCCTCTGCGCTCACGATGCGGTGGCGCAAAAGGACTACCATCCAAGGCTGCCGGAGATCCCGTTGGAGGTGGACGAGGATGAGGAAACGGTGAAGATCGTCCAGCTGGTGAAATCAAACGAGCCCCTGGTACGTCAGATCGATCGTTGAGGTCGGCATTTGCAATAACGGTGTCTTTTCGAGCGTCTTTCATTCGATTAACCCAAGAGTGTGAGCAAAAGCGTAAGAGGGAGAGGAAGCTTAATTGTTGATCGAGTAGTAGCCTCCGAGTGTACGCGTTTACGTTTTTGAAGAAGCTGTAGGGTAAAAAAAGGGGGGAAATTGTCGAAAGTAGATTACCTTTTTTTTGCCAGAGCGTTAAAGATTCGTTTTTCCGCCCATACATGGTTGTACGTATACGCGTCGACTTGCATGAGACGCGAAAAACGCTCAGTATCGACGTAGGTAAGCGAGTCACGTATCTGCGTAGCTTGTAACTTGGATACTGTATGAAAATATTCTCCGAGAAAGAAAGAGAGTAACGAAAGTAGCCTCACGAGTGCGAAGAAAAAAGTTAACCAAGTAATCACGTGTTTCTTTCATCGTCAAACTTGCTTCGAAGGGCGAGGCCGGCGTTGAACCGATCGTGGTAAGTCGCCTGTTGCCATATAACATGTGCTGAGCACTTGTGATGAACACCTGACTTAACGTCGTACGAAACTGTACCTTGGCCATCATTCTTTTCGTTTCGCCGCCCGCTTCAGCGTGAGGATCGAAACCGGTGGAATTTCGTCGCGCGCAGTTTCCGTTGCTGTTGCAAGACGGACGTGGAACGGCAGCGAAAATTACGGCCAGCATCCAGAAGGATTAATTTCAAAATCAGTCAGAATTACACCGATTTCAATCCCTGCTTTAGCATAGATCTCTCTAATCAGTCCCTTCCTCGTTATCGTGCTGCGATCACAGAATATAAATTCAGCTGTAAATGAAGCGTTATCCTTTCCCTCCCTGTACAAGTTTGTTGATTTTGCTGTTTGCCTCTGTTGCGTCCATTGCATACGTTTTGTTTGAGTTGTTCTTTTACGTTTTGTTGCCTTGTAAATAAAATCTGTTGTATCACTGTATTTGTGCTGTTATTGTCCCGCATGACTATATTTTAAGTGCCGCGAAGTGCAGTTACCTTTTGGCGAACACTCGGCTTGAAAAAAATACGCTCAAATTATTTATATATTCTGCATAAATTTAATCTAGATGCTTAAAATTCCAGAGAAAAATCCAAATATTAATTGTAATATTTTTTTCTTCGTGCGATATAATTAAATGGCATTATAGATAACTGCATTTCGCTATTTATATGTTTTTCGAGATGCGTTTCAATTTTTGTTACATTTATTTTGCTAATCTTTCAAGATGTCCCCACTTCCGTTTATCTAAAAAAAAGTACAAAGATAAGAAAACACTCTAAGCAACATGAAACTCCAAAGGACATTTAAAAGACTCGTTACAGATAATTGATAATTGAAAGGTTAAACATTTTAAACATCTTCACATTTCTTTTGGACATTCATGTTATCGGCGGCGGCGCGCAACGCTCGTTTATTTTCATGTTGCGTATTTTCGATGATTTCGAACAATCACGTGGCACGGAAATTGCTGGGCGCGGCCGCCGATCTTGCAGTTAGCACCGCGTTCCGCGTCTACCTTTCCACAAGAACGTCTTTTTTATTTTATTCATTTTTTTGAGAATAAGCAAGAGAAGGCGCTCCCTAGTACGCGTTCGCGCGCGAGATGCCACGCAATGACAATACTAGACTTTACACCTTGACATTAGGGGGCGACCATCAAAACCTGCGAGGAGACCGGCAAGATCGTGATCGCGCGGATAATGCACGGCGGAGCGGCTGACCGGTCCGGTCTTATCCACGTTGGCGACGAAGTCATCGAGGTCAACGGTATCAGCGTCGAGGGAAAGACACCCAGTTTTGTTCTACATATTTTGGTAGACTAGACATTTTCTTCAGCTCATTACTAGCAAATGTCGCAAATAAAAGTGCAGTAACAAAGCATGATTATTTTATCTAAATTTTTAAGGCCACGAGTCAAATTATTGTAGAATCTGTAGTATGGAAATTCATAAAAATTTAAATTACTGTCATACTAATTTTTTATTTTATAAATTAATATATATTGGAATTAGTACTTGAGTAAAAATTTATACACATTTTAGGATTAAACATTTTGTTACTGATATGATAAGATATATTGCATAGCTTAAATTTCTTTCAACCCTTTCGAGATGGTTATATTAAATAGATGGTACACATGTGTACCAAAAGTCTCGAAAGGATTAAATAGACAAATCGCTTGTTAAAAACGTTTAATTTACGTGAATTTTGATCTTTTTTCAGCAAAATTCAGAAGGGACAATCACTTTTAAAATAGTGCCCGCGGACAGCAAAAGTGGAGTCAGAGAGAGCAAGGTAGAAAATTTGAGTCGCAATAACAATAGTGATCTGAAATCTTTATGATACAACACTGCATTAAATGTGTATTTAGGTTCGCGTGAAGGCACATTTTTCGTATGTAGCGGCCGACGATCCTTACATTCCGTGTAAGGAAGCCGGATTAGACTTTGTCAAGGGTGACGTCCTGCATATTGTCAGTCAAGATGACGCTTATTGGTAAGTGTATTATTAGTACTTATAATATATATAGGGCAACAGGTAGAAGAAAATTTAAGGAATGATTCTAAATCTTATTTTATAAAAATAAGATAAAAATCAATAATAACAAAATTGCGATTAAAGCTTTTCGTTTTTTATTAATTATAAATATTTAAATATTCACATGCTTTAGGATTTTTTTGCAAACAATTGAAAATTTATAATTAAAAGAGAAGTCTTAATCACAATTTTATTATTCTAGATTTTCATTTTATTTTATCATCAAGAATCACTCTGTTGTCGAACTCTCTGTATAACCGGAATATGTTTACGGTGAATTACAATGATGCTGGTTTCAAATATAGGTGGCAAGCCAGGAGAGAAGGCGATCGAAATATGAGGGCAGGTTTAATCCCCAGCAGAGCTCTTCAAGAACGCAGGATCCTTCTCGAAAGGAAGGAAAAGGAGAAGTCAGACGAAGACAATATAAGTACGTCAATCGGTTTGCTTGTCCGGTTAAACAACCTGCTTGTTTTCGCAATCGTTCATCTCTTTGAGTCATGTAACATCGAGTGTTCCTCATGTTTTTAAATGTTTATTGTTTAGCAGCAGATTTATATCGATCAATGTTGCACGAAATCCGCAGTTACCGAAGTAGATACTCGGAGTATATTGACAGAATTCAATTGCGCATTCAATCATTTTGTACATATTTCTACTAGGGACTTAATTTAAAATTCTTAAAAATACTTAATAAACTAGAAAGATGCTAGGATTAAATGCCAATATGCTCCGTTTCAAGGCTCTGTTACAAGGCTGATGTCGTTAAGAAAGCTAATATTGGCGTGAAAGTAGCGATGCTGCGTAATACCTAAATTGTTCGTTAATGACCACCTCAAGTGTACTTTAGGGTCAGTCGGTTGTGTGCGCGGCATAAAATTTGCGTCCGAGGTGGTTATCCGTTAATTCGGTAAGCTGATCTCGGCTGCGCTTCTTTAACGAATGAATGGCCTGACGACCTAACCGTCGGTTAGGCATATGTTCTGTTCCAGTGCCTTTGCCCGCATTGTGCCCCCGTCCCAGTACCTCTTTGCACGCCTCGCCTACAAAGTGCAACTTGCAGGGAACTAAAACTAAAAAAATCATGTATGACGCTGCAGAGAACGATGACTTCGATCGGGAAGAAGTACCGACTTACGAAGAGGTCGCGAAACTCTACCCTAGGCCAGGTCTGTACCGGCCGGTGGTTCTCATCGGGCCACCGGGGGTTGGCAGGAACGAGCTGAAGAGGCGGCTCATGGAGTCCGACACCGAAAAGTATAGGACTCCTGTTCCTTGTAAGTTTATCAAGAAGCTCATTACTGTTTCTTGGTAATCGAGATAGGAAGAAAGAGCTTCAAAAAAGTAATTTTATAAATATATAGTGACTGTGAACTAAAAACGGAAAAATTATTGTATCCAATAAATCTAAAGAATGCCAGTATATAATAATAAAAGAGTTATTAAATTAATGGTCGATAAAATACTAGAAAAAGTAATTTGCAAAATAAAAGAATAAAAGTGTATAGTACATTTAACAAAAAAGTTTAAGTAATTTACAAGTAGTTAAAAATATAAAAAGAAAGATAACACAATAGTAGAAAAGTTTTTAATTAATTTATCAATTTAATATTCTTTTTAAACGAAGCAATTCTATTATCGTGTACGTCTAGATACGTCTAGGCCACCGCGACCAGGAGAAGTAGACGGCAAGGAGTATCATTTCGTAACTCGGGAGAAAATGCAGGAGGACATCGAGACAGGGAAATTCATCGAATACGGCGAGTACAAGGGGAATTTATATGGCACCACTTCCGAAAGCGTCACCTCGTTAGTGAACGTCGGATATGTGTGCCTCCTGAATCCTCACTATCAAGCCCTCAAGATGCTAAGGACGCCGCAATTGAGGCCGTACGTCATATATGTGAAACCGCCGACGTTTGAGGTACTGAAGGAAACCAGAAATGAGGCCCGAGCAAGGTCGACCTTCGACGAAAACAATTCTCGAGGCTTCACGGTAAGTTAAAAGTTTTATATTTACACCGAATGGCCAAAAATTACTGCCATGTTAAAAATAGGTCTTATTACTATTTCTAAAATTTTCAATTTATTATAAATAGTGTATACATATTTTATAAATATCTTATGCTGTTTGGGTGGTTAAAAATACGATAACAAATATGAGTCAATTATTTTTCTACTGATTGCGAGTTTCAATAAATTAAACAGTTGAGAATTATATTTTCTCATCAATTGTTTCTTTACGTTTTATTTTAGGACGATGAATTCCATGAGATCCTGTTAAGCGCGGAAAGAATAGAGTTCCTGTATTCTCACCTTTTCGACGAGGTGATTGTGAACGCTGATCTTTCCACGGCATTCGAGCAACTAGTCAACGCGATCCATCGAGTGGTGTCCGAGCCGCTTTGGGTACCAGCCTCGTGGGTTCAGTAAAATGACAGTCTTAAAGGTGGAACAAAAACGCCCGGAAAAAATAGCGGAAAAGAGAAAGGGGTCTCGTTGAGACTGTTCGTCACACGGTTTGACAAGACTGAGCGTTTCTTGCAATATTTTCTCGCTCGACGACACTTTAGCTCTGCTTCCGCGCAGAACATTTCCCCGAAGAACGCGTCTCGTACTTCTCTCGTCTCACCGAATTGCAATTTACCACCTAGAACGTTATTGCGCCTTTACACTCGTAGAAATTTCGTACCTCGAACGTTCGTGAGTCTTTGTCCGTTTTGAAAACGAATTAAATGAAATTTTCTATTATAGGATGCGCCGTCGTGCGCGTTCGCCGTCAGTCGATCGTTGACGATTCGTCGATCGCGAATGGAACGCGACGCGCTTCTCCTCGACTAGATTAAATAGCTAAATATGAAATGTTGAAGTAATATCTCGAAGATACGCTCCAAGTGATTCAAAATCGTCCAAATCCTACAGCTCTCGTTTACCGGGTAACTATCAGCCGTTTTCAGCGATTCACTCCGCGCATTCTTAATCTTAGATTCCCTTACTGCCAGAAGCTTCACCAGCGGCGGGAGAGCTCAGTATCGCGCGATACAACTTATCTGATGTCGTCGCGAATCTCTTCTGCACGTCCTATCGACACGTTCGTGAAATTCCAGTTTTGAGAAATCTTGCATACCTTGGGATCAACGCTCATGAAATGGTACCTCGTGTAGAAGTTGTTTTGAAAGCTTTAAAGCTTTAAACCAAAGCCGGGAGAATCACTATCGTGGACGATCTTTGATCTCGATTGTTGTTAATTGTTGCCAAATAAGTATTGTACCTAGAAAGCGACCGAAACGATCGCTCCACTGTACTTACTGTATTTTCCACTCGGTCAGCATTATCACGATATATTGCTATTTTATTTTATTCTTTTCCATGACAAAATAGGATGCCAATGAAAAGAAGAAGCTGTACGCTCTTTCGAGTTGACGTTGCATAACTCACCTTTGATGTAAACTCTGCATGTTATCGAAATATATGATTAAACTTTGAATGTGTAATTGAGATAACCCTGTCCCATTTTTTGTTCTAAATATAATCTGATATAAAGAAGAGAATTTAATTAATGTTAATTCACGCGATGCCGTGTACGTCTAACGTAATGTACCATATGTAACACTGATAACAAGCTGTCGTCATTAGTCATTTTATATAATTAATGTCATGTTACTTGTTTATTAAGATAATATAATAATGACGTCGTTTCTTTATCAGTTAATGACATCCGTATTTTATTCTTTCTACGATGTATTTGCAACGTCATCCCAATTACTAATTATTAACTTCAAACGGTTGACTAATTGATGATGTTAATATCTTTTCATTGTATTTGCGTCATTTTATTCTATTTATTTAATTTTGAATAAATATAAAAATTAATTTAGTTCCGAAGGAAATTGATTCTAATTTTGTTCTTATAACAACATTAGAATAAAAAGTTTATGATTTTATAATTAGTTATACTGTGTAAAAATTAGTAAAAACTATTCTTTATTCATTTATGAAAAAAATGTTAACTATACATATTTATATATCTTCTTGGCAACATCCATTGAACTGATCTGTCATAAAGCTCTATTAAAATATTCAACAAATATTTATGGATTGCTTGTAGTTTAATTTTCTATAGTCAATTAATGTTGATGGTGGTCTTCACCTGAATAGGTAACCACTTGAGAAAAATTTAGGTAACAAAGTGTCATCCATCTAATGACATAATACGTTATTTTTTTCGTAGTATTAAAAGTGTAATTTTTATACACTAACGTCTTAAAATGTAAAAATGACATGTTTTTAGAATTTAAATAGAAATATTTATTTAAAGGATGCATTCATGAAAAATACTATTTTAAATAACTATTTTCTGTAGTAAATATAAAACAGTAAATAATATTAAACATGTATACATTTACTCAAATTACAATATTTATTTTACATTTCAATATGTTATGGATAAATAAGTTTTCTTTATCTTCTATTTTTTATTTATTATTTTACTATTTTTTATTTCTTGACAGTACAAAACGGAAAACATAAAAATAAAACAGCACATAGATATATAGACGTAATTTAATTTTTGTAAATACATTTTAAAATTAATTTACTTTGTCACTGATTACCAAGTTACTTATAATAATAAAAAAACATGTTACATTTGTATGTTAATGAAATGTGTTGTTTTTATATCGCATCTTATTATTTTCTATTTTGTACTCTTGAGAAATAGAAAATAGTAAAACCGTGTCATAAAACAAGCTGATTTTTTACGATTTTCACTTTTTAAACATGTTTTAAACTGCAAAAAAATATGTGCCTATTATTTTTCTACAAATAGTAATAAATAATAGAAAATAAACTCATTTATCCATGACATATCAAAACGTAAAATAAATGTATTGATTCAAATAAATGTAAATATACAATCTAAAATACTGCTTACTTTTTTATATGTACATACCATTTTTTATTTGTATAAATACAAAATATTTATTTCAAATAGGATTTTTTATTGATGCATCTTTTAAATAAATATTTCTGTTATACTGCTTTCTATTTCAATTATTTTCCCCAGCACGGAACGTTACGTATGTATCTGTGACAAATCCACATTGTTCTTACATTTAGACATAATTTAGAACGTCACATTGGTCACAAGAATGATTAATTTATGACGTCAAATAGATGACTCCTTGCTATCTGGATACTGTTACAGAAGGCATGCGTTCCCGTGTCTTCCGTCCACCACTCAAGAAAATCACAAGTATCAACTATCTCTGAAATATTATACCGAGAAAAATATCTTCGGAGAAACTTTGCGCTTGCTGAATAAAATAGAAAAGGCCTTCGCGCGAGTTCGTTGATAGACAGCTGACGTGTTTCACGTGCCTTAATTTCGCGTAGCAGTTTCTTTCTGCGTTCATTACTTCCAAGGCCAGTGTCAAATGAGCGACGGGCGGCTGACCTGAAAAAAATTACATGGCTACGGAAGCTTTGTGCAGAAATAAGTGGCCTAGGCACAGTTGGCGTCATAGGCTTCCCGAAACGCGCATTGTGGCGCTCAGCTTGACGAAGATATGCTTCGATAATTGTCTTGTCTCAAAAAAAAAAAAAAAAAAATACACAACTGTTTGATGGAACATCGAATCAGCTACTTCGAAAGCTGAACGCTCCTGAATCGTTTGGAGCTTCAAATTAATGGAAAATAATAATTCATAGCGAGAGAAAACTTCAAGGATTCTTTCATCGATTAGAAATGTTCTCTTTTAAATATTATAGATGCTGATCTATAGCCGTTTTTTGAGATTAATTTATGTACCGTTCTCGTTTACATTTTCGTCGAGAGGCGCCGAGAAGCGGTAATGAACATCTGTGTCAAAACTGCGACTCACACTTAACCAGCGAGGAACTCTTAATAGCCCGTCACGAGCAGGCACGGAAACCACTTTGCTCTTCGCGCCAACGACTTCCTCTCGAAATTACGAGCTCCTTCATTGGAAGCGCCTGCAAATATTGATTCTCGGACGCGGGCGTTCGCGTGCGTGCGGCAGTTCACGCGAGTTTCATATATGCCCCGCGCCGCTAAGAGATTTCAGAATTTCTCGGCCAACTTTTCGCGCATGCATAAAGCACTGTGTTACTTCACACGTAATGCAATCTTAGATCGCATGGTTCGTTTTGCGATTCGTTACCGTTGTCTATCACCTTGCTTTCGTGTATCCGCCTGATTAACATACACAAAATTCGCAAAAATAGCCGCGACAACCGTGGTGCTTAGAATCGAAACTCGCGAGAAAAGTCAAAAATTTTACCTTGTGTATATTACATTTATCATATAAAAAATTCTATCAAAAGAAGAAGCAAGCTTTTCCGTGCTTGATTACAACTTTTAATAGCAGGAAATTTTATTTAAAAATAAGCCACTTCAATATTTTTATTCAAAATAATATTATGCATTTTAACAAATTATAACAATTAGAACCTAGAATTCCTAAATGCACCGTGTAATCGTATGATTTAAAACTGATCAGGATTATCATCAAAAATATTAAATTTTAATTAAACATTTTTAAATTAAGTTAGTTTAAATTTTAATTAAATTTATTAGAGTGGCCATTAAAAATACTAAATTAAAATTTATGACGCACGTCATTTATATTAGCAAAATTTTTAATATTTCTACGAACTCTCTTATATAAAATAATTAATAAAAATTAAGAAATTAAACTTTGACAGTCAAACGCAGTTTTTTGCGTGAATAAACACCAAGTACTTTATTATATTCTTTGAAAGGTCCTGAGATTATATTGCCGAAATTTCGGTTCTAGTTTGAGTCATTTTCAAGGTTTATTATGAAAATTTTATTCAAATCTGTTATTTTATGTTTCTAAAGATCCGGGCGAATCTTTCCTTTTCTTCAAAAATAAGTTTAGTTATTACTAGTAAAAATAATGCAGTTGGTAGAAGTAAAAATTACTGACGTTGCGTTTCGTTTCTTTCACCAGTAAAACCAGTAGATAATCCCAAATAATCCAAAACGTCATAAAGATTTTCAGGTTTAAAATTGCGACATTTCAACTTTTAATGTTACCGCAAGGTTGTAGTAACATTGCAGAAATCTTTTGTAACTTTCATACAATATTACAATGTTTCAATGTAAGGTTTATGCAATATTTCTTTAATCTTTCAATGCTAGGTTTAGGATTATTTTATTTTAAACTCTTTCCCTTCTTTTTTTCCTTTCTTCTCTTCATCTTCGTTTTTTTTCTGTATTGAGTTACGTAATGAGTTACGAAAGTTTGTAATGCAGTGCGATGCAAGATCTTCCTAAAAATCGTCGATCAAGAGACGTGGTAGCCTCGCACAGCGAGAGAGACTTTGCATTACCCGAGGCGCACGCCGCCGTCTCTGTTAAATGCCCCACTCGGGTTGTTGACCGGCCCCGTAAGACAGGCGCACGTGCTTACCGTCTGGGCCGCCTCCCCACTCTCCTCGGTTGGTCGGTCAACAACCCGTCGGCCGACCTTGCACGTACGCCTCGAGCTGAATGATCGGCGCCCGAGGAGAGTGGGGAGACGGCCCAGATGGCGTACGTCGTGCCATCTTACGGGGCCGTGCGCGGTCAACAATCCAAGTGGGGCATTTGACAAAGCGGCTCGTGCGCTTCGGATAATATGTCTCTCTTGCTGTGTGAGACTACCGCGTCTCTTGATTAATGACTTTTAAGAAAATCTTCTTGCATCTTACTGTATTACACATTCTTGTAATTTATTTGCAGGGATAAGTAATTAAAAAATTAAAAGTTAAATAATAAAGTTAATAACTTTTAACTTAACTTAGTTAATTTTAAATGATTCAATTTTTAACTTTAACTATAGTTATTTTTAAAACACGTAAACTTTAATTCGTTAACTTTTT
The DNA here is from genome assembly GCF_016802725.1 of Solenopsis invicta. NCBI lineage: Eukaryota > Metazoa > Arthropoda > Insecta > Hymenoptera > Formicidae > Solenopsis > Solenopsis invicta. Next base: position 978,277 of record NC_052679.1, on the reverse strand, counting down.
ACCTAAGTTAAAAATTTATTTGTATAAAAAAAGGTTACAGAAAAAAAATTGTTAAATGAAGGAAAAAAAAAGAAAAGAACAAAAGAGTTTAAAATGAAAAATGAAAGAAAAAGAAAATAAGAAAGCAAATATACACAAAAGAATAATATACATTTTTAACGCAACGCTAGTAATTTTTAATTCTGCCAACTGCATTATTTTTACTAGTAATAACTAAACCCATTTTTGATCAAATTATTTATTTCTCTCAATTTCCAAAATCCCATTTTCAGACAAACGAGTATATTGAAACCATTGCGTTTTTGTTATAACTTATTGAAACTAATTCTTAAGAGGAAGGTAGACTCACTAAAGTGAGTCCATCCATGTGAGAGAAATTGCTTATTAAACAGTATTGTGTAATTAGCATCAAGCCTCGTTAAAATAAAAGTTAAAATTCTACAAAGGCTTCAGTGATAATAATGTATCTTATAGCTGCATTCAGCAGAAAAAGCAATTTTGCAAATGGAAGATTCTTTCTATTGGTTCCTAAGGGATCCGAATGTATGTTGCCTTCCAGTTGAAACATATGCATTGAAGGAAAAATGTAAAATGCTTTAAATGCAACATATTGTTTACAAGCTCATTTTAAATAGTGTTGCGCCTTAGATACGAAAAATCTGAGAGACAAGCGTACCGGAAAAAACGCTGGAATATATTTCTTAGAATTAATTTTTATCAATAAAAGCTGTATTTATGTGTAACGCAGGGATTTAAAATTTAAGATATTTCTAGAAGAAATAATTATAATAAATCTTAAATAAATCTTGAATATAAAATATTTTAAATTCATTACTTACACGGGAAGAACGGGTTTCCTAGAGTATCTAAGAATTTAGCTGGATACAAATCAGAAAATAATTTCATTATCAAAATAATTATATAAAGCAAAATAATTATGCAGGATGTTCAAAGTGATTGTTAAATGTCAAAATTTTTTGCAGCATTGGCTGCGTTCAGTATAAAAAGCAGCTTTGCAACTGTTGTAAGATTCTTTAATACGATTAGTTCTTGTTCCAATAGTTCTCAAGGGATCTGAATGTATAAACCAATCATACAAAAGAATTTTGCAACAGTTGCAAAGGCGCTTTGTCTGCTGAACGCACAGTCAATGTCAATTATATTAAACATTTCTCCTTTGATCTGTGAAAACACTTGCAAAAGATTTCGTTTCCACGAATAGTATCCGAAGCCTACTTATAAAACGTTCTAGAACCACTGGCAAAGTGTTTCGTGACATTTACTATTATCTCGCTTGCGGTGAGGCATAAAATTATCTTTGCGACAAACGCGGACGGGCTATTGTCACCGCCTGCGGCTCGTCGACGCGCCATTCGCGGTCGAGTGATCGAAATTTAAAGCTCCGTGCGGACTCATTACGGACTAAATTTACGCCGCCACAAACGGCGGCGACGCGACATTTAAATCTCTTTGTCGTCGAATATTTTTCTTAGTTCGACGCGCGCCATTGTTCGATCATCGACATTACTCGCGCTTACGTTTCGCTTTTATAAATCGCATTTTCCGATCCGGAGTAACGATCGATGGAAATAGTATACGTTGGTGTCCTGGTCGGCTCGGCACCTCTGGTCAGCATATGAGGCTGCAGCGTTGTCTCCAGATCGTTTTAGCGCGGCCAGATACAATGCGCGACAATAATTCGAAAGTGATCGCTGTCCGCGCGAATTACGTGCATTATGTGCACGCATTATATTTCTACGATGTCCGGAGCGGAGGATCGAGCATGATCTGGGACATCGTTTCGACGTTAATGGGCGGATCATCAATCGCGTGGGCGTTCCAATCGAGCAACGTTATGTAAATGCTTCTCACCCGACACCCGACAATTCTGGTGAACGATGACACTAATGGTTAATACCAACGGCTTTCAGCCAGAAATTAATAATCCGGGTAAGCTCAGTTTTGGGTTTGGCGAACATCGGAAAATGCTATCTTCTGCCAATTACATATATCGTCTTGCATAAGTCATCCAAAACTAATCCAAGAACATGCTTTTATTGAAAAAAATCTTGTTGTATCTCTATATTTATATTTACATCACACATCACACTTAAAATTAAAAATTAATTAAAATTACTATTTTGAAATCGAGTATTGAGTCGCACTATAGTTACTACCAAACCTGGAAATTATAATTGAGATTTCAAGTGACTATTACTAAAATGTTTAACATTTCACTAATAACAAATTAATTTATTATAAACCATGTTGCAACATATGTAAAAGACTTAATTGGTCGCCCGAATCATATCATCTTTAAAAATATCAATTTTATGAACTAAACTAATTAAAAATGTAAAAGATTATTCACTTATTAAGTACTTTATTAATAATTTATCGGAAAAATATTTTCAATATTAAATATTTGATAATTAATACAGAATAATGAAAAAGTAAGGACGTTGAAATAAAATTAGTTTCAATTTATTTTTACAATTTTGTAATATATTTTTAATCATATCAATTATTTGTTTTACTACTGCCACTTATTTTACATTAAGATAATTTATTGTGATATAATCTATTGTAATAAAATTTAAATTGTGGTGGTATGATTTAAGAAACTTCCGATAAATTTTATAAAAATATTGATTTATATAATATATAATTTTTATAATTGCAAACTTATCTGTACAATAAATGGAAAATATTCTGCAATAAACATTTTTTTTTAAATAAAATTTCCTTTTAAAATTGCATGATTACGTTATTATCAGCTATATAAATTGATCGAAAATTAGTATCAATTAATCTACTGTATCTGACTGTTTTAAGTATTATTCGTACGAATAAATCAAAATGTAAAATTTTTGTCTATACCGCTTATTTTTTATTTACTTAATTTATTTTTGTCACTAAATGTTGCTTATATTATATTAAAATATAAAATATTGGTGAGATACGTTTAGGCGACGCATTCACTCAACTCTTCCCTATAAAGTGTAATTATAAATTTCAATTTAATTTAAATCTCTGTTTTTAATGTAATTACACATTTTTCAGTGTATAAGAAAGATAAAGATATCAAAAGCACACTCAAATTGCACGAATAGAAAAGCTTTTCGTATAGCAGCGTCTCCTTGACTAACGTCGCTAAATCGATTTGCGCTGAATTTGCTCAGCTGTCGCACTCGCAGTCAAGCGTGATAACATCGTTGACGTGCAATCGCAAATCAGAAGAAAAACCGTGATTTTCGCGTTTCGGGAAAATTACGTGTTTCAGAAAAGTTTCGTTTTACGTCGTAGACAAGTTCCCTGTTTAACGTCAAGAGTTCTTTTAACAGTTCCGCCCAAACGTATAATCTTGAAGAGGCTCTAGAATGAGAACGAGGGAAGACGATTTACAGTGGTCGGGGATGTTTTATGTTTACAGAAATAAATTGTTAAATCGTGTGAATAACCCGACAAATAACAGGAAGTGCCATTTCTCGGTTTTAAAATGGATTTTGACGCTTAATTATTTTCATATCAATTATTAAATATAATTGTCAGAAAATGCAATTGCAAACTAAAACTAGATCAAATAATCTCTAAATTAATTTGATTATTAATTTGTAATAACGATATTATAAGCTACTTAAAAAACGATAAAGAACTTTCGAAAAATCTCGGCGAGAATAATTTTGCAAACCTCGAATGCCCTCATTCCGCAATGGGTGTCACACCAATTCGACTACCGTTGTGATATTTTTAAAATGCTTATAGCATCTCGACATCAAAGAAAAAAAAATACTTTTCTTATTTCTTGTTTTATTTTTAGTTATAGCGGATTCTCTAATTGATCTTGAATCATCGGACGAAGTCGCGAGCACGTGCATCTGTTGCAATGCCACGACCGCGTGTCGCGACGTAAAAATAGCATGAAAAACGAGAAAACAACTGAGGAGGATTAACTCTGTCTCGCTGTACACAATTCCGATCGAACGTCGCAACTTTTGCGGCGTACTATCAAGTTCTCGCCGTTGAAATTCTAGCCGATGGACCAGTCGCCAAGGATCGACTCAACAGAAACAGAAATTCGAGTTCTCGCCGTCGTAAGATTACAAACGTAATTTAACAATTGAAAAACAGAAATAAAGAAACCGTAGAAACAAGAAATAAGATTTCTTTCCGCCGTCGAGGAAAAAAAATAAAGCTTCATGACGTCATTCGCGGGTGAGGCGGATGCAATCGCGACGATTTCAGATTCCCAACTTTGACATACAAAAATAATCCGCCCGCTTATTCGCAGAAAAAACTCGCAAATTGATGCGAAATTTATTTTTCCGTGAGGCTAAAATTAAGTTCGTCAAGATTATACCGATCTCAATTCCCGTGCGCCGCGCCGTTAGAACGGCGCTTTTGTTTTGCTGCCAAATGATGTTGCCCGCTTTAATCAATCTCCGAATCCGCGCCCGCGCGTCTCGGCGCGGATTGTGCACCGTATGTCGGCTACACGACCAATGCGCCATAAATCGCAATTAGAATTCCGCCGCGGGCTTTTGCATGTATCTGGGAATGCGACGCGCCTCCTCGAATTCGCGCGCGGGGGGGAAGCATACATTCTAATTTTCCATCAGCGCGGCATCGTAACACCTGGCTGAAATTCGCGCCTGCGTGATGATGGGGCCTCGCTCCAGCCCTCGTGAGACTTTCGATGCGAGGGTGCAATTTAAACTTTGGCCCAGTAGCCAATCAACCCCTTGACGAGCGAACGATCCGGCGTGTGGAAACAAGCTCGATTCAAGCCCCGCATCGTTCCGATACCGTTCGCGCAAATGATGCGACTCGTACCGCAAAGTCCATCGCCGTCGTCGTCGCGTTGCTCCCAAAGAGTTCTCTCGCGAGGATCACGTTTCGATCGTAATTCAAGAATAGAAGACACCGGTTGCGCAAAGGTAACGGATTTAGGAGCGCATCTGTTCACTCCCTTGATTATTCGTCGCGACGATGTTCCAGAAGCCGAGAATAATCTTGTTTATTCTTAAAGATTCGGCACGGTTACACGCGAGACGATTAATGCATTTCAAACGTGAAACGCCACTTTTTTTTTATTTGTCCACTGATAACGTATTTGTAAACGATAAAACACTTTGCGTAAACGCCTTGCCGACGCCCGGTGATAAGCCCGAGATAACGTTTTATAACACTTTGCACACGGAGTAGCCGCGTGAATAATACGGGACTCTACCTCGCTCGCATCTAAGGCGCCTAATTACGTGATACGGATTTAGAACCTGCATGGCGTAGTATCTGGCTCGAGTACAGCTACTCGAAAGAATCACGTTTCAGACCGTGACCTAGAGGCGCAAAATCACGAGATTAGAGCCGAAAGGTCACGTTAAACTTTTCACGAAGAGCTCGCATCGACTTTCGGAGTCAAGATCGCAATTCCAATATCTACACATTCGCGAGTATGAATATCTATGTGTTCAAATATATGTACAAAAGAATTCTTTTCAATTCATTAGTACTGGTTCTTTAGCGAGCTTTGTATATCTTATATAATAACAAAACTTTTACAAGTATATAAATGTGAATCTTTGGTTTACAAATAAAAGTTTTATATAAAATACTTTCTTTATCGATTTGCTATTCTGTAACTCTTAAATAAGACAATCTCATGAAATTGCATCGAATAATACATTTCTTATATTTTGTTTTATCTGATTATTAATTATTTACATTAGAAATTTTATGTTAGGTAACACTTATTTTTTACAAGCAGTTTAAAAAATTTTGCGCAGTAAATCATCAATGATTATCAGTAACTAAAATAACTATCATGACATATCATACATAATAAACAGAACTGGAACTATTTACATTAAAAATTATACATTAGGTAGCACTTAATTTTTACAAGCATTTAAAACAATTTTATGCAGTAATTATTAACAACCATCAGTAACTAAAATGTCAAACTATCATGAATGATATTTCATTTGTAATAAATAAAGCGGAAAGTACTTTAAATATGTTAATATATACAAATTTTTATTTTGTAATTCAAATAATAATCGCCAATATTTTTTTTATTTTAAATACATTTTAAACTTCAAGTCTAATAATAAAGCAGTCAATGTATTAATATTTAATTGTACGCTGGCAGAGTATATCTTATATTGTTGCAATTATAAGAGAGAAGTGCTGATTGAATAAATACGGCTAAATCGTATCTCATTAATATATTTTATATTATATATTTTACATTTTGATTTGATATATAAGCAACATTTAATAATAATAAAATGACATGAAATCAATGAAAAATGAGTAATTAAATAAAAATTTAACAAGTTACATCTTGTTCTGGGTGTGTCGACAACATTAAAAAAATCAAATTCAACTTATAAAAATCTTTTTTATCAATTTATATTGCTGATAATATAATTACATGCAATTTTATACTGAATTTGTATATTTTCATAAAAGAAAGTTTACTGTAGAATATTTTACATTTATTGTATATACATATTTGCAATTAATATGAAGATTAAATCTGTATTTTTATAAAATCTGTCAAGTTTCCTAAATTATATTATCCTTATTAAATTTGATTACAATAAGCAATTTAATTAATCAGTTGCAACATGTTGCAAAAGGCTCATAACAAATTAATTTGTTAAATTAATTAATTGGTAGAAAGTTAAATATTGAGATAATAGATACCTGAAATATTAAGTTAGAAATATTAATTTCCAATATTTATTTGTGTACAAACAAGTATCAAAAGGGAAACATAATAAAAATTTACACAATATAAATCAACACACAATATAAATTAATTTTTTTTTCCAATAAAAAGGAAGTAATCTATAAAAATTAATATAAAAATGTTTGCGTGAATCGATGCAAATGTTTTTATGTACATGCATTAATATAAATATTGATATAGTTGAAGCAAATTATATCTGTAGAATAAACGGAAAACCTTGCAATAAGATATAAATAACTGTTAAAGTCGGAGAAGCTAATCGAGAATTAAAAATTTAATTGATTTCTTTCAGTGTTCCGGAAGAATAGATTGCAACGTGAGCCACCACGGTCATGATCTTGAGCGAAACGCTCACGGACTCCAGTTTCTTGGCTATCGCACCGTCTAAGATCGAATTTAAACCGGTCAGTAGCTTGTTTCTTTCGCGAAAGATAGACACGTGTATATTTATTAATGAGAGGTTTGAGCCTCGTCGAAAACCGTGTTGAATCACGTTACTGGCGTAATCACGAGATTACGATCGCGTCACGCATCTCGAATGTGTCAACGACACGGCGACGCACGTGAAGCGGACGTCATTATTATTTCAGCATGATCGCGTGAGACTTATTAACACTTATTAGTAATCTCGGCGAATAGGCACGTGCAGAATCTTAATAAGTCATATGGCGTCCTAAGAAATTTCCTTCGTGCTCGCCGCGGCGTGTCGGAATTTGGCCGTCAAATCTGAATTTAATTAGCACTTGCTGTATTTAAAAAGTCATTAGATAATATTTAAAATGGCTTTTTCTTGTTCTTTCTTTTTTTTAATCAAATTTTATAACATGCCGCTTATTTATTATACAAACATAAATAAAAAATTGCCATTTGAAGAGAAAAAGAATTTTGATAAGAATTTAATACATTAAATAAAAAGTTAGTGATTTATATTTTTTTACAAGTAGTAGACTAAAATCACATTTTAAATTGTTATTATAAAATTCTTAATTATTTAAAATATAAACATTTAAACTTTGTTTCTTGAATTAGCTAGATCATTGTAAGAAATATATGCTGACTTTAAAAAAATATATATATAAATAAGATAAAATAGAGATATGCAATAAACATAAATAAATTTTTTGTATTTCTATTGTAATGTTAATTTTGTTCCGTTAAAAACATTTTTATGTAAAACAGAGCGGTGTAATTTAAATCATTAATATTAAGAATTTAAAATCTAATATAATTACGAGAGTAAAATAAAGTTACTACAGATCACCATAAATGCCACATTTAAAAGATAAGTTCAAATTAAATTATAAAAGACCATTTTTTTCTCTCTCAATACGAGGATCTTTCCGTTTTCCGGGAGTGTCACGAGACCTGCGAGTGCAACGTACTCACCCAGTAATTAACAAATTGTACTTTTAATTGTCCCAGAGGGAGGTGCTTCGCGGAAGTTGCGTGAACGAACGTTTAAAAAAGGAGCGCCTCGTTTGCGTCGCTTAGAGACAAACGATTTTTATCGAGGAATTTTTTTTGCAGCAGGAAAGAGAAATCCGTACGTACATTTCTCCGCGTTCGAGTTCGCTCCGATGCCGAATTCGTCGAGGGTGTCGACCTTGGCACGAAAAGCGTCGCGTCTCTTCGAGAGACGAAGCGATTAGAGGTTCGCGTGCTCGATTCCGCACGCCTCACCCTTTCAACGCTCTTATCGGTGCCCTCGGTTCTATCATTTACCGCGCGATCCTCATCCATTTCTCGATCCCCATCGAATACAGTCTTATCTACTTATAAATGTCACTCTTAATCCGAATGACATTGTACACGGTGCATTCCGTAATTGTTTCATCATATCATTTCTTTACGGCTGGTATCATATTTCTCTTCCGAAGCTATTTAAAAAGCTTGAGTTTCTTTTGTGACATATAAATTAAATTCTCTCTAACGTAACATTTTTTCCAAGATCGGGTAAGTTAATATATTTTTTTAACTAAATTAAGTTAAAGTTAATGGCAAATAAAATTAATTTAGTTACGTTAAAAGTTACATAAATAGAAACTAATTCAGTTGAAAGTTGCATTAAAATTAAATTAAGTTAAATTAAAAGTTAATTAATTAATTTTAAAAAGCATTATTTGTATTGAATGAAAATTAAAGTTTATGGTATGGATCATTAAATAAACTTTTTATTTTATTTGTAAATTAAGTTTATATAAAACAATAAAGAAATATTTTTTTTATTTGAGAATGTATCCTATTTAATAATGTAACAAAATTCATCTATGTAAAAGATAACATTTTCTTTTACATAGATAAATTTTTAGAAAAAAAGTTAAAGTTTACGTTTTAAAAATAACTAATGGTAGTTGAAAATTCAACTCATTTATAATTAACTAACTTAATTTTTTAACTTTGTTATTTAACTTTTGAATTAATTGCTATTCAACCTTGCATCTCCCATATGCAGCTCCAACATGATTTATTACAAGCTGACCGAAGCATCTTGTATGAATGTTATTGCTGTAAACATAGATTCCTCTAATAAAGTCAGAAGCTCTACTTTACCGCTAACATAACTATTTCGTGTCGTTCGTGAAACGCCGGCGGGAACGGTGACGCGGCTAATGATAGATAAGGCTTGAGCGGAGTTCGAGCTTTCGAGTAGATATTACGTATGCCGTAACGTAGTGGCTGCCAGAACGACGGGTTCTCATGCGGTACGGTCAATCAATGTCAGAAGGCACGCACGGCTGAAAGTCAATCAGACGGGGCTTTCGCCTGGCGCTGATCACTGACGTTCCCTCGATAGAGTTACGGCGGCCGAAACGCTCGGCATTTATAAATCAGTTCCGTGCGTTACGCGCATCGAGTGAGATATCGATCTCGATGTTGAATCGGAGATCGAAAGCCGGTTTCCCTCGCGGCGCAATCAATCCCGGATAATCCTTAACCCTTCGTGGTCACACACCTCTTGAAACCGTAATGATCGAAGTTAAAATGACCACAGCGCATTTTGCTGGTTGTTGTTCTTTGAAGTAAAAAAATCACTGGACATACTTTAAGCATTGTAGAACATAAAAATATAGCGGTTTTATAATAATGTTAATTGTAATATATTAAAACAATCACCAAAGTAAACATGTTTTACATAAAAAATTATAACTTTTCAACTTTTAAGTTTTTGTAAATAAAAAATATTGAACTTACAGATATAGAGCTTCAAACTTTTTTTAGGGTCAAATTGATTCCGTGTGAACACGAAAGATTAAGGAAATTTTTTAGCTTGGAAAAGTGAAGGGGAGTCGCATGACTATTCATTCATATATAATCTTTTAACAATAAAGCTTTTAACATTAACGTTTTCAAAATAACAAATAAACAAAATTTAAACAATAAAAATAATAATTTGTTATTTAAAAATATTTTCTTTACAATATTGAAAAATATTGATGTAAAAGAAAGGTGAAAAGGAATCGTTTATAATAATTTAAATACAGTTAATAAACATCGTTACCACATTTTCATTAATACGAACGTCATGTTTAAAGAGAATTTCAGATTCAAAGAGAAACATGTTGATGAACATTTCATATTCTTACACAAAAATTATATGATGAAACTTCCCGTTTAATCCCAAAAAACTCCACTCTTTTGTACGAATATAATTGCTCAAAATTCTTATATATATATTTGCGACTACATTTCTTGAAATTTTGTTCATTTTCAAAATTTTATTCCTTAAAAACAGTACACTGGGAGAAAAATTTGTAGTGGTGACAACCATGGGGACAACCATACAAATTTTGTCAATAGTATTATAATATGTATAATAGTTAAGTGAACTATATTATAATTATTGCAATTATATTATTGGTTAATAAAACTAGTAAAAAATACAATAGTTGTAATATACTATATAATATAGTAATTACAACTATTTTGTACTAGTTCTCTTGACGATTAATTTACAATTAGTTGCAATAACTACATATAATACAGTTCACTTAACTATATATTATAATTTTATTAACAAAATTTGTATGGTCGTCCCCTTGCAGTTGCCACTACTACAGTTTTTTCTCTCAGTATATCTAATATTTTACTTTTAAAAATATCAAATTTAGTAATCTATGAAAAATGTATAGGTACTGATGAAGCTATTTTGAACTGATTCTAGCTGTAATTATAAAAAATTATAAGAAGAGATAGACGGGCAATAATGTAAAGAATGGTGTTTAAAATATATAATATTTCTCTGCGAGATTAAACAGAACACGTGGGGATTTTACGTGAATACACGGTTCATTCACTCGAGACACGTGCCCAAGTATCGATGGAACGTGGTACTTCCGACTGATGTCATATTATTGAAATTTTAGCTGCAAGCTGGCAAGATATGATGACTTACTGCGATTAATCTTCTATCGCGATAGTGTTCCGCCGTTTTGATTAATCAACCGCTCTTATCACATTCGCGCGGTCGAGAGACAAAACTCGTGTCTCGTGTCCCTCCGCGTAGACAAGTACGTCAGCCACGGGAAAGTGCCTCGTGTTGCTCGCAACGAGAGCTTCTCTCTCTCTCTCTCTCTCTCTCTCTCTCTGTCTCTCTCCTCTCTATGACAAACGGCGATCGCTCTTCCGGCCATTGATCATCCCGCAGTCGACCGGCGCGGGATGGATGCACAAGCGTCGTATATATTATATTTTACAGCATCCGATATTGTTCCATACGGTCTCGCGCAGCGAGCTCGCGCCGACACCGACGGAAGCTTTCACGAAGCGACGCAGCAATTGTTTGGATATGAAACGGTCTATTCAAGGGGTGAGGGCAAATACGGCGGAATCGAGCGACGAAAACTCGATAACTGGGGCGATAACTCCGGCGCCCATTTACCACAGTCGGCTCGTGCCAGTTTCATCCAATTCGCGTAACGAGGCGAAATCTCGAGGTCTCTTGTACACTGGTCGCGTTGATTGTCGTCTCTCACACGAATCCTCATCCCGATAAGCCACGCGTAAATGTTGTTGATTGATTGTGCTGTGGCATTAAATTATCCTTAAAGGAAGTATAATCGCATGTCTGTTTTCGCATTCTTATCATGTTTGAATTTTAAATACATAAAAAAATATATGTAGTAAAAAGATATATTATAAAATTTTGAACGCAGTTCCTGCAAGAACCAGTTTTCTTTGCTCAATGTCGCCAGTTACTGACCGTCCTTGACAATCTAGAAACATAAATAATCTCTAGAGCAAGCCTAATGTCTTTTCTCGCGATATTTTCATGTTTGAACTTTAAATGTCATATTTTTATAACAAACTCTTATGTAAAACTGTCAGCTCAAAGATCGCTTAAAGTTAGAGAAGAAAAAGAGAAAGAAACCTTCCTTAGAATATTGATGACGGAATTTTAAATGCAGCTTTTGCTAAAACTTGTTCTTCGTTTACACGTTTTTCTCGTTCAAAGTATCTCCGAAAATGTCGATGGAGATCGATAAACCGGTGTATATTGGAAAGTTCAAAATATTGGCGGATGGCCAAAAGCTACACGATGACAGGATAATATCGTAGCGCTGTAACAGCGCTGCGAATAACCGCGTGCGCGAGCGCTCGGGAGATGAAAGTGCGATTTTATACGGGTGCCGTGAAGTTAGATTTACCGTCGGAATCGCCTCGCTCGCTTTCCGCCTCGGATTTGGAGAGTAATTTCCGCCGGCCGTGAAGTTAACGGGCGCACCGGCGAGTACGAAAAGAGGAAAAAAAAAAAGGAAAGCAATTCGATCCGCGAAACGCGTTCTCGTCGACAGAGAAATTGTAACATTTGCTTGATTAGAAACCCCGAAAAGACACGAATGAAAAGAGACGGTCCTCCTATTGAAAGTTACACGCGTTTGTTTTCGAACAATCTCTCAAAGAACTCAGGATGTACCTGTTTAAATACGACATATCGCACTAACTTTTTCCAAAATAACGCGACTCAAAAAATTAAGTTTTTCCCAGAGAAAAAGGAAAATTATTTTTCAGTTAAAATAAAACTGCGCTTTGTATAAACAATTCAAATTGAGAAAGGTCCATAGATGATCACAGTAAGCTTTTAGTGCTGAAATAATGTTTCTTTCATGATTTTTAAATATATTTTCCAATTCTCTGAACCTATAAATTATTTTTCAACCTCACAATGGTTATTTAGAGGATAATATTTTCTTCATTTATTCAGTAATAGCTAGCAAATATGTTCTCTTGTAATTATGTCATTTTGAAACAAGGATACAAAAAAGTGACACAATTCAAAATTTAAACTTTTCTTAAAAAGGAGAAAAATTGTTTTTTTCAACTTGATAGAAAATTATTGCCTATAAAGTAATGACTACTTATAGGAGGTTAATGATAATAACTCGAAAATTATGTTTTCTAAGTTGTGTGATTTTTAAAGAATGAGCAATGTGCTCATATAATGCCAAATAAAACGTCCATATGACAGCGTATAATAATAGCTATAAATAAAATAATAAAAGAAACGTAAGAAAAATAATAAAAAGTCTATTAAAAAGTGATGAAATTTTATTAAATTGAAATAACGGTAGACGTTATTAATGTTGTAGCAAAGCTTAATTCAATATAAAAAGGAATATATAACAGATTAGAATAATCAATAGAATTTCTCGATCGAACTCTGTCACGTGTTCCTCGTAATTTTCAACGCGGGTGTCGATGAGCGTCGTGGAACAATAAAAAGAAATGTAGGTTGAAGAAGCGTTTCCACAGCGCTTCGGCGGAAATCACAACGTTTGCATGAAAAGGGAAAACTGATTCCTGAGCTCTCGGTGTAGATAAAAGCGTCTCCCAGTGCGTTTTAATTTATATTACAGCCTTTGCAGTAGTACCATTAGGTTTTCTTGGCCGAGCATAAATCTCGACCGGAAAAAGAATCTAACGAATGGGCTATCTGTCGCGGTCCTCCTATTGATAGAGCGCTCTTCCTTCCTCTCGCTGAATTTCACAATCCCTTAATCACGTCGAGCTTATATAAACGAGAAAAAAAAGGGAAAGTAATTTGAAAATAAATCTCTGGTAATTATCGGAGCTTCTTTCCTCTCCCGTTTCACGTCCCGAATCTCGCGCTGCGTCATTGTATCATCCCGAATCGTAAGGCGGACTCGTGGATAACAGCCTCTTTCAGCCTATGACGGAGACCCGACCTTCGACGATGGTAGGTGGTCGTAGGGTGAAGCATGCGACGAGCAATGAAACCACCACCACGTCCATGGTCACCGGCGGCGTTACCAATAGGAGCGACAACAACGTCGTTGTCTCCACTGTACAACCGACCACCACTCAGCAAGTAAGCAGATCTCTCTCTCTCTCTCTCTCTCTCTCTCTCTTTCGTCGTGCATCCTCGTTTTCATTACGTCGACGCGCGTATCACGTCGACGGGTCGGCCGCGCGACGTCTCGCGGCCTCGGGAGAGCGAGAGCGGTAGTCTATCTCGCGGGACGCGCGACTCCTCCGCAAAGTGTCGTCCGCGCGATATCGAGCTCTCTCGCGCATTCATACCGGCCGCGAAGTTGAACACAACATTGTGATTATTCAGCGAAAAAAGAAGGTGGTTGCCGCGGCCGCACCGGCTGACAGGCGTTTTGTGCGGACCACGCGCGGCGCGAATAATAAGCTACGGCGCGCCGCGTCTTCGAGTGCAAGGCGATCTAGATCGCTCTCGAAGTAAGTTACTCCAGTTTCGACCAACTTCTAGTGTTTGAACGTAATATGTATAGGTAACGTGCGGTGACTCCACTTCGAAGTATTGTTAAAGAAAATTTCAACGATTTTGATATAACGTTTTTTAAAGATACATGTGTATCTCTAGATAGTGTCTCAAAATATTACAAAAATTATAAAAATCTCAAATTATTTTTATTATTACGTTTGAATGTTTTTTGTATAAAATTTGAGTATCGTTTTCTTCTTGATTTAAAAGTTATTTAATTGTTTTTTTCTAATTCTTATGTAAAATTGCGTAATTGCAATTTATTATGTAAAATTGCGTAATTTTGTAATTGTAATTTTGATGAGAAAGCAGCATTACAAATTAAATCAAATTTTTTTCATACACTAATAATTCTCTACTCAATTAGTGCAAAAATTTATTTGGATCCACTTACTCGTTTGAATGTTTTTTACCTAAACGTTATTTACCTAAAACTAGTAAATCTAAGAGAGCAAAATATTATTTAGAAAGTCATTATAAGCCAAATGTGCTGTTTTGTTCTTTGTAGCCGGCTTCAGAGCCAAAATTCGGATATTTACAATCAAAATTTTTGTCATTAATTAGGGAAAGAAAAAGATAAACCTGAGAAATCTGCAGTTTTTTAATTTCGATAACTTTTAGCTAGTATCATATAGCCAAAACATTTTTAATGATACGTTAGTTCCTACGATTACATGAAAACTAATACAACTGCCAGTTATTACAAAATTATTAAAATTGTGCGTTTATCTAGGATTTAATTTTTGATCGTAACTGATATTTCTAAAGATTTTAACAGAAAATACTATATAGTTTTTAGTGATTAAAATTTTCCTATTAATTATACTTCACTATTCATGAAATTTCCGGGGAAGTGTCGAGAACATGTAAATTGCGCAACGGGCGCTTCGCATGAAGACACTAGTGAACGTGTAAGGAAAACGTGAGTGTGACTAACATTGGTGCCATAATAAAGCGTGTGTGTACGTGGCTCACACGAGGCACCGACCGACGCGAGAGCTTAACTGACATATAAATAGCGCGTTTAAAGAGAGCCGGCTAGAACTTTCCCGCGTGTACGTCTTGCGAGCTCGTCAGGAAGGCGCGAGTCGCTTCCCGAGGAGGATCGCGCGACTGGAGCGGATCCAGCGATTGGGTCGGCCTTGCGCGTGATCGAGGAGAACATCTCTCTTTCGGAGTGCGACTAATTCGTTAATTGCTGTTTTGTTTCATCGATATTCGCGACGAAATTCAGTGATGTGAGTGAATAAATACGTGATGTAAAGCGTACTTGGAATCTCTGTTGACAGTTGCGTCGCTTGTGATTCTTAAATGTAACGTTAATATTCCACATTGCAGTGCGGAGAAACTCCGAGCGAACCGAATTGCGTTCGATTATGATTTTTTTAATAATAATAATAATAATAATCACAAGAATGTAAAAATTAGATATGGAAATGTAATAATACGAAAAGAACAATTTTATTGTAGTATCTAAAAATTTAGTTCGATACAGATCAGAAAATAATTTTATGTTGGATTATCAAAATAATTATGTAAGATGTTCAAGCATGATAATATTGCTGTTGAAAATTTTGATATTCCAGCGACCGTCTTAAACGTCCAATATAATTTTTTTAACAATTCAACATAATTATATTTAGATCTGTATTTCAGCAAAATTGCCCCTTCAGAATGTAAGCTCTATAAATTGAGCTAATTGCGTTCGCTAATTGGAAATTAAAGTGACTTCTTCTTCGCGAAAATTCAAAAATCTGTTATTAAAATCAAGAATCTGATTAGATTATGTGAAAATATGACTTTAGATTTTAAAACTTTAAAATGCACTTTAACAAGAATTTGGAACCTCAGGCAATAGTAAACAGGAACGAAGCTCGTTGAGTAAATTATTGTGTTTACGTAATAAGTAATCGAATCAAGTTCCGATCGAGCACTGCGTGCTAGAGCACCGATCAATATGTAAATTTTACAACAGTTTTTCTCTCGAGACTAATTTTCGTCGTTTCGTGCGTCCGGCAGAAAGTCCGACGAATCTTCGAGGAGCAAGCCAGGTGGCAAGAAAGCGGCTCACGCAGACGCGTGAAAAGCACATCATCGGGCACTGCCTACTGCCTGGTTAACAACTACAACATCGTCGCTTCTAGGGGCGAACTTGCTCGAAATAACCGCGCCGCGAGTGAAACGACGACGACGACCAGCGTCACTACCAAGAGACGAACGTCGTCGCTCGTAAACGGAAGAATCCATTCCAAGGAGGAGACCGCTCGGAGCGGCATCCTCGCTGCAGAGGAGTCAAGGAAGCTAAAGGACGTGTCTAAAGATTCGACGAGATCAGGCATCTCAAGGGGCATCCAGCGAGGTATTATCAAATCCGCTTCCGTGCCTAAGGACTTGAAGGAAGGTGCGTTGCATAATTCTTAAACTTGTGAATTGGAAATTATAACGTCGTCTGTTATTATTTACTAAACTGTTTTATATTCTATTTTTTTTTATCGAAATATAATTGCTATTTTTTCACAAGAGAAACTCCAGCTATCTAATAATACAGTTATTTGTTAACGAATATTTTACATCTTTCATTATTATTTATTAATCTGTTTTATAATGTTGTTTTATTTTTAAATCGAAATATAATTGTTATTTTGTTTACAAGAGAAACTCTAGAACTCTAGAGAACTAACAAATATTGATATTCAAAACTTTTAATAAATACGTAATAAATACGCATAATTATTGTTTATGGCAGTATTAATTTTTTTCATATTTAAGTTCATGTTGACGTTATAGTTACGTTTTTTTGGATACCTGTAAGCATAGTCAACGCTTCTTTTTTTTATTCAACTTAGAAATAGAGATTATCGTCATCAGCTGTTCTAAATATGCACCGAAAACTGTGACAAAATTATTTTCGACGGAAAAGTTAATTTCCTCTACTATCTATATCTCCCTAATGACCACTTGGCTGTGAAAATAACGACGCTGACGTGTATGCCGTGGTGATTCGTATTTTCGCCCTATTCGTCCCACGGGTCACCGCAGATAAAACAACAATGTCTAACGAAAATCACATAGCTTCTGATGAGAATTGCAAATGAAACCACGAGTTAAACAGGTCCTTTTTACAACACACCTTCTCAACACTTTCGAACGTGGGACTAAACGGAAATAAATATTGATTAAAAATGTAATGAAAGCGTTCCACTCGATATAAGACAAATCAAGTTAATTATGGAGGTACGTAATCTCTTACCGGAATCCAATAATTTATTTCGAAGTAAATGGGAATATTTTTCTATTTATACCATCTAATTTTTTTATTACTTGCAAGCACATTACAACTTGCCAGTTCGAGCTAAAAACCAAACAAAATAAATGTTTAATACAATTGAAATTAAGAAAAGACCAATGGCGATCACAACAAGATTTTAATAATATTTCAAATAATATTTTTCATGTAACTGACAATGAATTGTGTATACATTTTCTTCGACCTGCGCGTCAATACTTTCGCTTTTAAAATTGTATTAAAAAATAGTAAAATTACAATATTAAATAGATAATTAATTTAATAATAGAGAAGATGCTAACAAGTATCTATAAGATCCCGCCCTCGTCTCCCTTCTCCCTCTCGAAATACTGTAAAGATAAATGTTCACTTTCCCCTCGCATCGATCCTAATGACGCGCGAAGTTCTGTAAGCTCACGCGATCCACCCCACGATCTGTTTACCTGTGCCAAATATTTTACGACAATTCACGATATGGGGTGCGAACGTCCGCGCGCCGTTAAATGCATCTATTTAAGCCTGCGACTGCAGGCTGCTGAGGACGCTTGGGAAGTAACACCGGCCAAATATAACCGTGACTCCGCAGGTCTTCCAGTGAGGGAAAGAACACTGCAACGGGTGCCGGAGGAGGGCATCCTGAAGAAGTCTTCCGCCTTCCTGGCGAGTTTAGCGCATCATCATCCTTCCAGCAAACTCGCCGAGAGGAATTTGCCGGACGACGAGTTGGCCAAATTCCTCAGGCCAACGAATAGCTACGAGCTTCGCGATTCTTCCACCTCGAGATATACTAGTCTCAAGAGATACTTCCTGACGGACGGCGACGATAACGTCGGCTTGTGTGCCCTGCGGCCATCACCAAGCGTCCAAACGTTATCGACGAGCTTAAAGAAAAAAAGCGTTGGGGTGAAGAAGTCGGTCTCCTTTAGCTCTGACACCAGTTTCCAAGAGAAACGTGTGCCATACCGAAAGCCTGCCGTCCACGAAGTCAAAGTCTACCGTAAAGGCGTGCTTCAAGGTGAGCTCTCGGCTATTTTGTAAATTTTACTAACAAAAAGAACTAAACTCCATAATAGTTCCACATGAAAGAAATGATTTGACTAAAGTATTAGAAAATTTTACTAAATACAAATCTAAAAATAATTTTGTTAGATTATTCAAATAATTATTGAAACATTGAAACATATAATGAGTAATGTTGTAAAATATTTTGATGATCTAGCAATCAGTTTGAGTGTCCAACATAAATTATTTTGATAGTCAATAATAAAATTATTTTCAGATTTGTATCTAGTTAAATTTTTAGATACTTTAATAAAAAAAACTGTTGTTTCCGTACATCTGTTTTAATAAATATACCAAATTTATTTGAATCGGAAATTCATCGGTCGATTTCTAATTAATATTGTTTAATAAATAAAGCTTTTTCGTTATTTTTTTGATAAAAGATAAACAACGAGCGCTACCCGAAATTGCTTTATATGTCAACGCAACGCAAGATATTTGGATCATCGCTTTTACGCAAGCAACGCTTATTTGCCAACGATTTTTTGTTTGCACAAACTTTCCGCGTTGACATGTTACATTCCGCGCCATTTGTTAGTGCTGACAAATTGATTCCGATGTATGTGACAACAGTGATAAAAATGCACCAACTGATAAGAACAATGTTTGGATCTCGATAAACGTTTGTTTCAAATCTGAAGATACATTTCTGATCAATGTGAACAGTTTATTTTTTTGGAAATTATTTTTTAAATAATTGGGATTTAACACAAATTGCGGACTTAATTGTATCAATAAGTAAATTATACTAATTATTTTCTTTACTTATAAAATAAATATCCGAATAAATTAATTGCAAAAAAATGCTAGAAATATCACAAACTTTAAAGCTTATAGTCATAATCAGGAAATTTGAAGTAATTTATCAATTTTTCAGTACATTAATTTATAGATCAAGAGAAAATTAATGTAAATGGCCATTGGCGGGTGTTTTAAGCAGCATTATGTAGTAGTGGAATATGTAATTGTATTTCTATATTACAAATTTGAAAAAATAAACAAAAATAAGCTAATTTGAGGATAAACTCCACCCCACCCTACCCTATAACTGTATTATACGTATATAAAACTTTTTAATAAAATTTTCAGTAAAACCTTCAATAGAATCATGCAAGTGGCAGATAAGGTCATCGTGCCACCCACCGCTGTAACTTTAAATAGTTTTTATCTTTTGATTTCAATGAAGAAAGCTAAACCCAATCAAAATTAATCAATAAATACTAATTTAAAATACTTATGTAATTTAAAATTAAAAAATTTCTTTTATTTATTTCAATAAAAATAAAAAATAAATAAATCATAAAAAATTATTAAAAATAATAAATATTAAATAACTATTTTATTTTATTTTAAATACATATTTTAAATAATGTTATTTTTAATACGGCCAACCTCTGACATTATCCAATAATAAAGGTTACAATTGTGCACACAAGTAATTTAATAAAATTTATATAATTATAAAAAATGTATTAATTAACTTTACAATATTAAAAAATAATAGAAAAGTATTAATAAAATGGATGAAAATTTTTCAGACCACGTACGCAAAGAGACGATCAAACCAAAAGTGCCGCCCTCGTGGGAAACACCCTCTGGGGGCCCTACGGCCCTTCTGAGGGCCGCCAGAGAGGCGGACGACACCGGTCTCAAAGAAATCGTCGCGCAGGCTCGGAAAGTAGGCCTGAAAGGTATGGACGTCAACGTGGTCGACAGCAGTGGGAGGGTGAGTACAAAATTTTCTAATTAATTGGATTACTCTCTAATTGCCATCGCGCTCCGTAATTAAAAAATTGCTTTACAATATTCTCCCTGTTTATTTTCAATAATGTAATGTGGCGTGATGCGTTTACGTGTGCCTGTGAAAAAAATGTGTACCTGAGTTGTGAAAAATTCCATAGTGCATTACAAATTTACGAATAAACGGAAAAAAATAGAAAAATAGAAGAAATATAGATAATAAAGAAAAATGTACGAGAAACTAAAGAAACTGTTTAAGTATCTAAAAGTTTATACCTGAATACAGGTCTGACTATAATTTTGTTGGACCATCAAAATAATTCTGAAGGACGTTCCAGCATAATAAGCAATATATGCTACAAAAACTAACGCTCTAGCAATCAATATTTAAGCATCAATTTAAGCTATACGATAGAAAGGTTTTCTATCAAAACCAAACAAGTCCAGGAATTAATTTTTTATAATGGATTTTCTGACATCGATTAATTTTAAAGCCTAAATTGTACCTATGTTCGGAGAAAAATTATATTTATATGAAGAGAAGTATAAAATAATGTTTTTGTTAAGGGCAACTAAAATTTTATAAATAAAAAAGTAAAAAAAATATTGCATCAAATTTCAATATTTTTTTTATAAATTTTATTATTATTATTGTTATAATAAAAAATAGATAAATATTAAATATTATAAGACAAATAGATAATAAATTTAAAATTCTTGCACCAAACCAAGTTCAAACGTTTTATAATTTCTTTTTCTTTTAGTCCTCATACCAATTAAAGCCTACAACTTTGCTTTTATTTATTATATGTCTATAGACAAATTATTATGTTTATACAACGAACGATTATAAGATGGAAAACTTTCTTCGTTTCCTGAAAATTTAATTTCTCCTTTGTGGACTTGTTTGATTTTTGTAGAAAACCCTTCGTTAACAGCTTAGCAAAAATAAATTTTCAATTTATATCCAGCTACATTTTTAGATAATTTAGCAGAATATTCTTTCCATATATAAAATGTATGTGTGCTTATTGATTGGTCAAACAAATCACAAATCATTTTACCTTCGAATCGGCCACTGTCGATCTTATTATAGATTCTTTCGAAAGTGCACCCTCGGAATGGGAGAGGAGCGTTTAGGCGAAATGACTCAGGCTAAACGAATCCGACGGATTGGAAAGTCGGCGCGGCGCGGCCGGCGGCCGGCGATCCGTAATTAACAGCGCGCGATTCGCGATCGATGAAAGTGCAATTAAGGCCGAGCGAGTCGCGCGCGACGGCAGGAAACAAATTTTGCCTTCGAATGGATCTATTTTTAAATTGTCCGGCTGGGATCCTGGTTATGCAAGTTTCGCTCCTCCGCAAGCGTTATGCAAAAGTATATGCAACTACGTAAAGGCCTCTGCGGGCCGCTCGACGATTGATTGCAGACGGTCGGGAGTTAAAAGCGACGCGAAGTGTCGAGATAAACACTTTATAACTGTCTCGCACATATCGTTGTGTTGTTTTCGTCGGCTCGATAAAATTGGGTTAAAGGGGATAATATTAATATAAAGTCGAATACCCTGAGGATAACTCCAAAGTGAATCGAAATGTTCGCATATCGTCATTTTAAATAAATAAACATTTATAATAACATGAATAATTGTGATTGCGCATCTATACCGGCGCTATACTCTCACTAACCCTATTTTCTATCTTTTATTGATTAATATAAAGAGTTCATCTAAGAATTTTTAATTTTATTAATATAAAAAACTTGCTATTGCAAAGAGATGAAAAAAGACTAATACGATTTGCTATCATATTTGTGCAATATAGCAATTATGTCTGAAAATAAAAGTAAATAACGTTCCGATGTGTGTTTCTTTGTCTCTAAGCGTTTTTCTAGAAATGATCTTCACGCTAGCTTAAAGAGAATTTTCGGTGTGTTTCGTGCTGCTTCGTATTGCGGTACATCTCGATCAGATAATCAGCGTGACTAGCATGATGGAGAACTTTTCTAATTGCTGACGAAACTCCTGTATAATTATACCAGACTGTTTTCCGGCCAGAGTGTAGATTAAGCATGCGGAGGATCGATCCGGACAAAACGGATTCTATGCCAGTCCGTCCGTCGCGAATGTCGGCAAAAATTCCATGCTCATGGCGCTTTCATTAGTGCCCACGTGCGATCCCCTTATGCACGTAGCTTTATGGAAAAGTACCGAATTGCCCGTCGGCACCCTGCTCTGCCCGTTTTGCAGCAAACCGGGTGTAAAATCGCGCCTCGAGAGGAATAAGATTGGTTGCGTTCCGAGGGGAAATGTCTGTATATTATATCGCTCGGGAAAACATCTCTGGAATACATCTCTTGGTAGATGTAGAATTAATTTTTTTTTCAATAGAAGCTTCATCCGTGGTACGCCAAAATTGTAGATTAAGAATCGTTAATAAATGTGAGACACTTAACTTGATAAATGTTTTTCGTATGAAGAGAAGCATGTTGCTTCCTATTGAAGCATACGCATTGAAAGAAGAATGTCAAATACTTTGAATGCATTGTGTACAAGCTCATTTCAAATGGTGTCACGTTTTAGATATAAAAAAATCTAAGAGACAAGCGTTGTTGGGAGAAAACGATGTAATATACATACGTCTTAAAGAATATAGAATTAATTTTCTTCAGCAAAAGCTTTATTTGTACCAGGCACGGCAATTAAAAATGTTTAATAAAAAATTACGACTTTACTTTAGAAGAGATAATCATAATAAGCTTTCTTCGTACGAAGAGAAGCATAGTCTTCCAATTAAATATGGATATAAAGGAAAAATATAAAATATGTTAAATTCATTGCTTACATGGAAAGAACAATTTTCCTAAGGTATCTAAAAATTTAGCTGAATACAGATCTGAAAATAATTTCATTAGACTATCAATAATCATATAAAGCAGAATAATTATGTAGGTTGTTCAATGTGATTGTTAAATGTCAAAACTTTCTGCAGCGTTGGCTGCGTACAACCTAAAACAGCTTTACAAGTGTTGTATGTAAAATTCTTTAATACGATTAGTTCTTGCCAAATTTGAATGTATAACAAATCATATTAAAGAATCTTACAATGATTGCAAAACTGCATTTTCTACTAAAAGTAGAACCATTACTAATCACACTCGAACCTTCATAAGTATTTTAATGATCTAACAAAATTATTTTCAGATCCGTACCTAGCTACATTTTCAGATACTTCAGCAGAATCATTCGTGTACAAGTTTATTTCATATCACGTTCTTTACTTTACGAGACCTTACTTTAAAAGTGATAAATCTTTTTGGTATGAAGGCTAGCATATTGTCTTTCAGTTAAAGAATGAAATTGAAATGGATGAAAGAGAAATATAAACATTTTAAATGCAATTGCTGACAAGCTCATGCATACGATGACATTTTAGATACGAAAAATTTGAAAAACAAGCCGGCGCGAGTGATGGTAGGTCGTGAGGCGATGTGACTGGACGCTGTAATTAGCATCATTGTCTCGAAGGACGATCACGATAGCAGAAGTTTAACGTCCCGCGATGACGACTCGCGTTCGTTACCATCGAGCGATTGCATTCGAAGACGCAGATGGCATCTTTGAAGACGAGCGCGCTGGCTTAACTTCGCGCTTCGTTGAAATCACGCGTTTCGGTGTCTTAGATACCCGCGCATTTTCCCAACCGACCGACATGTCTCCCCGCGTCCGCGGGGATCGATAAGAAAGCATGTAATCTCGATCCCGCGCGGACCTGCCTGCGACCGCATTCCGTATGTGACGGTGTCGCGTCGCAATTAAAGTCGCGCTCCGTCTCTTCTCTCGTAGATAGAAATGCGGTCGACCTTCCTGAGCGCTGGACTAAGGACGGGACGAAGGGAAGCTTAATATGTAGGTGTCCCGTGTAATCGTGACAAATGTCCCCGAGATCCCGGTAACGTTGTGGTACTCCAAGGCTTTGCACGTGGAACGGGAAAAACGATCGTATACGTATGTTACAACGCGCGTCTCGCGCATCGAAAAATTGCGCTTACATCGGAGTTACGCGCGCGGAGAATTTAGAGCGATCGATTACGTATCAACCCTGACGCGCAGCGCCGCATCAAAAAGATATGCGATTTCCTTAAGCGATACGAGACAAACGCCAGCAATGATTCATCGAGGCTGTGGAATCAAAGAATTCGCGCGAGGTCGATACAAAAATAACTAAGAGTTGTAGATGATACATTAGAAATGATAAGGTTAATTTATTCGTTATTATAATAGTAACAAGACAATATGATAGATTTAATTTGAGTTCAACCTAATCTTGATTTGTCCAGGCAATCCATTAATGACAAAATTCAGTGTAAAATATATTTTACATTGTTATTTTACATAAATATAATTTCATTATTATATTTATGTCTACACTGAAAAAGAGATTGATGATAATAATAATCAAGTCTAGATAATAGTTATTAAGCTTTGGTAATAATAATCAAACTGTGATAAAATAGTTTCAATCAAATATTAATACTACCAAATATTTTGTAATATTTAGTAATCATATTCTTTTTATGCACTGTTTAATGAAGAAAATATTTCATGAAATATACATATACGCATATAAGATTGCAAATAAATTTCCATCCCAAATTTTTTTCGCGGATTATTAATTGACATCGATTTAATTGATAGGTGAAGCCTATAAAAACATCCCGGAGTATCAAACATTTTATTAAGGAAAGTGTGAAATAATCGGTTATTTAATCGATGTGTTCCGTTTCGTTTGAAACGTTTGTAATCGTTTCGTTTGAAACGAACGAAATAGGACGCGTTGTGTTTGCCGATTTACAATTCGCGCGTCGTCTTCAAGGCAAACGCGCTCCTTCCGAGCGTTTGTTGGCGTAGACTGCGTTTTAACGTCTGTTTGTATACCGGCGCACGCTGACGCAAGTAAAGCAATAACGTTCGAACGTCAATAGCCACTTAATAAATTGATTCTTAACGGATAGTCCATTGTGCATCTCGATGTCGGCGGAGAGCAGCAAACAATGACGGAATGAGAACGTCTTCCTACGAGATGTCATACTTGCCAACAATCGCGATATAAAACGCGATATTCACTTCCTTTTCAACACATATTTGCATTGTCAATCGGGTGCAGTGCAACAATAGGGGAAGCGCGGCATTCAAAGATAAATCCGATTAACAATTCCTGCAGAGGATTCAAGCGCGAGAAGAGTCGTTTTCTCGATCGAAAAAGAAGAAAAAAAATTTTTAGTCGAGTTAGCGCGCGGAAGCCATAGTAAATCCCAATTAAAAATTTTCATTTCGCGTTTAGTCATCAGTGTGAATTTATCGAATTAAACCACAGCGAGATGCGTGCCGTGGCTTTTCATGTCACGGTCAAACATATGAAAGAGACATTGGCGATAGGTGAGCGTGCGGGTAGAGATGGCGAGGGGGATGAAATAATGTTCGCGCTGGAAACGCGCGAGTTTATATAATCGGGCATGCTTTTGGCGCAAACTAAACCGGGAATTATTTGTTTGCTATTGCAGACGGCCATAAGTTACATGGCTGGGAACGGCGCGGCGACGATGCTCGAGCTGGCGCTCTCTTTCGAAGGTGTGGACCCGAATCTACCCGACAATGAGGGTAACACGCCGCTACATTTTGCCGCCCAGGCCGGTGAGTGATCGATTATGTCATGAATATCAAGTTGCGTGGTTCTGCGAGACCGCGATACGCACGATACCGGGAAAGTGTCAATGACGCGTTACGGAAATCAAATCCGTTTGATCCCGCAATTTTCCGGAATACGATTTCTGGAATATCTGATGAACAAAACCGTATAATGTAACATAATTAGAAATGTCAGTATAATAATACCGCTGCAAATACGATGTTATCGTATTAAAAATCTTGCGTTTATATGTCGATTTCTATCAATAGATTAGCTTTAATTTTACTTTAATTCAAAAACGTAATAAGAACAGATCAAACGTTAAAAAAATTTGGCTATACAATACGAGCTAAAAATTATTAAAATTTAAAAATTAAAGGCATCTTAGGTTTTTTTCTTAATCAACAGCACAAAAAGTTTTTTATCGCAAATTTTGATTTTAAAACCAATTAAAAAAAAAAAATTTGGTTTATAATGATTTTTGCAATAAAAATGGTCCTATTTTGCTGCAATTTTAGATAAATAGATTTTAAACAATTAAATGGATTCAAATGAATCTTTTGTACGAATATTTGTTAGAGTTTTATTAATATATGTAAAAAAATACTTCTTCAAATTTGCAAGTACTATAAAACGCGATTTTTGTTTGTATAAGAATTAAAAGCAAACAAAAAATTAACTTCTAAAGCGTTAAGAGAAACATGCTTAAATTATAAACAGACATTCAAATGTAATAACAGAACAATCTATTATATACAATTTTAAAATGTTTGCTGATACTTTATAAACATTTTTAAAACACGAGACTAAGGCTGCGTTCAGATTCCCCACCCGGGTGTACCCAGATGTCGTTTTATCTTTGTTGTTTACCGAATGTTAAACAAGGATAAAATGATGTTTAGGTGCATCCGGATGGGGAATCTGAATGCAGCCCTAAGGAACACATAGAAAGAGACAGAAGACAGTTAACGGTAAAAGAGAGAAAAAACAATTGGAAAAATCTACATTGTTAGAAATGGCTGCATTAGACCGTTTGAGTAACAAAATATCTCAAAGAAATATTGTTCTCCACCGATTCCTTCCTTTTTAGAAGCCCAGCATATTTTTCGAGAATTATAATCTAAAGACGTTCCAAAAACGAATCTGGCGAAATACGAAAATAGAATGGCTGCGCTTATTCATAGAGAAAGTGATAAGAATAAGTGTTGCATCAATCGTACAATACGCGTGAACGTAGCAATGAGTAGGCGTCAAAGGTGTGCTTCTGTTTTCGTAGGAATCTTGAAAATGCGCTCATTCCGAAATGGTTTAGAACATAATTTACCTCGGTGTTTACCTCTGTTTCTTTTCCGCCGCGTAATCATCCTCTCCCAGTAGGTACAGCGAAGGTAGCCACGTGGCTTCAAAATAACTGTATATATCCGTTGTAGTCACGGGGCTTAACCGTGAATATGAAAAAAATAACAGAACAAGGTTCAGGAGATACCTATTTAGTTTTGTGACTCAGAACTCACGTGTGTGTAAGAGAAAATAACAAATTGCCGTGTTAAAAGTAAATGATTACGAGATTCGTATTTTCTTTTCTTTCGCATTTCAGAATACTAATTTTTTGCTTTTTCCTCTTAATTAATGATTCATTAATGTAACATACTTTATAATTTTACAATGTCTGGCCATCCATTCGTCCGTCCACAATATTTCTTAACTTTTTAAAATTTTATTTTTGCTAATAAATACCTGAAACCTTAGCTCCATCTAAGTAAAATATGAATCAAATTAATTGATTATAAATAGGCCAATAAAACTTTTTTAAGTAAGGTTTTTCTTAATTGAAATCATTTTTTGCTGCTTACATTTGCTGCAAAGATTTATTTTTTACACAACCTCTAAACAAAAAAATATATTAATTTAAAAAATCCATTAAAAAAAATAAACATCTTATTTAATCAGCATTAAATCAAATAATTTCTTGTTTGTCAAATGTAAATGCCCTGTGAAACTCCAATTTTTATAAATGGGGATGATATACAGGAAGTAGCAATAAGCGCCATCGGAAAACGCTAATAGAACAGTGATCTTGAGCTTAATGCCAAATCTGCAGACGGAGTTTTCACGCCGGTATTAGAGGATCCCATCGCGTCACACAATCGCCGAAAATAGCGGGAACATTGAAGCGCCTCGTGCAATAAACGCGCAGCCACGCGATGACGCGCGTGCCGAAAAACGTTCCAAGCCAAAACACCGCCGGGTTATGAAATATACGAGGGCACGCGCACGCGAAGAAAATCGGCATCGATGATGTCAGTACATGTTTTCTGTTACGTGTTTGCGGACAGGACAGACCGAATGCCTCAACATCCTTCTGGAGAGGTGTCCGGACATCGAGGTGGACGCTAGAAATACCTTGGGTTTCACGCCACTCATGAAGGCCGCCCTTCAAGGTAGAACCAAATGCGCGAAGATTCTTCTGTTTGCCGGTGAGCAAATGGTCTTAATTAATTAATTGTTCTCTTTAACAAGGAGGATTAGAAGTGGAAACGTGATTTTGAAATGCAATTTGTTGAAAAAGATAATCCTTTGTGCCCGTATTAAAATCTCTTCAGATACCCTTCAGTTTTTTTTCAAATTAATAATAAATGTAAAAATATTTAAATCACTGTATCGATTAATCATTTAAGAGGAAGATAGATTTCAGGAAAAGGAGAAAAATTTACCTAAGTTATTTTATATTATAATATTTTAGACTCAACCACTTTTTTCTGCATATACGTATAACGTATCAGATTTTCTCGATAGTAAATGAATTATTCCAAAAATTTATTGGTAAAATTCAACTTATAGGTAAATTTTTCCATAAATTTTATTTCCCTTAGAAATGGAACCAAAGAAATTTGCGGAAAAATTGAAAAACTCCGATTTTTTTTAAGTTTTTAAAACTATAAATTTATATATATATATATTAATAAGTAAATACTTTTTTCTGCTGAACTACTTGCAATCTAGTAAATAATTAGAAATTCTACGAGCTATTTGATGCAATTTACTATCATTGTTTTATATATAAAAAAATATAATGTATATGAAACAGTATGATCGTTAAAGAGAATATATTAATTTAATACTAATACTTGATACAGTTTTTTCCTATGCAAACATGAACCGTCTGAGTATTAATTAACGCTATTATTCATTGCACTCTCGAGATGATAATGAAAATGTATTGATCCATTGCATTTATATATATATCGGGGAAAGTCGATTGAGCCTGGAGAGAATATTGTAAAAAAAGTATTCAATTTTTTTTCTCCTTTTCTTGGATTCCGCCTTGGTTAATCGAGAGATTGAATAATTTTTTATATTATTAATTTTTGAAACAACTATCTAAAGCTGGAATTTGAGATTTTTAATATGAGCACAAAGAACTATTGTTTGCAATAAACGATATTTCAAAAGCATTTCTACTTCTGCTCCTTCTTACAAAGTTCTTGTAATATAATAAATCCATTTAGTCAGTTCATAACAAATATTGTAATCTTAATTAATCCTAATTTATAAAGTAAATTTTATTTATAATTATATTCCATTTCTTTATTTTTAATATACATTTTTATTTTATCGATATTAAAGTTAGACATATATTAACAATTTTATAACTTAATTACCCTTTCTATATTGTGTTTTATTCAACTTATAATAATTTACATAGCTCAAATCTTAAAATTTATGGTACAACTGATATAACATTTAATTTTCTAGGATTACAAAATATTTCTTAAAATTTATTATCCACACTGCCTGAGAATTATTTTCTTAAATTTATAGGTGCAAACCCTACACTACGTGATCACGGCAGAGGACTGCGAGCGGAACAGTGGGCGAGGTTTTGCGGCAGATACGTGTGCGCCGAGATGATCGAGAGATTCGCGAGACATCGTCTGTTGGAGAGAACGACGTCCTGTCGTTGGGGTAGCGAGCCCGAGCTAGCTGCGAAAGTGTTGCAAGGAAAGGTACGCATAGCGCGATATATCGAGCCTCTTTCTAATCGGATCTCTTTCCGTTCGAATGACATAAATCCTATGCAAACTATGCCAGGTGACGCCTATACCTACGACGCCTCTGCCGCAATCCTCGGGATTGAAGTCGAAAATAAGAAAAGTCTTCCGCACCACCTCCAGCCCCGATCGAACCTTCTCTCTGGTGTCGCAACTCACCAGCGCGGCTCTCTGCGCGAGCAGTCCGGCTCTACCGAAACCGTCACCTGTTGTAAAAAGTCTTCTGCGACCGTTGAGCGTGCCTCAATTAAGGTGCGACGTTCGTCAAGGAATTCAAAACTTGACGATCGATACTTAATAATTCACTTTTTTTTTACAATTTCGAAAATTTTAGACGTTTATTAAAAAATTACAAGCAGCTTCAGAAAATATGTAACGTTTTTAATATTAAAGTATTAAAACATTAACTTTGGATTTCTTCTTTAAATTACGTTTATAGATAACCAAGTAACTTAGATTCTAAGCTAAATGTGAGGCCACGGGAGAAAATAAAGGCTCATTTGCTGCCACTTTGCAGGGTGACGTTGGTTTCGCAGCAGGACTTCCTGGAGAAGACCTCCGAAAAGTACGGGACGAATTTCACGGATAAGATCGAGAACTCCATCCCGAAGCCGCCACGCTCGAAGAAGAAGAGCAAGTAGTCGAACGTAAAGCTTTCGCGGTCACGACCACAGGCCGCATTTAATCGTCCGCTTCGCATTGAACACGCGCGAAGGGGAAGATTACTCAAGTCTGCTTGACGTAAAGCAGCGAGACGGACAGAGTGTTCGTGGTCTATTCGAGATCATTTACGTGTTATCCGATTCCGTTGTTGCCTGCAACCGGCCGATCGTCTCTCGGCCGGAAACGCGGTCCCTCAAGTAGGTCGTAGGTTGTTCGTTTTTACCTCGTCAAGAAATATTAGCGATGCATTTCACCCGAAGGACGTTTGCGGGAATCAGGAGGGTGAGCCTTCGAAACCCGATCGCTCCCGATTAATCACGGATTTCCAGTCCACGGCTGCCGTTGAAGTGTTGTCATATTTACGACACGCGTACTCAAGATTGTTTTCGATGTAAACCGCCGCCGCAGCCGGACGTATAAACATTCGGAACAGTCGGATCTTATTTTTAGTTTAGACTTGTAATGGATCGTGGCGGAACGCGGCGCGCGAGCGCGGTTTGCATACGGGAGATCGCAAAGTTGCGATTGAAAGATCACGTTGGACGACCGTGATATCTGCGAGAGATCATGATATTCCTCCTCCTCCTCACGTCGCCGCAGTAAATGAGAATCTCGATTTTTTTTTTGAGAAATGCGAATAGTGTAACTTGAAGCATGCGCTGCCGTCGGAGCAAAACCTCGGGGATTTTTACTGATTAAAGTGTTAAAGATGATCGAACGAACTTGCGATAAACGTCGCAGGTTTCTCCCTAACTTATAATACACACGTTTTACGTACAAGATTTTATATCGATGCAGTTACTGTCAAATGGTTGTTTAAATAAATGTCTTATTAATCAACTATTGTCTTTTGATTATGGACGGTTGAGATCTGCGTATAATTGGAGAATTATTTTGTTGATTCTATTGTTCTTTATTGATCCCACGAAACAAAAGTGCGCGCGACTTAGGCATCCTCGGAACGACGGTTCCGTCGGTTCCGCCGATTCTTGGCCTGAGACAAGATCTCATACGCCTGTTGAATCTCCATGAACTTTTCCTGAGCCCTATGTCTTTCCTCCTCCGTACCTTTAATCTTGTCAGGATGATTGTCCCTGGACAAAGTTCTCCATCGCGCCGTGACTTCATTCTGCGAAGCGGTTTGCGAGAGACCCAGGACCTGCGGAGGATACGGAAGAATTAGTTCAAGCTACATGTTTTTTCTAAGTAAACCTAAATTTTGTGGATGATTGTCTGACTTTGTAAGCGTTAATCTCTCCTCGAGGATCCGTGAGGTCCACCAGTTGCGCCCACGTTGCCCAAAAACCTTGGTGCCTCGCTTGGTTCCACGTGGCCTCTAGACTTGCCTGCAGAAGAAAGAAAGAGTATCGACGTATGAAGATCTCACAAAGTTCTTAAGGTTTAACGCCATTACTTAGACCCACCTTGAATTCCGTCCAGATAGGCGAGGTGAGGAAATGTTGCACCGCCTCGGACAGCTTGATTTCCTCTCCTTCGCTATCTGTGATAATCGCGTTGAAGTATAAGTAGCTGCCGATCACGGCGAACAAGACCATGACTGCTAAACTTAAGTACGTCATTCGCCGGATGAAGCTTCTTTTCTTTCTCGGTTTCAGCCGCCATTGCTTGCTGAAGGAATCGAAGGCCAGGCTTGAGATAACCACCATGAGAAAGATCCACATAGTGTCGTCGCCGATGTAATACAAGGTCGGATAAAATAGATACGCTGTGACAAGCGCTGCCCATATTGAACCTTGCTCTCGGCCAATATTTCCGACTACCCATACACCTTTAGAATTATTAATAGTGAATAAAGGTTTTCGTAACACATTCTTATTTTCTAATTATTTGTGTAATTTATTATTCCATATAAATATATTATATATATTTAATGTTACATAATACGTAAATCTATTATTTATATATTATATAATATATAAATCTATTATTTATATATAAATAATAATATAATAGATTATGTATATACATTTGCATATATTACTTTTTATAAATTCGAATGTTTGTGATTGTTTTACATTCCAAAAATTATCTAGATAACAAAAAAAAATTGTAGAGAAGTCTTTCAAAATGCATTTTAAAGAGAGGAGATAAAGTTATTGAAGAGAAAATAAATTTGTTTTTCAATCTCATTTCTTTGATACTTTATACAATATTCTAAAATTAAATAAAAATAAAAATTGATATTTTTTCAATATTTTCTAAGTTACAATTATAAAACTATTAATTGGAATTTTTCATGCAACATTTTAACTATTATATAATACATTTATATAATATTTATATTGTTTTAAATGAGAAATTATAATTATAACAGTTTTATTTAATTGTATGTTAATGTTTGCTGGATTTGTCTTTGTAACGTCATAAAATATCGAATAAAAACTAACGAAAAAGTAAGTTTTACAGTAGGTTTTCTAAGCTTTAAAATGTTTTTTTTAAGTGGTGCAATTTTTTGCAATAAAATAAAATTTTTTATGTAAATAAGAAATCATTTTACAAAAAATATTTAATTTTTTTTAAATTAAAAAAATGTACAGGAAGAAAAAAAAGAACATTTTTTTGTTATAATACTCATATTCTTAATTTGCATAAAATTTTTCAATAATTTAAAAAAATTTTTATTAACTTAAAAACTTCTTAAAAAATCACAAATGTTGCCAAATTCTTATAAATAATAAATAATAAATAAATATAAATATTTAAAAAAAAATAAAAACGACACATGAGAGTTGTTAAGGCGTAATCATTATACTGAGAGAAATATTTAGTGAGATAGACCAAATGTTTAGTTAAATAGTGATCAAATAAATTTTACAGTTATACATTAATTACTACATATGTAGTTGTTTTGACCAAACAATCTATAGCCTGAACCAAACAATTGTACGTAATTTACAAGTTTTTGGTACCAATAACTACAAAATTTATTTCGTCACTATTTAACTAAACGTTTGGTTAATATTTCTGTTAATGTAAAATGCAAATAACGTAAACCTCATTCAAAGTAACATGAATTTATTCTAGAATTTATATTTTTCGTTCTCACCAAGAGCGAGGTATTTTTTTCTGCTATCGCCAAACGAGAAGTTTATTGCTTGTGCGAACAGGAATATCCATGTTCGTCTGTTGAGCAATAAAAAAGGAAACGCTCGCGAAAAACTCTCGGCCCCGAGCGCTAACCTTATTTTCTGAAAATCGTTGATGGGCAGTCCGAGGTTTTTTGACCTGCGACCCTTGTACCTCTTCAAAACGAGCCGCGGATTTCAGTGCGAATCCGTGAATCTTCAGTCTTTTCCCGCAGCTAAATTATATTATATTATATGTATATGTATAAATGTTTCTACTCCTTTTTTCGAAATCTTCAATGATTGTCCAAAAAATTAAATTTGGTTATGTTTCTCGGATTCCGAGAATAAACAATTGATCCTCGAAAGTAAATTTATCTACATTTATTGATAAGCTAAGTAACAATATAATAGAAGGAACGAATCGACAAACATCCGGTCCTTGTGTCATGTGGAAAACGTTAAAAATAACTCACTGACTTACTACCAGAAACCGAAAGATACATGTGAAAATAGTAAACATCACTTGTTAGACTTATATCGGAAATTTTATACGTAAACAAGTGTGAATGATCTCAATTTAAAGTCGGATTCCAATTCTTTACAATTTAAACAAATTACAAATAATATATACATTTTAATGATGTTTGTCGTCTCGTTCCAGAATCTTCTGTCATATTGTTACTTGTCAAGCAATGGATACATCTACTTTCGTGAGACAATTTTTTTATTTTCACACGGAATCAGAGAAATTTTAATTTTTTTAGGAACTCACTGAAAAGAGCTCAAAGAGAAATAGAAATGATATGAATAAATTTACGCTATTTTAAATAAAATATTATTTGCGCTCTAATAACTGCACCCAACTCTCGTGTGCTATTTTTATTTTTTTTAAATTTTGAATATTGAGAGTCCTAATATCAATATCGTTTAAATATTTTAGTTTAAATGCATTTCATTATATTAACTATATTTTTATATACTGCGATACAACTATTTGTATATTGATATTCTGAGAATATAAATTATATTTTATATTCTTAAAATATTAAAACGTTTTTATATTCATAGAATAATTAATGTTTCAAGGATATTAAAAGAAAACTACAGTTTTTTCTAGAAAATAGCTTTCAAATTTGAAAATGTAATACTTCCTGTAATAAAGTTCGTAAAAAAGCCGGCCAAAAAAGATCTAGTGTCAGGCTTTTTTACAACTTTTTTCATTTATCATGTTATTTTCAACTAGCGATATGCGTGACGCATTGCGACCTTTAAAATATTATCATTCGAAGGAAACAGACGTCTAACAAGCGCGCGATAAGGCAACGTAAGAATTATATTATCTTTTTTTATGATTATTTTTCCTTCTAACACGATTCTTACCTAGCGCAACCACGGCCGGTATTAGGATCAGCAAATGCCTGAAATTAATACCGTAAATCTCTTCCTGCGGGATCGCGCTGTTGAACAGCTCGGCCCATAAGTAGGCGACCGCGGTTTCTGCCGCGAATCGCACGCCGGAAAACGGCGGCTGTAAAACAATTGAAAGAATCCGATGTCATTGGTCTTCCAAAGCAAATCGCATTTATTTCGCAAACCTTTCTTTTCTTTCAACATATTCGCTGTATCAGCGAACAATTTGCGATTCAACATTCACGTGGGCCATACAACAAGCGCAACGTCATCAATTCCTCGGACGCGGAACAAATTGCAATAAGCTCGGTGATAATAAATGTATTTCAGAACCAGCGACGTCAATCGCTCGCCCCTGCCCGTGAACTCTAAACGCGTGCCGAATATTTATTTACCTTTCGATTGGCCCTGACTTTGCGCTTAAAATCCTCGATAAACGCCGGATCGTCATTCGCATCCGCCACGTAGGCGGGTATCCTGTAAATGTCCCTAAGGAAACCGCACCCCACGTAACCACCGAATGTGCTGATGTACACGAAAGCCTGATCGTCTCTGCCAAGGTACACATGATGCGCTCCGAAGAGTCCGCCGAACAACCAGAAGAAATAAGCCCAGAGCGTACTCTTTGTACTTTTGTGCTCCTTATCAATCTGTCCATTTTCTTTCACTTTCTCCATGTTATCTTCTGAAGCAACAGGTCACGAACTGTTCATTTTGATTCACTATCGATCGATCGCGTGGATCCACGCGATTACTTGTCCTGGTTGTAGCCTCCGCGATATTGCATGCGACGAATTACGTGTCCGTTGCTATCTACGCATCTTCACGGACAAAATAATAGTTTACACACAACGATTCCGTACTGTCTTTTTTTTTTGGACTCAGGTGTACCTGTCGGTGGTGTATCGTGGAATGACGGTCGTGGTTCCACTGCACCGGTTCCTGGTTCAACGCTCCGTCAGCACAGGTATAACGGTATCGATTCAGGGACGTAACAAGCAGAAATACGTATATTTCTGACAAAGAGATAATATGCTGATTCAATAATTTCAGGAACAAGAATCTAAACGTAAATTAAATAAGCTTTTAATTTCAAATTTAAATGTTTATTAATTTGACATTTACAAAAGTATCCTTAGTAACAATATTGATTATACATTTAATTGCGGCGTATTATGCTTTGAATGATTTTTTAAAAATGTTCAAGGCACTGATGAGTTTGTTAACGTCAATAAAATTAATTGTTTTGTTTTAAAAAAATGGATGATAGAAAGAAACTCTTATAAGGTTGGGTAAGATTCTATATTTTTAACGAAATCAGGTTAAAGTTAAAAGCTTACAAAATTAATTTGCGTTGAGTTATATGAACAAAAAACTAACTAGTTAAAAGTTACGTAAGTATTAAATTAAATTAAAAGTTAATTTTGAAAAACACTATTTCTATCAAATAAAAAATTTGTAAGTTTTTCAAAATAGATTACTCAAAACAATTGTAACATAAATGATCAAACAAATATTCTAATATTTTATTTGTAAATTAAGTTAATAAAATAACAAGAAATATTATTTTTATGTCAAAATATTTTTTTTTAATTATTTTTTTTACATAAACTTAAAGTTTTGTGTTTCAAAAATAAATATAGTTAAAGTTAAAAATTAAAATATAGATAAAGTCAAAATTTAAATTATTCAAAATAAACTAAGTTGAGTTAAAAGTTATAAATTCTTTAACTTTATTATTTAACTTTTAACTAGTTACTTATCTTTTCTATTGTACATATAATATTGTTTAAAAACTTTCGATTTTAACGTAGAAACCGGCAATTTTGATTATTTAAGATTAGGCAAAATTTAACTGTATTTGCTTTTGAATGTACAATGATGTTTATAAGTTCTTTTCAAAAGTATAATAGTATTGTCAACAAAATACCACGTATTACTTTTATAAAGCATCAATTGGCTTCCTAACACTACATCATATTTATAAAAAATTGTAATTATTGGCACAATAAAATATTTTTTTGTCAGTAAATTAAATTTTCATAAATAAATTCATTTGAATTAGAAATTTCAATGAATTTTATTCAGGATAAAATGAAATCTGATGTCTTTGAATGCAGCCCAAGAATAGTAATGGTAGCGCCATCTCTCGGCGCTTGAAACTGTGAATGCTTTATCCGCAGATGCTGTCCTTGTTTCTACATAAATGATATTATAGAAATCAGGTTTTACATTTAATAATATAGTATAACTGATACATATATAAAACTTCAATATTTATAATATCAATGTTTAAATGCGTGTGTAAATGCATAGTAAATTCATCTTT
Organism: Solenopsis invicta; assembly: GCF_016802725.1. Lineage (NCBI taxonomy): Eukaryota > Metazoa > Arthropoda > Insecta > Hymenoptera > Formicidae > Solenopsis > Solenopsis invicta. The sequence continues at coordinate 940,454 of NC_052679.1, read as the reverse complement.
AATAGAATTATACAACAAATATTTTGTTTTTGCAATGTAAAATTACTACAGAATTTAAAACTCTGTGTTGCATCAGGCGTTGACATAAGTAATGGTCTTCAGTTAACTTTCATATAACATCCTTTTGCTTTTGTGTACCGATGATCAGGCAGTCACATCATGCTTCTCAGAAATCAATATGGCGTCGGACATCGTCGTACGCCGATGCTAATAGACGGTCGCCGGTTTGTTTTAACGTGATTATCTCGGAATATTTGTACGTTAACCGTACTTGCCGTTGCTAATGATGCGCGAGGATGGAAGAAAGTCGTTCACAGCCGATAAAGCTCAGTCATAAGAAGTGGCGTTGTATCGCGAAGAGGGAACGTCGCAGACGTATACGACGGTCAATCGCGCAAGAACGTGATGCCAATGAAGAACGCTTGAGGGCAGTACTGGAAGGCAATATGGCGTATTTGAAATTTTGCGCGAAGCAAGAGAAGCAAGAGAAGAAGAAAGAAGCACAAGAACAAAAGGAACATGAGAAACAAGAGAGGGTGTGGCTGGAAGAAGAAGTAAATATATAACTATTTTCTAATTTTTCATATTCTTTTGCATATTTTTTCTAACTTCTTTATTGGCCATTAATTTTCTGTCATAACTTCTTTAAAATCAATCTCTAACATTTTAATAATAAAAATTTCATTATAATAAAGCTTACTTAAAAAAATTTAATAAATATTTTTTTGCATATTTCTGAATGTTAAAAAAATATAGCATATTTGTATAATACAATAGCATTAATATCTAAAAATTAATTGTGAATATGACATTTGTTATACACTTATCATTATTTAAAATTTATAAAATTATACCGAATAACAAAAAATTAATTTTTTTGGCATGCTAAAATAATACAAGATAATTTATAAGATAAATATATATAGTATAAAATAATCTCTGTCAGTAACTATAGATGGCAAAGAAAAAGCAATTATGTTTCATCATAAAAAACTGTTTTATTATTTCATAAATATAAAAAAAACCGTATATCTGTTACACAATTTCATTATTTTCTAAATTATATTTTGCATTTAAAATTAGTTTTTTTTTAATAAACAGTTACAACTAGAAGATATTTGTATGAGTATAAAAAAAATAAATTTTGCATCCAAATTTTAAATAAATAAGTGGCTAGTCTATATATTAGTAGCTTCCTTTTTATTATCCTATTACTTTCGCACGTGAATTTGAAATAAATTACTAATTAAGTAAGTTCTAATTAGAATAATTGGCTACTGCCTTTTAATTGTCCAGATAAAAGCACAGCAAGAATGGCAAGTTCTCCAGGAACAAAAAGCAAAGGAGGAACAAGAGAAACATGAGCAAGAGATGAAGATTCTCGAAGAAATCGAGGCGAAACGTGTGGAACTTTTAGAGAGAAAAGAGGAAGAACGGAAAAAGCGCGAGGAGCAATTTCGTATACAAGAACAGTTGCAGAAGGATATCAACGATTACATTGATAACGGTGCAAAGACGCCTGAAGCTTTGCGCAGAATTGTCGACAACCAGCCTAGCAAGGAACCCTGCCCATTTTTTACGAAAACAGGTGTTTGCCGGTTAGTATAAGTAGAGATATTCGCGATATGATAACATCATGATTTGTTAATCATTCAAAATAATATAATTAAATTCTGAATATATTTTGAAGTGATAAGAACCAGACTTTGTCATGCAACTTTTTTAGGTTTCGAAAGTTTTCCTCTTGAAGCTATTAAAAAATTACTTTGAATTATTTGTATTGAATTAAATAAGAACTAAATTAAATTAAATGGAAATAAATCGAGATTTAGTCAATTTAGTTTACTCAGGATTTAGAAACGTGTAATCAAATTAAAATCAATTTTATTTAAAATTGAATACTCATTTTTTCATTCAAATTTTAAACCTGCATTTATCTGTAAATGATTTTTAATGTTTTCAGGTATGGAAACGCGTGTTCCAAGAATCATCGTAAAGTGTTTTTGAGCAACGTGATCTTGATACCCGGATTCTATTCACATTTCTCGCTACAGCAGCACGCAGAGGAATACGACACTGATGTGGCACTCGAATTCGAAAATTCGGAAACGTGGCAACACTTTTACGAGTTCTTCGAGGACGTGATAACTGAACTGGAGTCGTTCGGCAGGATTAAGGTCATTAAATGTTGCCGCAACATGGAAGTTCACTTGCGCGGTAATCTGTACGTTGAGTATTACACGGAGAGAGAGGCAGCTAGGGCTTGGAGGAACTTAAAGGGACGTTGGTATGGAGGCAAACGACTCCACTGTGAATTCGTCAACTTGATATCTTGGGGAGGTGCCATCTGCGGCATAGCTCAATGTCCGAAGGGCACTAAATACTGCAATTTTCTTCACACCTTTAAAAATCCATGCAATCGATACGACATTAAGAAACCTCAACGGACAAACACAAAGGACAGTTTTAAAAACCCAAATAACAGCAAACGAAGTGAACACGGGTTTGTATTATTGTTTATCCTATACATATGTCAATATCATACAGATAAAATATTCATTTTTATCACTTGATCTCTAGTATAAAGATAAGACCGTCTTGCTGATAAAGAGTTCTAATTTAATGCGGTGCAGAATAATAATTGCGAAAAGATAACGTATTCTTTAAATCAAAATCACTGCAATCTTACTGATTTGCAATGTTATCCCAGCAAATAGAAATTGATTCAAATGTATAGAAATGGATTCGTGTGGTCATGGCCAAATCCAATTTTTGATTTTTTGAATTTATTTCAATTAAAATTTAAGAATTCCTTGAATCTATTTTAATCCATGAAGTGGAATTGAAAAAAAAAGCTATAGAATTTCTATTCTTTTAATTAAAAAAAAGTCGGTCACGCAATCCATTTTAATCTATATGATGTAGAATTAAAATGACATAATTGCTATTTTTTAATCCAAAATGTATTCTCAAATGAATTAAAATGGATTACAAATTTTCAATCCATTTAAATCCATTTTTATTTACTGGGATATTTATAAGTATGATTTTTATTCTTTCTGTGATTTCGATTAAGATGGGATACGTTTACTAATCGGAAACAATGTATTATCACTGAAGTACATATATTGCTGATTGATATAAGTTATAAGTATAGCACTGATTTCATTCTTTTAATGAATAAGACACTGATCCTGATTTAAAGAATAAATGTTATACAACAAAGCAAATTAAAAAAATTATTGTAAACTTTAATCATTATTTAATTATTTTCTTCATTCTTTTGTTTGTTAGAAATAAATCTAATTGGGAAGAATTCGATCGAGATGACGGCGAAAGGAATCGCAACTGGAGATGGTCTGAGTCGCCTGAAACTGAATTGGGTCGCGCGAAAGATTCGGAGACGAAACATCATCATTCCACCAAGAGGGACAAGAGGGAACGATCAAAAAGATTCTCGCGCGATAGAAGTCAGAGAAGGGATGCAAAAAGAAACGTTAGGAGTTCCAAAATCAAAATGCCGCCTGAGAAACGTCATCGATTGAATCGTAAGAGGGTCCATGACAACAGAGACCAGAATAAAAAAGATGCGTCGGATGGTCGCTCTTCTAGAAAGCGTAGAAAGAAATCTGAGGAAGGAAGTTGAAGAGTAGTTGTGATAAGTCATTAGAAGTATTTAAAAATATTGGCAAAAAGGAATAAGAAAAAAGATGTAAATCCAAAAAAAAGAAATATCTAAAAAAAGTTCCTGAATATCCAAAGCTCATGCAGGCTGTTAAGACAAGTGGATCTAATCTTAATATAATATAAAATTAAGAGATAATTTTATTAAAGCGCCGTATGCGAAAGTAACGAATGAATAAATAAGAAGAAATAATTTTTTCTTTATCAGTGTTCTTTAATTACCCCCAGTGACAAATTATTTTTTTAAACAGCTATTGTTATTTTGTTTGCATCGTTCTAAGTGGACTGATTCTGTTTCGTGTGTCTGCAAGAATGTGATACAAATGAGATATAGATTAAATATTTTTATTTGAAATATATGTTACGCAAATTGTGCATTTAATTGTGACTCCTTTTATCGCGCGATAAAGATATACATCCGTGTTTGCCGAACAATCGTATCGTTTTAATTGACAGACATTCCATAATTATGAGATTATTTTCTCTCGTGATTATTTAATCAAAGTATTGTTGTATCCGTTTGTTCAGAGTAGACATGGTTGTCGTTTATGGGAGATATCATATCGGTTCATATAGCTAGTTATGATTAAAGCAAATGACGAGCTTTAATTAGTTGCGTTTTAGCGTGTATCTAGCGTGGTTCAAAAGATAAATAAAACGTCGTTCATACAGAATTGCAAAAAGAAACCGATCATGATTATATTAAAAGTTTTCGTCCTTTGCTCGATCCATCCCCTCGTCAACGGGGTGGGTTTTCGCGGATTCACTTTTCGAGGTTTAGAGGACCCAGAGCCGTTTACAAAAGATGCAGGCAAAGATATAGTTGAGGGTTGGATCACTCAACCCCTTGATCATTTCAACCATCGTGAAAATCGCACATGGTCAATGGTAATTATTGTCGTTCAACCATTTTGCTTTACTTAAAACAAATTTTTTTATTAATATTAACACTTGTCGATTGCTTTGTAGCGTTATAAAGAAAATTCCGCGTTTCTAAAAAATGGTGGTCCAATTCTGATCATGATCGGTGGAGAATGGCAGATAACAGACGGGTATTTACAAGGTGGATTGATGTACGAAATTGGCGTTAAATACGGCGGTTTGATGTATTACACCGAACATCGATTTTATGGACAGAGTAAGCCAACAAAGTGCGTAATCCATAATTTCTCTGAAATTTAGAGATATCTCAGATTTTTTAAATCAATATTACACAATACGAATTTAGAGACATCAGTTCGGAGAACTTGCAGTACTTGAACGCTGATCAGGGGCTCGCTGATCTCGCTTATTTCATCGAAACGAAGAAGAAGGAAAAAAATTTAGAAAACAGTACCGTAATAGTAGTCGGTGGATCTTACGCTGGAAACATGGCGGCATGGGCACGCCTTAAATATCCTCATCTTATCCAAGTAACGTTTGCGCTATCTTTATATCAGAATTGGGAACGTTACTTAAAAAAAGTAACGCGCAACTGTTACCATCTAGAATCACTTCTTAAATTTCTTTCATTTATTGATGAACATTCTGTATAAGGATTGCGGAGATTTAACTTTATCTTTATGTGCATATATTTATTTTAAAAAATAAAAAAGAATAAAGGAGAAATAAAACAGAGAAATATATTTATACAGGGTGCTTTAGCTAGCAGTGCTCCGGTTAAGGCAAAAGCTGATTTCTATGGTAAATTATTTAATCGACAAATATTTCCTAAAAATATACGCTAAGAAAATATTTAATTTTATTTTATAGAATACTACGAGTTCGTAGCGAAATCGCTCGGCAGACACAGTAAAAAATGCGTTGAGAATGTCAAAATTGCATTTGCATCAGTAGAGGAATTATTGGCCAAGCAATGTGGTGCAATTGAGCTTAAATATCTCTTCAAGTAAGCTTGAAACTACAAGGCTTGAAATCAACATATATATTTATTGAGTATTTCTATGTTATAATGTAATAAAGTAAAGATATGTAAATAGAATTTATAATAATAATAAAAAACAATTTATTATTATTACTAATTTTTTATTAAAAATTTAGCTTATGCGAGCCGCCTGACATAAATTCTTCTAGTGATCTTGGTTATTTTACGAATATGCTATCGGAGGTATGTAAAACGTTGATGGCGTTGCTTCATCTGTTTTATTATTAATTTTTATTTAAACTTTAGGTGTTTGCCGAAACCGTTCAATATGATGAAATTGTAAATGGTGAGACAAAAATTGCGACATTATGTCATAATATGACGGCGAAGCATTTAGGCAGTCCCCTACAGAGACTCGCGCACGTCTTTTTGACGTATCAGGATAATCAGGATGATCAGGATGATCAAGATGAATGTGTCGATGTAAGTTATAATAATTTTGTGAAAAAATATCGGGAGGTTTCGTGGGATTCATCAGCAGCCACGAGTATCAGTGAGTTGAGATTAATACAATAAATTAAATAGCACATGTTATGCAACAGTTAAAGAATAACATTTGTTATATAGTAAGACAATGGTATCATCAAACCTGCACGGAATACGGTTACTACCAGACAACCTCAGATAAATCAATCTTTGGCACGTTGTTTCCGTTAGATTACTACGTCAACCTATGTATCGATTTGTACGGCGATTAGTAAGTATTTTAGAAATCACCAGTACATTGCTCGAACATGATTTATTTCCATAATTTGTATAAATATGTTTGGCACGCATCAAGATATCTCTTCACAACGTGTTCTCCAGCGTGAAACAACTCTTGATCGTATTTAATTATTTATACAATGTATTTAGAAACAAGTATTAAATTGATTTTAATTGTGACAACACTAATAAGCTTCGCTTTTAGTATAAATGGAAAATGGTTGGATTCACGGGTGAAAAGGACAAATATAATGTACGGTGGACAGGTACCGGATTTACGAAATGTTATTTTTACAAATGGCAATATCGATCCATGGCATTCGTTATCGGTGCTCCACGATTTGAACGCTTTTTCACCTGCTATTTTCATTAATGGTAATTAAGCATCATATTATAAAAAGCATTTTTTTAGCTTGAAAAGATAACATGAAAATGTATTATTATTTTACAGGATCTTCGCACTGCCAGGATTTGCTAAGCGACGTAAAAACTGATCCCGACGACTTGAAGAAAGCTAGAGTAAAAATTCGTAGCATAATTGGCAAATGGATTTCCTCGTGAAAGTCCCTGTCAACTTTCCTGTGAACGTGCCTGCTGTCCATTTTTAGGACAGACACCGAATAAACGGAATCACATATTTTCTATTGTAATTATAAAATATTAATGAAAAATTACAACGCTTTATATATATTTCTAGTGCAGTTCTAAAAAAATATACATATAAGTTATTATTAAATTGCATATCGTTACTTACATAATAATATAAAAATAAAATTTCATTTTTTATTACTAGAGTTAATTTAAAATGTTGTAATTTCCAATTATGTTGTTTCCAATATAAAATTTGCATTTTATCTCAAATGTATAAATCCGATGAAAACGACAACTTTATCATAAAATTTCAATAAAAATCAAATCTGCTTCTATGATTTTCTATCATTTTTTTTATAAAGGTCAATCTAACAGTTATATAGATTAACTAATCTGATTGCAACATTTTTAACATTAGTGAACAGCCAGAAGCGAAGTGTTCAAAACATTTAGAAATGTCAAGTGGACTGCAACTTAAATAAGATATCGTAGATTAAATACCCTCGTTTCAAAACTATATTATGTAAATCGAGTATTTAATCGTGATATTTCTTATCGCACTATAAAGATATATCCGTGTTTGCCGAACAATCGCATCGTTTTAATTGACAAACCGTAATCATGAGATTATTTTCTCTCGTGATTATTTAATCAAAGTATTGTTGTGTCCGTTTGTTCAGAATAGGCATTATCGGTCGTTAATGGGAGATATCGTATCGGTTCATACCGCTAGTCATGATTGAAGCAAACGACGAGCTTTAATCAGTTGCGATTTAGCGTGTATCTAGCGTGGTTCAAAAGATAAATAAAACGTCGTTCATACAGAATTGCAAAAAGAAACCGATCATGATTATATTAAAAGTTTTATTCGTCCTTTGCTCGATCCATCCCCTCGTCAACGGGGTGGGTTTTCGCGGATTCACTTTTCGAGGTTTAGAGGACCCAAAGCCGTTTACAAAAGATGCAGGCAAAGATATAGTTGAGGGTTGGATCACTCAACCTCTCGACCATTTTAATCATCGTGACAATCGCACATGGTCAATGGTAATTATTATCGTTCAACCATCTTGCTTTACTTAAAACAAATTTTTTTATTAATATTGACACCTGTCGATTGCTCTGTAGCGTTACAAAGAAAATTCCTTGTTTCTGAAAAATGGTGGCCCAATTCTGATCATGATCGGTGGAGAATGGGAGATAACAGACGGATATTTACAAGGTGGATTGATGTACGAAATTGGCGTTAAATACGGCGGTTTGATGTATTACACCGAACATCGATTTTATGGACAGAGTAAGCCAACAAAGTGCGTAATCCATAATTTCTCTGAAATTTAGAGATATCTCAGATTTTTTAAATCAATATTACACAATTCGAATTTAGAGACATCAGTTCGGAGAACTTGCAGTACTTGAACGCTGATCAGGCGCTCGCTGATCTCGCTTATTTCATCGAAACGAAGAAGAAGGAGAAGAATTTAGAAAAGAGTACCGTAATAGTAGTCGGTGGATCTTACGCTGGAAACATGGCGGCATGGGCACGCCTTAAATATCCTCATCTTATCCAAGTAACGTTTGCGCTATCTTTATATCAGAATTAGGAACATTACATAAAAAAAGTAACGCGCAACTGTTACCATCTAGAATCACTTCTTAAATTTCTTTCATTTATTGATGAACGTTCTGTATATGGATTGCGGAGATTTTATCTTTATATACATATCTTAAAAATTATTATCTTAAAGAATAAAAAAATAAAAGAGAAATAAAACAGAAATATATTTTTTACAGGGTGCTTTAGCTAGCAGTGCTCCGGTTCAGGCAAAAGCTGACTTCTATGGTAAATTATTTAATCGACAAATATTTCCTAAAAATATTCGCTAAGAAAATATATAATTTTATAGAATACTATGAGGTCGTAACGAAATCGCTTGGCAGACACAGTGAAAAATGCGTTGAGAATGTCAAAATTGCATTTGCATCAGTAGAGGAATTATTGGCCAAGCAAAGTGGTGCCATTGAGCTTAAATATCTCTTCAAGTAAGCTTGAAACTACAAGACTTGAAATCAACATATATATTTATTAAGTATTTCTATGTTATAGTGTAAGAAAGTAAAGATATGTAAATAGAATAATTTATTATATTAATTGAAAACAATTTACTATTATTACTAATTTTTTATTAAAAATTTAGCTTATGCGAGGTGCCTGACATAAATTCTGCTAGTGATCTTGGTTATTTTATGAATATGCTATCGGAGGTATGTAAAACGTTGATGGCGTTGCTTCATCTGTTTTATTATTTATTTTTATTTAAATTTTAGATTTTTGCCGGAATCGTTCAATATGATAAAATCGAAAAAGGTGAGACAAATATTGCGACGTTATGTCATAATATGACGGGGGAGCATTTAGGCAGTCCTCTACAAAGACTCGCGCACGTCTTTTTGATGTATCAGAAGGATCAGCATAAGTGTGTCGATGTAAGTTATAATAATTTTGTGAAGACATATCGAAACGTTTCGTGGGATTCATTGGCAGCCACGAGTATCAGTAAGTTGAGATTAATACAATAAATTAAATAGTACTTTGTGTGTAAAAGACGTTATGCAACAATTAAAGAATAACATTTTTTATATAGTGAGACAATGGTATCATCAAACCTGCACGGAATACGGTTACTTCCAGACGACGAACTCAGATAAATCAATCTTTGGCACGCTGTTTCCGTTAGATTACTACGTCAACCTATGTATCGATTTGTACGGCGATTAGTAAGTATTTTAGAAATCACCAGTACATTGCTCGAACATGATTTATTTCCATAATTTGTATAAATATGCTTGGCACGCATCAAGATATCTCTTCACAACGTGTTCTCCAGCGTGAAACGACTCTTGATCGTATTAAATTATTTGTACAATGTATTTGGAAACAAGTATTAAATTGATTTTAATTGTGACAACACTAATAAGCTTTGCTTTTAGTAACAATGGAAAATGGTTGGATTCACGGGTGAAAAGAACAAATATAATGTACGGTGGACAGCTACCGGATTTACGAAATGTTATTTTCACGAATGGCGATATCGATCCGTGGCACTCGTTATCGGTGCTCCACGATTTGAACGCTTTTTCACCTGCTATTTTCATTAATGGTAATTAAGCATCATATTATAAAAAGCATTTTTTTTAACTTGAAAAGATAACACGCGGATATATTATTATTTTAAAGGATCTTCGCACTGTCGTGATATGTTAAGCGACGTAGCAACTGATCCCGACGACTTGAAGAAAGCTAGAGCGAAAATTCGTAGCATAATTGGCAAATGGATTTCCTCGTGAAAGTCCCTGTGAATCGACTTTCCTGTGAATGAGCCTGCTGTCCATTTTTAGGACAGATACCGAAATCACGTATTTTCTATTGTAATTATGAAATATTAACGAAAAATTACAACGCTTTATATATATTTCTAGTGCAGTTCTAAAAAAATATACGTATAAGTTATTATTGAATTGCGAATCGTTACTTACGTAAAAATAAAGTTTCATTTTTTATTACCAGAGCTAATTTAATGTTGTAATTTATAATTATGTTGTTTCCAATAGAAAATTGCATTTTATCTCAAATGTATAAATCCGATTAAAACGACAACTTTATCATAAAATTTCAATAATAATCAAATCTGCTTCTACGATTTTCTATCAATTTTTTTATAAAGGTCAATCTGACAGTTATATAGATTAACTAATCTGATTGCAACATTTTTAACATTAGTAAACAGCCAGAAGCGGAGTGTTCAGAACATTAAGAAATGTCAAGTAGATTGCGACCTAAATAAGATATCGTAGGTTAAATATCCTCGTTTGAAAACTATATTATGTAAATCGAGTATTAAATTTAATCGTGATATTTTTTATCGCCCCATAAAGATACATCCATGTTTGCTGAGCAAGCATACGTTTTAATTGATAGATATTTCGTAATTGTTAAATCTATCTTCGCAATTGCGATTAAATGATTATTTAATCAAAGTATCGCTTCCTGTTCTTCTAAAAGTAATGCAATAAATGTTATCAGTCGTTGAGACATATCTTATCGCTGGTCATGATAGAAGGAAATAGTTGGCAAGGTAAGTATTAATCAATAGTATTATCGTACATCTATGCTTTTAAAAAATTGTACTGCCTAAGAGAGACACGCGTACGGAATGTAGAAAGATCAGTGTTCAAACCCTGGCAGAAGTAATATTTTTCGCAATAAAATTTCTTTAGTTTTTGGGATAAGGGGAGGGGCGGTTCTTAACCGCTTATATAAAAAAATTATTAAATTGATTAGCAATTTAATTTGTGATATTACATTATTGGGTTCTTCTTCCAAGCTGTGTTTTAAGTCTGACAAGTATGCGACGCGCTGTTTGTGGAAGCTTATAAATGTTTGTAAATTTATCTAGAAAATTATTATTGAGCACACAGATCTGCTTTCGATTGGTATAGCCATTCTTGTCATTTAAATAAATTATGATAATTTTCAATATTAATATATTAAAATATCAAAGTATAGATGATAAATAAAATAAACATTTTTTTATTATAATGATGTAATAAATGCATCTGCAACTTATAGTAAATATAACTATTTTGCTTACCGTTTATTCGATATTAATATAGAAAATGAGAACCTTTGTCTTTATAAACTGATGTTGGTTCGTTAGATTCCAAGTGTCATTTCAAGAGTAATCTCTAAAATAACACGATTTTTGATTGTTTGGTACACGTTAACTGACGCATTCGAGAACGAAACCAAGCGTATGGTGATAGGATTCAATCACGGGAGAATCAAGATAAGCGTAGACTCTCATAGTTCCAATTCGGTGCGTCCCGAGCGAAACGTGCAAAAAGAAGCACATAATTTATATGTATCGCAACGGCTCATATAAAACACACCGAAAAGTAAAAAGAAATATTCCGTTATTTTTCTTTAATTCTCTCCATAAATCTAATACTTTCTTTTAAGTCGTTAATCGATTTTTAAAACGGCGGGTGAATAAACGGAACTACTTTTCTTTTTTGCTGTATTAATTGTGAAGTATTAATAAAAAACTATGTACATCACTTGATATATGTCCACAGTGCAAGTCTAAATAATACACATTAATTATACTTTGTTTATTGAGTATTGTTATCTACGTAATACAAAAATAAAATTACATTCTCTTAATACCAGAACTAATCTAAAAATCTAAAAAAGTGCAATTTCCAAAATGAGTCTGAATCTCATGATCCCGTGCCGCTTATCTCGAGATGAAAAACTTGTTTATAAGTGAAAGTCATTTAAAATATCAATCGACTTCAAGTTTTCTGAAAGAGCCGCTTATCCCACACATCGTGGTGTCGTTGGATCCCACGCTAGAACAACCGAATCCTTGCTTTAATGCAGAGACCGCGCCTTCCCGCGCCTTCTCCGAATATAGCTCGAGGCAGACAGTCATCTTATCGTTGTTTACTAATGATGGTTTCAAGCTCATCAATTCTTTCCGCCATAAATCTGCGTAGGAAAGAAAGTTTAATTTATTATCTTTCAAATATAATACGATTATTTTCTTCTTTTGCGATGAAACAACATAATGAATAATGGTCGTAGATACTGCAATCAAAGTGAATTACCGATCATCTCCTTCATGGGGATGGTACCGCCGTATTCCTTGGGTAACATGCTCACGTCCATCTTGTGGTTAACAGCGTCCTCGATGCTCGTGTAAAGTTTCACGCGGTTCCTAATCTTCTCGGAGATTAATGACATCCCAAAGTCCAGAGCGAATTTTACTGAAGGATGTGCGTTAATTACATGGACTTCTTTGTGTCTCATTGGCACGGTGCGCTGAAGATAAATAATTATTGTTTTGTTATTTATTATATTATTAGCAAACGGAAATAAATTCAAATAAATTAAAAAGTGTAATTTATTTAAACTAATTTATTTTAATTTATTTTAATTAACTTTAATTTATCCGAATTTACGCTTTAGAATCCTGAAATATATATGCTTTTCATATATGCTCACTATATACAATGACAATGAATATAAATTGCTATGAGTATAAATCTGAATTTCTATTTTACAATCTTACATTATCATTTATGAATAGATTAACAATTTAAATTCAAATTTTATTTGCGGTTATTATAGTAACAAGAAATTAAAAATATGTAACAACCTATTTGTGAGAAGAATAAATAATGTATTTTTATTGTATGTATATTTATATGTATTTATTTAGCATGTATGTATATATTTATATTTCTATAATTTATTAATGCCATAAACAAATTACACTTTAATAATTTATTAGAAATCAATTGTTTATTTTTTTTTCCTAATTCTATTTTTCCCGTCCTTAATAGGGAAGAGATATGAAATACTTGTTTTTATGTCTTACGTTTCAAGAAACATTATGAAATTTCGTTACATAAACGTCCTTGGTCCAGACTCGTAGCTTTACGAGTCGATTATACAGCTGAGCCAAATATGAAAACGCTCTTGCGAAAATTATAATAACTAAATGATTCAAACTAACAAAGTAATACAGCAAAAATAAAAAAAGTAATTATCCAATATATTGTTTGTAGAACATATCACATAACTAAAATTTAATGAAACAAATGTTTGCGAAGATGTGTTACACGAAGAGGTTTTGAAACAGTGAATTAACATTAATTACAGAAAACCACCTGCGTAAAGACCTGTGTTTGTTTCTAAAACGGTTAAATAAATTTCCACAATAATAGCGCTATCTAATTAAAGAGAACTTGCAAATAAAAAGAAAATTGAAAATTAATAAGTTTAGATTAAAGAATGCTATCTGTTGATGTACTTTCAATTTAAATCTTAAAATTTAATTTCATCCATTACAAAATCTTTTACTAATCTTATACAAGAGATTACGCAGCACTTGATATTACCTCGCCATTTTTCACGATGCGCACTGCTTCTTTAGGAGTAAACAACGTCAGATGAGGGAAACTAACGCCGGCACCGTCGGCGAAATGTACGAAGCCACGCACTTGATTCTCCTCGTCTTCCATTAACGCCTCGTAGGTGATAGCGTGAATCTTGCACATGTCCACATTCGTGTATTTGTGAGGATTAAATACGCCTGGGAAATAGCACGCGGTTAGTAAATGAAACAGACGTGACAGAAGAGAAACGCCGAAAATTATACGTGATTTTGAAAGCAGAATTTTGAAATTGTTTAATTATGATCTTTGCGATTCTACTTCAATATGCTTTATATAAAAAAGTTTATATAATAACATTCAAGTTTCATATAAATTAACGAACACGTACCTGGTCTGGCGATTATAACACGACGGCCTTTTGCATCGCGGCCAGGTGCAGCGAAGAGATATCTAAAAGAAGAGATCACAAAGGCAAATTCTAGCGATAATAGGATAATTTCAGAAATACTTACCCCAATGATAGTAAGTCTTCCATATTCGGTTCTGTGATGTCTAAATTATGGAATGCTATCTGATACACCTGACGGAGCAACAGGTATCGTTCAGTGGCCTCCTGGGCCATTGGGACATTGAATTTCTTGCATCGCAAGAATCTTAGTAAAAATCGCGCATCTAATAAAGGATGATGAATTTAGCCAAGTGTCCAATTATGGATACATACCATATGTAATTGCAGGATGGATACTTCTCGTTAAAATTAAAAAAAAAAAAAAATCTCTTAGTCTTATAAAATTGTAAAGTGATTACAACTACTTGAGCAATTGTCATCTAATTATCATCTTAAAAAGTAACCAGAATTTAAATTTACATATTGCTAGTTAAATTACTGTGGTTTTTACAATGTTGTAAATTTTCATAAATTGGCAAGCTATAATTTATCTTTAATATTCACGTCGATTGCCATTTAAAGTAGCCTCACCGAGACGGCAATTCTGAATGCGCGGATTCATCTTGATCCAATCGCGCATCTGCTCCAGAGCCTGATCTCTGGTGTTCTTGTCCTCTCTGAGCTCCTCCTTCGCCATCTTCTGCGTCTCCGACGAAAGAGGACACTCATAATTATCCTCGTCGGTAGCCCATTCGATTGCTCCCATTTTGCTTTTATTCGAAGGATATAAAGCAATTTACTTAAATTTCCAGAAACCTGAAAAGTGACATTTTTCCACATATTTCACAGAAATTAAAAAATCACGATTCTCGAGTTTGACAAAAATGGCATCACTATTTTTTTCTCGTAGATTATTTCAAAGAGATGTTTTGAAAAAAATTAATCGTCAGAAAAATAAAAAAAATATCTATTTAAGGGGAGATATTAAATTGAAAAATTCAAAAAACCCAAATTTTGCATTTTTTTAAAATGTTAAGTATACGTGGGATGTGTTAATCAAATTATATTCAAAACTAATAAAAATTAACAAAGTTACAAAATGTTTAATATTGCAGAATTTTTTCTGTGACACTTTAACTTATATCTTGTGTTACTAAATGTTTTAAAAAATTTTAAATATAAAAGCGCCGTTTTGTTTCTTTTTTTTCTATCATCACTTATTACAATCAATAAGATAGCTGTTTATCGTTTTCTAACGTAAGTAAAAAAAAAATAAGTTCCAGTTTACCTGCCAGAAAATACTCTCTACAAATACTCTTCAAACGCGTTCTTCTTGAAAATATTGTCAAAATCGATTGTCATATGATATCGCAAAAATTTAATCAATTTAGCTCAAATTTTTACAGCATTTTCCTCATTGTAATATTCTTATTGTAATCTTATTCTCGTAAAATTTTTTTTAAATGCCTAGTTTCTTTTTATTAACAATAATCATAAATTTTGACAAATCGCTATTTTAAAAAGATGGATAAATCTAAAAAATATGTAGGTGAAGAACAAGATTTATATTTCTTGTAAACAATTCTCAAAGCATTTTTGCTTGCAGAACATGTCAATCTATAAAAAATAATGATTGCTTAATTTAATAATCATCATAACACTTTATAAAATGTTACAATGATCATTAAGTTAAGCAGCCATTATTTTTTATTAATTGACATAAAAAATTTTTTTTTTATATGATTTGTTGCTTTTTTAAAAAAAAATTTCTAAAAAAAATAACTTTCAAGTTCTCCTTATTATTTTTCCTTTATTAAAGAAATGTGAAATTTTAAATTTGCGAAATATATTTGTTCGTGCAAAAAATATATTTCTCAATGATTCCTCTTTCGAAATGCATCCGACGTGTTCTTAGCAAGAATTTGTTTTCATTTATCAGCATCTTGTAATAATCTTTAATTATGCAACAAGCTCATGTTTTCATTTTCTTCCTAGTCGCCAGACGATACGGTTTGGTGACCGGCTGACACAGTTTCTGTTCAAAGTCGCAATGACCATGTGGTGGAGGTGTTAGGAAGAAATGCGCTCGTTTCTTTCTCTTCTTTGGAAGGGAGCCGACCGACCGGTTACGTCGTCGGTCGATCAGATGAGATCGCTCGGACCTTTCGTCAGTTTATGTTTATGACATAACGATTAGCGTGGTACCTTTCGCGCTCGAAACACGTGCTCGGACCAGAATGCCTGTGTGTGTGTACCGACTCGTTTCGCAATCACTTTCTCCAGTTATGCAATACAAGTCGGTTGTTCGCTCATCTTTGTTAGTTTATTTGAAGCAAACAGCGTCACACGATTCTTGGCAGATGTATTATTATTATCTCGTCACTTTATTATTTCCATAATTGTATCGTTTCAGAAGTTATTACAATGGAGAAAAAATTCTCATAATATCTCTCTTTAAGAATTTGCCACATTTTACATCTCATGATATCTCGTAACATCTCATAATATCTCTCTTTAAGTATTTGTCATAGTTTAAATTTTAAATGAAAATTGCTGAAAAAAATGAAGATTTCTAAATACCTTAAACTTTTTCAGATTTTACAAATTTTTTTCAGAAATTATAAGATGAGAAAATTTAGAAGACACATGTATAAAGAGTTCTAGAAAAGATACAAACTTTCTCAATACTTCTGAAAAGTAAAAAATCTAAAAAAATTTTTCAAAAAGTTATAAAAAAAATTATACAAAAGTTCTCTGAAAAATGCTTTATACAAAAATTCTGTAAAATTATATAAAGATTTCTAAGAAACATTTTCATCAAAGGATGGACAATCCCCGTTTCCTTCGCAATGCAGAGCGAGTTAAGAAAGTCAAGAATAAGAGATAGTTCTAAAAAAATTGGAACGCTGTTTGTTTTATGTAGCAAGAATCATTTCACAACAATTTTAACTATTCACTTTCTCTTTTCTAAATGCGTTCATTATTAAAAGAGATGAATTTCTTATAATCTCTCACTTCGATCATTCTCTTCCACTTCTCCAGCCGTAGACCAAGCGTGGACTTCATAGCGTAGGTAACTAGGATTGTATAACTCTGTTGCAATATGGTCTTTACGTATCGCAAACGGGGGTCTACAAAAATCTTAACATAAAGAATATGTAATATCCGTCATTACGTCACCATTCGCATTCGAAGAATAGAGCCAGAGATAAAAAGCTTCGCCCTGCAAGTGCGTGATTATATCAACAAACTGTACGTCAGGTTCCAAGAGACTCGTTAAAAAAAAAGTAAGCTGTCAAATCATAGAAACACCGTATTTTATATGCTATATCTGTTTCATACCTGTATTCACGTCTTGCGTTGATGAATCGCGACGATGCACGCACAAAGCAGTGCTATACTATGATTATGACGGTGCCGATTAAGGGTATGCCGTTTGCTTCCGCGTAGAAAGTGCTACTTACCGCATTACTCGCGAGCTTACATCTCTTAAGCATCGTTGATTGCGCGCGTAAGAGCTTTTTTTTCATATGAGAATACGTTACGTCGATTACATCACAGCTAGCCTTTCGTTTTCATCTCGGGTTCATGCTAAGAAATTTTTACCACTCGTGATTACGATACGATACGATCATGTAACCGTTATGCTTGCCCTCGTCGTAATCGTGTATTACAACGATTATGTCACGGTGTTTACGATCGGTTAACTCTCTACCGTGATCCTAAAGTAATGGGTGAAATGTCGAAACGAATTCCGTGCCCTTTCCGACACGCGAATTTCCTTCAAATTGGCGATGATTTACGCCAATGACGACTCGCGTTCTACATTTCCGACCTTTAGTAATGTCGGCCTTTGCGATCAAGGACGAGACAAGCTGCTCTGAAGATCGTTACACGATTGAAATTCTCATGGCGTTAATCGATTTGACAAATTATTCCGGTGAACGTGATAAGAATGTTCAATACCCACGTCACAGACAATGATCGTCATGTTGCTACCGTATAATTACGACTTTCAACCGTTTTGTCTGGTGTAATTCGCAATTTAGATGGTTAAGATTAATACTGATATTTTAAATGCACGCACGGAAAGAAAGTAATTGTCGTAGCTAAAAATTGCGAATGATAACTAAATTACGTTGTTATATATGGACAGCTAATATCTTATCTGTGATTTTTAGTTGAAAGAGTTTAGCTACCAGATGCACGAATTTCACTACAGAAAATATTATATTTGCTATATCCAAAATAACTCTGTAGCTAAAAGTTATTCTAGGTAACTATATTAATTAGCTACCAAGCGTATTACCTACGAATCACTGACACATCGGTTAGTTCTGATAACTACTTTTATGTTGCTATACGATGTCGTTCTGATAGACATGCGTGTTTTACTATTTTACTAATGTATTAGGAACAACAGCAAATCGTTTTGCTGTAGTTCATAAATTTATAGTAACTGCGGTTACCCTCAATAAAAAAGAAAAGCACTATTTACGGAACTGGTCGTAAATATAAATTTGTATAATTTAGCATGCATTAATCTTACATTACTCGCGTAAAGTGTATTTTATATTAACATTATATCTCAACATTACATCTCAATTTTCATTGTCTTCTTTAATGATTTGCAATTAAATAAAGGTTGATAATGCATCTTTATACTTTTTAGATAAGGATACGTGCAAAAGGCTTTTTTATAATCAAATTTACCAAATTTGATTATACTTACTAAATGTTAAGAAAAGTAAAATTATTTTTGGTTATATTAACCAAATATTTAATTGGCATTATTTTACTCCATATTTGATTGCTGTTACCAAACTCTTTTTTTAATACGAATAGTTTAGACAAATTTGTAAATGCATATAAATTTATTTAGGAAATTATTACTGAGCACCAAGATCCGTTTTCCACCGATACTAATTTTTCAATTTGAATAAATTTCTAAGATTAGAATGTGTTTTATATCATGCGAGTAATGCAGGAATAAAAATAAAAGCATGAAATCATTAAAGCATTAAATTGATTATTGTGTAAATTATGTACTCTCATCAATTATACATTAAATTTTTTCAATTTGGATTTGATCTTCCCTTGGCCTTTAACACAAAAACGTTATAGCATTAAGTTATAGTTGTTAGTTGTTAAGCTGAAGTATCAAAGTCTGATGAAGCAAATCAAGATAAAAATCTTGCTTATTAATTCAATTCTCAAAACTTAATTTCTAAAAATTTTCTAATTTTTATTCATATTTTTGTAACTAAATGATAATTTAGAAGTATTAAGATGTAGCCATTAACACATTAGTTTTATTTAACATCCACAAGATAAAATAGGCAATTTCCGTAGAAAGGATCAGATTAAGAATAAAATGTGCTACGGATATGTTGAGTAAATTAATTTAAAAAGTCCTACTTTTACGCTTACTTAATCTGCTTCTTGCGGGACTGCGATGTGGCCGAGATCTATCTCTTATGCACTATCCTAGAGGTATCCTGTATGATACTATATGAACGTACTCCGACTGTGGTGCCCCAGGTGCACACTTGGAAGCGACTACCCCACTCTTGTTGGTTGACTGCTCTTTTATAATTTTCAGTTAGTCGCCCTTCCTCCTCAACACTCTTGACTCTTTTCCAATCGCAAGCGAGCGTGTCCTCGCGGAGCGTGTCCAGCAAATCTTTCGGGGTACAAGAAGGCGACCTCGCCTTTGTTTCCTACGCAAGACGCAATTCAATGTAATCCAACTTTCCAGTAAAAGTTCCGTCGAAGGTAAGTTTGCGGACTGCGCCTGTTAGCTGGTCTCCTACCCGCTTTTTATAGATACGCAATTAGCATCGTCGATGCACGCGGATTGTATGAATCTATCGATTTCATAACGACCGTCTGGCTGTATATTCGATCTAGTTCCGCAGATAGTCTAGTCACGTCTCACCAATTTCGACGTCCGACTGAATCGATCAATCCAAGGTGAACCAGATAAAGGAAACATTATGCACTTTGCAAAGTTTATTTTAATAATTATAATAATTACGTGTTTTCGCATATTAACATTATGCACACACGATTTGACACGATGTTGAGTCCAACATATTCTTTTCTGAATTATTACGAATATCTAGTTAAACAGAAGTCTCTATTCTCCCTTAGAAAAATTTGACATCTGGGAAACAGGCTTGGTGCATTATTTATACCTATTCATGAATAATGCTATAAAAGTATTTTTCCTTAAATTTTATTTTGTTTTCTAGTTATGAATTTTTATATGAAAATGTGCATTTCTTTGATTTTGTAGAATATACGTAATTATAATATTTATATATATAATGATAAGAAGAATTGCTTCTTTCTTCATATAAAAGAAAGAATTAACCGAATATATTCTATACATAATTTTAAATCAAATTATAATTCGTATAAAACAACAATTTTTTCCCATTTGTAATTATCATAATTTGATATATAAAATTATAAATAAAATTCTGTCGTCAATTATATCGCAAATTATTGCATAAATAAATCGTGAAAAACTAACAACACAAGAAGATTCATTTTTCAATCAAAGCAGATAGTGCTTAATAATATTTTCATATGAATTATTTAATACATTTTTAATTAAATACAAACAAATTTTTTTAATACAAACTGTGTGTCAATATGATTGTCGGATTTCAAATCGTAATCGTAGACTGAAGTTAGAAATAAAATCTCAAATTATCCTAATCATAAAATTTATTAACGATGATTTAAGCACAAGCATTTAAAAAATCTGTAAAAAATTGAAAAAAATTTATATAGTATATAATTTAATTAACAACAACAAAATACTTTCTAGACATGTCTAGTTACAGATATATGAAAGTCATTAGAGAACTAATTAAAAATAAAGAAAAAATAAAAATGTACAGGTATAAAACGAGCACTGCCGTGCATTAATTCGCTAGGTCATAGTAGCGTCTAACATTGACGTATTGCAAAATAATAAACAAAGCGGAACAAACAATTTAAAAAACAGCTTTAAAAAATTAATAGATCCATTGCTCTCGCGAGAAAGTAAATTTGATAGCAAATAATTAACAAAACGTAATTACGCTTAAAGAGAGTTTAATTGTATTGTTTCTCGTAATAAAAGGATAACCGGGCACTAATCGATGACATTATTGCATAGAAAATATCTTTGAATCGGGGAGAGTTATTATCCTATGTCAACAAAACGAATGTAAAAGAAAACGATGCTCGGTAACCAAGCTGAAAATTGTTGTGTTTGTATTAACGTTTATCTTTGGCGACACCTTAATGGCAAACGGGGCAGTAAAATCACGTGTGTTGGCGTGCGGGATGTCTGTTTCGTCACAATCGTTAAAAAGAACAAGTCGAGTTCCATTACGACAAACAGGAAACGTTCTTCGGGTTCTCCAACCTCGCGGTTTCCGCGAAAGAAAGAGTGTCAAGAATTGTTATATTAAATTAATCGCACGTTTTTGTGAACATATATACATATATGTACACATATACATATGTACATGAACTTTCCCGTTATGGGACATTCAAGAAAGCGGAGTAAAGGGGACGAATTGTAAGTGCCGCGATGTAATACACATAGTGTTTACGTGTTACAGGGCTCAACGTAACTTCTGACTAGTTGCGTCACATCTCATCGACGCACGTAAGAGGTAAATGAGAGATATCTTTTTTTTTACCCAGCAGACGTAACGTCACGTAGCGAAAATTCTAATGCATTGATCGATCCATCTTTAAGTTGCGTCACGAGAAAATCGCATAATAGCTTAATTAAGGGAGAAATGAATGGATTGTAACCAAGATTAAGATTTTGGTTAAATAATATTATATATCAGAAAAGTACTGGCAAATGTGTACAATAATATAGTCAATTCACTTCCGCGTTCGTCGGTCGACCGCACAACTCGCGATGTCTAAGAGAATCATTACTTATATGAGATAGTCGCTAAAATTACAATCAACGTTCTTTTAACACTTTCTCTCATCTCTCTTTACTTAGCTCAAAAATTTATATATGTTAAATCTTATTACATTATATACACTATAATACAATAATTATAATATAATATTATAGAAATATTGTAACGTTATATTATATTATTATATTATAGTATTTATTGCAATATTATAATATGATAATTTATGA
This sequence comes from Solenopsis invicta, assembly GCF_016802725.1. Classification (NCBI taxonomy): domain Eukaryota; kingdom Metazoa; phylum Arthropoda; class Insecta; order Hymenoptera; family Formicidae; genus Solenopsis; species Solenopsis invicta. The sequence continues at coordinate 918,032 of NC_052679.1, read as the reverse complement.
TATATTATTACATCATTTAATATTAATTTTAGTATTTAAAATATTACATAATATTATTTACTATTACTATTGTATATATACTAGATAAAAATTTTGAATATATAATTATAATATATCAAATATGTCCATGTATAAATGTAAATAATTATATGTATATGAACAAATTTTTACAGGTGTTTATATTATTTTGTAAGTTTTAAGTATAATTATCTTACGTCGATATATAATCAATATTCTAATTTAATTGCTTCTTTTCTGTACATACAAAAAAGTTATATGCTTCTAAAAGATTTTTATCCTGAGATCAAAATATTTAATATAAATTAAAGAAATTGACTGCAATCTAATCTGATCACAATCAGTTTACCACATTTATAACAGAAATATAGATAAAATATTATGAATAACAATTTCACAATTTTTCTTTCAAAATTTGACAATAATTAATATTTCCTCAATTTATTTCTGTTCACTACAACGATGATTATGTAATCGTTGAAATAAATTCTTTTACGTCTTGAAAAACACACCTCTCTTACGTTTACCTAGAAATAATTACTAATGATTTAAAGGGGAGGAAGAAAAACTGAAACACAATTGAACGACTTTTCGATTACATAAGAGCGGTGATAACAACGTAACATTTACGTTTTCAGTTAGGACATAACGTGTTGTTATTTAACGTTAGTTATTCGTTCAAATCGAACATAAACCTAAATGTGATTACAGAAAGAAAGTTTCAAAGTCCGTAATATTATACATCAGAAGTCTTAATACACATGAACTCGCTTAACCGTGCGTAACCGAAAGCCGATTACGCGTTTCCAGACATACAACACATTACACTTGTGAAAATTACCAACTATCTTCGATATCCACCCAATCCGGAAATATATTCATACGAATTTCATCATGCATTCAAATCGGCGGAGCGTGAACGCTATATTTGTGTCCAGATTGTGGATATAAAAAAGGTAATTTTCACGATCATGTGTTGTATGTCTTGAAACGCGTAATCGGCATGTAATTAGAGATATTAAACGAATTCCTCATGAATTAAGATTCTCGATATACTTATAACTTCTACATATGTATATATAAATTAGATTAGCATGCTGATTCTGTAGTGACGTAAGATGATTTAGAGATTAAGAAATAATATATAGCTTGCAGACGTAGCGTGGCAAAAATTCTAACGTAATGGCTGATCCATCTTTAAATTGCGTTATGAGGAACTCCTGTAATAGCTTAATTAAGGGAGATTAAATGGACTGTAACGAAAATTAAGATCGATTTTCGATGATTAATTAATTTCGTATATTAGAAAAGTATTCGCAGATGTTAATGTGTACAAAGCCATTTTCAAAATCAATTCACTTTTATATTTATTGGTCGATCGCACAACTTCTAAATTCGCAACATATAAAAAGGAAGACGACAACAATGTTCATACCCGATTTTGATGAGCCTTTAATGTTATAGTACAGATCAAAATAAATCCGGCCTCTCAATTCAATGACGGGCTTTGTAAAATCATTGCTGTGACTGATCCAGGTTCTCATGTAAAACTATTGCGTGAAAAATTGTTAATATCGTGAGAATAAGTATAGTTATGCAAAATTCAATAACGGCAATATATATTTTTTTTGTTTGTTTCAATAGATTATCTAAAAGCAGCATAGATAAACGAGTAATCGGATTTCTTATCTTTTCCACCTTCGTACTTTGACAATTTCTCATCATTGAATCATCACGTTAACGCTGAATTATTTGTGCCATGTCAGAATTCAATTCAGAATTGATTTGTAAATTCAGAATCAATTATACAATTACAGGGCGTCTACTGAAAATTTGTAAATCTATTCCAGGAAATCATAAAAATTCCAGGATTTTCCAGGAATTTTTATCAAAATTCCAGGTAAGATTAGAGAATTTTTGAATGCAAATTTGAAATAAATTTATTTTATTCCATACGCACTTTTTAACATACTTTAAATATGTAATCACAAAAGACATTTGAGATTTGAATATTAAATTAGAGAAAGTACTGAAAGGAAACAATATCAACTAATGCCATACAATAATCTATCTACAATATGTACATGGATTTAGTTATCAGAAGTACAAAATTCGAAAAATGATAAAACGTAGTACGCTAATTTGGCATAGATAAAGAATATTATATTTATTGAATAATATGTACTGAGAAACAAAAGAATTATAATATTGAGTAATTAATTATACAAGTGGTAATAAAATAAAATTCAACAGTCATAAAATTTTTTCATAAAAATTTAAACATTGAGATATAAAATTTACAAACTACATAAAATATTTAACACAAATTTTTTCCAAGAAAAAAAAATTTAAAACTATATAAACATAATGTATTTAAAACTGTAAAATAACAAATATAATTTATGTATTCAAAGATAAGCTAAATAATATTTATAATTATTTATATATAAGTTATATATAATTTCAGTAAACTAGATTTAAAAAATATAAAAAATTATTTTGTCAAAAACATATAAAATTTAAATTTAAAAGTAAAACTTCAAAAAATTCCAGGACTAATGATCAAATTTCCAGGAAAATCCAGGATTCTAGAGGACACAATCTAAAATCCATGACTTTCTAAGATTTTTTAGGTTTTTCCAAACTGATAGTGGACACTCTGAATTATTACTCTAATTATTATAGCAAATTAAATCAATAGTTAAAAATTATACATACACTTAAAATTATACATACATTCAAAACTTTTAATTAAGTAATTTAAAGTTTGACGTAATTGACGTTATATAAACCTCTATTCTTTCGTATGCTCTGAAGATTTACTTGATATTAATGATAATTAATGATAATGTATAACATGTATACAAAATTGTCAACAAAATATAATAATTTAAGTGTAATGTGCACAAAAGACTGAAATAAATATCAAAAAATGAGGTATTAGTGAAACTGCTGTTACAATGTCTACCTGAAGTAAAAAAAATACTTAGTTATTATTTAATCATCGTATGCTTGGGTTATATCATACAACTTTCGTTAAAATTACAAGAACTGCTCGTTGAACGGATTGTAACGGATTCTTTGGACTCCAGGAAAGGTATTTACTCTGTCCCGATTGACAGTGTTTGATTTTTTGATCAAATTAAAGGCAGAGATATTTATAGTTCAACTTTGCCACTTTTGAATTTCTATAATTTCAAAGAATATGTGAATAGGATAATCTACCTGCAAATTATAAATTCGCAAACTTTGTTTCAGTTTATCTCTCTGTTCGAATTGAAGCATTTGTGGGATCTTCAGAATTTGAGTTTACCTGGCGTTTGTTTACCTGTACCGTTTGAAAGTGACTAGCGGAAAGTAAGAAGTCGAGCTATTAAACATCATTTGATTATCACCATATGTTCAAATGAAACAGATTAAGAGTGGAATGGAGCAATCAATCTCTTCATTCCGACTCGTTTGAAAGACACCTGAAGTGTCAATTGACTGTCGATTTTATGATACAAATTATACTTTAGAGGATTCGATTGATCAATAACAAAGAATTTTACAAATCGACCAATCAAAAATGCTTTTATCATTTGCATTATCTTGACTATACTTATCTATTAATTTGGATGAAGATAAGATATATCTCATTTAGATGATATAACGGCATTTCTAATGTGTACGCTTTTTATTCTTTTCTTATTTTACAATTTTAATGAATGATAAAGACAGAATGACAAACAAATACGCTAACATCTTTATAAACGTATTCTGAATATTATAGTCACAGTTTTTGCGTATTATAGGATTTAATGAAACTTTTGACTTATGTCATATCTCATCGACGTACGTATTAGGTAAATGAGAGATACCTTTTTTTTTATCATGCAGTAATTTCGGGCGATGAAAATTTCTTAATCATGAATATTGATTAATCCGGCTTTAAGTGACTTTATGAAAATTGTATAATGGCTTAATTAAAGGCGATATAAGTAGAATAAATAATAATAAAGATATAATAGTAATAAAGATCAATTTTTAATCAAATAATCTCGTATAAGTAAAACATTCGCAAATATTAATGTGTAGGTACACCATTTATAAAATATTCTTATTTTCGCTTTTGTCGATAGACCGCGCAACTTCTAAGTTCGTAACGTCTCAAAGTCAGTCTAAAAGAATTATAATATTAACTATTATTAATTATATGGAGTAGTCGCTAGAGTTATCATTAACTTCGTACTAATAACTTTTACATTTCTTTTTACTTTATTCGAGAATTGTTTATAGAAATATTAAATCTAATGACACATTAAATACACAAAAATAATTATATTATAGTATTATGATAATATATAATTAAAATAATTATAATATTGCGATAATACAGAGCTATAATGTTTTAATATTATAACGTAATTACACTACTTAATATATTATATGTAATATTTTAATATAATAATATAATTATAGAATTATACTAGCATAATGATCATACATTAAGGTACCTGAACCGAATAAATCTCACCTAACTCTATAAAGATATTGAAATAAACTAAACGTAATCACAAAAACGTAATCTTTAAGGGTCTATTCTGCTGTTAAACATCATAATTATTTTTAATTTTGTCTATAATTAATTTTTTTATTTGAGGAAATTCTTGGCTCTTTGAGTGCAATTTTAAGCTTCTGAAAAATTAGCGTCAATGAAAATCATTATCCTCTGTTGCAAGCCACATACATAATAAACAAATGACAGTAGCCATAACAATAAACGTATAACGTACCTTATTTAATAATACCTCGGGAAAAAATGGTCCTCATAAATATGCATGATCATACATGAACGGTCCACATGCAATTAGACATTATCATGTATAGATTTTGTCTCTGAATGATCACATTTGTTCATGCATGATTATACATGATTGCATATAATCGTGTATAATTGTATACCCGATAAGAACAGGTACGTGGAATCCACGTTCTTTTTACGTGAAATATCCAAGTGAAATCTACGTGAGCAAAACAATATTTATTCAACATTTTAAAAAACATTTTTTGCAATAAAAAAATTTCTTTCTAATGATTTATCCACTTCATTTTTGTTGCAATGAATAAACATGTTATTACCGAAATTATATTAATTTCTCAGTCCGTTTTTATCTACTTCCTAGACACCTACTCCCTACACTTACCTACTCCCTGACACATTTTTTAAGCACATATTTCAGATATAAAGCACCTTTTTAAATGGTAAATTTAAAAATGGGCTTGATTTAGTACTGGGCCTTCTGCGGTTCAGATACCTTATAATTTACAACAAATACATAAAATATAAAATATTATTGTAATTATCATATTATATAATATTACTTAATATTATCATAAATATCCGTATTATTTCTTAATCGTTAATATTTAAATCTTTAAATTTTATATTGCTAAAGAATCAGTGTTCTAATCCAATTCTTTCTTTGTACATATATAAAAGTATAAAACAACTCTATTTTAATCTAAATCTACGTATAATTATTACAAATTGAGCGATAAATAGAGATTGAGCAACGTTGTTTCAAAAAATGCAAATGTGTATACGACAAGAGGTATTTTATATTAAATATCTAATAAAAAGGTAGAAATCTTTTAGAAGTACATAAAACGCCTATATTCTAAAAAATTTTTTTGAATTTCTACCCTAACATCAGAATATTTAATATAAATTAAAGGCACTGAAATTACAATCTATCCTGACACTAAATCACTTCATCATATTTGTTATAATTACAACATTAATAAAATATTATTATTATAATTATGTAAATAGAGTACCAAATTTTGAAAGAAAAACCATTAAGATTTTATATATCATATTTTATAAACACCATAAATAAAATCTTGATAGTTTTTCTTACAAAATTGGGCACTTATTTTTTTCTCAACTTATTTAACTAAAATAATACTCATGTATATGAAAAAAAAAACCTCTTTTTATGTCTTAAAATAGCAACTTATTTATGCTTATCTAGAAATAATTACAATATTAATATTTTATTAATATTGTGACTGTTATAAATATAATGAATCGAATATCAGAATGGATTGTACGTGTTTATGTAGGTAGGTTCAATAACGATACATTATGCCCAAACTGTAAACGTTATGTTGTTACCACCGATCGCTCTTGTACAAACAAAAAATTGCTTGATTGTATTTCGTTTTTTTCCTCCTCTTTAGCTATAAGTAATTATTTTTAGATAAACATAAGTTGTTTCCTGAGATAAACAAAGAATTTAAGAATCAGGTCGCAACTTCAAGCTTAGACACGCCACTACACAAATTTTTAATTCGTATCTTTAAGTGTAAAGGACTGATAGCCCTACCTGCTTAAGTCTTCTCGACTTTAATTACGCATCTGAATCTATTAGCCATAAGGTCCAGAGCTAGACGCTTTTGAAATCGGTACTACGACTCAGAATATGAATTGGAAATCCATTGGTTAAAAGAAAGAGAGAATTTTTTCGATCACGTAATCATCATTTCAGCGAAATAAATTGAAAAAAAAAATCAAGTGCCAAGTCTTGAAAGAAAAACCATTTTATTTATAATATTTTATAGCTATTTGTAACAATGTAACATTTACAGTTCGAGAATATATCGTTATTTAAGTTACATAATCACGACTGATTACTCGCTCACAAATTTAACATAAGTTAAATATAAGACAAATAATTACAGTACCGACGACAGTTTAATTAATCAAAGCAGAAACGCGTTTCGAAAAATATTTCTTTTTTTAAATGTTCAAGAATATATATATCCGCTTAGAAACTATCGATAATTAAGAATATCACAATAAATTGTAATAAAAATAAAATGAAATACGCGGTGAAAAGATGTCTTTTTATCTTTGTATACGAAGAATTACACATAATTGTACATAATGTATACAATTATACACGATTCCTCATATAAAAAAGACAAAAAGACTGATAAACTTATTATATTCTCTACAACTAAAATAACAAACACTTTTGACTGTATAGTATCTATTCTCCGTGTATTTCATTTTATCCCATATATTTATTACATATTACTGAACTTACACGTGTAGTTGGTTATGGAAGATACTGTCTAGCAATCATCTGAACCTTGCTATAGGCACCTTTACAACCGGCATTACTTTCCTGCAAGCTCCACTTAACATAATTGAATTTATCTTCTGAGAGCGTTACATCGCTCGTTTTCATTGCATCTATAATACATTCTTCCAAGATATTCTCGCTCAAAAAATCGTAGGGAATAATTTTGGCATCGATATCTTCGTTGAAAAAAGCAGTCTCTATCATGTTCTGACTTCGATATATATTCGCTGTTCTTGTCAAATCATTGTCCATCTGCTCAATGTTGATAACAACCAATATAGTCACAAGCTGATTTTTATACGTATCTTTACGTTCTTTTAGATAGTTCACGACATCTATCACATCGCGTTCTTTCAGATTCTCGAAAATTATTAGACTCGGATGTAAGAAAGAAAAGTTGATTTCGATCATAGGTTTGATTGGAGGATAATACTGGCGAATAGCATATTTCCTCGGAAAGTTCTTCTTTATGATGTCTACAGTGTACGATTTGCCAACACCCGTGCCGCCGATAAGGACTATCACCCTTGAGGAAGGTGTGTCAAGAAGAAGACGTTCACTCAAAGTTTGTATGGCATGATTCTGGCCATAAATTCGTTTCTTCAATTCGATGACAGCGCACGCAAATTCACAGCTGTGTCTGCGATCTTGGTTCTCAAATAAATATACAGCAATAGAAATTGTCAATAGCAATAGTAAAAACATCCAACATGAGAAACGACTATAACACCATTTCTTTTTTCCTTGTAACAGATTTTTCTGAGATGGATTAGGCTGAGGAATAATCGGATTCCACCTACACTCCTCTCTCGTTTTATGACGATTTCTCGGTTGAGCAGGTGTTAGACTACCTTCGTTAAATTTCAAGTTATGCTTCTCTTCAAATTTTAGTCTTGCGCGAATGTTGTCTGGTATTTGCAATGTTGGTAAGGGCGCAATTTCTAAACAATTTTCCTTTGCAAAGATCTCATCAGCAAATATTGCAGCAGAAGATTGATTCGCAGAATCCTCTTTAACTTTCATATTTCCTAGTTGATCTACAAGAGACGTGTCCAGATCAGACTGTAACCTTTCTGTTGAAATTTGACACGCTGAGAATTTGGCATGTAAAACTGCAGCCAAAGATGTTGATTGACTTTCGGATTTCTCTTGGATTTCCATACTTCTTTGTTGATTCTTATGTATTACGTACTTTAAAAGTCTTCACTCGTAGTTTGAGTGTACTTGAAAGATTTGTTAGGCAAGATTAAGTATCAGTTGACTCACAGATTTCTTTTTAACTCCCTTACGTTCCAGTTAACCTTTTATTTTCTCTTCTAAAGAAGTGCTAGATTCGATCACAGAAGTAGACGTCGATAGCAGATTCTTCTTCAAATCTCACAAATGTAGTTTTCAATCATTTTTTGTAGCAATAGCTACTGTCAAATACTAATTAGATCATTCTTCATCATCTGTGATACATTTATACTCTATTTTGGATCGCTTGCAATAGTTGCCAATATTTGCCCTTCTAAGCCAGATCTTTCACTGTAAGTAATATTTTATTCATTACATTTTTCAGATAAGGTTGTTAAGAGCAAGATAGTTAAGTGTAACATGTAAAATTGTTAAGTGTCACAAAAGATAGAGATACGTATATACAAAAAGTTAAGCTTTAACGAGACTATTATTATAATGCCTACCTAGAATTAAAAAAAGTATTAGTTTTTAAGTTGATTATTCAATTCAGCGTTATCATATGACTTTTTAGGCACAGTAGTCTAATTCTATCAAAGAAGATGGATATATCTTTTGCTATATGTCTTTGTTAGGATTAGACTATTGGAAATAAAAGTAAATTCCACGTTCCCTGAGGTAGGCATAAGCTCTGTACCATTAGAAAGTTTGCTCTTTAATCGAGTTAACAAAGATGTTAAGTATAGCACATTCACTTTTGATACAGTTGTTGAAAGTGGCAAAGTTATACTTAATATCTCTGTTATAATTTCGAAGAGCATGTGAATAGGATAACCTACAATAGTACATGTTTACACTTCGTCCCTAGACTTTATCCGGCGAATCGGATCATTCGTGGGACCTTTAGATTTAAAGCTGACGTTACTTAACATTCATTTACCTTATCGTTCATAGATGACTACTGCAAATTCGAACAAGGCGTGAAAATATCAAACATCATTCGGTTATCACAGCATATAATCGAAACGGAATGAGTGGTGCGACCAACAGATTCTTCAATTCAGCGAGTTTGAAAGGCAATTGAAGTATCATTGTCAGTTGTGTCGGCAATTGTCACTTACAAAAACTCTAACTCTTAGATCAAGCATCCTAGACTACTCTGATCTATCAGATACTCCCGTTTAAATCTCAAGCTACACTATCTACACTTCTCGTTTCTTTCCACAGGACTGTATCATAAATTTCAAGATTCCGTTCTATATGGTCAATTTAGAGGGCTGTATAAGAAAATTTGAGGATTTGTTAGTGCAAAGATAAAGATGAAGCTTTATCTGTGTTCATAAATTTCATATTAAAAAAATTTGTACGGCTTTAAAAATATAAAAACAATGCAATTAATAGTTTAATAAATAAAAGGCTTTTCTACCCAACTATTGCTTATTTTTAAGGAATCAAAATTACAATCTTTAGCTATTATATTTCTTTTAATTATCAAGTTTGATTAAATTTAAATATTATTACTTTTATTAAATATAAATAAAATATAATTGAATATCGTTTACATGTATAAATTAAATTGAATAAAAATTAATTTAAAAACAATAAAAAATTGATAAATTTAAGTGAAACGTCAGGGCTCCTGAGCACTGGAAATTCTAATGCGATGCTTTGTACGTGTATTTTTCCTCTCTTATTTGCATGGCTTTACTATTTACATGTTGTTTATTCGACAAACGAAGATAAATTCAAAGAAATTAAAAATTTATTTTAATTTATCCGAGTTGGCGCTTCAGCGTTCCGAAGTATTTTTGGATTCAAATAGACTCAAATAAATTGAAATACGAAATGAGCTATACATATATTTATCATTTTGAATTCATGTTCCCATCATATTACTTTTGGATTCAAATGAATCGAAATTTGAAATAATCGAGCTATTCATTATTTTGAAATCGAATAAATTCATATCTTCATTATATTATTGTTGAATTCAAATAAATTGAAATACGAAATGAGTTATTCATTATGTTCAGATATATTTTTGTATTAAAACAAATTCGAAAAACGAAATTAAATTTAAATGAATAAATATTTGTACTTAAGATCTAGCTTCGTTTATATTGTGAATTCAATTGAATTAAAAATTGCATTTTATTTTAATTAATTTTAATTAATTTTAACTTATCCGAGTTTTCACTTAATTTAGAGTCCTGGAGTATTTTTGAATTTAAATGGATTGAAATACGAAATAATGCACTATTCATCCTTTTGAATTTGGATGTTGACTCAAAATATGTCTCCGTCATATTATTTTTAGATTCGAGTGAATTGAAATACGAAATTCATCGTGTTGAATTATCGAAGGTATTCATGTCCAAATTATATTATTTTTGGATTCAAATGGATTCGAAAGATCGGAGCACGAATTCAAAATAAATTCATTTTCGTTTGCTGGGTAGCTGCGAACGAGGAACGATGTAAACGCGCTCGAAGAACGGGAAGCTACGGGTCGTCGAGCGTCGTTATCCAGCCCTGCAACGAAAGGAAGTATTTCACAACGGAGACGCGACTTTTGGGGTCTCGTACAAAGAAAGGAAAACACGTTTGATGCGAGAACGTTTCTTCTGACTGCCGCGACGGCAACCGGGAACATCTTGCGGTCATGTCGTGAACTTAGAGATTCACGTGCACGCGTCGCACGCGGTACGAGGTCCGGTTCGCTCGTTCCTTCGTTTCACAACAACGTAGATCACGACGCGTGTCAGCGGAGTCCGGTCCGGTGGTTCCGACCTCATCCGGTTGTGTCAGGCCAGCCGGACTCTATCGGAGCAGCCGCCTCAGTCCCTGCTCGCGTATTGACGCGCGAGGAACTGAGAACCAAGAAGCGTTCTTATTTAACGCGGCGCACGCCGTTCTTTGTGATGTGACAGTTGACACCCGGTGGTGGTCGGTGCGGCGTGACAAGAGAGAGAGAAAGGAAAAAGAAAATGCGGTCGAACGTGATTGCCCTGGCGCGCGTTTGCCTGCCGCTTCTGCTGCTAGTGGCCGCAGCGAATGCGAGGATCCACAAGCTGGATATACGGGTTAGTTTCTATCCAGACGGCTGGCGCGTCCATCATTATCGTTATCACGCGCCCGATCACGCGGGGAGGGAAAGAAAGCGACGCTCTCTGATAAATCCAAGCCTACGTATTTATTGATGAATTGCGACGATTAACGCGCACACGGTGAGACGTGGGATACCGTGGGATAAGATCCTGCGAGAGGAAAGGCGAAGGACGTGCGTTGTAAGCACGTATCCGCGACCATCGTGGGAGACGAGCGGTATATCGTGCGCGCGTCGATAATTCCGGAACGCGTCATATGTAAGGTTGCCTCATATTATAGAGATAATTATCGGTCATGTCGACTGTGACGATGAACCGTCCGTGACTGTTGCCATTGGATTGCAGCTGATAGTTGATAGACATGCCTGGCTGATGAGATTGTCACGCGAGATTCTTGCGGAACGTAGAGAACCGTACACATAGAAAACTATTATTATATCAAGAAAAGCGATTGCCTAATTAACTTCTTTTTCTTCTAATAACAATTATTTTTAACAAAGAATATTTCGTTAATTATAAAAAATATTAATATTTAACGCTCAGACTCAATTGCACCAACCTTATTTTGGCTTTAAACAAGACTTAAACATACATCTGGCTTTATCTTTCTTTCTAAATAAATAAAGATAGACATATTTAAGTCTTGCTAAAGCTAAAATAATGTTGATGCAACCGGGCCTTTAATCTCTTAAACATACTTACAAATAGTTTTCAATATGTATGAATATATACTCATCACAAATTTTAGAAAAACTTATTATCATGTACTGGAAAAAATGAGTTTATACTTTTTTTTAAAGAACATTATAAAATTATATTGAAGACCAGTCAGAATAATAGCAAATCGAATTTTTGTTATAATTTGATTTATTCTTGATTGAAGGATTAAATTACTAGAATTCAGAATCTAAAGTAAATAAATTTCAATTGCTTATGATGGACATGATAGATTTGCGAATCTTTAAACTTATGAAATATTAAATATTAGAAATAAATAATAATTACTTGAGTAATTAAAAAATATATTTTTCTGTACACAAAATTTTATTTTAAGTAAATATTACTTGTTTTGAGTTGATGATAAGTGTATTTTAAGATTATAAAAAAAATATTTTTTCTAAAAATAACGCTTATTTAAAAAAAGAAAACTAATATTGAGTAATTGCTTTTCTTGGCACAATTTTTTTCTGTGTATACACAGAAAAAAAGCAATTAGTGCCAAGAAAAGCAATTAGTCTATTTTTTTCTTCTAATAAGTACAAAGTCGATTATCCTTAACAAAGAATATTGTTTTAATAATTGTCTTAAAATGTATTTATCACAAATTTTAGAAAAACATTGTTACACAGCGAAGAAAAGAATTTATACTTTTTCGAAAAATATTAATTTTATAAAAAAAAATCAAAATGGAAAAATATTAAATTTTTGCTTTAACTTAATATTCTTGATTGAAGCATTGAATTACTAAAATTTAAAATATAAATTGAATAAATTTGATGCTTATAGTGAATTTATAATAGATTTGCGAATGTCTTATGAAATATTTGGCATAATATTTACTTAATTCGAGTATATATTCTTCTTCTGTGTACAAGAAAGTTTTCTTTAAGTAAATATTGCTTGTTTAAAAAAAATATATATATTTCATGGGTGTATTTTAAGATAATCAAAAAAAGATTCTTTTTAAAGATAACCGGATACTTCGCAAAAAAATTAAAATTAGTTAATTGCTTTTCTTTGCATGAGAATATCTTTCTGCAAGATGGTTTCGCGACCGCGTCTTAGGAAAATTGTGACGCATTGTTACTGATTACGCTAATTATTTAATTACAACGGAGCTAGTACAGAGCTTTCCTGAAAAGAACGATGAGTAAAAGGCTCGGTAAAAGGTCGATTTTAGCTTGGAGTGGCAAGTAAAAAAAATTGTTTTGTAGTTTTCGAGCTGCTTAATATCTGATTCCGAATTAAAAAAAGAATTTTAATTTATCAAGAAATTATATTAAAATTAGAACAAAACTGTTAAATATACAAGCTATTATACGAACGGTATAATAAGGAAAGTGTAATCATATTAAAATAAACAATATTAAGTAAAAATTGGCTAATTTATTAACACAATAAATTCATAAGTAAAAAAGGTCTTTTTCAGTCAAAGCTGATTTTAGTGCTTGAAAATATTTTTTATGTGAATCTTACAATTTTCAATAGTAAAATGCTACAATAGAATATTCTGAGAGATAAACTATGAAAAGTGTAATGCACAATTCAATGGTCTTAAATACTTTAGTCAATATTTTACTTAGTTTCCATCGATGCCTTTGTGTTTAAATATTAATAACTAATTTTTTTTTAATCAAAGAGAACATGAACTATTAGACATGCAAAATATCATATTTTATTAGTAGGAAAACATGAATTAATATATAATTAATATCGTATTAAAAACTTGAATTTAAGAATAATAATTTATTTATAGTACTACTTTAATAATTTTAACATCTTTTTGATGGATTAAAATTTATTGAAGGTCAGAATCAAATTCAATAGATCAAAAATTACAAAAAAATATACCGTTTTTATTTGCCATTCTGAGAGGTAAAATCATTTTATCAATCGTTCTTTTCCAGAGACTTTTTCTAAAGAGATGAGAACAGAAGAATTCCCCTGCCCCTCTCTTCCCTCAGAGGGCATCCTTTTCACAATGGACCTTCAATTCTTCTTCATCCTACCTTTTCGTCTCTACACACAGAATGTCATTCTCCTACTAAGAAAAGTGATTACTCGGGTTTTAATTTTTTTCTTTTAAATAATGGTTATCTTTACAAAGAATATTTTCTCTTAACAATAATCTTAAAAAATACACTTATTATTTATTTAAAACAAGTAATATTTCCTTAACTTCTGTGTACTCACAAAAATATATAGATAATACAGGTAATTGAATTAAATATTACTTATTTCAAATATTTCCGTAAATTTATCATAAGCATCAAATTTATTTAAAATATATTCTGAATCCTAATAATTTTGTTATTTATTTTAAAGTTTATTTTATTATTCTGACTTTTTTTTATGCAATTTTACAATATTCTCCAAAGAAATATACATTTTTTTCAGTATAATTTTTCGAAAATTTGTGATAAAAATATTTTAAGACAATTATCAAGAAATTATTTTTTTAAAGATAATAGTTACTTGCTAGAAGAAAACAAGTAAATTGAACAAACGCTTTTCTTAACAATAAAATTGATATTCTATGTGCACGAAATGCATGTGTATTTATCCTTGCTTACAAAAACGTATCTCGTTCGTATTTCAGAAAGACTGCAGACACTACATTACCCTGAGCACGTTCGGTTTCTACAAGGGTGGCATGCTGACCGTGAATCTCACGAACTTCAAGTTCGAGCCGGCGGACACCGAGAAAAAGCTGACACCGGAAAGCGCGAACAAGGCCGTGGTGAGTCGCTAATAATAATCGGCTCGGTAATTTCCGCAAATGATATGCACATACGTATGCTTGCCGTATATACTGTTGAGTCAATATAAGATTTTCTGCGAAATTTGGTGATACTTTTTTAAGAAAATTTTGAAACGAGAGTTCCGCGAGTGTAAACATATAGAAATTAATTTTTATTTTGTGCCCCTCTATACATTTTGATATAAAACGGTGTGCAATGCTGTCTCAAAATATAATTATTCTATTATGTCAATGTTACTGTGCAATCTATACGTTTAATATCTTTAATCTTTTTAAGTGGATTATGTATATCGCGGATACAACTACTATTTAAAATTTTTACTGCTCTTATAAGATCACGGAGAGTTAATAATTTTTAAAATCCCATTATCGTGCGAGTTTATTAACTCGAAAGCATATACCTATCATTAACCTTACAATTAAACAATTTGTTGCTTTTTTTATAACTTATTTTATAACTCATTTATTTGTACATGTGTATATGTGCATATTCTTTTATATGCTAAAAATAATAGGTTTCTTAAACAATATAATCCCTAAATATAAAAAGGATGTCGTTAAATAGATTAAACAATTTAACTTTGTTCCTTTCATTCTATCCACTCATTACAAAATAATAACTATTTTCAGCATCTTCCCGATAGTCTATGCGCTATTCTATAATTGAATTTTTTCAAAATATTATTTGTAATTTCAATCTAATGTAAAAAAAATTTGTGATCCTAAAGCTTGTTTTATTTTCCTGCTTAACTAAATTGTTTAATCATGAGACAGCGACATTGTAACAAAGCGATATGTCATTCTCGTACAGCAATAGATATCTTCTACCTTTTGTACCTTCGCGAGGAGAATTATCCGCGTTTATAAATAAACGCGAGAATGTACGGATACATCATCACCTTGTTAGACTCGTAAATGACTTGCGACACAAAGTGTAAACAAGTTTACACTTAAACATAAAGTTTATTAAGATATCAAAATATTTCACGTGCATATAGTTATTGATTTATTGTTGTCTAAAAACATTTGTAAATCGCCACATTATTTATCACTGCGCAAAAAACTTTTATTTTCTATTTATTTATTTTTTTATAACTTAATTTATACATATGAATATAAAGGAAAGTTGCTGATATATGTATCATTTTGTTTTTAGATTATATTTCTTAAACAAAAACTAAAAATAAAATTTTGAAAACATAAATAGAAACTACTACAAAGTATTTTTTATATTAGATGATAAAGCAGTTTTTATTATATCGTTCCAAATTTTACAATAATTAATTTTTTTGTAAAATATGCAATAATAAGCTACATAATCGACATAATAGGTAGTGATGCTGTATTTTCATTTTCTTTTTCTTTCACATCTGTCATCTGTACAAAATTCTTACAAGTTAATGGAGTGTGTGTGCGCGCGCGCGCGTGTGTGTGTGTGTGTGTGGTGTAAAAACAAAGCAGTGAAATTACGTATGTAACAGATAATATAGATGTTCTCTAATATCACTCGCATTGACACGCAAGTTACCGCGATCCGTTGTGCGGTGAGATTTTATACTTTTACTATCGAAAACACCATTGAAAATTCTTGTGGAGACCGCGAAGAGCGGTGTACGCCAATGTTATAATTTCGGAGTAGGTGGCCAAATTATGGATGTCTGTGCCAATAAACAGGAAATCTGCCTTGAAATTGTCTTATTACCTCATCAAAATAGTCGGATCTATGATTAGAAGAGACATCTCAGAGAAAACGTGTGTATTTGAGGTACAATATGATATATTGATAATGACTAAATTATTGGTTATCACGTAACACACACGTTTCTTTTGAGACGTCTCCTGCTAATTATAGATCCGACTATTTTTTTTTATGAAGTAATAAAAAATTTCGAGGAAGATTTTCTGATGATTGACACAGACATCCATAATTTGGCCGCCTACTCCAAAATAATAATATTGGCGTACACGAAAATAAGTTTGGTTTTTTGCGATCTCTGCAAGAATTTACAATAGCATTTTAGTAGATGTACAGGGCCGATTCTAACCCAATTTGGGGTGGGGGAAGTCACGTGACACGGGGGAAGAGCGGGGGGGGGGAAGGGAGCCTCCCCCCTTTATTAATTAAATTAATTAAATTTATATTAATTTTATATCAAACTATTAATTAAATTAATTATATTTATATTAATTTAATTAATAAAGGGGAGGGCTCCCTCCCCCCCCGCTCTCCCCCGTGTCACGTGACTTCCCCCACCCCAAATTGGGTTAGAATCGGCCCTGTACATCTACTCATTTTCGATAACAAAAGGATAACATTTCATCGGACAACTAGCTCTGCTCTTATAGCCCTTGAAAATTGTTTGTTCGATTAGAAATAAAACAGTTTTAGGACATTATAAACATGATCTATTTGTTAATACATATATTATTTTAATTATGAAATTTGCAAAGAAAGTCGTGCCATTTTATTTTTTCTTTTGAAGAATTTGTTTATAGTAGATTTTATATAGAAAAATATCATAGATACATAAATAACGTTTAATTTCTAAGAAATAAGGTGTCACTTTAAGAGACCTATTGGCGACTCTATATTTTATTTCTTACCTCGCCTTTTTGAAAATAGTTTTACATCGAACTTACATTGTAAAATAAATATATAAGTTTCACATATATTTTACTTTGTCAAACATTAATCTTTATAAATTATATAACTCTGATTTGATATTCATTAGCTATGAGTTGCACTCAAAATTTGAACTTATTTTAAACTGTTTTTTTGATTCTGTTATTTCTTTCTTAGCTTTTTTGAAACTCAATTTATGTATTGCTGTGATTTAATAAAATCTAAAAAAGAGCGTTATCTCTTTTTTTGACAGAACAAAAAGTCAAGTGTAAACGATTTTAAAATCGCGCGCCTGACATAAGTTTATTTTCGTATCGTTTATAATAAGGACATGTTTATTTTGTTCGCAGTTCGGTTTCAGCTTGGGTCGAACGCTCATCGATGCCATTAATCCGTACGTGCACAATCATCTGGACGGATGCCTGTTACAAAATGTTTCGAATCTCAAGACAGAACAGAAGGATGACAGCTCGATTATATATTTTACCATGGACTTGAAGAATTTAACGTATGTATTGTGATCAATTGCAATGAGAAACAATGCTAGATATAATTAGAGTATTACTATCGGGATAAACCTGGAGTCTCAAATATAAAATGCGAAACATGTTTAATCATGTTTCGCATTTTATACTTTTAGCGAGCCAGGTTGCGGACAAGTTGTTATATGTCATTTAATTCATATTATTTCTTTCTCTAATTTAATTTATATTCAAAATTTAAGTGGCCCTCTTTTTGATTGTACGATTAAGAAACATTATTAAAAAATTTATAAAATAAATTTGTTTCAAAGCTACATTGCAAAATTTTAATCTTACCTAAAAGTTTGAATAAAATTCCTAGAAAATCAGAAATTTTCATTCCTTTACAATTTGAGCAAACATTTTGATAATTTTACTTTGATCTTTCACTCGCAGGATGCAAGTGAACTGTAGCAGTAACGTGCACGCAGCACACATCTATAGGAATCTCAGCACGGTATTAATGTATCGTTCAAAGAGGAGCTCGCTGTCGGCGAGGTTCAGCGATACCGCGCTCTTCCCACGGAGAAAACGGAACACATCGCATGGTGAGTCGTGCTCTGCATTGGGATTCCGTGCAAAGCTATTTCTACTTTCCCTCCTCACGTGGCAGTAAAACTATGCAAAGTGGCATGTCAGCGCCAAAGTAAATATCGCTAACAAAAGTCGGCATATACGTGCCTGCTGTCTCATCGATTTTTCATGTCAATTCTGATGGTATTCTTCTCTGTGTAACGTGAGCCGCGTTTATATTTGTACACGACATTGCACAACATGCGACATATATGTTCGGCTTGCAACATTTGGCATATGCTTAAAAACGTAATAATTATGAGATAAAAGAGATATATTGCGATGGAGTGACAGATAAGCGTCTTATTACATCAAAATTATGCAAAGGATAGATCTCAGACGCGATTTGTCAAGTCTGAAAAAGTCAAGTATCATTGCTGTATTTGCTATGAATAGCAATGAAATCCTATCTAGGACGTACACGAAAATGAAACGCATCTGGTAAATGTTATCAATGATGCAAAAATAAACCATCACGGCATTTGCCAGATATTTTCGACATTTCCCCCACCTAATATTAGAGATGTAAATTGCAATGCTGATGAAACAAGTGTAAACTGGAGACTTGACTTATAATCCTGAAACGAGTCATTTATTACATGTTCCATATTTATTATCATCCTGTTGAAATTTTATTTTGAAGTCCAACAGGCGCTTATTATTTAATTCAAAAGATTCGCAACCGATTACCGATGCGTCGTAAAGATAATGCGATATTAATAAATTCGTAATGAAAGAAGATATTTTTGTTAAACGTATTATTATGTTATAATTTATATATCTTTTGTTTAATATTATTATATTCAATCATTAATTTACACGGAAAGAATTTGCAGAAATGTCTACAAATTTAGCTAGATGTGAAGATAATTCTGTTGGATCATCAAAATAATTAGATATGTGCATCAAAATTTTTGAAGCATTGTTTATTGTGCTGGAACATCCTTCACAATTGTTTTCATTTTTTAATAAAGTTATTTTTATACCTGCATTCAGCTAAGTTTTTAAGATACTTCAGTGGAACCGTTCATTCGTATACGTATTTATTTAACTTTTAATTAAAGAATTATACCATCACGCAAACAACAATTTTACTGCAACAATTTTACTATCTAAAATTTAGCTAATTGTAAGATGTAGGTAAGAAAATAATCTTCGATTATTTAAAATAATTATGTAGGGCGCTCAAGCGCATGATAATATTAATGCAAAAAGTTTCGACAGTTTAATAACTGTAAGCTTAAACATTTAATATAAATGACTTAATGAAATCTATTTATGTTCAAATTTATATTTCTATAAAATTATTTTTCCGCGCTGAACTTTCATTTCCATTTACTTTTTAATTTATTATTTATTTTATCAGAATCCTCAGACAATTATTTCTTTATTTTGTTGTATATATTTAATATGGTATATGAAACTATATTAAGGCATATAAATGGCGAAAAACGCGTGCATATTGAACCAATGTACTGGAAATTAACAAGTAGAAATGTGAACAAATGTGAAGAATTTGCACGAAGCCAGTTTACAATGATTGAAGCGCACAGTCCGCACAATTTTTGAGTGGATGCTTTTAACTATAATTCATGAACATGCACGATTACGAGGCAACATCGATGATCAAACGCCGTCGCAGATGAGAGCCGCTATAATTAACGCGACTCGTCCCCAATCTTATAAATAACGTGAAACTCAAGTATTTTGGAAGGTTCGGTTAGGTAATATCTTTTGAGCTTAAAACATCTGTCACTGACGTGTCGCCTCAATTGCCGTTCGCGAACGCATCGTCGACAATTTAATCGACAATGGCACGAGACTGCTCCATTTTTTGTGCGGCTAGGTCTCTCGATCCTTTTTACAGGGATTCTCGTTACCAGATATAAATTCTTCTGCGCAGTGATTGACAAGGCCAGCGTTCGCGATAATGATCCGAGGCACAGGTCGGACAGCAACGATGCGTGCTCCCGTTTGAGATTACCGATAACGATGGAGACGACGCCCAAGGGTGAGCGGTTGTACAACACGAGTTTCGTCATGGACGTCACTAGCGAAGAGGAGGAAGGCTTGTACAATCTCTACTTTCACAATTGTCAAAATTACGATAATAACAAGGAACAGTTGCTCATGGATTTCACGGTGAGATTATCTGGTGGACGGTTAGGACGATTGGATGATCGTTCGTATCACACGCTGAAGAAACATTCTTCTCGTAGGTGGAAATATCGGAGATTAATAACGACAACTTCCTAAGCGCTGGAGAAATGCCATTGCCGGCTCTGTACTTCACGATGGCGCTACTCTTCTTCTTGTCCGGCTGCTTCTGGGTGTTTATTCTTAATAAAAGCAAGTAAGGGAAACGGCATTTTTTTACCCTGGTGAAAAAAATTTGTATAATGTCTCGTAATGTTATTAAGAATTTTTCATATTTTAAATTTATGACGGTTTCTGAAAAAATACCTCAATTTTCTACCTCAGGGTTTATAAGTTTTCTTCTTCAAATTAAAATGAGAAATTTAAAAATTCTTAGAACACATTTCACAATTTATATATAAAGAATTCTGGAAAAGAGAGAGAAATTATCTTAGCACTTCTGAAAAGTGATCCAATTCGTATAAAAATCTAAATTTTTTAAAATATTATAAAATTATACGGAAGTTTTAAAAAATTTTGAAATTTTTATAGAAATTCTGAAAAATATACAAAGAAATCTAAGGAAAATTTTCACCAGGGCAGTGCGAGACATAATGATGAGGCATTTGCAGCACACGGTGTAAATGTCTTTCGTGTTATAGGCATTCTGTATTTAAAATCCACTACTTAATGGCTGTTTTGGTGTACCTGAAGTCCTTCTCTTTGCTATTCCATGGTATAAATTATCACTTCATCCAGACCAAGGGTGAACATGTCGAGGCATGGGCAATTTTATATTACATTACACACCTTCTGAAAGGCGCCGTTCTTTTCATTACCATCGTGCTCATCGGCACGGGATGGAACTTTATAAAGCACGTTCTTTCGGATAAGGAAAAGAAACTCTTCATGTTGGTCATACCATTGCAAGTAAATATCGATGTCTTCTCTTCTTATTTGTAGAGCTTAAGTAAATCAGTTTCGCATAATCAGTTAATCAGAATCAATATTTCTAAGAGATCGATTCTTTTTTTTCTATAAACACATTGTGAGTTGGACGAATTTTGTATGTCTCAATATATGCACTACATCAGTAGAATTTTCATTTTTTATTATAAGGATAATGTATTTTGCAATGTAATGAAGTATTATACAATTTTTAGTAAAAATAGTTTTGGTGTTCATTGGTGCTTGACGTAAAATTTTTAAAACGCTCATCAAAAATAAACGTCGTTAAAAATGTTTATTCGATGTGTTAATATAGTTTAAATCTCCAAACATGTCTCGATTTGAATTAAAATCATTAAATGCTTGAGAGTTACAAATATAAAATTTTATGGATGGATTTTTAGTAAATTTTAGTTTAAGGGAATTTTAATATTTCTCTTTATGGTCAAAGCATTTAATACCAATAATTGAACAGATGCAAACGACGTCTAATCGCGTAATATATGATTTTAAGTGATATGTGGTAACAGAAATATATTTCTTCGTAGGTGTTGGCAAACGTGGCTGAGATAATAATCGAGGAGAGCGATGTTGGTAATTTGCGTCGCGAGACTTCGCGGGACATGTTTATACTCGTCGATTTAGTGTGTTGCGGTGCAATTTTATTTCCCGTAGTGTGGAGCATTAGACATTTAGAGGAGGTTGCCCGCACAAACGATAAAGCAGCGATGAACTTGCGCAAACTTATGCTGTTTAAGCATTTCTACATTATGATAGTCTTTTACATATACTTCACCCGTATTATAATGTACATACTAAAGGTACGCGATTTTTTGATTTACAATGATTTTTGCACGTATCAGTTTTACGATTGTGATCATGAATTGTGCTTCTTATGGATTTAATAACCATTTCTTTTCGCAGATTACAGTGCGCTTTGACTATCAATGGCTGGACGAAACGTTCCGAGAGATGGCAACTTATGCATTCTTCGTTCTGACAGGCTACAAATTCCGACCAGCGTCTGCAACAACATATTTCACGGTGCCGAGCGATGACGTAGAGCCGGACGATGAAGACGACAAGACTGACATCGTGTATGTATGAAGTTAATCTATCATTGATAAATTCTTATCAATTCTCATGTTTTCATATTTTATTCCAAGATAAATTTTATTATATATGTGTCAAATAAAATATATCAAATTAATTGCGTATTAATACATCAGAAATAAGAGCTTTAATAAATTCAATGATTCATCATACGCAGCAAAGTAATATGTTTGTATTTAAAAATAATCATTGAAGTGAATAATTTTAGCTATCTATCATAAATAACGGCAACTCTACTTTGCTCATTTTCCCTCGTTTTGAAATTCTTTTAATTGATTTCGCTTTTCCAGTATTTCCGGTGGTAACGGAATCAATAGGGACTTTAGTACAGTGAGCAAAATGCCAAGGGCGGTGAGGTCCGCAACTTCAAAAGTTCCATCTACTGAGGAGGAGCGACACACTCTTTTCCACAAGTCCTCTCGCGAGTATGACTGAGGATAAATCGTGATAGATCATGTCATGCGACGAATGTGCCGACAATTTACGAATCTTCGAGGCTACATTTTGGATTGAAGGGATGAACGAAAGCGCGATGATAAGCGAAAATGAAATGAATGAAGGGAGAGAGAAAGAGAGTGTATGTATATGTGTGTACGTATGTTTCCTACATTCTCAAATCTATTTTATATTTCTCAGAAGAGGGAGCAGAAGAAAAGAAAAAATTCTGCTTTGAATTCGCAAATGTACTAGGTTGTTAAAATATGAATGGGACTTTTGAATTATCTACTTAACAGACATATGTTTTGGAACGTTAGCAGTAATGTGCTATTTTTTGATGCTTTGGTTATTGTTATAGCAGTCAGTCACACATGTGGTTATGTGCAGTTAATAAATATTCTTTGTTGTATCCTCTCATGCGTTTGCTCGTAACGCGAGCCACAATAAATTGCGCTATACTGTTTGGATCTTCACTCGGTAACAATACAACCAACAATAAGTGAGCAAGACGATTGTTACAACCGTCTATTATTGTATTATTATTAAGTTTTTAATGAGAGAAATAAATCAACCAAAATTTATGAAACAAAGGACTTTAAAAGAGTTACAAAATGAATGTCTTTCAAGAGACTAGATATTTAAGTAGTCATATATTCAGATATGGACGCATTAAAAATGAACTACATGTTCACTAGCCGCGAATGTCGGTAGTGTCTGTAATGAATTGTATTAATAATATACTGCCGGACAGTAGACGTACATTAAATTTAAAATGTTTTACAAATTAATGTTAATAGCATCGAATCTATCATTTGTAACAATTTAAAATACAGAAAACTTTGATTATACACGGTCAAGAAAAAATTATAAAAGCGCAATTATTAATTTGAGTTGAGATCTACTTTCTCATCTTTTTTATAGTTCAGATTTAACGCGCACCAATAATTTTCATCTGTTTTTAAAACAGACTTGACTGATTAATAAATAATGATTAAAGTTATTAAAAACGCAAAATTAAATTTAACCAAAAATTCTTTTGGAAAAGAGTATTAAAGAACTTTCGCAAATTTGGGAAAAATTTTTTAAATTTTAGAGTAAATATGTAAAATAAATGATATGTTATTTCTGAAAATTTTTTTATACTAACAAAAGTTATCAGTTTTGTTTGTATTTGAATAACCTAGTATGTGTCAATATTGCATATGTGATGAACAATAGCGACTGAATAAAGTTTGAAATATCAGAATGCTTCATATTTCATCGATTTAACTTCAATTATGTATTTCACTGAACTGTGGATTTTCTTAACTCTTCCGTTTTTGTTGTCTACCATTCAATCCAACATTAGTGAGACAATTCTTGTTTTTATCTATTTCTTTTTTAATGAGGCGTTCACTTCGATTAGAGGGTAACTGCTTATCTTAATGTTCCGTGATATTACGCAGTGTGTTACAACTGTAACGCGAGAATGCAAGCGATAATACGAGCACTTTTTCGACGCGCTTTTTGCAGTCTGTTTTCTGTAGGCATTTAGAGAAACATTTCCAATTTCTTTTTTTCCCATGACACATGCGCGTTGGATACTTTCTTGATACGAAAATCCTACCCTGCGAATGATGCGGATACTTTTGTATCGTGATTCGTAATCTTAATTACTTTTAGATGAGCGACCGAATTAAATGGTGCAATAAACTTATCTAACAGTATGTGTCCTCTCGCGATATTATGCGATATTGTACTAGAATTAATATAATCATTAGTGGCGGATCTAATGGTATGATGGTATATAAAGATATCGTGGATGTCAAAGAATTTCTGGCACATAGAAATGTGCCAAAATGTGTTGCATCTTAAACCATAATTTTTAATTTTAATAGGTTTTTAATTTTAATGAAATTGGATTTGGTTTCTAATCGATAGAATCGGATCTGATCGAATCAGAGGTTTATTTAATCAGGGATCTTCAATCTCTGTTCTAATATGGATTGATTGATTTTTGTGATTGAGTGATTATGAAATTTGGAGTTTAAATTTGATTGCTGGCTGAATTGCTTATTGCTCTCTTAACTTCTATTATTACTAACATTTTCTGGCAGTGAATACTTATATTGGCAGTGTAGCCAGCTATTTTCTGCTACTACAGAATCACAATTGAGAAGAATATTGTATTCAAATCTTTTAGAGAGCCAAATTATTCTGACGGGATATATGCTTTTATTGGTACCAATTCAAGGATTTACTAAAAATTATTATTATTTTAGAAATATCTGGATTTTGGGTTTTAGGAAATCTGGTATTTGACGTCATTATAAATGTGATATTGCAATTTAACATTAAGCGAAAATTGAGGGTCAAAGAAGAAAAAATGAAATTAAACCGATATATAAATGAAACAAATAGCATAAAAATAAGTCTTTTTACGTGAGCCTCAATTTCGCATCCTGGATAGAGTAACATTTTTTGTAATAAATTCTTTACATTGTTTTAAGTTTTTTCCCCCAGCATCCTTTATCTAAAAGACATCCTGGAAACGTCCTTAGGATGCAAGAACGTTTTTTGAACGTAGGAAATCTTTGATCTTCCCTATGACTAGGTGTTATTATTAAATCATATTATTATTAAGTTATCAATTTTAATTTGTGATATTACTCTCAATTTAGGACTGTTTCAAGTCACCGACAAAATAACCAGCGCGCAGACGAGACTGGAAAGATATGTATAAAATTGATACGGAAAATATTAAACACCAAGATACTTATTTCTTATATCAGTATCTGAGCCGAACAATGCCCACTTAATTAATTTTATTTTTAAAAAATTCTCTCCATAGAGATATTGAAATAGACTAAATGAGAATAAAAATTTTATTTCAATTACTCACAAAAATAAAATATATCTTCCGTACAAAATATTTAAATAAACAAAAAAAAATTTTTGGTACTGACACATTAGACTTTATTATATGCTTATAAACATGATAAAGCTTGAATAAAAAATAAATTAGGAATAACAAAGGAACTAAACATCATCTAAATCAATTTTAAAATAATTATTAATCACAAAAATAAAATCCTTTAGGATTTACTCTACTGTTAAACATCATAATTATCTTTAATTTTGTCTTTGATTAATCTTTTAATCTTTGGAAATTTCTAGCTTTGGGCAATTTTAGCTTTTTAAAAGTTAGCAGAATTAAAGATCATTATTCTCATACATAACTACAAATGGCCATATAAGTGGGCCTTTGCTGCAAATTTTTATAAAAATGGTAGACATGCCCACTTTGTCACAAGTTTTTGTTGCACTGAACAGATGTATTACTGTCAGTTCCAATTTTCTAACCTCTCTTTACCTATTTTCAATGGCTTTTTTTTAAACACACGCTCTAAGCGTAAAACACGTTTTCAAATAGTAAATTCAAAAGTGAATCTTATTTAATTAGTGCTGGGCCTTATTCGGCTCAGATACCTTATATTTATAAATATCGTTATATCTTTGTAAATCAAATTTTCTTTAAGAAAAGATTTCTTTATATTAATCTTTCAGAAACATCAGAGAGAAAGGAAAAAAAACAGAAAGCTACAAACTGAAAATATAGATCCGCGATTGATTATAGTACTTACTATTATACATTCATTGTCGTCACTGTCGTTACATTCAGGGTCATGTCTATCCATAAACATTAGTTAGAAGGTCCAAAAGATACCCAGTCGACACCATGTAATTGCTATATAATTTCGAAATAATACTTTACATAACAAATATTTCTCGATATTTATATCATAATTGTTATGTGAAATTATTACTTCCTTTTATATAATATAAATGTGCAAGCGCTGTGTATTATTTACATAACAAGTATGCGATATTTCAATATGTAGAACTTGATCGTTAGAACTACATAAACGTTACATAAAGAAGTAGTTATATAAACATCCCATTATTGTTACTTTTAAAATTATAACTGTAACATTGCTGCAACTTTCACGTTACGTAAGTTGTGATATTGAAACACATAGCTATTATATAGTGAATACATCACTGTGTCGATTGGGTGGAAGGTAAATATGGCCTTGGTTACATCTGTTACTATAACTGTGTCGTATATATCGAATGGGACACGAAGAGTTGAAAGAATAAAGCAGATATTTTTATGAACGTGCTCCGTTTATTTTTATTTCCTCCCGCTGCTCCACGTGTACTACACGTTTGTGTTTCTGTGTGTCATATAAGTTAAAACGTAGTTGAACATTTTGACGCTCCACTTTATATGGCAATAATGAAATTTAAGAAATTAAAAAGAAAATCACTGATTTATATCGTGAATGTAAAAATTCCGAAGAGTCGTGTCAATGATTAAGAATGTTGTGTGGCCGATTCAGTACTAACTGAAGCTTAGAGAAACTTATTTAATAGTCTCTAATCTGTAGCACTGTTACTTTTCATCTCTCTGCTCGACGTGCACACCTACCCCCAGATACGTGAGAAACATTTCGATGATGACTGCACCAATCAAGCTTACTTTTGACGGAGATAATTCTTTCGCATTTCTTGTTTGCAAGAAGAATGAACGTGACGCTTGATAAGATGAGAGTTGCTTCCTCATTCTCGTTGGAGGATCGAGATCAATGTATATTTCATATAAGGAACAATCGCTCTTCTCAATTATCGGATCTTTAGGTCAGTCCGGAGAATAATAAATTAAATTGGCAACCGAGTTAGTTGGCAGTTCGACTCACAATCAGTCGGTTTACATTTTGTGAAGAAAGTGGTGGATCGGAAGGGCGATAAAGTAGATTTAGAATGACGCCGAGCTTTCATCGCTTTCATCGTATACACGTACGTTTTTACGGTCGCCATAAACGCCGCATGCGGTTTTGCATTAAAACGCGCGAACAGGGGAGAATTGTCGGTTCTTCTCCGTGAGGCGCATATAGAGGCGAAAGTTAAAGAGATTCCGCGAGAGAAACCGAGTACCCGGGCGCAGTTTCCGCGTCATGGCAAGCATCTGGGGCAAGAAAGGAAGAAGAACTTAGCTGATACGGTTTTTACACAACAGTATAACGACGTATAAGCGTATGGAAGCTGATAAATATTTTACGTTTTAGTCACGAAACTGACCTGTTTTTACATACCATATATTTCGTCGTATATTTGTAACAAGAAATGTTATTTCTTTTCTAAGTTCTGCCTAAACATGATATGAATATTTCCTACCATAAAAAGATATTATTTTTTTACGGCAGAAAATATTCGCGTTATATTTAGACAGATTTTAGAGTTAAAACAAGAGTAAGTAGGTAACACGAAAGAAAAGCTGATGTTCAATTTCGAGAAAATTAGGTGATTATGTAGTTGAGTGGCGATAAAATAAATTTTTGAATTTAATTAATAAATATAGTGTACACTTCATCATTCTATTTGTAACAAAATATTATTTGCGTGATACAAAATATTTGTGCTACGTTTGAGCATACGGATCATAATAATACAAAAGCTAATAAATTAATGACAGAAGTAATGATAATGTCGAAAGAATTAGGTGACAAGATGATTGGGTAATGACCAATAAATTTCTAAGGTTATTTGGTACATATTGTGCCATCTAGATAATTTTCAAATAATATTACTGTTGGGAAAAATAATAGATTCATTTGTATTTATTTCTTAAAAGCAAGAGTTTTTTAAATAATTTAATCTGACAAAAATATTCCTTTTTTTTATTTGGATCAACACGTAAATAAAAATCAAAGTTGCAGATATAAACAAAATATGTAACTCACATTGTAATGAGTTTGTTGTAAAAGTTTTTGAACCACTTATAATTTGGAGCCAATTTTTGCGCTATTTTTGCCTAATTTATGCAATTTATTGTTATTGATTGAAAAAATTCTCTTGTGAGGATAAATGATAGTTTGACAGTTGAAGCTAAGGACAATATTTAAATACACCTTACACGTTATGTTGATTACATTAACTTAAATCATGGAAAAGCTAATACTTATTTAAGATGGAGATCGAGATAATATATTTAAATAACTTAGATGAAGGTAAGATACTTTATTTAAATAATTTTATTTAACTAACGGCAAAAGTTATATAATATAAAGTCACATGATCTTTGCGTGTTGCAGGATTCAACGTAACTTCTGACTAATTGTGTCATATCTCATCGGTGCACGTATGACGATGATAAATGAGAGATATCTTTTACTTTCAGTGCAGTAATTTCATTGCAATAATTTGACGTAGTGATAATTTTAACATTGATTAATCCATTTTTAAATTGCGTTAAGAGGAAATTGCATAACGGTTAAATTAAGGGAGATAACGGGAATGACTGTATCGGTTGAAAGCAGTTCTTAGTACTCGATAATTTGCTAGGTAAATTTATAAACACTTACAAGATTCCCCTGCGCGCTGCATATTTACCGGATTTAAAATACAGCTTTAAAAAGAACCCAAAACGTAATATCACAAAATTAAATTGCTAATCAATTTCATTGATGCGTACACGTATCTGTACGATCTTATTCCCTTATATCTTGAAGATTGTAAAAAAATTTATTGCGAAAAATTATTACCTTAACCAGAGTGTGTTTTAAGGATTTCCAATATTGTGTTTAAGAGTTGAGATGTCTTTTAGACGTCTTATGATTTGATTTAAGACTTTGTGTTATGCGGATAGTGATAACGTTAATAGAATTTGATGTCAATATGGTTGAATGATGACACAATACATTCCCAAATGTATATGTATAATTGATAAATGTAGCGAGGGGGACTTTCGAGATTGAATTATTATTACGACAGAAGGTGAAGACGGCATCTTCTCATAGTGCCTTGAATTTCATGGAAATTTACAAGGGCTAGCCTTGGTGTGCCTGTATTCGCGAGGTCGTCCATCAGCTCCTGGCGGACTATCCCTTATTGTCGCGCATACTGTTCGGTCACAAACCCTCGCGTACTCGATTATTTAAACAGACTGTCATAAAGTGACGGTGACGGCAGCAATATTCGGCGCAATGGATTTGCGATGGTTTGTTCGGTCGGTTATTGCGATAGGTATTTACCATAGCAAATTTGCATGTCGAAATAAAATTCACAGAAGGCGTTTTATACGTTCTTCGAACTCGGGATTTGTTTCTATTCTTGGCGTAGATATCTTTGCACATGGCATATACTGTACCAATCAATTTGAAACAAAAAATTGTTAGAAAGAAATTAGTTGTTGCAACTATTTACAGCGAATCAATTATTTTTGTCTCGTTAGATCCAATTTCGACTGAATTGTGTTATTATTGTTGTATTAGACTATAAATTGTATTATTTTTTAATATTATGATATTAAGTTTCAAATATATTATACATATACTGATATTACTTATCTTTAAAAAAAAAGAGACAAAGGCAAAAAGTGAGAATTCACTAACTTCATTATTTATATATTACAAAAATTATGAGAAAAATTTCAGAAATTCACAAAAAAAATAAAATTATAAATTTGATTAATTTAAAAGAAAATTATAAATCAATAATTTTGACTGCTTTGGTTCTAATATTAAAATAAATTTACTCATTGTTTTTTTATTTACCCTTTATATACATCTTTTTTCTCTTTTTAGGTATTATCTTATCTAGGATCTCCGATCGTAGAGGAAGACTAACGCCACAATTGACGAGGGACTGGACCTCATGAGGTTACACAATGCGGAAAAACTGATCAATGTCTTTTCAACACGGCTTGCAAAGTATCATTGAGTTCACATGATTATTTCATGGATAAAAATGTTCTATGATAACGACCATTCGGATATGTGGTTTTGATGCGTTATGACAATTATGAGAAAAGGAACGTTGATTTTGTTAGAACCTATATATTGTAATAGCAACTTATCCCGCCGCAGAAATCTTTTCATGGGTTCCCTCATTGAGTATTGATCCAAAGCTGACGAGAATTTAAGAGATTTTTCCTTCAAATTTGAATTTTGATTATTAATTATTATTATCGTATAGAATATTTTGGGAGAAAAAATAAAAATATTATAGATCTTTATACACTCAATCAACCTTTTTTATACGGCAAAAATTATAAAGAATCAGCTATTATGATCCCTCAAAATAAGAAAACTTCAAGAGTGTGTCTTTTTAAAAAAATTGATACAATAATATAACGTAAATCTAAAAAGCATTTCGGGAGTTTTTAGAGACTGGTACTTCATTAAACGATTTACTATTGTAATTTTTTACGAAGCTACATAGGTAAAAATTGTGATGCATTTCAAAATTGTAAATCTCAAAATTTTGTACGAAGTTTGCAAAGTTCCACGGCATGAATTAAAAATCGTATACAAAGTACTCGTGTACTTGATGAGCGTTGTGTGATTTTCTTTCTCCAAATTATTTAAGATTGAAACAAAAATGGTCCTTATTGCTTCAATATTTAGTCTTTCTGAATTTTTTTTTTGAAGGGTGCAGCCTTTATATTTTTTGGTACAATTTTTTTCTTCAAATTATTCAACATTAAAGTAAAAAGGATCATTTTTGCTTCAATGTTAAATAACTTGGAAGAGAAAAATCGCGCTACGCTTGTTGAATGCACAAATTAAAGAGAAAAATTCATATTTTTCAAAGCTGTAAACCGCATTTATATGCGATTTTTTACGCCATGGAATTTCGCAAAGTTTGTGAAAAATTTTTAGATATGACGCATCACAATTTGTACTTATGTAACTTCATAAAAATCAATGGTCCTTGTAATAAAGAACCAATCTCTAAAATAAAAATTTTAAACTGTAAAGTGCTTTTTGGAACATTTCATGACAATCATTTTTTACAAAATTACACATTCTTGAAATTTGCCTATTTTTGGAGATCAGAATATGTGATCCTTTAATTATGCTGTTAATGTATATTGAATTGATATTTTCCTCCTTAAAATTTCTCTAAATTTTTTGTCTTTCCAATAAAATCCTCTGTGATAATAACAAAATTCAATTTGGGGGAAAATCCACCAACCTGGCAACTCTGTGTCGACCCCATACCGTGATATGTGGGTTCTTAAGTTCTACTCCCCATGGAACGAGTGCACTATTCACCCCAAAGTTTTGGCCAAAGTAACTCTATATATGCCACCCTCGGCGAGCTCGAAAATCTTTTCGTGTGAAATACGAATGCTATATGGATTCTTGATGCATTTGTTACAACGACATTTAGTTTTACAGTTGTTTGCATTACCGCATTACTATTGTTTTTTAATGTTTCTATTATAATTAAATATATATATATATATATATATATATATATATATATATATATGTAGCTTCCTTTATATATAAGTTTCTTTTAAAAACGTACTAAATCTAGAATTTACAAGAAATTAATGAATTTCCGAGAAATTAAAAATGATTATAAATTCATATTTTAAAAATCATTTTCTTTCTGTAGCGCATGTCCAAATAATTTTTAAATCTCCGTTAAATCTCCGTTTGCATTAGGAAAAATGATAGAAGAATTTGGACAGACAATATGAGCATCTCGAGAGCTTGCAAATGGAGCGTCTAGGGATGTCAGAAACATACACGCGCTACTATCTTCTCTTCTCTTAATCATCTTATCTCCAACTTTCTCCATCTACGTCATAGTTAGAGCCACGACTTAGAAAGGGACGCGAAACGTCTGGAATTAGTTAGCTAATATTCCGAGTTAGCAACCTGGGATTATATGATCAGAGGTAATTGACCCTTTCGTGGAAAGCGAGTCGGAAAGCGAAAAGTTTTGACGGTGGATCATCGAAGGATCCGCTCGTGGAAGCCGCTTTACGCAATTTATCGTGTCGATACAGGACTGCGCTTCTCCTCCTCCTCATAGTCTGTATCGTTGAGCGAAGGTGGTTACGAGCTATAAATCTCAATTCTTCATAGCCCAGGTAACTGATCGTCTAACCGTCCAGGTGACCCAGACGAACATTATCTCGTCGACCACTTTCCTTCATTGTAAAAGTTATCCCCGCGTGTCGTGCGATTAAAATAGATTGCAAGGGCATCGACACAATTGTTAAAATCCGTATTACCGTTTTAACCCATTTTCCTTCATTGTAAAAGTTATCCCCGCGTGTTACGCGATTAAAGTAGATTGCAAGGGTATCGACTCGATTGTTAAATTTCGTATCACGCGTAAAGTTTTATCTGAGAGCGTTTCTCGCGCGCGGAATGACACGTTAATTATATAGATCGGCGAAGTTAAAGAGACCTTTCACCAAAATGAGTTTTCTTACCATTTCGACGCATTAATTTCAAAGATAAATTGTCTCCAGTTTTGTTCTTAATGTGCAGAACGAGAAATATTTGAAATGTAAGTTGGGGTATAACTTGAAATTTATATATATTTTATTCGGGAACACACACAAATCTTTAAAATTATATATATTTTATTTAAGAACACATCCTTGAAGTTACATGTATTTTATTCCGAAACGAATAGTGTTTTAATTAGTCTTCGATTTTCTTATATTTTTATTTTTATATACGGAATATTTAGAAAAAAATAGAGATGGTCTTTAAACAGGCTGTTTCCTTCTCCCTTTTTTTCTTGCTATCTACAAAAAGTATTACTCTTTGATACTTTATGTAAACTGTAAATTGATTACTTAGGATATAATTGTAGAAATTGATATTAGTTGCTTGGAAATATATGTTTTATTCTGAAACAAATTTTTGAAATCATACATATTTTATTTCAGAATAGATCTTTGAAATTATATTGTACATATCTTATTTCGAAACAAGTGAAATATTTCGTACAATATTCAGTCATCGGTTATTCTGTCATATGTTATTCTTATATTTTATATGTGGAGCATCCAGAAAACAGATAGAAGTGGCCTTTAATCTCAAAACAGGCTCTCTCTTCTTGTCTCTTTAATTTTTTTTTTCTTCTGTATACAAAAAAAGTGTTACACTTCGATACTTTGTGTAAACTAGAGATTAAGCCTTTAAGGTATAATTACAGAGATTGATTTTGATTACTTGAAATTTAAACATATATATTAAAAATTTATATTATAAATTTAATTTTCGCCGGTTTGCTTAAAAAAAAAAGAATTTATTTCAGTAAGAATATGAATTAATAATTAATTAAAATATTTTACATCGTTTTCTATTATTTTTGCTCATTTTTTTTTAGCAAAAGTTGGATTCCACGACAATAGCACAAGCTGTCTTTCGAAACAAGCCATTTATCCACCCATTTTTGGATTTGTTCGTAATTGGAGAAGTGTGTATCGACAAGCGCGTGTTGCATCGATCGGAAAAAGTGGCAATTTGATGGGGCCAAGTCTAGAGAATAAACTAGGTGGGGAGAAATTCTCATTTGAGCTCCAACAGTGCTTCTTTTACGGTTCTTGCAACATATGGTCGCGCATACAAAAGAATCATTTTGCATCGATTATTAATTTCTGGTTTTTTTTTGCATCAATTCAACATTCGTTTTTTTAACATTTATTAACACTTTTCACAAATCTTTAAGGGTTCAAGTTGGATTTTCATTCAAAAATAAAACAAACTTGCAATTCAGTGTTCTCAAACTTTTTTCAGTTATCCTGAACGTTCTTTATCTTTCACATTGAATCACTTCTGAATCGTTTAAACCAGTTTCTACATATTCTTTTCGATAAAACTTGTCCACTATAAATTTCAGGAATCAATCGATGCGCTTCAGCGGATTTCTTCAGATCAAAAAGTAGTGAAAAAGTACAAAGATATTTATGACTATTCATTTTAAATTGATTAAAAAATATCTCTGCTTTCACAACAATTAACTTTTGCGCACTGAATTTTATTGACAGACTTCTAACTTTCAAAAGATAATCAGCTTTAAATGCCAAAGTTCACCACTTTTGCAGCTAGAGCTCGACTTATGAGAAAGACAAAAACTAAGATTATCACCTAATATTTCGGTTTAGAACAAATACTTAAACTTATATATACTGTATTCATCAAATTTCAACAAATTTTTTAAAATTACATATACTTTTGTTTTCGTTTTAATTTTATATATATTTTATTTTTCGGAATAAATAAAGTGTCTCATACAATATTTAGTCTTCGGTTATTATAGTCTCTAAATTTATATGCGGAGCATCTAGAAAAAAAGTTAGAGATGCCTGAAAACTGGCTCTCTCTTTCTCTTTCATTTTCTGTCTTCCTTTCACCTAAAAAAATGTTATCCTTCAGTAATTTATGTAAACGACGGATTGGTCATTTAAGATGTAATCATGGAGATTGGTACCAATTACAATGTCGCGATGCATTCTGCGTAATAAACCCTGTGTAGGCGAGAGATCTAATTATCATTCTCTTGTACTATTTCGCAAGTTTATCCGCGATGCGCTCCGTGATGTGAGGCACTCCCAAGCGCTCTTTCCAACCTAGGCGGTGGCGCCGAGCGTATGAATATCAGATAAGAGCTCGCGCCGCGGACGAGCGAGTGCACACGACGCGATTAGATTAAGGTTTGGTATATTTATAGAACTCGCGACTCGTGTCGTGATTAGCGTCATCTTGTTACCCACACTTCCTAGGGTCATCTCATTAATTCCACTTTGCTGCCGCCGCCGCTGCCGCGCCGCGGAGATAAATCGGCGCCAATTTTAGCTATACTTGCGTTTTCACATCTGAGCGAGGGATATATATACACTAATGTTGAAATAACATCTCAATAACGTTGAACTACAAAATTGCAATGTTGTAGCAACATCATAAAATATAAATTCAACATGGAAAAGACATTACAGAAATATTCGTTGAATCTATGTTTTACAGACATTGCAATTCAACATTGATTCTATATTTATTCAAAGAATAAGCAATGCAGATTTCATGTATATTCTGTATATTTTATATGTTCAAAAAAATTAAATAAATAAATGTATAAATTTAGTTTCTAATTTTTAAAAAAAGAAATCTAAAATTAAAAAAATAATATTAATCTTTATTATTTAAAATTAATTCTTCTGTTTTTCTAAAATGTATTATTTATATTTGTACAAGATAAAAGTAGATGTATATTTTAGAATGTTAGAAGGACCAATTTTAAATAATAATAAAAAATCAATACTTTTAAAAATTAGATTATTTTTCCAATAATTTAAAAACTTTACACACTTATATTATTCATTTTTTTAACTGCATAAAAGTAATTACAACAAAGTAAAAGTAATTTTAAATCTCCACAAAATTAAGAATCATTTTATATAATCAGGTTTGTTCTTATTAACAAATTAAATTTTTATATTATATAAAAAATTATTTTTTACAAATTCTAGATTATTTATAATACTTTCGTATCTTTTATTACATGTACATTATATAAAATTCAATTCAATTCGATTTCTATTTACGTGATTTTCTATTTTTGTTCATTTTTGACAAAATAAAAAAAAGATGTCGACAATGATTCGTTCAATATCGTTTCAATATTGCAGCAACACTAACAAGCAATGTAGAAAAATCAGTATAGATTCAACATTGTAAAAAACGTAAACACTTCAATATTTAACATTACAATATTTCAGCAATGCTCTTTTAATGTTCTGTGCAGTATGGGATATTTGATCTTTCAATCCTATGTGAGTTTACCCGACCCTACAAAGTCCTTCGCACAGCACCTTCATGTCTGACGACATCGCGCAATGTTTCCACGAGAACCCTAATATTACCAAAAGAGTATCTTTTCTTCTTTCTTTCTTCACCTTCATACTATTTTTCTTGTGAATCTCCGGAGTCGTGAAGCGCGACGCATGCGTCGGCTGCTCGCGGAGTGAGCCGTCCGACTCGTGCACTCGCGAAAATTCTCCAGTTGGCGCCGCGACGCGCTCGAAGGAGCTTTCGTTCGTTCGACGAGTATCTCGGGGAACCGACGACGACGAACCTGTGACGCTTATCTCGCTGCTGCGGGGGAGGGGGGAGGGGGGAAAGAAAAAGGCTCCGGGAGAAGCAAAAGGGAGTACGCGAGCAATCGTTTTCCTACCCTCTTTTTTCCGAAAATAAGCACGTGCGATTCGATCGCGAGAGATGCTACAATGCAACCGACATGCATCGCGAGGTAATTATGGCATCATTATTGTTTGGACCGTTCCGATTCGTCGAATGGATCGAGACGTGCCACGTGTTTCTGATCATCGGCACGAAACAATATGCACGTTGTAGACGGCGCGCAAAAGCTATGCAATTTGCCGCAGAGAACGCATGTTAAGCATATTGCCCTAATTGATGACTGAAGATAATGGGCCATCAATTACATTAATTAGCGGGCCGCAAGGAAAGGAGATAATGTTAATTTATTATTTGTATATTTTCTCTCGCGCACCTTAATTGGAATAATTAAAGATAAACATGCTGAAAAATTGCGATGCAACGACTGTCAGTTATTATGATCCATTTAATCAGCTGGCCTCTGAATGTCGAATATATAGAACGATTATTTGTCTCCTGTCACGTAAATATTTCCCGTGGGAACAATTTCATTATTACAAAGACAACATTGCCGTCGATACCGCTCCTATTTCTAACAGATCAATTCGGGCGACATAAAACGCCCAATTTTGTTACAGTTTTAACAAATCGAATGAATGAAAGTATTGGAGCATGGCGGCGGCGGAAAATTTAATTAGCTCACACGCGCACGATGTGAACGGCCGTGGTTTGAAATTAATGTTCTAACCGATATAAAATATTTAAAGGATTACCCTTTTGCACCGCGATTGTATCATGAAGACTGAGCGAGCGGCCGAGTATATGACGCAAATTAAAACGTAAACGCGGCTTTCAACGCTGCTGGTCGTCGCGTGCGTCCGAATATTCGCGCCGGTGCACCCTGCGCCAGCGCGAATATTTATCGTCGTAAAGAAGATTTTGCGGGTAAAAATGCATAGCGGTGGTTGAAAGAGAGACGTGCGTTGCATCGATGACGCTGCGTAAAATTAGATTTGGCTAAAAACGTGCCCGACCTCTGGCAAAAATCACTTATGTAACAAAATCACACACAATATTATATATATATATATATATATATATATATATATATATATATAATATTTATATAGATGAAAGTCGCCAATACCAACAGAGATCTAAAGTGACAGTGTCTTATTTCCATAAACTAAATATTGCACTTTATTAATACTGATAAAAACATGATCTGCTTAAATATAATTAAAAAAATAAAATTTAATTACTTTGTACATTCATGGATTTTATATATAAAATTAACTAAAAATCAATTTTTCAAAAATAAGAATAAAATTTATGTGATTTTCTTTTGCAAATTGCACAGTTTAAACAATAGTGCGTATGCTATAATATTAAATTATTTTACATGTTCGTAACAATACAAAATTGTTTTATTTATGTTTTTTTTTGCTATTCTTTGTAATGTGATTTCAAACATAAAATCGGGATGCAAAATAAACTAGCATAATTATCGACAAGATGACAGATTTATAAAATAATAAAAATCATATAGAATACAATAGACATTAAATCTATATGTATATGATGTTAATAATTTAATTTAATTGATAAATTATCGCGTTATATGCTACATTTTGCGAAACAGCATAATGTACAATGTAAAAGTAAATTGATGAAGAACGTTTCACATGAAAGTGTAAAAGATCTATAGAAATCCTCATATATGTTAACTTGTATTTTGTACAGATAATTCGTGCCAAAAAAAAAGAAAAATGCACTATCTATCTATTACATCAGTCATAGAGCTTGTTTTTGCTTATTTTGCTCAATGAAAAAACTCATTTATTACAAAATCACAGCAACATTATGAAAATTGCTCATCTGATGAAAGACATTATGTTGCTTGTATTTATGTTTCTAAACTTTTATTTTTAATTTTTGTTTAAGAAATATATAGTCCAAAAACAAAGTGATACGTTGATAATGGCAGTCGTCCATATTATAATATTATTATTTTATATTCTTCAGGGGTGGCTTAATATAATAAGCGAAAATGAAGTATAGGAGTGCTTTTCTTTTAAGGACGCTTAACGCCGCGTATATTGTACACAAGAAAAAAATATTTTTTTACAATAAATTTTTTACAATAAATTTCAGAATTTACAAAAGACGTGAATTAGATTATCCCAAATATAATATTTATTCTTGACGCTAGTTTTAAATTTTATAATACAATTTTTTAAATTTTCTGTCAAACGATTCGAGTACTTAATTTCGGACTTTAGTACTGAATTAGTACCTAATTAGCTTTAGAATATTTTAAAATTAATTTTGCGCTGGTGACAAGGTAAATTTAATAGAGGTGGCAAATGGTGCTTATTTTGATGATGTGTACGTAAAAATTTCAGCTCTGTCTCTCCAGTTATTTTTCTTTTTTTTTATCGCTGATACGGAATAAGATAAGCATCGCAATATTTCAAACTGTAAAGAAATTTTATAACTCACCAGACCGATGCGCAACAGCGGAGTTGTAACACAGCTACATTAATCTGTAAAATGCATATAAATCCAAATTATAACAACGTTCAAAATAATTACTTTTGATTTACATTAACTTAAAAAAAGTCATAAATTATAAAAGTCGTAAATTATTCGAAACGATTACAATGTGGATTATCAAATAAATTTAATATTTTATTTGTAAATTAAATCTATAAAATAACAAAAAAATATTTTTTTATAAAAATGTATTTTTTTTGGCAGATGATTTTTTAACTTGGGAAAAAGTTAATAAATTAAAGTTTATGTGTTTTAAAAATAATTAATTAAAGATAAAAATAATTTTTTAACTTTATTATATAACTTTTTAACCAGTTAAAACTATCTACTCAGCCCTGATTGAAATACCTACGTCTAAGCTGGCACAGCTATTTTAGCACAATCAAATGCGATTCATACAGGAAATTATTTGCTATTTTTTTGTATTTAGAATTTTTTGTGAAAGCCATTTCGATAAAAATAATGGCTGTGCTAATATATTTTAATATATATTTCATGCACATATTTTGATTTTTGAAATATTTCTTACGCATGAAATTACAAACAAGACATTGTTCTACATTATGAAATTCTGCAAAACTTTATTTTTAGCGTTCGTTTAAAGTAGACTATGCAAACGACTCTAATTTACCAAAAATGAAACATATTTTAAAATGAGAATGAAATGGACCGCGCACGTTTGTTCGTCGCTATTCCATCAATCAGAGAAGATTGGAAAACGCGGCAGCTCTTACGTGGACCAGAAATTTATTACGGCTAAATCGCTAGCATCGGATGGAATCGTGATGATTTTTGCCGAGCGACCAACAGTTAACAATGTATAAATAATCACTCACCCACAGGGTTGTTCCGCCGTTGCCCGATGCTCGTCCCGAGCCTCCTCCTCCTCTCAGATTCCGTGCACAAGACACTCGCGAACGATATCAATTACGATCGCGCACTAATTACTAAAACAACGCGCGACACTTTGTTGACGACGTTGCTTCCGGCGCGCGGCGATGCGACATCATCAGGTAACGAAAGAGACACACGACCGAAGTGACTGCGCGCCCACGGCAAATCGTTCGGCATCGACGACAACACGCGATACATTGACCAGACGAAGGCCGCGACGATTCGCGCGGGGTGAATTCACTTTGTTGACTTCGACGCCGTCCCGCAAGAACAACAACACGCGCGTCTCGGAACGATCTCGCGGTCTCGCCCGAATGTTTATTTCACTCACAGATCACTCACGAAAACTCGGGCGTACGTGCAAAGAAAGCTCATCCGCTCGCCATATTGATGACGTCGTGCGAACAGGTACGCGTACGTACGGCACGAAGCTCGCGGCGAGAGAGGCTCGTTGTTGCTAAGTTCACGCTTTATGACGAGGAGAAACGGACGGAAAACGTTCGTTGCGGTGCGAACACGACGGTCACCTCTGCTCACCGTCCGTCGCTCGGCGTACGGCGCGGCGACGAAGAGTCAACACACACGTCTCAGGACGATCGTCATCGTACAACAAAACTCACTTCACTCCACGTCACTACGCATAACACTCGAATTCGGTACGTACCGAGACACACGCGGCGAGATCGGAGCTCGCTGAAATGCGTAGCCGGTACGCCATTACTCCGTCGAATGCTGTCCCGTCGGCTACTGGCCCATCGCCCGTCGCTCGGCAGCCGTCGGCAGCCGAAGTACGCATATCGCGGCGGCTCCTTGTCGCACGATTGTTACACGTGTGTCGAAATTGAGCTTCCTGCGGAGCTACCGCGATGAAACGCGACACGAAATCGATCCACGATCCACCGTACGTCCACCGCCATACTTCACTCCAGCGCCGCGTCGCGCCGCGCCACGGTCTA
The DNA here is from genome assembly GCF_016802725.1 of Solenopsis invicta. NCBI lineage: Eukaryota > Metazoa > Arthropoda > Insecta > Hymenoptera > Formicidae > Solenopsis > Solenopsis invicta. Next base: position 876,386 of record NC_052679.1, on the reverse strand, counting down.
GTAGCGAAGCAGGGCGGGTGGACGTGCGGTCGATCGCGGATCGATTCATCGCGGTAGGTAGGATCCGCAGGAAGATCGATTTTCGACTCCCGACAATCGTGCAACGAGGAGCTGTCGCGATATGAGAGGATGAGATAGCGGCTACGCACTTCGACGAGTGCGGATTGTACGATCTGCGTGTATCTCGGCCGAGTGTCTTTCACAACCACAATTCGCGAATGTTTATGTGCAGTGGTGTGGAGTGAAATGAGTCTTGTGTACGGTGACAATTGTCCTGAGACGTGTGTGTTGACTCTTCGTCGCCGCGCCGTGCGCCGAGCGACGGACGCGAGTACAGGTAGCCGTCATGTTCGCACCGCAACAAACGTTTTCCACCCGTTTCTCCTCGTTATAAAGCGTGAACTTAGCAACGACGAGCCTCTCTCGCCGCGAGCTTCCTGCCGTACGTACGTGTACCCGTTCGCATGACGTTATCAATATGACGAGCGGAACTCTCTTTGTAGGTACGCCCGAGTTTCGTGAGTGATCTGTAGTGAAATAAACATTCGGGCGAGACCGCGAGATCGCTCCGAGACGCGCGCGTTGTTGTTCTTGCGAGACGACGTCGAAGTCAACAAGGTGAATTCACCCTGCTGGAATCATCGCGACCTTCGTCCGGTCAATATATCGCGTATTACCGTCGATGCCGAACAGTTTGCCGTGAGCGCGCAGTTACTTCGGTCGTGTGTCTCTTTCGTTACCTGATGATGTCGCATCGCCGCGTACCGAGAGCAACGCCGTCAACAAAGTGTCGCGCGTTGTTTTAGTAATTAGTGCGCGATCGTAATTGATATCGTTCGCGAGTGTCTTGTGCACGGAATCTGAGAGGAGGCGGAGGCTCGGGACGAGCATCGGGCAACGGCGGAACAACCCTGTGGGTGAGTGATTATTTATACATTGTTAACTATTGGTAGCAAAAATCATCGCGATTCTGTCGTAATAAATCCCGGTCTACATAAGAGTCGCTGCGTTTTCCAATCTTCTCTGATTAATGGAACAGCGACGAACAAACGTGCGCGGTCCATTTCATTCTCATTTTAAAATATGTTTCATTTTTGGTAAATTAGAGTCGTTTGCATAGTCTACTTTAAACGAACGCTAAAAATAAAGTTTTGCAGAATTTCAGAATGTAGAACAGTGTCTTGTTTGTAATTTCATGCGTAAGAAATATTTCGGAAAGCAAAATATACATGCATGTACATAAAATATATATTAAAATATATTAGAATGCATATATAAAATTACAAACAAAAATTTTTTATGTTGGTTATAGTTTTATAATTATCAAGATTGGATAAGTTAATGGCTTAGAAAAAAAACTTGAAAATTTAGTTACATAAACAAAAACTAACTCAATTAAAAGTTACGTTAAGATTAAATTAAAAGTTAATTTTAAAAATCATTATTCATATTAAATTATAAATTTGTAATTTTTTTAAGTTAAGTTACTTAAAATGTTTATAATATAAATCATCACACAAATTTAATATTTTGTATAAATTAAACTTATATAAAATAACAAAGAAATATTGTTTTTCATGTGAGAATGTATTTTTTTAATAATTTTTTTTCTTTTACGCAGATTATTTTTTAAATTTCAACTAGTTATTTTTAAAACACGTAAATTTTAATTTATTTTTTTTTCGTAAGTTAAAAAATCATCTATGCAAAAAAGAAAACAGTTGAAAGAAAAAATACATTTCTATAAAAAATATTTCTTTATTATTTCACAAATTTAATTTACAAAATAAAATATTAAATCTGTTTGATAATCTACATTATAATTATTTTAAATAATTTATTTTTATAAAAGATTACAATTTTCTTTAAGTTAATATAAATATTGTTTTTTTAAATTAACTTTTTATTTACTTTAATTTTAGTAAAAATCCAAACTTGTCAATAATAAAAGTAAAGAATACTATACGGAATATTCATTATTTTGGACGCTATTTTAATTTGAATTTATATGCACTTTACAGATAATGTAGCTGTGTTACAACTCCGCTGTTGCGCATCGGCCTGGTGAGTTATAAAATTTCTTTAATTTTAAAATAATATGAATTTGTAAAAGTTTATTGAATATGTATGCATAAAATAAAAAAGAAAAACTTCGAAACAAATCAATAAAATTAAAAAACAATATTATAAACAAATATGTAGGGTGCTGATTTAAATATTGCATGGGAGCGCCAAATTTCTTAGTGCTGTCCCTGATTATATTATAATATAATTATATATTATGAGTTGGAAATGTTATATTTTTATAAAAGCAGTACGTTATCGATATCATCACTTTTTGTAAAAGGTAACTCATTATTGCTAATTGTAAGAAGTAATTTCCCGTAACTCGTTGTTACCATTACTTAGGAATAATAATTTGTTACATTTTCACGAAATTTTGATGGTCTCTTTTTTTTAGAATGGCACCGAATATATGTCGCTATTTCATCAATTCAATACAAAATTTATAGTAGTTTTGATTAATTACAACATGGTCCAACATGTTATATGTATTGCATTTATAAAATAACGATAAAATTTATTGCTGCTATTGTAAAAAATGTATAACGATACTATTTCCATTCTAGACAAAAAAAATAACGATTGTTACTTAAAGAAATAATGATACCTTCATTACAAGTAACGCGTTACTTCCCAACCCTTTATATTATTTAATCCTATGTATTCGTAGTTTGAAAATGTGCTTTGACTATCATTCAATATTTCGAAGATCGATTTGATCCTCATATGCAATAAAATCTATTTTTTTTTTTTTCATTGATTGACATATTAGCATGTATTATATTGGCGCGTTGATAATAATTATAATATAAAATTTATATTCGATCGTCTTACGCTAACAAACTTTGCGCTCTGTAAAAATTGTTAAATAATTTGTTAAATGATAATTGACTTTAATACACGTTTGTGTATTAAAGTTAAGAAGGGAATGGAACGAAAGATGCACGCAGTTTTTTGACGTGCAAACATGCCATTTAGGCCCGGTTGCATCAATATTTTGACTTTAAACGAGACTTAAACACGTATCTATCTTTATTTTTCTTTTTGAATAAACAAAGTCAGACACATATTTAAGTTTAGCTTAAAGCCAAAACAACGTTGGTGCTATCGGGCCTTAGGATTTATCACTTCTATGCGTTATTTATTCTATATCGACTTAACCCATGATTTTCGAATGGCTTGTATATTAAGCTGTGCGAAAGAATAGTCGATTTTGAAGCGCCATTGTACTTCGCTTCGAGGCGAAGCTCTTTACAAGCAATCGAACAGGGATGAAAGAATTTGGGTGATGAATGAAGATTGTTGAACAGAGCAAAGAAGGGAGAAGAGGATAAAGGGAGGAACCAAGCTGGTATTGCATGTTTCGGAGGATTTTCTCGAGCGCACTCGTGAGCGAAGATCCTTGTCAGCACGTGCACAAGTGCCTCTATTTCGCCAAGTTTAAAGTTCACCAGCTTGCCCGTATTATTATAGGGCGACGATATTTCGAATTCCGTATGAGCTCGCTCTCATACAAAGATGGAATCGCTCGGCAGCGTTTCTTTATCGAGTATTCGCAGTCGTAAAATATTACAAAGAATGCACATGTTTTCTCTGTCTTAAACGTGGCCTGCGGTAATGTCGAGCACGCAGTTGTTATATTAAACAAATAAATGAAACTGACGCACGGATATCGTTGCGTTATCTTTAGAGCAAACGAATGCACATATTTATGTAGTGCATACACCGACAGTAATACATCAATAGAGACTTTACAATCAGAGTTCGCACATAAGGTAGTTTCGTCCAAATTCTGCGAGAAAGAAAGATATTCATTTAGTTCAAAAAATATTTTGCTGACGTAGGTAAATTTCTAGATATCACAAAAAACTATGTCGCTATTTTTTGTATGTGCTAAAATATTATTTATCATATAGAATTTATAGCAGTAACATTTTAGCAATACCTTCTATAAAATTTAAGTCTGATTGCCAATTATGTAACTAAATTTTATAACAAGTATAATAGGCATAAATATGAATAGGCGCAGAAAAAATTTTTTTCTGAATTTCACAAATAGTTTAGACTTAGATTATATTTTTGTTATCTAGATTAGTTAAATCAAACATATACGATATAACGATATTTGCTCATTTAATAATATTAATTAATTTTTTGCAGTAAAAAATTGTGACTGTTGAAAAATTTGATCATTTTTTTGAGTAGTGTACAAAAAAAAGTATATTCTTGAGAATATTTTTATTTTCAAAATATTAAATATAGACATGAGATTATAGTCTTAAATAAACATAATTTGCTTGCACAAAGTAATTTTGTATAGTTTTATTAAGGAAGAAATATATTCTCTTATTTAATAATAATTTTTCTGAGTTGACAAGAAAAAATATCTGATAAAAAAATAACAATATCTTTAAATCAAGAATTAAAACTGTTTAATACTAATTTTATTAAAATAATCATATTATGCTTTTTAAATGGCTGTATTATAATATTAAAATAAAGATATTGGTATAATAAATAAAATAAGCTTAGGACCGATAAAAATGTCAAACATAAAGATCAGAGAGCTAATATCGGTTCATAGCGAATCTTGATGCATAATAATAATTTTTGTGTAAATTTTTACATCTTCAGCTTTTACAAATTATGCACTACATATTTATTGATCTTGAAATACAAAAATATAAAATATTTTGTTGAAATTTAAAATTATCAAATTTTTTGAAAAAGATTGAATTATGTTTAAACAAGATTATTAATGTTTTATACATATTTAAGCAAAAATATAATTTCTTGTTTATCTATGACACACACACATACACACAATAATTTTTAAATATAAAGTATATTTATTTCAATTTGATAATAATATTTAATACTATTTTTTTGTAGCTCTGTCTTATTCGTTTTCTTTCTTCTACTTTTTATGTTCTTCTCTAATTCTTTTTCTTTTTTGAAAGTTGATAAAATCAGCGAACCAATTGTCTGCTTATGGCCAGACTCTGATTCTAGAGTTCTTATCCAATACTATCGTATCATCTCCGTTAAACGTAGTTATCATCATGTTCCGCGTGCTTTCCGGTCTCTCGGAAAGCACGACTCGTGTATGGGAGTCTATGCTCGTGCGTATACGTACGTACAATAGCGGCATAATAGCGCGGACGAGCGATAAGCTAATAAAGTCGGGGTCGGCGCTCGTTAACGTCCCTTTTTTATCGCGAGAACGTGCTCCGCCGCGAGAGCGTAATTATTATTATCGCGGCAGCGGGACGATTTAATCGTGGCGTCACGCTGCAACTTGTGCATCAGACAATCTTACGAGCTGTGCTCCAACCCCTTCTCGTTCTCGTCTATCTCCCTGTGTGCCTGCGTTCTGCCGGACTCGCGTTTACGGCTATTCGGAATCCGGCCACGACTCCGAGCGGCGGACGAGAAAAAAAATCCTTTTTTTTCTCTCCATTTGGTTCTCGCGTCGAACTTAAATTAAAAATGTTGGCGGGTGCGACGTGACGCGAATGAAACCCACTGTCGGTACGTACACGAACGCGTCATCGTGTATTATCTCTGACGGACGTTACTGGCAATATTTATGGTCGAGAAAAAAAGAGAGAGATGGCGAGAATAAAAAAAAGAGAGAAAGAAAAAAGAAACATAATAGAAATTCATAACGTTGTCGATGTCGGTAGGCTCCAAGTACAACGTGCGTCGTGTGCGTGCTGGAGAAAAAGGCGTGAAAGCAATAAGCGTTGATTAGACGCGCCTGACGGGGGGTTATAATACCTCCGTGACATTATTAATGCATTAACGACATCGATGAAGAGGTTGAATGCAGCAACGATGTCAGTGTGGCGACCGAGAACCTTCCACCCGCTATGAAATGCTATAATTCTTCTACACGCGCGTCCTCTTACTTTATAAGCTATAATATATTAGCTATAGTTTCATATTGAATAAATTTATGTCATTTTATTCCGTAAACCCCTAGTATTCTTGAAGAAAAAATGTCCGTGGAAGCCTCCTAAGTATAATTTTATTCATCGGTTTTATCGTTCTATTTTATTTTATGAATATTTTTTTTTTAACTTGAATATTAACAATTTTATTAAACAACAAATGTGTGGCGAATGAATTGAATAAAAAGAAATACAGTTTTATCTTAATTTTGATGAAAAATTAAAGTTTTTGAATTTGTATGGATTTTTAAAATTTATTACAAAAGTGGATGGTTATACGGAAATAAATGTTACAGCCTATCAAGTTTTTGAATAAAGTACATGACTTACAAACGAAATAAATTCCTATCAATTAGTTGTCTATTTTTACGGAGTTAGAGCTCTGTCCTCTTTTTTTTTCAATTTGGTACTTAAAATATCGAAGTTATTCAATTCAAAGTTACAATAACTGATATAAGTTATAATAAGTTACAATTTAAGTTTGTAGTGACAACTGTTGTTAGTATTGCGTAGCTGGTGCGCAAAATTGTTTTCCGTCGCAAAATCGGGGATTCCCCAGGCGCCTTTTATCAGCGTGAAAAACATTCGTTGTCGTGAAAGCTCACGTAATCACGTTTTTAGCCGCCATTGAGGATAATTACTAAGAGCTCTCTAAGCAGATCTAGTAATAAGAAATTCCCGGAGCGCGCCGACCTTGCGCGCAGCTAATTAAAAACTAAATTTACTAAAATTCTCCCGTGCCAGCCCGGGGTTTTCACAGACAGCTGTATTCTTGTACTGAAATGGAAATGAAAATTCCCGAATTTTCCTCGTCGGAATCTTAACGTCGCAAATATTTCTTATAGAATTTTCGCGCGAACAAAATGGGGACTTCGCGATTAACTTTAGTCGCGAGAAATGATTAAAAAATTGAGACTTACATATTACAGAACGTAGAATTGCATAAGGATGTTATTCACAGATTATCTTTGTCAGGTACTTTTACCTATTAAAAACTGAGAGAATTTTCTTTTACAAGGAAAATTCAGGCATGTATCTCGCGGAGTTTGGAAAGGCGTATATCGAAAATGAGCAAAAATGTAATTGTGAATTAACGGTTTTATTCCATTTTCTTTGAGACAATTCCAACGATATGCTCTATCTCTTTCTCTAGTCCTTAGCTTTTGTCAGAGCGTAATGACCTTTCAACGTATTTCTGTGGCATGCGCTTTTTTCAATTTACACAAATATACAGGACCTACAGTTTAAACATCGGATCCGAACAGTCTAATTTAGAGGGGTTCTTTTGGCAAGACATTCTCGGTGGTTTGCCATTACTTTCCGAGAGGTAGCGATCAAATAAAATCACATGTTTCTGATCAGAGGGATTTGAACCCGGATCTTCGGCAGAGAGAGCAGACGACTCTGTGCGTCATGGTCACTACATGTACTACAATATGCTATAACAAGGGTCAAATTAGTGATTATGACAGTCAAAATGGCTTAAAATAAAGTTAGATACTTCAGGGTGGCGCAGTGACTGGCAGACATTGCTCGCAGCTCACATGGTCGCGATCAATTTAATTTTTTATAATTGTTTGTGGTATCTAATTTTTTATTTGTATTTTTTAATTTTTTTAATTTTTTATTTTATTTATTTTATTTTTATTTTAATCATCTATTTCAGCCGTATTGCTATTGGATAACTCTGATGAACTCTTATCCTGTCTATTAATAATTCCTATTTAATTTCCTTCTCGCCATCATCGGATGTCGAATAACATCTACAAAGTAATTATCTAAAGCGGTTCCTGGAAGCTTAATTTCGTCCAAATAAAACATATAAAAAAAAATCAAATAAATCTGGTTAAGTAGGCACATACCCCGATTGTGCATCACTAACCACCTTTAAATTCATTAGTTATTTTGACTGTTATAAACACCGATTTGACCTCTACTTTAGCATATCGTTGGAATTGTTTCGACAAAAAGAATCGAATAAAATCATTAATTCATAGTTCTATTTTTGTTTATTTTTTGACATATTCCTTTGATATCAAGAAATAATATAGAATTTGATGTAAAATTAATATCGGGAAAATTTTTTGTATATAATTATATACACAAAACGTTAAATTTTGTTAAATATTAAAATTATATTAAAATTCTTCAAAATGCCATGTTTCACGACTATTGTGTTTTTGAGGGTAAATTCTAAGAAAAAATTCTCTCTATGCAATAGAATTCAATTCACAGATAGATGATACTAAATGGTATATGTTTTATGATATACGGAGGCAACATTTTAAAAAACTTTCTAAAAAAATTGGGTTTTACATTCGGCACAGATGTCTACTGAATAGCAGATATTTTCTGTAGAAAGATGATATTCCGTAGTAAATTTATGAAGAAGAATATCACGGGTAGGTAGAACGTCAGGCAGCTCCCGATTGATATCTTCGATTCGTGCGGGACAGGGACAAAACCGCGAGAGTAAGTAGAAAGCAGCACAGAATCTCAAACTAGAGCGAAGGAACAAAATCGGCGTCAGGCGAAAATACGCGACTCACATTCGACCATTGCCCGAATATCGATCGATTGCATTCGAATGGCTTCTTGATGAACAATAATTCGAAAATTTAAATTGATGAGATGATCTGAGAAATCGTTCGGACTCGAGGTGAGCGACTGAAATGCCTCATCACGGTGGTCGAGTGACTCGCGATAACATTTCGTCCGAATCCTCCGTTTTCGTTCTTCCGTTCCAAATCGTCAATCATTATTCCATCGGGGTTTCAGGTTGGTCGTAGGTACGTGTGATCTTGTTGAGTTAAGGTTGTATCTTTAAGATCGTGGACGTAAAAAAAATATTCACGCGTATTCTTTAACTTAAATATTTAAGAAACGGATATTAAGGGTGCGTTCTCTTTTGAAAGGTAAAAAAAGATGTTTTTTTAATTCACTGTTTATATTTAAAATTAATATTTAAAATTAAAATACATTCCCTAAACGTTTTATTGATATTTAATAATTTAAAGTTATAGGAAAGAAACACGGCGTATATGTCAAAATCGAAATGCTTGATTTAATATAATATTTATTATCAGATATTATTGAATACGTTTTTTAATACATGGTTTATATTTATTTTACCGAAACAATATAACTTTAAATAAAACATTATTTTGTCGAATACAAATTTTTTACTTTTATTGCATTAAATCATATTTTTATTAGAAAGAACACGATTGTTTGAAATTATATTTTTTAATAAAATAAAAATTTGTTTGATCACATTTAATCTCTTTTCCGATTGCTTCGCGAGGTCCTTACTTATGCGGTCCACTATCGTTAGGTGATTAGCGGAATCGCTAATAACTTGTAAACAAGATTCAATACGATATAAAGGCATGTGGAGTGAATTTCAACTATTTCCAGCCTGAAATTGCTATATCAAAAGTCATCAAATCATTGGAAAAAAAATTACAATTTTACTTACTGCTTAACCCTCTTCTTTGTCTCCCTTTCTAGCAACAATGAATATTATTATACATTACTCATAAGAAAAAGCATATAACAGATATAAAGTTTTTACCATCGTTTGACTCTTCTATCGCAGCAGCCAATATTATTACCATTTTTAATTCCTAAATAATTTGAATTTTCTGCAGGAGTTAAAGGAATTTTAAATATAATATGAATGCAATTTATAACTGAAATTATACTGATAATTATGTATGTTTTAATATACATGGACATATTTTACATCATACATAATTATACATGTATATTGTAATTATATACATATAAAGAATTTTTCTTAGGTATATTTTACAAGTTGTTAATGACATATGTACATATATCATGTGAGAAAATAGCATTTTTTAAATTTTAAACATGTAAGAATATTATAAAATAGTGATAAAAGAGTATGCAAAGTTTGATGTTAATTCATTTTTATGTCTTTCTAAAAAAATTCCCGAAAAAGCTTTTTTGTTGATTTATTAAAGGAGAATATCTCTTTAAATAATAAATATTATATAATTAAATTAATTTCTAATTTAATGATATAATATTTATTATTTAAAGGGATATTTTCTTATTTTCACGCAAGTTTCAAATTCCGCGTGGCATTTCTCGATCGGCAATCCACTCGTTTTCGAGTTACGCGCTCTCTTTCTGCGAATAATCCTATGATCGAAACTTCGAGGGATATGGGGAGTAAATATTGCGAGAAATAAGACTCTTTCACCGCGACTACCTGAGATAAAATCAAATAAAAAGTAGTCTTTCTCTTATTGTTATTTGTATATGTATAGTGCGGTATCAAATATGCATTACTCGTTATTACGAAGATGCTTCTACGGATGAGGAGAGGGAAATGAAACTTCGATGGGAGATGAAGAAAGCCGTGCTTGGCTCGAAGCTTTATCAATCTTAAAATGCTGTCGTATATAAATTTTACGTGTAACGATAGCATTCCACGTTGGTAAGAAAACGTGAAGGAATCCGATTGGATTTCTTTTGACAAGCTCTCTCTCATACAAACCAACGTCGAGAGGGGCGTTTTCTTCAGCATCTCGGTATGCATGCTGCTGGTTCAAAAGCCTGGTCCGACGCAATGGTGCGTTCCCGATAGCGGCTTTTAGAATCCGTTTACGTCATTTTAACGCTCGCAAGATGGCATCGCGCTACAATCAGAACGGTAGACGGGTAATAAATTTCATCGCTCTGCTGCGCCCGCCAGCCGCCGACAATTTCTAGCCCCACGCGCCGTTGTCGGGGGTTTCGCTCGGAAGCACGACACCATCGGCGGCCCACTAATTGTAAACAAAACCACCGAGCTATGAATTTGTTTAATTAACACGGCCATCAACCACGTGACGGTTCAGCTCGCTCATACTCCCGCTGTCTCATCTTTTCTCCCTTCTTCCACCTTCTCTCTTCTTCCCTCTTCCTTTCTTTCTCATTTCCGTTCTCTTTTTGTCTCCCGTCTGCTCGATAGAGATAAAACACCTCGATAGAGGACAACATTTATTAAATGTATGACAAAATTTTAATGATTATAATCAGCAATTATACATTTGCAAAAAATAGATAAAGTGTATTGACTTTTTACAAAATATTGATAATCGTTTGCTCAATTAACTTCAAAATATTATTTCGGCAAAACTATAACAATATGATGAATTATCTTACTTATATATATTTACAAAATTAAGTTTGGAAGGAATTTGTTCAATAATTAAGAAAAAATTTTTGTAGCTATGTTAAGTGTAAAACATTTAAAAATATAATTAATTCATACATACTTACAATAATAAACAATTATTTCTAAAGATATTGCAGTACAAAATATTACATATTCAGCACGGTAACATTTTAAATAAAAAAATTAAACGGTTTTTAAAATAATTGTAAAATATCTCAATAGATTTATCTGATTTTTGACAAATATTATTTAAAAACTTTATTTCGACAAAACTGCTGCGTTATAACGTACCATCTTGGCGCAATTATTCAAAATTTTCGTCAATTCGTGATGCTACTATTGTACAATATTCGCATAATGTGCCTATCGGGGTACGCGTGCGACGGCTCGCTCGTGAAGACTTTACCCTTCTCAAATACATGTTAACACCGCTAACATGTATTTGTTAAATTGACTGTGAAACGCGAGAGCGAAGCGTGTTGATTCAACTCTGCAAATGACTTGCCGAAATTGATGCGATATGTCCCTACGAAGAAATGTAATAACGACCCCGAGTAACCCCGAGCACGTCATTTCATCCGTACATCTGTTTAAAGAGAGGGAACACTCGGGAGCGCTCCCTTCCTTTGGGAAAACGAAACTTTACGGCTAAACAGGGGAAAAAAGAGAGAGGGGGGAAAAAAGAATCCTTGGAAGTATGCCTTGAATAGACATCGCTCTTTGGGAAAAAAAATCCGCTCTCGAATTCCTCCCTCTTCCTCGAGTTCGCAACTTCGTTCCAAGAGATGCGGAGAGAAATGAAATTGTATTTCAAACGGCTAAAATAACGTCCACGGTCGAGAACGCCTTGTTCCCGTTATCCGGCGTGTTTCTTAAATATGCACGGAGAGTTGCGGGAAATTAAAGATTTGTTTCCATGCGCCCGGCATAATGTGACGGCGATAAAACTCGGGCGGGCGGCCGTGCGGTCGTCCGAGATGGAAATTCCCGAGACATTCGTTGCCATCGCCCCGTCGTCAACCCTTATTTCGTAAACGTCGCGCTATTTGCTCGCATTGAAAATTCGTCGCCTGCAAACAATAGTGCCGGTTCGTCTAACGGACGGACGGTTGAACCGGCCACCCTCGACGCGGCACTCCCCAGCCTTGATAAGGATTTTCGCCCTTCCTCCCCGCCTCTTTATCCCATTTTTCTCTCCTCCGGCGCTAGGCGTCCCCGCGAAAATGAGCGTCCTTAGCGCCAGCGGCGGGAACGATTCGTTCGTTCAAATGCTCTTAGCATGCAAAACAAAGGGCCAACTTCGTTTCTCCCACCCTGCAGCGCAATTAGTTCCGCGACGAGGAAGTTGTAATCGCGTTCTCGGCTGTTTGCGAGTTTTGTCCGGGGCCAGGCGCAAGTTTTTCCCAGGAATTTGCGGCGCCGACCGTTCTCCGGCACATTTCCCTCCCTGCCACCCTGTGCTTTATTTCTGTCCTCGCGCGAGTAACGCTCTCATTTTCGAGGCGGATTATTCTCTGCCGCCGCACATGGTGACACGGCCGGATCGGCATCCTTTTGCCACGCGAAAGCCACTCTGGGTCGCGAACTTTTGCGGTAACCAGCCGATAATCACTAAGAAACACAAATTTCTCAAATTTCTTCATTATACTGCTCCCCGCTCTTCTCTCTATCTCTCTCTCTCTCTTTCTCTCTCTCTCTTTCTTCTTTTTAAGCTCGTGATCGAGTTACACGGCGGTGCAGGTGTTGCGTCCTACAGACTCTGCTCGTTAACGGTTTAACGGCGGCGCAGAATTGGAAACACATCCTTCTCTTAATTAGTGATAACTGTAAAAAATTAGACCCTTTATGTTATTATAATTATCTTTCCACACAACACATAAATATTGTGACTTTGAGTTTTTTAATTAACGTTTAATTGGACTATAATTACCCACGTTTTTAGTGCTCAAAAATTTTACTTTCCAATTTAGGAAGAAGTTTCTTATTTTTTCAAGTTAGATCTCGTTTTAATAACGTTATTTTTAATATTTTAAATTCATTTATTTAGCTTTTGTTTGGAAATATTTGAATTTTAATTTGTCAAATGTGACAAGAATGAAATCCTTCTTAATTTAATCATTTAAAAACAGTTTTCTTGTAATGAAATATTTTTTTTATTTGTTTATTAACGTTACATCATCATTTACGATGACATTGGCAATACATATTATTTAACAAGGTAACAATCAGATGTCCTTCTTCGATTTTAATGAGCTTTGAATATGTTAAAATATAGTAAAAAATAAAAGACAATTTTTTATAAGTGCTAAGTTACTTGTGTCAAAGTATTGAAATATCACTTTAAAAGAAAACTAATAAAAAAATTTTTAAAATTTTTCTCTATTATTTTATTATTTAAAAATTTTTTTTATCACTGTTATAAAGTACTCTTGAAATCATACAATTTTTATTTAAAACATTTTTTTCTATCTCTTATTTTCTATCTCTTATTTTTTTCTATCTCAACGACATTTGCTTCAAAAGAAAAACAACTGATTTTTTTCAAAGGGGTATTTTACCCCCTGTACAAATAAAAAAATGCGTGTTTCTTATTTTTATTTTTATTTTAACATATCTAAAATTCATTAAAATAGGAGGACACTTAGTTATGTTACTTTGTAAGTTTTTTTCGTTTATCGCGAACAAAATCTTATATCCTAGAACTGATCCTGAAAATAGAGAGAATAGAAAATTCCGATTGCGGCACTTTATCGGATTAAGACGCGACATTCGTGCGCTCGGACAATTTCAGCGTGAAAACCCGACCTTCTGCTTTAATCGGCGCGTTTGCATCTCCGCCTCGGATGCGCAGCGATTATCGCGGCGTCTTCATGGTTTCCGCGTCGCCTCGTAGTCGCCGTTTGCCGCATGACGCATAATCATCCTCTAGTCTTTATGCGACGCATTATCGATACAAGCGTAAGACAAGTGTTCTTGTTAATTAGATTCAACGACTTTCCGGTCGACGAACCTCGAGTGGATTGCAATTCGTTGAAAATCACATGCGATGATGCAGCCGCACATTCCTCGTGAGTTCGTCACGACGAGTGCGACGTCTTAGCCAATAACGATGTAACAGTTGCGTGCGAAAGAGTTCTTTAAGGGAGAATTGAACGTTGCGTGATCTCTGCAAGATTTAAAAACAAAGAGTTAGTTATCAGCTAGATGTTTTAAAAGTCCTGGAATGATATTTAACAAGAACGTATATAAAGAAATATTTCTTTAGATTTATCAAATTTTCTTAAAGACATTTATGTATTAGAACAGTCTCCTCAAATTAATGAATTAAGAAATGCAATTGTTTAATTTTCCAAATAATATATATCTTTATCTTAAACACATTTTTCAAGTAATTACATTTCCTTTTTATTTAAACAATTTTATTGTTTCAGTGAAAGTATTGTATTATTTTATTTAAATAAATTTTATTGCATCAAAACATTTTATTATTTTAATAAAATTATTATATTATTTCGTTTATAGTTTATATTCATGTTACATTAAAAAAATTTTTTTTCACTCCTGAATAAGATTTAATGTATTTGAGAATAAAAAATATATAATATAATATTATATTATTGTGGGGAGAGAGGAAGAGATGGATAAAGTTGTGCTGTGAGTAAAATTAAAGCTTTTTTTTCAAAGATCTGACAATTTTGATATAGCAATTTCAATGAATGAATTGAAGTTCACTCCATGTAACTTTATTTTATATCGTGTGAATCTTCGGTCGTCATCTAAGGATAATCGGCCGCATAAGATCGGCCAATTGCGAGAAAGCTATTAAATGTAATAATGACATTTTTCAATATTAATAATGTTTGTTTAATTATCTTTTCTATAATGTATTTAATCATACTTATTGCTAATTATTAACGTCAGACAACTAATGAACAAGTAAATTTACAATTATCTTTACGTCATTAATTCTATTAGATCAGTTTCGAAAAAAGTCGATTCTTATTTTGCTTTTATAACAACAAATTAATTAAGTATTAAAACAAAAAATTTATAATTTTATAAAAATAAATAATTTTACAATTAATTATACTGTGTAGTGTCAGTAAGAATTATAATCTGTATTGATTTATGAAAAAAAATATTTTAACTATACATATTTCATTTTTTTTACAACATCCATTTTACTGATCTGTCATATATCTCTATTAAAATTCAGCGAACATTTATGGATCACTTAAAGTTTCAGTTCTCTTACGATCACGGAGATCGAGTAACGTTGATGGAGGTTCTGACTTGGATGACTAACCACTTGGGAAAAACTCAGGTAACAAAATGTCGTAAATTTGACGTAATGTTAGTAACACGAAAATACGTCATTATTTTCATGTTATAATTTTGATATTTTTTCGTTAAGATGTAAAAATAACGATTATGTCATATCTTTAACGTCGATATATGACGTTATATATTTGTGAAACAAATCTATATTTACTATGTTTAAACGTCATTTTAAATATCAGATTCGTTATAAAAATAATTAATTGATAACGTCAAATGGACACTTTGCTATCCGGGATATCATATTGCAAACTGTAAATTTATTTATAAGGATTTTACAGATACAAATCAAAATGTTTAAAAAATTCTTAATTTTCTGCAAAAGTGTAATTTTAACTAAACATTATACCATGAGAAATTCAACTTATCGTCAACGTATTAATGCAGCATGCTGAAGTGTAAATTTAAAAATAAATCTGGGGATTAAATTTAGAGATCGACGTTATGATTACAGCAATGTTAAATAAAGAATATATATAAAAAGCGCATAATGGATTTTAACCGAATAAAGGTACGCGCGTAGCTACTTCGCGCGTATTACATTACTCGTGAGATCTTGGAGGTGACTCTTTGATGAAGCGAAAGGGAAACTCCTGCGAGTGGCGAAGAAAGGATCTCTCTTCGTTTCGCGTGTCACTTGGCGCGAGACGCGACCGCCCCTCTTGATATCACTATTTGATCATCGGCGCAAGAACTCGAACACGCCGATGTCATCGTTCCGCTGCAGAGAGAAGAGATTTTTACGATGCGTCTGATAAAAGGAGGATCTCGTTATCCCGGTTACTATCGGCGACATAATCTTTTCTTCGCTGAACTTTGCTCCCGCCAGCTCCGGCGGATGACATTGCGGTGTAAAGTTTATCACGCGTGATACGGCGGCGTTCATTTTCACGTGTGTCAGACTCAGTGCGCCGTCGTCTCCCCATCTCTCTCATCACGAGAAAGTGGCACTATTACGCGCTCGATCAAATCGCCAAGTTTTCTCGGCATAAGACGCGCCGTCACGAAAACTCACGTCCGTGATATGTTCCATGGTAGTCTCCCCTTCTTTCGAATTTTCCCGTGACGGATGTAACGATCTACGACGTGGATAACCATCATTCTATGTCGCGATCATTATCGAGGAGTGATGGCGGGTAGTCACGTCGTGAAAGCGCATTCATCGGAGAAAGAGAAGACACGAAAGATTATTATTCCCGATTTAATCTGGTCAAGCCTCTTGACAATTATTCCGCTTTTGTGCGTGCAAGGCGATTATTATGTAACGATGACGAGATTACGAGAAGCTTCGCGTAAACCTATTTCCATTTGCTGAGCAAACGAGCGTGAGCGGCAACGCTTTATACGTTGACATCGGTTTTAATTACACTATTGATAGCTCGATAAGCACCCGCTAAAATATTTTTCCCATATTCCGGCCACGTGTCGACCTAATTTCACTACCGGCGATAAAGTTTAATTACTTTCTGAGAGAGAGAGAGAGAGCGCAGGTCGTTTAAAAGAAATAACGATTTAGATAATTCGTTTTTCTAAACTTTTTAGAGGACGAGAGAGAAAGAAAAATTTTTATACGTAAAACGTTCAGAATTAGATACCTAATATGTAGGCTAAAAAAGCATATATTATAAAATAGATTTCGGTTAGCAATGGAATTAAGTAGCTTGGTACGAGTTTATTGCGTAAGTTTTAAACTCTCTATGAATACTTAGAAAAACAAAAACAGTACTTTCAAGTATAGTCAAATCTGAATCAAATACGTTCTAATTCTTTATAATTTTATACTTTCCTCGAATTTCATTTCTAATAAAAAATTTACTTATCATCTATTTTATTCTTATGGTTTGAGTGCTTATTGTAAAAGATTCAATTTTGTATGAAAAACTACTTTATAAAAACTACTAATAAGTATATTTCAAATTTTTTAATTCTTTTATTTATTCTAAAATTCGAAAGTAAATAGTATCGATTATTTTGCAAGTACAATGTATAAAATGTTATTTCTTGTATATATTTCTCAAATGTTAAAAAGTAAAACTTGATTATAAGATTTGACTCAAATTTTTAAGTGCATATTGAACTTGATCTCATTTCTAAAAAAATATAAAATAAAATAAAAATTAAAAATTTTATAAAAAATTTCTACATAAATTTTCTAGGGCTTTGTAAAAAAATCTATATTTTTAATTTATTATTTTAGAAAATAGATGCGTTTAAATAAATATATAACTAAATTCCAAAGATTTTTGGATATGGAAACTTTTAAAATTTTGCGTTATATAGTCTCCTTACTTTTTTTTAAAACATTCAACATTTAACAGTAAAAATTTATATATTATGCTAAATCAAATTTATATCAAGAAATGAATATTTTTGCACATATGTTCTTGCAAGTACAATGTATGAAATATTATCTTATAAATATTACTCGAATAGAAAATAAAACTTATTATTATAATATATTTTGACTTTGAGTTTTAAGTATATATTGAACTTGATCTTTAGCTCAGTGTTAGTGCTTACTAAAACGACTCTAAAAGAAAAATAATAAATAATTGCAATTAATAGAGATACATTTCGATGTAGGAAATAAATTAAGTCTCAACCTCACATTCTCTCGTCGCTCTAAGTATACCTTCTGTGACAAATCTTCTTTCCTCGAGACTCTCTGGTATCTCGTTCCTCAAGTAACGGAAGATAAATCTTTATCCTTGTAACACACGACATTGCGGTTTATTCATATCGCGTAGGAGAGCCGAGCTTTTAGTTTTCAATTATACGCGACACCCTGTCTGTTCTGTTGAAAGAAATAGCGCGCGAAAGTACGCGCTATCAGCGTGGACAGCTTTGTTATAAGCAGGCTTTGCCAAGTTTCCCACGATAAACTTCGGTCTCCCACTATGAGCTTTATGTTGCGCGTTGCTTAAAATGTACAAAAGTAATGCCAGTGTAAGGAAATAAGAGTTGAACGGACTGACGCTAAAGATTTGTAACTGGTTACGTAACTTGAACACATACAAACACGCACACATAACTTACTTTTTAATTAGTGTGTTATCTGCTTGGTTTAGTATGTCTAGAATAGGTCTAGAATAATTTAAATTAGATTGTGTGCTTCAGTAAATCGTATAAATAATTAAAAAAGCTTGTGGATTGAGGCTGGTATCTAATATTATTTTATATGTAAATCTTAAGGACATTAGTATGTATGTGTCGTATCTCAAAGCATTACCAAAAATTTCATAGATTGTGTTCTATTATTGCGTTTGAATATTACATTGTGAAAGTAATTTAATAATTTTTTTTTCTTAGAATAGTGACTAATATCATTTTGTTATTGAAATTAACAACCAATTTAATTTGTGATATTATTTTTAGTTTCAATTTATAATGGCGTTTTAAGACCGATTGTGTTTAGTGCGTAATTTATAAAACTCAAAATGTGTATTTAAGATTTACATATATAAAATAATATAATATTAGGTACCAAGATCCATCCTCGATTGCAAATGGTGTTTTTTATTTATTTGTATACATTAAAAATTTTGTTTCATTATGCAGACTGTAGTAGAATGCTCATTATCATAAATATATGATCAAAATATTGTAACAAAAATACGTTTTAGAACATTAAATTACATTAAAATGCACTTATATTTTACATTGTTATCTAGCTATTTATATAACTTACAATTTTATATTAAATAGCATTGGTTCTTTTACAAGCGTTTTAAAAAGTTTTGATAATGCTACGGATAATTATAGCAATCAACGTCTTAAATAATTATTTACACGCAATTGAATATTACGTCTATCAAATTAAATCTGCCTTGACGTTCAAGATACTTTTATCACTTTGTAAACATTAAGTATCGCATAAGATATGTAATGTCGAGGCATTTGTCGAAATCACCTCAAATAGTCAAACATCCTCTACGAGGAAAGCATAGAAAGGAAGACTTGGGAAGAGAAGTTTGCAGAGAAAAATTGAACAAAGTTTCGCCGCGGAGAAACTCGCGAGCGGCTGAGTGTTGCAAACTGTGTAGGATCTAGAACCTATGCTAACCCACCGAGTGACGGAAAGGTGCGTTGTAAGCGTAAAATCGGCTCGTTTCTCTGTGCCCCCCACGTTGTGTCCGACCTCTCCATCCCCGATGCATACCGATGATTCAAGGAAGCGGTCTTGAACGACATCTCCGGCGCGGCGAATGCATAATGCTCGGCATGCCCGAGTTTCCTTCTTCGTCGCTGCGTATTTTAAGTCGCAGCTGCTGCGAGAGTCGCGGCGAACGAGAGCGAGAAAAGGGGGGGGGGGGCTGGAGAGACCCCCTCGGTGCAAAACTTACGGAAGTTTGTCACCCCGTCGCGAAACACTCGCGCACGTGGTCGAGGAAATTGTAAAGTTTCCTACGGGACTTTTGCGCCACGTGTCATGCCACAACGCGGTTGCTTTCCTCTCGCGCTTCCCGTTGTCTGTTACGCTAAAATGTTAACCGCTACACATTCGTCGGTGCAAGTGCATGCAGTCGATTTCTGCATTTCCGTCTCTCTCGTATTTTTCTGGGCTCTCTCGCATACGGTTATCAGGTAAATAATAAAAGCGGATTATATTATCTATATAATTATACATTTTATACAAGTATATATAAACATTTTTTTCTTTGTTGCATTTGTCATACGACAAGTGTAATAGCACCCTTAGATGATAATTACTCGCCTTGGGGTCAAAAAAGAAACAAAATAGAGAAAGGAAGTGAGAAAATACAAAGGAGAACAGAAAAAGAGAGATCGATCACGTTTCACATTATTTCATATCTAACTTTCTTTCTTTCTTTCTTTCGCATATAAAATGTTGTACGTTATTAATAAAGTTAAGCCAAGTCCAGAGGATCAAGGGCAAAAAATTGACGATCGACGAGGAACGATATACCCAATTACCGCGAGAGACCTTTTAGCAAGGGGAAAAGTGCACCGCGTGCTTTATTTTTACATTTCCAACCCTTCGACTCACGGACTGTCGGCATGACTCATGATTTATCGCCGGGATATTTTTGCAATCCACGTGCCGGTCACGCGAACAACAACTGACGTATGTATACATACGCAACGCGGATCGAATTGCAGCGTTTTAGCGTAATGATCGTTACGCAATGCATTCTACCCACACGCTACCAGTTTTTGTTGTTACGGTACTTTTACTCAAGGATTACAGATACGACGATCGTACGAACAATTTTCATTAATGAAACTACAAACTCGAGCGGATAAATTCAACAAAAACGGGAAACGTTAATTTTCCGTCGAATCCCCGTTTTACGAGCAACCAACAAAATAGGCACTTATCGTGATAATCCGAAAGAGAATCAGTATTAAAATGAAAATAAATTAGGATGGAAAATATATTATGAAAACGGAAGATTCTTCCGGTTGACAATGAGACAATAAAAGTAGAATTGATCTTTGCGAGTCGAACGAGACGATCGTTCTGACTTGATTGGCAATAACTTGGATAGAGAGCGAAAACGATTACAGGGTGAAACTCGAAACGCTCATCAGGCCGCAGAACATTCGCTCAACCTCATCAGTTCGTAAAAAAGTTCCCGCTCTTTCTTTCTCTCTTTCTTCGTCATTGATTTTTTCTCGATTCTTCATCAAGCAACTCGATTATGGAAACGGTCTTTTTAACCTTAAGCGAGCACACGGGGATATTTTTGTTCTACTAAAAACATACCGGAATAGGGTGAAGGTAGATAATATGGAATATCTGTTAAATTAACATTATTCTGATATAAATGTATATTAAGACTTTTAATTTATATAGAACTCTTAAGAAACTATTGTAGCTGTAACGTACAATTAATGAAAACTGAAATTCTCCAAAACTGAAATTCAACTTCAATATTAAAACAAAAAAGTAAAATGTAGGAAAATCAAGGGGTCTAAAAAATGGAATGTAATACAAGTCAGAATACGATAAACTTCAGAAACAGTAATGAAATACAATTAAAAAATAATTTATGTAAACTAATCAAAATACATTTATATATAGTTTATATCTTTACAATGGCACTGTAAAAAATAAAATAATAATAACAATGAAATATATAAAATTACATCTTAAATCATTAAATTATTATGTGAAATAAACATTATCATCTAAAATAAATATTATTATTCACAATAAAGACGTTTACATTTTTATACATGAAAAATTCAAAATGATAGTTTATATAAAATAAAAGCCGTTGCATATGAGAAATAAATATAAAATATGGAAAATTTATATAAGACGTACTTGTTTTTTATAAAAAAAAAAAAAAAATAATAATAAGCGAGAAAAGCGAGAAAATCTGAGATATATGTATATTCAGGGAATTAAGTTTTTATTCTTCAAAACCCTTTGAAAGTGAGATGTTCAGAAAAATTTTTGAAATTTTACTTTGAAATTTTGATTCTATTTCTCTTTTTTTTGATAAAATTCTCTTTGATCATTTTTCTTAATACAAAATGCTGACAATCCATTAGATATAAATGTGATACACACATTTTCATCACGTAGACTTCGCAAGCTAATTAAACTTTTTTTAAATATTTGCTTGATATTATGTTAATAATATTCAATTAGCATTCGTACGTAATTGTTGGTTTTTTGGTGTAAGATAATATAACGGAATATAACGGACAATATTCATACCATTCCCTCACAGCTCTTGTTTCACAAAGAACGCACAAACCTCAAAGGCTAACGCGCTCGTAATTTACTTAAAAATTTTGTCACGTCTCTCAAAGTTTCGGAAACTTGCGAGCGATCTCATCTATCCTTCAACCCCGTTCCATCAACCTGAACTCTGGCGCAATTTGACGGTCTACCGATCGCGATTTTGTAGCTTACACTCAGGAAAGAGAGTCCATTAAGTTACGATCATCTTGGTCGCGATAGCGCGATCGAGGAGCAAAGGACGTTGCGAGAGGTTTGGGGCGGTGAGGCCAGCGTATTTCTCGATTAGTAGTGATCGATAAGATATCCGTGAAAACGGGCAGGAAGCACACGCGCGCTCTATTTGCTCGCCGTCAAGCTCACGATCGTCGAGGTGAACGCACGCGTCGCAAAACGTTTGCGAGGTAAAGCGTAAAACGCGCGGATTTACAGGACATTATCCCGAAGTCGGGATCGCGGATTAATCCCCGGTGATCTCCGGTACACGGCGGAAGCTCGAGTAATCTCCGCGTCTCGGCGAACGATCCGGGCTCTAGCTGTCATTCTTGAGTTTATTACGACGGGCGGTTGATTATTTCATTTAATATCGCGGTCATTGTTCTCTCTACCTCAACAGATGCCGCGCAGCAAATCGCTAGCTCTAGTAAATTTTTGGTAATTTATTTGCGACGGATATTCATAATGAATAGATGGATTCACGCGTCGTGAAAAACGCGTGTTTTTTTATCGCCAAAGTGGTATATTTAATAAAGCATTTCGTTTTCTTTAAAGTTGTTACTTTTTGAAATGCTTATTTAAAATATTTTTTAACGCAATGTACGATAAATAATTTAAACAAAAAAATAGTCTTCTCCCCTTTTCCCCTGAAACTACTGATAACTTGTTATTGACAGAGATACATTTGCTTAGTACAGCTTATGTTCCTCACTGTTTTCAATTAAAAAAAATTTGTTAAAATATGTCCATTTTTATGAAAGTTATAAGCAGTCATAAAGTTAGCTTGGGCGTACCGACGGTGCTGTGTCCGTAATAAAACGCATAGAGCATTTGCAGTTTAATGTGTTTTATGATTCTGATAGAAAATAGACGTATTTTTAAAAAATTATTTATTTAGAAAATAAAAATAAAATAGATTATTTAAAAATATCAAAACACATTGAATTATTTTTTAAATATATACCGTTTAATAAAAACTGCGCATTTGAGAGAGGATTAACACTGTGACTCGACTAATTCTGTAAAGCTTCAATTCGCTGTGGTATCTATCACGCGTGTAATCAAAACTTTAAAATTTATAACTTTTAAATCTATTGGCATCATATTACGTATTACTTTTACATCCAAATTTTTAATATCGAACTTTTCAAATCCGCGATACACATACCGGATCTCCCCTTGTAAGTGAGAGGTGGAGGTGTCTACTCATGCCCTACATAGTCGTGACCTCGCAGCAGTTACTGTATTCGTTGTTGCAATGTTCGAACACGGTACAATTTTACATAGTAGATTTCAACAAGTAGTACTGAATGTCATTGCATAAGACGTCAGGTTTCTCGCGAACAGAAATGTTAAAGGAGTCGAAATTTTCCGTAGACTATATGCAGAGTTTGGAGAAGAGTTTGCGCTATTGAAGGCGCAAGTGGTACAATTTCCATGGGGAATGCGAAAAGGTACGGAATTTTGTAAAATTTCAACAATTATTCGGTATTATTTGCACTTCAATTAATACTAGTTGTAATGGAATTAAAATTATATTTGTTGTATTTGTAGTTAGAATTAAACAATTACCGAATTAAATCTCAAAGATGCATTTAAAATACGAAAATAGATGCATTTAAAATACGATTCTGGAGACAGTAGAAATATGACATAATGAACAACAGATTTTTTCATAAACTCCAATTTATTAAGTATAATAATAACTGTAAAGATGCTTGCTCGTAATTCAGTTTCGGAATACTAGAGGATGTTGTTAAATCACCGATAATCCCAATTGCTTTGCGCGAGCCGAAATTTCTGATCCTCGACAGAACTAATCTACGATACGATGAAATCAACTCCCTTACAGTTTCGTTTACGATTCTTGAGGGCTCTAGAAGACGGCAATGGTTTACTATAAGGAAACAGGGAACAGGCTACGGACAGTCATCTCCCTCGCCTCGGCACTTAGAAAAGAAAACATTTCTTCTCCGACACGAGTGTCTATTGCCAACGACAAGGATACCGGCACATAATTGCACCCACTCTTAGTTTAATAGCAACATCGTCCTGACGCGTTTTGCAATGCTCCGAATACCTCGGTATACGAAATATTTAAGTGAAGGAGACAAGGAAGACCGACGCGACGATACGGTAGAAAAAGGCTGCACGCGAGTCAGCACCATAAGAAATTGAAGCGAATATTTTGTTTCCTGGCGCAGAAAATCGATTCGTGGTTCCCTCGCGCACAACTTGCGTCGCCCGAAAACTTGGGGAATACTTTTTGTGGGTCGAAGTTCCCGGGAATCGTGCCAGGGACTGCGTCATCGAAGCGAAACGCGATCCCCGAACTTCAGTCTTGATCGCAAACTTTGCAAAAATGCAAGGCGGACGTGTAAAGTGCACTTTGGTATTTCGTTCCGACGGCGGACCGACAAATATATATATACATATACAAAGAGAGAGATGTATTAGAGAAACGCACGGATTGCATAAAGCAGTTTTCCATCTGTAGTCTCTAGTTCGCGCGGAGACGAGAGACGCGGAGATTATATTCGTTTTGCGGACGACAGGCGCGACAGTGTTCCTCCTTCGCCGCCTCTTCCGCAGGGAGGAAAATATCTCGCCACGGAGGGAATTCGCGGCGACGCGGAAAGGCGAGCGTCTTGAATATAAACCGACTACGGGGTAATTCCGGTGCATGCCGTCTACGAGAACGGCTGTCGCCGTTGGGGGCTGGGGGAGGAAGGGACCGGAGCGCCATCCATTTTCGTTCGGGATCTGAAATTCAGCCGCGCTTCTTCAGCCGCAAACTCTCGAAATCCGGAAGCGAGAAAGGGTCGACTCCTTCTGAATCTAAATCTTCACGTTACGCTGTGCCGGTAACGATTTCCTTCCTGCGACGAGAGACGAGACGAGACGGCTCCACTCTCCGGATTCCTCGGTCGCTCTTCCGCAGGGCAATGAAGAATCACCGCTCGTGCGAAGCCCGATTCATTCCTTTCGCGACGAGATGGTGCTCGATTTTACTTCCCAATCATATTCCGCATTCTCGCGGTTCCTCACGATCCCCCGATTCGGAAACGTGGAATCCGCGAGGGGTACGTGATGAGGTAGACAAGCTTCTCAGACGAATTTTTATGTATTAGATGCGTCAAATCTATTTAATCCACAATACTGTATCTTGATTAAGGCTTATCTGAAATAAGACCCATTTATATTAATTTACTTTATTTTTAAAACATTGTATTTAATACAGTATCGAAAATGGAATGTCTAAAAAATAAAATAAAATACAACAAATTACATAGAAGATGGGCCAAGACAGTTATGGCAAGATTTTGATGTTGAAATAATATTTTATATATAATTTTTACAAACAGTAAATTTATGCAATTCAAACTGCGCGCTGGTGCTCTTGTTGTCAGTTTTAAACACAGCTCTTGAAATAAACTTAGACAGTGTTATCATATAATCAAATTGAAAATCAATTTTTAATTCTCATCCTGGCTGAAGTAACTTTCACAACAATTTTTTTACTTTCTTCGGATAATGGAGGCAGATTTTAAAGATGCTAGTTAGCATCGGCATCATTAAAAATTGATTTTTAATTTAATTATGTGATAATACTGTTTTAGTTCATTTCAAGAGCTATGTTTGAAATTGAAAGTACTCAGTTTGAATGAATTGGAAACTGTAAAAATCACATATGAAATATTATTTCAGCACCAGGAACTTACTCCAACCGTCTTCGCTTATCTTTTATGTAATTTGAAAATACATTTAGTTTAAATATCGTAATCTATTTAATTAGTTTTTAAAAAACTATTAAATACGCTCAGAGAGAAAAATCGTATTAGTAACTACAATTTGTGAACAAATAGCATTACAACTATGTATTGTAACAAAATTCTAATAAAAACATTAATAAGTTATACGAACTAAGAAGCAATAACCATTTGTAATAAAATTGGATAAACTATAGAAAAATAATAATGCAAATGTGGGTGATGGAAAAATTAAACCGACTGAGAAACCGATTCGATCGAGATTCTTCATTTCTATTCCTAACACTTGGGTACTGCACCAGTGCTCCACTGCCGTTGCTTTTAATAACAATAACTGTATAATAGATTATTAAACTATGTACGTTAATTTCACGTTTAAAACTTGTCTAGTTGTCACTTTTACCAATTGCCAGCATTACGAATTTTTCTCTGACAATGAGTTTTTAAAAAATAAAGTAAATTAAGTGGGCTTTATTCCGCCCGAGTACCGTAGTATCATTGAATGACGGGAACAGATTGCGCGATCCGTTTTTCCTTACGCGTGTGCAGCTTCGATAAAAATCCCCAGAATAGAGCTGCGAGGAAATAAATACTCGCAGCGAGACGGAATATATCGGATTTGTGGAATACACACGGACGACCTGTTTGGTTTCAGGATAGCGTGGAGCGGCGCAGCTGCCGCGCGACAATGGCGGCGTACAAATTGTCAGGAAGAATACGTTCGGATTCGTCGGTGAAATAAGCAACCGCGGATGTCGTAAGTGGTAAAGCCGCTTATTCGGGCCGGCGGACTTGCACAGACTTCCAGACTTTCACGCGGTGCTCCCGTGGTAAAATGAAACTTTTTGTCGCACCTGTTGCACGACAGACGTATTTTTGACGGATGCGCGCGCTTCCGACCGGTATGTGAGGCCTGCTCATACGACTCGTGTCGTCGAATCGCGATGATCTGACGAAAAAGCGTCTCCAAATTTACGCGTGTCGTTGCTAACTCGTTAATCTCGTTCGTAAAATTAAATCGCGCGAAACGTCGTCAATTAGTCTCGAGAAAACTCGATCTCTCTGCCAAGTTAATTATTGATCGAACGAAGCGCAAGATGAGCGCATGGCGGCTGAGCGAACGAGTTCGAGCATGGATCAGTGCGCGCGATAGAATGGAAAAATTTATCGCGAGCTGCGAGAGGTGTTGAAGTGAGTGAGAAAGTGAGCGAGAGAGCGCGGCAAAATGACGGACCTGCTCAATACAAGCGAGATTCGGAATATCTGCCGGCTACCGCAAGATCTGGATATGCTGGAGGATCCTCGAACACCGACTTTAAGAAGGGTCAGTTACGGTATCGTGATGCCGGCCATTTGTTGCCTCGGCATCATCGGAAATATCTTGAATCTCGTCGTCCTCACGAGAAGAAACATGCGCGGCACCGCTTACATCTACATGAGAGGTGAGTATCGTCTGTCTGTCTATCATTATTTGTTTCTACATTGCAAAACTTATAATTTTACATCTTTATGAATATTTAGATCGAGAGTGTTATTGCAGACAGTAATTATGTAATTCAGTACTTGTGAAAACATTTTTTATATAGGATTATATAGAATTATATATCAAATACGTCCATATGTATTAAAATATATATAATTATGCATATTTTATATATAATTATATATAAAAAAATTTTTTGCAAATATTAGAAACTGTTAGATTAAATTGATTAAATTGTTAAATAACAATTAAATCTTATAATTAAATATTAATAAATTGGAGTATTAATTATAGAGGCGCATTTTACAGAGAAAAATCTTTCTCTGGTTTCTAAAAAGTTAATACAGTATTTATTTGTTATAAAAGCATAAGTTCGCTCTTCAAAATTGGAAACAAAAAGAAATTATCGACGACAAACATTTTCTCGGCAGTGTAACAGAAACAAGTAGTAGCGAAAAGTAGACCTGAAAGTAGCCTTCTGTGTTGATTATATTTTTCTAGACGGAAGAAAATATCGAGGTGAATGCATTGAAATAAGAGACGACGTGAGAAGAAGAAGCGGCGCCATTAGCAGTGTAATACCTTTCAATAAAATTATTCCATGTTTACGTAATATCGAGACAGGAAGCTCGATTGCATTACTTTGCGTGAGGTGCATTATCGGACGCTCAAGAGTGCCCACGTTTCAGTACAGGGAACATCGTTAGCACGTGCGTCCGCACACGTCGATTATCCGCAATTATTATCTGCCGATTATTCCAAACGGAAAACCAAATGCTTGAAAAATACGTGGGAACAAAATGGCAAAGACCTCTCTACTTAACTCTCTTTGTGAGCCAATCTGTTTCTCGCAAATGAGCGAGAGAGGATTACTTTTGTTCAGCGGTCATCTCGTTAATGATTTCTTCTTTTCTGTTTTTACCAGTTGCCTGTTCTCTGTGTATGATATAAAAATCATTAACAACAACATTAATAACAATGGTATCATTAATGGCAATGACTGCCCAACAAAGGTAACAAACCTGTGCTCAGTCCATCAACGAGAGAAAAGAATCTCAATAGAGATCGAACTGGTTTTGGAAATCAAAGTCACAGCATAATTATTTGTACTATAAAATTTGATTTGCTGTATGTACAACCGCACGATTCCCACTGCCCAAATAGTAACTACAATTGTTAACGAGTCAAACAAATAGATTTATTTAATTGTGTATAAAAAAATTTTTATTATTTGGAGGCATTCAAAAAATATAACTTGTCGATTACAATCATGTATTGATTCAAATGCTTGAGGAATTATGCGATAGGCTACTATATAAATGCGTTACGTATAACTTTCGCAAAGGATTAAAGTATTGCAGAAGCACCGAAAGAAACCTTTTTCTCACAAGTGGTCGAAAAACGTGTCGACAACTCACAATTAGCGATGTACTCAATTTCGTGTTTCTTTTCTTCCAATTGGACGACCACTTAAGCGCGCGGTCGCGCGCGAGCGTTTTCATTGCCAAAATTACTTAAGAAAACTTTAAGCGAAGGCCTTCAATTTATCCCTCTTCGGTTCCTTCCTTCTTTGTTTTGAAAAAAAGCACTTTATTCGCAGGATACTCGAGCAAAGAGCGGTTTGCTCGCACCTCGTTCGGAAAGCAATCAAGCAATATCCTTGGAAACCTCGAAAATTCGACGTTTCACACCTCGCGAATTTTCCGCGGAGATTAACGGTCTGTTTCCCCGACCGGAAAAAGACGAGCATTACTCTCAATTAACCTTCCAATCGTTACGCCCGCCGATTCCAACCATTTCACTGTAGGTCGCTCATCAATATTCATCGCCATAGTTTCGCGGGACAACAACGCGATCGGGTTAACGTGTATCCGTTTCGGAAACGCACGCATCGGGCACGTCGGAAAGCGCTTTCGGCTCGTCGCTGGTTAACACTTCGACTGCCAAGCTGATTTCGGCATTGAGCTCTGGAAGACCCAAAAATGCGCAGCTGTTTGTAAAATATGCAACGTCAGGTTGAAAAATAAATCATGTACAAGAAAAAACAAATAAATGTAAATAAATAAAAGGTAGAAAATGAACGAATATAACAGAAATGAAAGAGAGAAGGTACATACATTTTTGAAATTTGCGAATCAAAATATTATAGCAAAAAATTCTCAAAATATTAAGTAAAATAATTGTTTGCAAATTTTTATTTTAAACAATAATGTTTGAGATGTGTTTAAAGCTGGTTAGTCGCAAATTGTGTTTGAATAGATGCATGTCGTGAGTTACGCGTACAATAGATTAGTGATCGCATGTAACCGTTTAAATCTCTGATTGACCGTTGTAATTTCCAAAGATTACTATTTGAAATAAAAATTTATAAATAATATTTTATTTGTTTTTTTAAGAATTTTATTAATATAGTATTTTAATTTGCGAATTTCGGGACATCTTGTACATTATTTATACTATTATATATTTGATAATATCTATAAAATTCCAGATATAAAAAATATCTAAATAAAATATTTTCAAATAATAGATCTTTTTGTGATTAAAAGAATTTAATGAACGTAGAAAAGTAGAAAATGAATAATTTCATTTTTACTAAATATAGTGTATTGATTTTTATAATGTCTCATCATTTATATCATTTTTTAAAACGTCGGTAGTCTACTTATTGTTAGCAAAATCATTTTTAATCAGTTAAATAAAACTCACTCATTGTGTCACGTATTTATGTATTTATGACAAAGGAAACAATGCAAAAATTAACGCAAAATTATCTCTTTTATAATTTAATATAAATACTTTCCTTAAAGTTTTATTTAAATCAAACAAGTATTACAACAAAGATAAGGAAAAATCTGATTTAAAAAGAGGCGAGTAAACAGAAAGTTTCAAAATTTAATATTAATGTTTTCCAGTTTGAAAAAATAAATCTAATTGTAAGTATACTATTATTAGTTAAAGGAAAAGTTTCTCTTACTACATGACAAATCGTTTTAAATAATAAGTAATTTGTTACAAAAATGATTAAAATTAAATGTAAGTATGGATAGGGTACGTTGACTTATACTTAAAACAAGCTTAATTCATGCGCGAGTGAAAAGTGTATGAACATTCAATTACAACTTAAGTTCCTGCACACAATGGAGGAATATTATATATTAAGAATAGGCACTAAAATTTTAGAATTAATTTCTTTAATAAATATTGGACGCATAATGAATATTAATAAAATATAACGTATTAATGTGTTATTGAAACACAACATAACTTATTACTTATTTATAGTGTTTATTAAGGAAATTGATTCTAAAATTATAATTTCTATTCTTAATGTTTAATATTTCTCTATTATGTGTAGAGCCTTACAAAATGCTTTATATTTAATATCCCTATAGTAAAGCAAGCTACATTTAAAATAATTTACATTTGCTTTTCTGTAACAGCATATCTGCGATATGTTTTTCTATTTCTATTACGCTTTTATTAATATGGAGTTCGTATAGGTAACTTACACTGTGAGCTATGTGCCAATTTTCTCTGCTATTGAGAAAAGTTTGCTACAATGCAGCATGTAAGCATTTTATCCGGGAAAAAATTTTTATGTATAATTATATATAGAATATACATAATTATAGAATTATGATAAAATACGTATATTATATATATTTTAATATATATATGGACATATTTGCTATATAATTGTATACAATTATATATAGTTATACATATATAAAAAATTGTATCCTGGGTATTTATTATAAAGAAACTATATTGTATATAGAATAGTTTCTGGCATAAAAATGTAAAGAAAGCTTCTATCATTATATACGTATACATTAGTACAGTTTAATTATAATATTTTAACTGTTTGCAATGCCGAAATTGTAAAAATTGTGCCAAAGAGCTTCGGTTTTTTTCTTTTATTACTCACAAATAAATATGAAACCCTTGAGAAAACACATCATTCAGATACGGGTGATGTAGCGAAATAGCGGGTGTTAAATTGGCGGGAATCTCCTCTTACTCCCAAAATAAGTGACGAAATTCTGATTGATGATTAAATTACATGTGGTTCAAGTTGATTATGAAAGAGCTGTTTTTCATGTAAGGAGACGCGTTCTCAGACAACAAATTGCGATTATAGCAAGTGAAAATTTCGCGATCATGCGAATTTCTTGCAACAACACAGCGTAAAAGCACCGCCATATGGATTGATGGTTTTGACATAGGGCCAAAGTAATCGGCGGCTTGTTTCCACTTAAACTTCAAACCGAGATTCCGAGTCTCCCTGTACATATCGTCCCCGACAGCTCGGCTTACTTTTTTGGCGGCACGCCATTATTTAAGTCGAGCGCCGCCCACGATTTCGACCATTAGCCGCATTTCGCCCTTATTAATAGTTCTTCCAGCAGCCACATGTATTAATAGACACTTCGTGGAAGAGAACGGCACGTGTTATTGACATTGAACCTGTTGCTGTGGCGATCAATATCGACGAATTCATTTATCGTGAGAAATTAGAGAATAAAAAATTTCGTTATGTAGATAAACGAAGCTACGTTATTTCAATATAGACGTGTCTATTTAGACATTTTTTCAACATAACAGTTAAATCTGCATTCCGGTTGAATTTATTTAACACTCTAAGACATAGTTGCCAACTATCTGGTTTTTGATCGGATAGTCTGATTTTGCAGATCTTTTTGTGATGTTCGGTTACAAAAGCACAAATCAAATGTCACACTCAATCAAAACTATAAATGCAATATAAGTATTCATTCATTTATATTATTAGCTGTACAAATTAGCTATACGGATTAAGTGTACAAATATTTTATAGAGATGTCAAAGTAATATGTAAGAGTCACAAAAAATATTTTTCATACTTAAAAAAGAGTAGTGAAAATTAACTCAAATACAAATGCCCAATCGTAGAGACTGTGCCTAAAAAAGGGTGTGTCCAGAGTATTAATAGCTCGTCTTTTCACACACACACACACACACATTCTACTTTAATCAAAGACAACTTAAGTTGAGTTTTAAAACGTAAGAGAAATTTTGTGTTTTTAAAATAAACACATTCTTATATCGCAAGTCTCTACTTTCCACATACTTCACTGTCAAGATCTAGACAAACACTGTGCAAAATACGTTGCTTCTGAAAAACCGTTAATTTATTTTTCAATTTGAAGAGTGGCGGAGATACATCGTGCATACAGAACAGCAGTCGCTTTCGGAGAGAAGAACAACAACGAGGGTCGGGTCCGGACTCGCTACGACGAGTTGTTCTCTATAGCTTCGGTTCCGGGGGTACACAAGATTCGGCGGTTTTTGCGGCGCCGTCTACGTCCGCGTCCGTTTCCGGGGCAACGTGGCCAGCGCGCATTAGGAGAGGAAATTACTCGGCAACTCGATTTTGACATTTTCGTCGTGCCGCGTTTCGAATGGAACCGGATTCACGATTCGCGCGTCCTGAAAGGGGCGGCACGTCCTCGAGCCGTGTCTTTATCGCCGGTGTTCTTTAAGGATTATAAACCCCGTTGCGGCCGTAACACGTCCTCGCCATATATGAGGCTTCTTCCTTTCGCTTAACTCCGCAGCCGCGGCTGCAAAGCCTCGGAACACAGCCCGGAGCTCTTGCGCTCCACGGAATCGCGCCGCAAGAGTGCAAAGCTGGCTCTAAGTGGTTTACGCCACCGGAGTGCGCTCGCTGAGGAAGCATTGTCTCGCGCACGCTCAATTTCGCCTAGTCTAGTCTCGAGTTAATTTCTTTTTCCTACAAACCTATCTCGGATTAGCGTAAATCTAAACCTCTTAACGCTAATGTAGACGCGTTGAGGATAAAAGGAGATTACGAATGTTTCACGCTACATTGGAAATATTAAAAAAACAAAGATGATTTTCTATAATAAAAGACTAAATAAATATTTCATGTTGCAATCTGAGAAGCTCTTTATACAAATTTTATATCGAAATTCTTTATCCCTACCGAAGAATATTGCGAGATTCGCCGGAAAATTTTCGATTTACTCGGTTTTCTCGTGCGTTGGGAACGTAATCTTAGAAGAGAGTTTAGAGAATTAAAAAAGATCGACGAAACAGAGAGAAAGAGAGGAGAAAAGAGATGAACAGAGGAAAGAGAGATATGCTGCAACCTTGTCTGTTTATGGTTGGAGCTCTTTTGCCCAGCTTTCTCTCTCTCTCTCTCTCTCTCTCTCTCTTTTTCTCTCGATTCCCTATAGAGCCAATGTATATATGTATTTCAGCCTTTAATCGCTTTCCTTCGAGTTTCCGCGACGCTGGGCTCAACCGTTCTTGATCCCGGTATCCATCAAGAAACTTGGTATCCGGAGTAGGTGTGCCGACATGTTACTCTCCCATGAAAATTTCTCACTTGCTTTCACCATCAGTCTCATCAAGATTAATGATTTAACTAGCAGTTCGCCAACAACGAAACTAATGAAATTTCTTACATTCGAGAGTTCCATAAATAGAGTAACAGTCACCGCAAATTACAACCAGTTTCTAGCGCGTGATGAATAACTTTCTATTATAGTTTATTATAGTCGTTTAGAGTTAGGTAATAAGTACTCGTTATATCATTTTATGTATCACAGAAACGCGCGCTAAGGCTCTCGTAAGTGCTTTATTATATAATAATTGAAACTAATCGTGCCGGTTAAATAATTAGATTGGAGAAAATTTATAATCAATTTTATTAATAGAAGAGAACATAAAAAGTTCACCGAGGTAATTAAACTCCTATCAAGAAATCTGTCTTACGTTCATATACACGATGTGGCACACAATTCGACTTGACGTAGGACTGGCGGAATAAAATCCTGAGAGTATCTCGTTCTCTCACTGGTGTAATTCGAGTTTCCACTGGTTCACTACTATCCCTGATCTTGCTATCGAGCAAGGATATTCGCCCACGCACAAAGCAAACACGCAAAGAGACGTACCTCTCGCGAGATCCCTAACTCTTCTTTCGTCATGGCATCTTATGCAAGAAGGAACACAAAGCTTAAGCGTGTTTTACAGAACGCTCTGTGTATCGTGGAAAATATTTTATCGATAAAAATAGTTAGAAATGTCAAGTTATATTTGATCTATCATGTAATGTTCTCACTAGGGGTGTGCGGATATCCGAAATTACGGGTACCCGAGCTTCGGGTCGGGTTGGGATTTTTTTTTCGGGATCGGGTCAGGACCCGAAAGTTTTTAAAGTTTGGGTACCTGAAAAATTTCGGATATTCGAAACTGCATAACTGTGTACTTATACATTTATTTAGTAGCTCGTAGTAGTTAAACAACAGCAATATTCAAACAATTCAATAAGAGTCAAATGCGATTATTAATGTACAGTTCCAATTATAAACTCTTTCAATATTTATTGAATATAAAATTGATCAAATTAAACCACGACCATTTCAACTCACTTTAGAGTTATCTTCAATAAAAAGGTTACTACATTCCAAGTGGTATCTTACAAGTGTGAATATAACCATTAAGTTTTCAATAAACAATGTCGATTATTAACAAAAGTATGCACAAAGTATAAAAATAAATAAGTCAGTAACTTTTTATTTATAATCCCAAAATTCGAAACAAATTGTTCATTACCTTATATTTATTTTCGACATCCTTTCGTATGTCCTGTGACAAGTTTGTTGATCGCTTGTAGGATAAGGAACTTCCAGAAATCACGGAGTCTCATCAGAGAAGCTTCCGGGATTGAGGATCTAATGCGCGATAAAATAGGATATCAACGGTACATCAGAAAATTGAGCAGAAAGCGACCTTCGCTATTCTACCGAAATGGATGGACGATGGCTTTCGCGTCATCCGTATGCGCATACGCGTTGCATTCGCTGTCGTTAGAATTCCGAATAAGTCGGTGCCAATTCCGTAGATAAGCGAACGTACATGTAGTATACTAAAGCGTCCGGATCTCTGTGCTCTACTACAGCCGTAGTAGAGCATCAAAATTCTGGCTGCGTCAAATATCAGAGCGTGGAGCATCGGCCGCCGTCACCCGGCGGCGTGTCGAATGGACGGGGGAAGGAGAGGAAGAGGAAAGAAAGGCGAGAGTCTTTACGCTATGCACGGTAGCATCGTGCGTACATAGTGTGTATCGCATCGACGCGCGTATGTAAATAAGTGACGTGTTCGTCGCGCGAAACGGGCGCATCGATATGCGCGACGTATGTCGCCGAGGACGAGGATGCGGGCGGACAGGATGAGGAGATGCGCGGCCAAAGTACGACGGGCGAGAGTACGTGCCTTTGAGCGCAGAAGTATCGCGAATCGCGGGGTATCAGGATGCAAGAATTCCGCGGATGCATGGCGATGCGGTTGTCGAAAAGTACCTTGGAAAGCCGCAAAAACCCGGTAAAAAATTTTTCATATATAATTATATATTATTATGTATATTTTAATATATAATATATGCTATATATTTAATATATAATTATATATGACTCTGTATAATTATATATGAAAAATTTTTTACCGAGAAGACTGGATCGACATTTCTCATGTCCGGTTTTCCAGTTTTAGAGACTTTTTTTTCCGGTGCCCAATTATAAAAGCAAAGAAGAGCAAAAGATCGGTTTTGCGAATAATTATTATTTCACGTTAATAATTGGTCAATGAAATGAGATATGTAACTGTGTCCTATATAGCTTGCCTAAGTTTCGAGTTTTTTTTTGAATTTTTGTTGAGCTAAAATAAATACGAAATGACCTATTGATCAAGTTGAATTTATATCCATATTATATCATTTTTGGATTCAAATGGATTTGAAAAATCTGAAGCGCGAATTCGAAATGAATTTATTTTTATCCATTTCAATTAATTTTTGTTTGCTGAGTATGTACGTGTTTCGCAACGTTCTGATTTATAATATTAATTCCTTTCTTAGATAATTGTTTCTTAGATAAGATTTTAATTAATATCCGGACGTTGACCAAAGGAAAGTTAACAACACTATTCGCGTTGCATCACCGTCGCGACTTATTAGAGGCAATCCGTCATAGATTTTATACCCCGTAACGGCGGGAAAAACATCCGCGCGGAAAGGCATCGTTAAACCGGGTTGCCGAAAGACGTCCTGAATAACAGTCAGTTGCGACTCTTTCGCGTCTTTCAAGTAGTTTTATCGTGTCCTTTCCTCCCACCATGATCTTTTATCTTATATACCATTTTCTTCAAGTTCCTTTGTGACCTACTTTGTTTCCGTTTACGAATGCCTCTCACGGCAAATAAGCGGACCGTCGTCGTCGCACTGGTGTCTTTCGCACATCTCTCGTTTTGCTATTGTTATCGCGACTGAAGTACGTCTTTGCTTACGGGCCAGATGGAATTCAACCTTCGCGGCAAGTAAAATTATTTTGAGATCGAAAACCAGCGTCATCGGACGATTTATTTGGAATTTTCTAAATCCAGAGGTCCGAGAACGCAGAAAAACGTCGAAATGCGTCTCGTGATGACGCAGCGACGTAAAGAAATAAAAAATCTCTCTAAATATTTCTTGATGGACGCAAGACACCTGTTAATGCAGCCTGAAAAAATTCTCTACTGCGAACTGTTACGGAGCGAATTGAAAAAATGTTCGCGTTCTTTTTTTTGTTAAGAAAAAAAGAATGAGATTTGTTTCTTCCGAAAAAATCCATTGTAATTTGTCCCACGGTCCTATGATCGATTAATCGAGATACAACGAGAAACGACGAGATAAAAGGGGCCATCCAAATTTGATTATCCCACCGAGAAGACAATTAGGTTCCCGTAACAAACGCTGATCAAAGGAATTATCAGGGGCGGAAAGAGCATGTATCCGCCTCAAAGTAATTCCTTTAACATATAGCACCTGCGCGCACACGCGTATACAGATTTATCGTATTTTTGATACTCCATTTTCTTCAGCTCATTAATACGCAGGAAAACCTCGTTACGCGATGAGTTGAGAGAAAAGGAGAAACGGAGATGAATTCTCTTGTCACTGATTGTGCGTAAAGATGGCTCATTACTTTTAACTTTTATGTAAACGGTGACAATTTAATGGTGAGATTACGCGAGTCTGGAAAGAAAAGGCAAATAAAATAACTTTTTTTGCGTCAACTTTTCTTTTAAACACATTTTGCTGAATTTTAATGTATGAAGATTTTTACAATTGATAATTACAAGTAAGAAAAAAGAACAAATGAAAAACTTAATATGGTATTAAATAGATTTACATTACATTTTTGAAAAATTATATTATTATTAGGTTGATGCAATACATAAATTATAATAATATATGTTGCATATTTATATCTTAATCATAATATTTTTTAAATTATAATATCATTTACGAAAAAGTTTTATTGGATTAGCTAAGAAACTTTTAACCTAGTGATAAATAATATTAGAAGTAAATTGGTTTTTCAATGGTTTTCCAATAGTTTCCATTAGTTTTCCAATAGTTTTTCGCGAGTCCAATAATATTTTTCCGTAAAGGATTTTATATCTTTATAAAAGTTGTGATAAAATGAAAAGCAAAAAGTTTCGATAATATTGTTATACAAAATGTTTTCTTACATATAACATTTTTATACATTATTATAATAGATTTCGTTTTTTAATTTTAACTCTTAATGGTTCTAACGTAGATAATGCCGTATCTGATATTAATTCCATTTTCTCTATCTCAACGTTTCGATTCACTTCAAACTTAAAAGTTCTTATTAACGATGCCAGTATGGTTTTTAGTGCTATGTTCGCGTATTTGGTTCCTGCAAATTTGTCAATTATTAATCAATTTTACCAAGAGAAATTGAGGCTAATTGATCAACTTTTCGAATTTTTAAACATACAAAATTGAGAGCTTCGTCGGGTTACTTTGTAAAAGGCAATCTTATGTCAATTACTTAATACACTAGATCACGTATACTCAATTAGTTTTCTTGAGAGGCTAAATTTCAAATTTTGATCATTTACCAGATTAATACATATCTCGGTCAAGAATCGGCAAATGTTCGCAATAGCTAAGTGCGTTGTGCAATAAATGAAGTGAAGAGAATATAGCAGAAGAGTATCGTGTTGTTCCGAAGAAATATCAAGAGTACATATTCCGTTGTACAAATAATTTATTATATTCTTTGACACACATAATAAATATTTAATTATATTAGATCCTCAATTCGAATATTATGCGTATCAAAATATCAAGTATTATTGTCTTGGCATAATTTAAATGAAGAATTGCTTTTAAATATACATCTGATAACTATTCTCGTAATTGTGATTTATTTATTTTTATAACAGAAAATTGCAAAAAAATGGTAAAAAATTTTGCGTTGTCTTTCGGTATTGTATTGTTTTGGAATTATTATATACATTCCATAAAGCAAACATTGTGATTGTTTATTAAGTTTACGTGTAAACTTACTTCTCTTCAATTATATGTAACCATTTATTAATAATAATTTATTAAAATGGTTTTATCATGATATATACGTTATTAAAACGTCATTAAAACGTTACTAAAAAAAAAATATAAAAAATAAACTAAAGAAACACATCTCAATCAAAATGATATTATTTGATGTCATCTTGATATCATTTGCCATTAAAATGACTTCATCTTTACTCCAAATGACGTCATTTTAACTAAGTGTTCCTTAAGTCTTTTTAATGTGTTAAAATGTCATCATCAATCTGTGATATTAGTCTGTCATTTAAACGTCATAACATTGTCATTTCTTGTTGCTCTCTGATCAAAAGCTGATATTATTTCGACATGCATCTATTAATTGCTTTATAATTTATTCACATTTACCTATACAATTCCTTAGTCCGTCGCTAAAAGGCAAGTAACAATAAGATTGAGAATTTTGTGTGTTTTTCGGACAAAATCTCTCTGGATCAAATTTTAATGGATTCGGCCAATATGCATCATTTCGATGCATCTTTATAAATGACACAATAACATTGGCATTTTTTGGTATAATGTAGTCTCCTGAAACATATTTTTTAATATGATTTTCAAATATATTTAAATGTGCTTATAATTACATATAATTAGAATAGCATAATAGAAATAACAAATAATGTAAGCTAAATTTTATTATAGAGTGACATGGTACAATTTTTCGGACTCAACACATAGTTTTATTTTTTAAACAATAAATACAATCAAACATTTTAAATATAAGTTTGAAAGTTAAAAATGTATTGTAATAAGTACAATTCTAAAATCTGTATTGCTGACATTTTTTACCATTTTTTTAGCGTTTACATTTTGTGATAACAAAATGCGTCTGAGATTCATCGCAATTTGTATAGAGCTTTCGGACAAGATGTAATTACCGTCAGGTCATGCCAATTTTGGTTTGAAAAATTTCGAAATGATGATTTTAACTTGGAGGACGAGTACAGGTCCGGAAGGCTTTCAATAATTGACAAAGAGCGCTTGCGAAGTAGGATCAAAGAAATTTATCGGGTATTACCACTCGCGAGCTCGAGGCAGACTTCGGAGTAGCTCACGGATCCATTATCAACAGCCTCCATCCACTTGGCTTTGTGTCAAAATTAAATAAATGGGTACCGCATGCATTGAGCAAAAGGAACAAACTTGATTGCATCTCTAAAGGCGATTTGCTCAACCGATATCGTGACAAAACTTTTTAAATCGATTGATTACATATGACGAAAAATGGATCTTCTATGGTAATATAGTATGAAAATGAAGTTAATGCGAAGCCGCAAGTTCAGCTCAGAGAACTTCAGTGCAGAACACTCACGGGCAGAAGATCATGTTAAATGTGTAGTGTGATATGCGCAAAATTGTCTATTATAAGCTTCTCCAGAATCCAAACGATCTATTACTGTACTATTTATTTCTATTGCTTAATATTAAACAAATCTTATTTTTAAACTTATTATTAATTTACCTTTACTTGATATGGATCATATATTGTCACGATTAACTTTTGACTTATCCACATTTGGAAAGGAGATGAATAATTTTCGCAAAGCTGAATCATAAAGTTCAACAAGCCTGAAAAGTTTTTTATACATTAAAAATAATATAATTATTCACTGTTTATTATTAAAAAAAAAAAAATTCAATTACATTTAGATATAATACGCTTTTAAAGAGCTTGTAAAAAATTTAGATATCTTTTTATTCTGATACCGTTTCTATATTTGTGAAGAATTTGATATTATATCTTTTACAAGTATGTAAAATGATTTTTATAAATATTAAGTCGTTACAAAAGTTCTTGCCGATGTGGATAAATACTTACACACGCGTTATAATTTTATAAGCAGAAAAATTTATTGTTTTTGTAAGTTGGCGTTTCTGCATTAACATTAGTGCATGATAAGCCATAGGTACATATTAACATAACATTACATTTAATACTATTAAAAATGGAGCCAGACAAAGAGCATGTTTACCACTATCTTTTATTTTGTTTTCATCAAAAGAAAATTTGTTGCTGAAGCACACAGAATTATTTGTGAGATGTATTGTGAAAATAAGTTATTAAAATGTATGTGAATTAATTTAAACAATTTAGAAACTGCAATTTTATAAGTGACAAAGAACGCTACGAACACCTACAGCTGTAGAAGAGAACGAATTGCAAGTATTGCTTAATAAAGACTTGAACCAATCATGAACTTAAATTATTTAATTGAGAGTTTATCATTTAACAATTGTTTGTCATATAAACGAAATGGGAAGAATCCAGAAGTACAAAATGTCATTTTACTGCTTGATAATGCTAGGTCATTTGTTGCAAAGGATCAAAGAAGCATTATTGGAGTTAAAATGGGAAGTTCTTTCGCATCCAGTTACTCATTAGATATTACTTCTTCCGATTGTCATCTGTTTAGATCAATGCAGCATAACTTATTTGACGAGTTCTTCTCAAATGCTATTGTACGATGGATCGATCAATGGATCGTTTCAAAAAATGATTTTGACGACGTAGTATTCGCATACTATCGAAAAAAAATGAGAAAAAGTTGTGAAAAATGGGGGAAAATACTTCGATTAATTTATACAGTATCAATTTTTTATTGTAATAAAAAAATTACAAAAGTATTGGCAAGAACTTTTGCATCGATCTAATAATATTCTTAATCAAAAGTGAGTTTAAAATTCAGACAAACGAAAATATCTCGGATTTGAAACATAGTTCATTGCATGAAACCGGATTACGTAATATTAATGCTATAAACATCTGTAAGATCCTTTCTTCCTGGAAAAACTGTAAAAACTTTATTGTGAAAAAGTAACACATCAGTCAGGATTTGAATCGTGCCTCCCTGCATTCCGTGAAAACGTTTTATCAATTCGATTACCGAGAATGCCGACGCATGTGATGATATTTCTTGTAGTAAACAATATGCATGTGTTAAATCAGTTAAATGGATGTCTCTTATCAGGCAACATATAATAAATAACACATAAAACTCGGGCTGACAAAAACACCAAGTTATCAAATCTTGTCAGTTACATCAATTGTTATTTTTATTCATATTTATCAAACTTGTTTTCTTCAGTACAGTCTAGACTTAAAGTTATGATATATTCATTATATTTGAAAATTATATTGAGCAATACTGCATCATGAATCGAAGAAGAACAGGGATGGTAATATAGTTCATACAAGAATAAATTAAAAAAATTGGTTTTAAATAAAAACAACAGTGTTTTGTAAAATTGTACATTAATTTAAAATAAAGAAACAATATTGTAGAATATGTGCAAATATATGTATGTACATGTATAACACTTAAGTCTTCTCCATTTAAAGTATTGAAAATTTATAATACATGTAATATAAACTATAGATTAAATTGTTATTGTTTAACTTTTGCATAACTCGACATGTGTAAGTCGAATAAAAAGTTAAATAACAAAAAAACATTTCAATGTACATATATTTATGTAATAATTACGCTGAAGCTTAAAAAGAATAAGAAAGTATGTGTAATTAAATGTTAAAATATACGTTGAAAAAGTTTTGAAATACTCGCAAATAAAAATGCCTTATAATAATTGTTAATTATTGTGTATATTAGTATACTGACAATAAGAGAAAAAAATTACTAAATTTGAATAACCATTTACTTAAATAAAATTATTTGAAATAAAATTATTTATTAAATTTAAATATCTGTTTAGTAAAAAAATTACTAATGTAATTTAATTATCATTGTTTTATTGAATAAATATTTATGTACCGTAAATAAATATTACATTGTAAGTATTCAAATAAATTTTTTTTTATTACATTGTTCTTCGATTGTACAATATGTTTAAAACTGCTTTAAAACAAAAATAAAAACAAGAAAAATATAAATAAAATATAAATAAAGTAGTTTTAAGGCTCTACAAATATGTACAATGGTCTAATATT
This sequence comes from Solenopsis invicta, assembly GCF_016802725.1. NCBI lineage: Eukaryota > Metazoa > Arthropoda > Insecta > Hymenoptera > Formicidae > Solenopsis > Solenopsis invicta. The sequence goes on along the minus strand of NC_052679.1, from coordinate 833,237 downwards.
AATAATAGACTCGCTACTGCTTAAACTACGCTATTTGCAAAATAAGATTGTAAAAATATTATTTACGCATTTGAAGAACTTGTTATTAGCGGATTTTATATAGAAAAAGTCATAAATATGAATTTTTACTTCTTGAAATATTTAGCAGATCATATTTTTATCAGTATTAAATAGAATACAATGTTTCAAGATGCAAGGAAATATCACTGTAGAAAACTTATGTCAGTTATATTTTTGCGACTTTCCTTTAATGTTAACAATAATTAATTTTATTCTAAAAATCTGAAAAAATTTTAAATAATAATGCTAATTTCATAATTATAAATGTCTAAATAAAATGCATCTATCATTACCTTTGGGTTTTGGTTGTAGAAAAGCATATGTGCCGATAAGTGGGAGTCGTGATGGACCGGGTAGCAGTTTCACTGTTCGAGAAGAAAACAAATAATTCCAAAGAAAATTGATTATTATAATACAAATTAAAGTCAGTATAACAGTAATGTACAACATTATTTCGATAACAAAATACTGCACTAAATTTACTGTATAGTAAAGTTATTATTGAAATGCGAATATTGTTTACTTGGTAATGATTTTATAACACCTTCCCCACTCAGAACTAGTTTCCCAATTACCGATTAACTTAATTAATCACTTAAGTGTCAATCGTGATTAATTATTTCTCATCAATTCTACTTAACGATAAATAATATTGCTCAATTACGATTAAAAAATAAGTGGATTAAATTAATAGCAGGTTGTGAAACTGATCCAGATTTCACAATCAAAGAGTTCATAAATAGATATTTATTCGTGCACGCGTTACGGATTATGACTATGATCATCAGTTCTTGAGATAATTTAAGAGCACGAGAATAGTTATTCATCTGTTGTATCTACGCATGTAGATCATCTCATTATAATTTATTATACTATTACAAAGTTAACGGTAGCCTTTATATTATTTAAAAAATCGAATTTAATTTATAAAAAGTTTTTAAATTTTAATTATATAGGTAGTTTTCATCGTTTTTTACTAAAAGTCTGATTTGGCTAGTGCAATTACGATGCAAAATGTACACATCTTAATTTACAATGCTGATTTTGCTTAAACTTATTAAATATGGCTTGATGTTGTTTGATAATGTTATTATTTTAAATATTACTTTTAAAAGTTGTACTAAGGTTACATTTTTAAAATAAAAAATTTGATAGCACCAGAACTAACTTGTCCCTTTGTCCATTAATTGTTTTTTATTAATTTTCCGGTTAATTGATTGATAATTAATAAAAATGATTTTAATTGCTCAATTAATCAGTAATGAAAAAAGCTTCTGATTATAAAATAAACTCTTATCTACATAAAATGTACGTGCAAACATTAATTATAATTGCATACAATGAATATTACAATGCTATGCATCATTAAAAAGATAAAAGATCATTACTAATAATGAACAATTTTCTTATTCTGCATACTTAATCAGTTGAGTGAATTAAAAAAAAATTCAATTTTTTTTAATAAAAAAAAATTGTGCCTAAGTACCTTATACTATGTAGAAATTTAAAAAGTAACATAAAACAGTATATACATATATATTTTTTTAAATATCAAACAATATTTCTTATTATTAGATAATTTCAATTAAAATATTGTGATACGTAATGAAAACTTAACACTTATGTTAAAATTATTTATTTTGGATAACATACGCGTGATAATTTTAACTCGTGAATTAATGATTAAAAGAATCTACTAACATTCATAACATCAGTGTTTTAAAACTTGTAGATAATCGTCGAATGCCTTTAATGTGCAGTATTATATTTGCATTCATAATACATTGACATTTATATAACAAGTATCGTACAACGTAAGTTATTTATAATTATTTTTTTGTCTCAGTGGAATAATCAAGTCATATAATCAATCGTTATTTTTGCATGTAAATCTGAAACTTAATATCACAAAATGCATATCACAAAAGATATCGAGAACAAAAAAATCGCAATTTTCATAGATTACATCGATTGATTTGCATACATACATTATCAATTGATGTGGAGTTTTCATCAAGGTTACAAACGTACAAATTTTATATACAGCAATTTTGAAAAGATTCTGCAAAATATGTAGCAATAAAAATATTTCTAAAATCTATCACATGTAGTACATTTGAAAACTCATACAGCGCAGAACTTGCAGCAACATAGTTGCAATATGGCTGCACGCTACGTTTTAGTAATAATGCAAAAATATTTTTGCACATTTTCATACTGTACGTGTATGCCTAAGCAGAGCAAAATGTTATCCTGCAGAGATAGATAGTATCGTTTAATTTATAAAAATACGAATTATTTATCTTATAGTTACATTAGAAAAGTCCTCAGTATATTAAAATATTGTTACTTTATTTATTTTATCTTTACGTTGTTACAATAAACTTAAGATATGTTAATCATGTAATAAAGAATATCTAAGGTATATTATGTAATGTATATTATAATATATATTTCGAATATTATATGTGTCTTCTTTGATGTTTATCATTTTTGTACATTATTATAATAAATTTCGTTTTTTAATTTTAACTTTGAGTGGTTCTGATGTTTGTAATATCATATCTGATGTTAATTTTATTTTCTCTATCTCGATGGTTTGATTCTCTTCAAATTTAAAAGTTCTTACTAACGTTGCTAGTATGGTTTTTAATGCTATTTTAGCGTATCTTATTCCTGCAAATTTGATAATTATAAATCAATTTTACTAGTAAGACGAGGACTAGTTAATCACAGTTTCCAATTCTTACAGACATAAAAAACTAAGAAGTTTATCGAAAGAAAATCTTATATCAGTTATTAGATTCATTACATACACTCAACTGAGGCGCCAGAATTCAAATATTTTGATCATTTCCGACAGACCAGATTAATATCTCTAACACAGGTTCTAGCATCTATTTTTTTGGCTATATTCTAAAATTCACTGTCACACATCACTGAAAATGTACAGGATCAATAAATTACAAGTTTTGAGCGCTGACGATGAATTTCGGAAGAAATTATACTAATACGCACGTAAAAACAAGAATTGGATCGAGAACAAAATATCTTTGAATATGTATCATTTCATTCGCGGAATTATGTCAACCCTGCCACGTTTCTGTATTCGCGAAATGATAATGATAATCGATCCAAAATTTATAAATTCATAATACTTTCCGCGCCGATGTCGTCATAGATTTAAGGATTCGTCCGGTGATATATTAAGAAATTGCGGACTACCTGGCCTATAAATATTCATGCCCACCCCGGCATTACCGCGTAAGATAATAATTAACAATTCAATTTACTTCATGCCGCGCTGTCACTTTTCTTTGTCGTGGCGTGAGAACCCAATATCGATACGGAAGTTTTCGCACCGAGCGTCGAAGTTTCTTCTTTCCTTTTTGTAATAATGAAGCGTTGACTTTGCCTTTGTATCTTGAAGGAAAAATAAAAAAATGTTAATATACAGCTTTACGAAACGTGTTTGTGTAAAGTGCGCATCGCCGATTAAGATCGCCCAGCTTCCGGGTAAAAACGAGTTAGAAAAAATTCTCTACCCAAACGTATTCTCATATCGCCTGGGAATGATGATAAGGTCAGATTGGAAAATTCTCACGAGTTTCTGGCTGTTCTCCACTGTTCTCTTCACACTTGCACTCTTGCACTAATAATCCGTCCCAATGCTCATAGTCTTTCGTACGATGAAATTGCAGTTATTGCGAAAGAGGAAGAGAGGGGAAGGGGCGATTTATTTGAGGACACTTCATTTTTAAAAGAAAATACGTACTTGCTCTCGCGAGTACAATCAAGTATTTCCAGAAGCGATTAAACAACTGAACTGCATGCAGCGTCGTTCATTTAATTCGTGCATTTGCATGACGGCGACATCGCGTTTCAGTCGGCGGTCAAAGAAATTCAGTGATCTTAAGGTCAGCCGTAAAAAAAGACAACTTGAGATTACGAGGGACAAACGAACGTTTTGCTTCCGTCAACTCCATTGTATCCACTCCGCGGGATCTCGCGATTTAAACGCTGCCGAGCGGAATACGGTGCTATCGGGAGTCCATTAACGTTCACAGACATGCACATAGTTTCGCACAAAGATAAAGATTACCTTAATCCTTTCACAAGAGAGATAAAACTCATAGATATCTTGATTGTATAAGAGTTCGCATTTCCATTACATTAGTTCGATTCTCATCGCTAGACACTCGATTGACCAGTCAAGTATTGACGTTAATAACGTATGAAAACAAAATTTAAATATGGCTATTTAACGTTAAATGTATGGTAAGAATATGAAATATTCTTCTCGGGACGTTTCCGATCTTTACAGTCCCGATGTATTGTCGCCGAGTAATTATTGAGCTGCAGGCTGCGCGCCCGAGGGTCCATTATAGCTTCACTTAACGTTCCAATGGCGCGTCATTCCAAACCGCATGCCATACATTTTCATGTATGTACATACATATACGGGCAAAACCACTGCGCGCGGGCTGCACGTGTGGGTCTTCTTACTTCAGCACGTGCCGCACATCAAGCGTCCTGACGTTTATCTGCTGAGAGGGAACGTGCCGCGCGAAGGCTCGCAAATTTACACTCTCATTACGCGGATCGCGGGAGGGAAATTACTGGCGGAATTACTTCGAAAGATTTGAAAAGCGGAAGAAGAGATTAAAGACTATTCCGTACATAATACACAGAACGCGGGTTGCAGATTATAAATATGGACGCGACAGTTGATCAAAAGCGTCTATGATACTATTAAATAACGCAGCGAGAATGCACGATGATAACCTGCTAAAAAATTTTTTATAAATAATTATATACAGTTATATATAATTATATATGAAAATTTTTTTACTGGGAACGCAAAACAAAAAGTTTTCAAAAATTAATCAAATACTTGTAAATAATGAAAAATCGTAATGATATATTATATATGAAAAGACATTTAGAGAGCTGAATGTTTTTGAGTTGTAATGTAATTAAGCCGTGACAATTTTGTAATCATCATCTTTTCAATTAATATGTCGTGAAGCGAGATCCGTCTTCGCCGACGGATGCATCCGTCTTGACGTCGTTTAATTTTTTGATATAACGAGGGCCGGATTTCACGGTGGATATATACGCGGGTGGACGCGTTGGTGTCCGATTGCCCGGCGCGATTTAGGACAACGGTTAATCTTCCGGGAAAGTTTCGTCGTGCCGTCCCGACATTCGCCCAACTTTTCTGACGCCCGACATAGCGAGGCGCTCAATCGCGGCTGTCATATCATATCTTACGCTGGATCTTTTTTGCTCCACGAAACTCCCGTTTTCTTCCACGTTGCTGTTTCGCCACGACAACGATTCCAGTTAATCGAAAATTGCGACATAGAGAAGACCAAAACATCGTTGACACAAGAAGCAAGTTGCTACTGCGTTCTCTTAGATATTTGTGTATTTATACATTTATTAAAATAAAAAATGTATTACAATAAATAAAAGATAAAATCTTTTTCCAGGAAGAATGCTATGAAAATGTAAGAAAGATTCTCTTTATCATATTAGTACAAATTAATTATTATAATTATAATAGTTATTTAAAATGTTTAATGCCGAAATTGTGGAAACTGTGTCAATGAGTTTCGGTCTTCCACCTTCGGTGCGCGACACTTACACACGTGAACAAAGAGCGCTGAAACTCTCGCCGAAGATAGCAAACTACTAAAACGACTCGTAACTTGAGTTACGTATGTTTACGATCGATCGTGGAGAGAAGATGTGACTCCACTACGGGCTATGAATTCCCGCTACTGATCATTCCGATCGATATTTTCGTCACGCCTTCGTAGCGTGGGCACATCTTCAGCGAGGTCGATTTATTTTAATAAAGACGACCTCGGTTTACCGTCGACGCCGTGTAACTTTATGAAATTATGACTTAGAGGAGAGCAGAAGTGGGTAAACACGATTCACTGATGGCTAGCCAATTAACTCACACGTGGTTGTTTGCCGGATAATTCTAGAAATTAATTTCTTAACATTAAAAATAGAACTAATCTGCTGTTACCAAAAGGAATATGTATATTTATTTTTGGAGATATCTAACTCAGGAGTATTCTCCCTAAGTGCGATACGGAGGCGGCAGTAATCGTCACGATACGTGGAGCACTACCGTACTTTACGTTGTTAATGTCTTATTAATGAGAATAAATGCGTAAGCGACTGTTCGCATCCAATGAACAATTAACATTAAATATTTATAGATGGTAACAGATTTTCGTCAGAAAATTGGCTTATTATAAAAAATTATTAGAAAAGCTTATAAACCTATGATGGGTAAAATCAATTAATCAATTAATAACTGATATTAAAACTTTAAACTTCTAAGTATAATAAATGAATAAAATTTTCTAGTTGTTTAGAAATATTATAAATCTTAAATATTTATCAATTAAATTTTTAATTAATAAAATAAATCGATTAAAATAAATTGTTCTATGTAATTGTAATTAATTCAATCGAATGGTTGAAAATAATTAATACTGCTGATTAAAACACTAATAATTTATAATTAATTTTGTTAATTTTAGTTACTAATTTGTAGCATTAATAACACCTAAATAGTGTTAATATAATAATTAAAATTATTTATATTGATTAATATTAAATTGAATATCTTTGATATGACATGCACATTCATCCAAGTTTGTAAATGTCCGTAAAAATTATAAATATTGTTTTTAAAATATGAATTAAAAATCAATGATTAACAATTTATTATATTATTTTTTTTAATCAATAATAATTTTTTTCAATAATCGATTAAATCAATCAAGATGTGTATATATGTGTAATATTCTTACGATGTATACTACGAAAGGAATCTAAATTTAATAATAATTTAAATCTATCTAAAAGAAATCTAAATAAATTCTAAACTCCACGAATTTTTATTTACCGATAAAAATTTTAAAAATAAAGATAGTGTTTGCACAAAGTTAAATCCATCATCAGGTGTAAGCTTAGCGTCATGCCGTCCAGCGGCACCATTATTCGCGTCGTGTCCCATCTCATGAGTAATAAGGGACAAACGACGCTACACAATATTTCATCAAACTTTGCCTCTATACGAGGCGCAATAAAATGAATCCCACCTCGGAGCGAAGTTTGTAGACCTGCGTGCACCGCCAGTAACGGAGTAAATTGAGCGTTGTAAGCGTGGCAAGCGTCGTCGTCGTCGTCGTCGTCGTCGTCGTCGTCGTCGTCGGCGTCGACGGCGGCGGCGGCGGCGACGGCGTCCCGGAATCCCGGATATGGATAACGATTTAATTCCTTTCGCACACTGAAGTCTATTCCCGACGGAAGGCCTCGCATTCGCGGAGAGCTCCCCGGGGGCGTCGCGCAGTAAAAAGGATAACGAGGGCCGGCGGCGCGGAGAATGCACTTTGTATGCAAACGCACGGAGAGGACGGTCGTTAATTCCCGAGCACCGAACGAACCGAGCGAGCGGCTCGTCTCTTCTTAGATAACCCCTCGTTATGTCGAATGACTAGTTAAAACTTCTCTCCAGAGCCGCCGACTGGTGAGCGTGGCTCAAATCCTATGGAGCGGTCGCTCGCGGACGGACGCGCGAATGCACCGACTCGTTAACGACGATCTTTTCTCTCTCATCGTCAGGGGGCAAATCGGTTATGTACTTTCGTGCACGACATCGAAAGGATAGAAAGAAAATTACTTTCTTGCAATCCTACGCGTGTTATTTTAACCAGCGGGAGCCTAATGGGAGAATCGATCTCCGTAAGCTTTCTATTGTCTCTTCGATTGTCTCGTACATATATACATCTTAATCGAACGGATGTGAACGTCGGAGTAGTTGCATAGCAGAAATGTCATTTTTCTGCAGATGAGCGCGACGGAAAAGAAAAGAGTTATTGTATAACTCCCTCGCGCGCGCGCGCGCGCGCCTATCTAAGGACGATTCCTTTGGATGTCCGGAATATCGAGCGATATGCGCGGCAATACTCGACGTTATTTCCCCGGAGATGTGCCGCGGACACACGAATTAAATCTTTCCACGTGTTACACGCGACGTACACATAGGTACTTTATGTCTGGTACGCGCGAAATATATCGTATATTGACGCCCGTCTTTTCACGCGTCTCCGCTCGCAATTTTTTCGAGATCGACGAATCGAAATTTCTAAACGCCTTGGTTTGGATCGAATCTTTACATGAAATCTTATACAGATATTTTTCTAAATGCAGAAAAATATCAATCCTACTTTTGGTAACAGTTATCTTTAAAGATAAATATTCTTTTGATAATCATCTTAAAATTATCCCAAATTTTAGAAAAACTTACAAGTTTTATTATTATATAGTCAAAGAAAGAATTTATACTCTTTTGAAGAATATTACAACATTTTATTGAAGAAAAGTTAAAATAATACACAAATCAAATTTTTGTTTTATCAAAATTTTTTAATAAATCTTAAAACTTTTGGTTAAAGTATTACTGGATTCAGAATATATGAAATAAATTTAATGCTTGATATGGTTAAAAATGATAGATTTGCAAATGTATGAACTTATGAAATATTTGTGTGTGAAATAAATAATGTTTATACTTAATTCAAATAATTTACACTATATATTTTTCTGTGTTCATACAGAAGATTCATTTTAAGTAAATATTACTTGTTTCGAGTAAATAATAAATGTATATCAAGATTTTATTATCAAGAAAATGTTTTTTATAAAAATAACCATTACTTAAAAAAAGAAAACTAAAATTGTAATTTTGAGTAATTGCTTTTCCTAGCACTAGAATGATGTTTTCTGGTGTAGAATTATATAAAGGAACATCTTTCTGAGCTTTGATAATTCTCTCGAGTTTGTTAAGACTGAAAAATGATGGTTTAGATCTTTAGTAATATTTTGTAATTTATCTGAGACAGAAGGTAATATATAGAATTGTGAACCAACTTTATCTTTATTGTCTTCTGTTTCGCTTTTCTTCGATTGTTTTAAAGTTCGTTAAAAAGAGCCTGAAGACATTTGTCAATCGAGTTAAAAATAAAACTGAGGAGATAATCATTCTCCAAAAATGTCTTTGTAATAAAATTTGATTCTACTAAAAAAATAACATCTGATTATATAACTTGTGCAAATCGTTTTTGAGCAAAACTTCACGTTGCGCGAGATACGTACGCAATTTATCTGCACTGCAAAAAGAAAAAATAAATCTCGGACAGACGTGCCCCCTTTAATCCGTTAGCTTTGTCCACATCGCTGTCGCGTCGTCTGGTATAAGCGGCGATTAAAGAGACGACCGCAAATCTCGAGGAATCTCGGCGTGAACATATCGGTGATGTCCCGAGGGCCCTTTTTTCGTTATCCTTCGGGCTACGATATTACCGCGGAACGGTTTATTACCGGGGATGCAATATTGCAGCATTCACCCTCGTTTCTCCCGTTACAATTTCTAGTCGTTATGAATTTCCTGGGTTACTGTTCCCTCGTTTCGACGTCAAACTTTTTCGTTTCAACAGGTCTTCCTATATCTATCCGAATTATTATACTGATATAAATTTTATAAATTAAAACTACAGATTCTACAGATTTTTCTAACGTTTAACAAATCTATCTGTCAGTTCGATTCTGTCTGCAACAGATCATAGTTATCACAACGTTCTATTGTACCGTAGCAAAATTTAATTCCAAGACAAGATTAGCGAAGATCCCGAGGCGTCTAATAACTATTGTTCGCGGGAATATCCACGTAGAGCAGTTTATTAACTCGAGAATGAATGCAGCGGCTGCACTCGACGGAGATACGAGTAAGGTATAGAGCGCGTCGGGTGTCTACAGAAGTAATGGGAACTTCGTATTACGTGCGTTTTTCAACAGGTGGTGTGAACACGGCGCGGAGGCGCGGTGAGTACGATGAGACGTATCGCGAATACTAGGAGAGAAACGCTCCGCTGAATTTAACGTTTAACTTTTACTGCGCTTTTTTAGATTAAATATTACTTTTTATAAATGTTATAAATAATTCTTTACAGCATATATTGTTTATCATTTATTTTTGGATTTTTTAATATTAAAATAGGGTAGAACAAGACCGATTATCATACGGGGTGGATTGTCAAAAAACTTATAATTCAATCATTATTTGGCAGGGATTTTTCCTGTTATACTGTAGATTTCCAAAGAATTTCCAAAGTATGGACCTCGTGATCCATTCCTTACACATATATGAAACTCCTTATATGAACATACATATATGAAGATAATTCGATGCAACGTCAAAAATATTATTAATACAAATAGAAAATAAACGCATTCTTTACATCTTCATATTTCATATTTTACAAAAATCCAGTCAAAGGCATCTCCTAAAATCTTAAATATTTATCCAGGGAAGAAAGTTATAAATCAGGAACACATGATCACACATTTCAGAACACATGTCAGAAAACACATACATATCTTATAATTTATTATTAAATTTTAAAAATAAAAATTTAATATATTTTAAAAATTAGTAATAGCTTCTAAAAATTAGTAATAGCTGATCATCCTTGTAACTGATTACCCTTGTAACCGAACACCGGAAAAAATCTTGAAAATTAGACTGTCCGGTCGCAAACTGGGCGGTTGACATTATGTAGATTTTGATTCGTTCGATGTAGGTGCAGCCCAACCTTGGCCTTTATCCGGGAATAACATCTGGATACGTGTTATGCTGCTGTCGTTTATCTGAGAAAATATTTTTTCGCGCTTATATATGACTTCGGTCGCAGAACATTGATATTCCGTACATAACGCTCGGCGATGTGACACGGGTGAAGATACCAATATAGCGGGCCACCCTATTTTTGAAATTCGCCCATCCCGATCGGCCGCGAGTCATTCGAGCCATGCGTGTACCGTAGCGTGCTCGGCATGATAAACGATGCGTTTAACGATCTGCGCGAAAACAGTCGCTTTTATGGAGTTAAAGTAGCCGTTCAGGTACGCGACATCCCGTCGCAGCGCAGTTACGCCGCCGCGGGGATGTTGACAAATGGACGCTACAGCTGGCTTCTCCCTCAGGATTTCGATAAATTAAACATGCCGGGAGGACGCGATTTGTAAAATGTCGCCGCGGGATGCCAGGCGACAACGTCGCCCCGGCTAGACATTGCGACATTTTTCTTTACTATTCCTGTATTTGTCGACACACACACACACACACACACACACACACACACACAAACAGGCGCGCGTGTTCAGATGCACTCGCTCATACGCAGGGATAGATGCCAAATATTAACTTCAGACGTGACAATGATGCAGCATATAGTGCGCGGTATCTACCAATTGTGAGAATTTTAACGCAAAATTTGAACGTGATGTTATGAACGAAATGACATTAATTGCATAAAAATATTTGTTCATCGATATCAGTTCGAACGTGATTAAAAGAATATATTACACTTATTTTCAAAATAATGAAAAAGCTATGCAAAATTTACAGATTTTTCTATATTGCATTTCAGAGTAATATAAAAAATTAGGCAGCGATTTTCTATCTGGATCAAAAATTATTTCAATAAAAAGTCGAAATGTGCTCTAATGGAAATGCATTGAAAAATAACAAAAATCTTATGTATGATAGAATTTTCTTTATGTATAAAATTTTCTTATATTGTCAAAAACTGTATTTTATAAAAAAAATTCATTTATTTGTTTCTTTGCAAAACAATTAAGCTCCAAATTGCAATAAAATTTTACTTACATGATCATGTAGTGTTATATGTACATAGTTTATTTCAAGCATAAATATTAACATATTTATAGAAATATCTATATACAATGTATTCTTAATGTAAATAAAGTATTAAAATTTTTTTAATTTTATTGAAAAATTATATAATTGTTTATCAGTCGTGATCTAGTAGTTAGGATTCTACGTTGTAGTCGTAGTAACCTAGGTTCGTATTCTGGTCACGACAATGTGGAAACATTATCATTGATAGTTGATATTAGCATTTGTGTAATCAAATGAATTAATCACATATCATTTGCGAAGTTTTAATACTTTGATTTCTTCAATGCTCCGAGTAATACAGATATTACCGCTAAGTGGTTTCTATCACGCACTCAAAGTGCCAATAAAGATATCAGACGGTAACGCGTTGCTGGCGCTTTTATCAGATGCAAAGAAAAAGGAAAGAGAATTCTATCCACGTTTTACATCACGTAAATCAATAATCTGATACACAGATGTTTCGGAGGGAAAAAAGAGATCGGCGTATTTCGTGAGAGCTCCTCGACCTTCGTGCCGCACGCAAGAGACGTCTGTGCTAAATGTACGTCCCAGGATTTACTTCTGCGGATCTTTTCCAATCGGAATTTTATGGATCTGTCACCTCTCTTGTGTCCCTTCCTCGTATCAACGTGCCGATGGACGAGGGCGAGCAAGAAAACGCGGGGGAATCGGCCAATCAATGTGATAGGGTTTGGTAAACGAATCGTGACCCGAAATCGGGTCACTGACACATTAATTCCATTCGCAGCGTCTGCGTGCGTTAACGAACACCGACGCCCACCGACATCCGTCTTCCAGAAAAATGGAATGCGCGAAATCAGCCGCAATGGTTTTCGGTAATTGAGGCACGACGGCCACTTTGATGCTGCTTTCTCTCATCTTATTTCGATTTCAAGCGATTTCAAGCGACGTATTTGTCAAACAAACATCTACTTGGGTTGACGACATTATATGTAGCAATAGATAACTGCTTTTGAAGCCCATATGTATTGAAGATTGAAATTGCATATTGAAAATTGGATTTGACTAATCCGAACAAAGAAAGCAAAGATTAAAATTACAAGTTAGAACTAGAACTCAGTCTATTTTTCTAATCAATTGCAATATTAACTAATGGCTTGGCGACTTACTAGTTATGTGATGATAAACACGTGACATTTGTAAAAAGTAAAAAAAAACATTAAAAAAATAAAAAAAGTAGTATTTTTTGATCGAAGAAAATCCTGATGTTCAATAATAATTTTGTATCAATTGTTAAGTGTATTTTTCAATTTTATAAATTGCGTGTAGTCGATACGAATTGTCTGACTTGAAACGCAATCGTAAACTAAAGCTAGAAAAAAATAATATTTTAAATTAGATTGAGTATCAATTTTAATAACAATGCTAAAAGCATCTTAACAAAGTATAAAAAAACTTTATACTCAATTTGTAGAACTGAAAAATGTATTTAATAATAGACATAAAAATATTATTAAACATCGAAATCCGCTTCGACTAAAAAAACGGTACTTCTTATTTCTTGTGCATAATATGTATGTTCATATTAGTCCAATATTCGAATTATTGTTAAAAATGTAATACATGTGTTTTATTAATGCAATATACTTATCCACATTAACTATTAAAATTTTTTTGTGACGTATCCTTCTTCTTTCAAAAATAAGAATTTTTTTAGGTGTTAATTATTCTAAATACTTGTAAATACAGAAACGAAAAAAGATGTTTTAATATAAGGATTAATAAGAAAATATTATTACTCCCACTTGAAAAATCTTAAAAAATTCTAAGAGAAGTTAAACAATAAAAATTTTCCCACTTCATAATATAACAGCATAAATAAATAATAGCAAATAAAAGTTAAATGTTTTAAATAAGATGTAAATGAAGAAATACATAAATGCTTAGTACTTACTGCGGTAAAAGTAATGCAAACAGTAAACCCTGATCTGTGGGACTGTTAGAATTTTTCAACTGTTTCATATTGCACGTATCTTAAAAATGATAACCGGACCGCAGTGCTTGATGGAGACAGATGACATATAAAACTATTATAAATTTAGAGCGTTTCTTGTGGATCTTAAGAAAATTATTGACAAGTTTCAATAGTGGTCTGTGAGACCAACATTATAATTTAAAGGTTAAATTAAATTGATTAATATCGATTGCATTGCATGATTGCAATCATCATGATTGGACAATCTTCAATCTATAATCGATAATCTGAATTTTCAATGCGTAGTCCGATACGAGCTTATGGCGTATTACGCTAGCTTGTTACATTAGGTTACATCGCATTATCACATTAATGCGATGAAGAAAAGAAACTTCGCAGACGCGAAAGGTTCAGAGCATACAAATTACGAGGCAATAATTATTGCGTAATTTTTCGCAATGTTAAAAGTACTTGTGTTACTGCAATTTTAACCAAGAAAGAGAACGTAACAGTTTATATAGCAATTTCTGCACAAGTTTAATTTCGTAACTCTGTTATTCGCACGTAACAAAGGATAAATAACGATGGTTTTAAAACTTATTAGGATGGCTTACTACATTAGAATACATCACGTTATTATATTAATGCGATGAAGAAAGAAAGCCTTGCGCGCGCGAAAGGTTCAAGGCATACTAGACAATTATAAAGTAATAATTATTGCGTAATTTCTCGATTTTGAAAGCATTTCTGTTCTTTCAATTTCAATTAAGAGAGAATATAACAACTTGCGTAGACCGCATTTTCCGCACAAATTTAGTTTTTCGATAAACCGATATTGATGTTACATAAACAAATAATGTAACATTATCCGAATTGCATAATTTTTCCTCGAGTACTCGTCGTTGTTTCCCCAAAGTAGAACGTTGCGATATTTGATATATTTGAACATGCATGTTTATTCACGAACGGAATTTCGTCCACGCATCAAGACCAATTTCAAGAAAGCGAGGGGAAAAGGTTTGAGGTGCTAGACCCGACCTGTCCCGATTGGCGAAAAGATCGAGAGACCCATTGAAATCTATAGTTGGTTCTTTGGGGTCGTTACTGACGAACGAAAGACGGCGAGAGATCGTAATTTAAATGGAAAGATGCAATTTCACCTTAATGCGACGGCATGGACGTAAAAGTTTTACGAGCCTTCGCGACTCGTCGCGGAAGCCGGACGGAAAACTCGACTTTCATTCGCGAGGCATTAGCCAATTGCCAGGCGATTCTTGCGACTTTCATACTCCGACGAGCGTGTGCCGCGCGCTTTAATAAACTTTCAGGAAGGAAAGAACTTTTCCTTCGCAATTAAAGTAACTGTCGCTCTACGGGGACGAGATGCTTGGGAAAGGCTCTACGAGATGGCTGCGAAACGCGAGATCTAGGTCGGTTGGTAACAAAGGTAGCGGCTGGTAAGGGGGTTGAAACTACCCTTCCCAGCCACCACTCGGTTATCATCGACCAAAGGAACCTTACCAGCGAGTTTGTCGAGCTTATCAGCGACTGAAAGCTCGTGGGTGATCGGCGCGACAAAGCGGGAATTGATAAAACTACATTGGCTGAAGTGCATTTGTTGCATATTGATTGAAGATAATTCGGACATAATTACAACTGAATAATGCGCATCATTTATTTACGTTATGTAATTGTCGAGTAAAATATTAATGCTGAATAATTTAATTGCTTAATAATTTAAATTTCTGTTAATTTTATTACAAGAGTGTACGGAGTAGGAATTGTTTTAAACAATAAAAATTCGCTTAATCCAAAGAAGAATTCATCCGAAGATGAATCTCCTTTCATTCGCATTTTATATCCGGAGAATGTGAGCGACCTTCCATTTAATTCGCGACTATACGATGTAGAAGAGAACAACGGGCGTCGACGTCTAATTGCGTTGAGGAAATTCCGCGGAAGGAAACTGTAAATACGGGCGTTAATTGGTTTCAATGGACGGTAAAAGCTCGTAACAAGAGACATGGAGCAACTAACAGCGCGGTCGACCGTACGAAAACAGGAAATCAATGGAAATGAGCAAAAAACGTGTATCCCGTTTCGATTGTCTAAATTCACGAGTTTCAATAAAGTTTCAATTTGGGAGTGAAACACGCGGAAAATAAAAATATCTTGCGTTCATCCGAAGGACCGATTAGCGACTAACAATAAGTGAAATGTATAATTTAACTTTACAAGTGACACTTGGCTAAGAGGATTCTAATAGAAGGCGTTAACATTTTATGCGATCAGGAACGCGTAACGACTCCAGGAAACTGGTGGGTATTAAATGCGCGACAGTAAAACGGTGGAAACGGCTAAGAACACTCGAGAATCCCGTAATAGATCTTGAAGAGTGATTTAATCCTATTTCCGTCGTTCCACGCGACACGTCTCCGTGAAGACGGAATAAAAATTCCACCGTGCGATGACAGAATATTCAGAGAAGTTACGAGAATGATTAAGTGAATCGTGCTCAACGTTCGCTTGCCGCTTCGGGTTTATGAAATCAAGTTAACTCGATTTCAGATCTTTCGCCTCTCATTTTTCCCCGTTCGTATGTACTGTACATTTCTTGACCGCTCGGCTCCTCTTTTTGTTGCAGGTTATTCTGCCGCGGCGCTCCTCGCGATCCTCTTCTGCATCCCCTTCGCGCTGAGGGTGCTTATTCACAAGGAGACCGGGGGATGGACCAGCTGGCTCCAGGCATTCTATCACGCTCATCTCGAGCTTTTCCTCGGGAACGGCTGCCTAGGTAAGACGATTCTCTATCACGAGAATTTCGCAGAATGTACTGCAAAAATTCCATCCACGAATAGTCCAATCGACTTGTTTTCTTTCCCTTTCCCTTCTTTCTGTTGACTTACTACTTATCTTTCGCAATGTTGTATCAAATTCTTTAAAAAATCATATCGATTATTTGCATCTCAATTATGGATTAGCTTTTCGTCTAAAACACGGAACTCGCGTATTATGCTTGAATTCAAACGTCTTTATTCATTTATTCCGAAACATTTAATATCGTTATGTCATATCTCAAAACATTATCAAAAATATAAAAATTTCATCGAATATTCGAGTATTACGTTTGAGTATCTGTGTAAAATTCGAGTACAATTTACTTATTGGTTCAAAAGTTATTTAATTTGTTGTTTACTATTCTTATGTAAAATCGCGTTTTACAGAATTTATTTACAAATTTAATGCAGAAGCAGCATTATTAATTAAAATAAAATTTTTACTACATATACTAATAAAATTTTAATAAATATTTGTGTAAAAATTTATTTAGATTCACTTACTCGTTTAAAAGTTATTTATTTAAAGTTGCAGCAAAATGTAGTGATTTTTACAGCAAAAACTATTGAATATAAGTTAAATTTTTTGTTTTCTTCTTAGCAGCTAATTTCAACGTCAAAATTCGCACATTTACGATCAAGATTTTTTGTTGTCAATTAGAAAAAAAAGAATAAGAGAAACTTCAGTTTTTAAATTTCGATAACTTTTAGCTCGTATTGTATAGCCAAATATCCTTAATGGCCAAGTTTTTCTATTTCCTTTTACTGCGCTTTTTTCGTATGTACTTACTCAAGCAGGAATACTTTTTGCTCTTTTTCTAATTTTTAGCTGTTATTTTCCTTCTTCTTACTTAGTGTTTCAGGTTTTGAAATTGCTCATTCTTAACTACTAATTCCTGAAATGTTTATAATTGTTAACACTATATTAAAAAAATTTTATGTTCGAGTGAATATATTTATTTTAATATCATTTCCTTCATTTATAAATAAATATTAGCTAGAATAAATAATTTAGTTTTAATGTTAGGAAATATTTTTTAAATTAAGGAATTGATGTTAAAATAAATATATTTGCTTGAACATATAATTTTTTTCAGTATATAATTAATTCTAATTAGTATTAATTATTATTTCTATTTATGTATTTAAATTTTTGCACTTGAAGGAACTTGTTCCAAAGCGAGTAGGAAATGCTGCTTCTCTCTTTCTCTTTCTGAGTGCTGAGCTAATTGCGCGATTAGCTCTTCGATTTTTTTCATACATCCATAACTCTGTCTATAATGCGTACAGTAAGCCTTAAGCTGCAAGAAATTGACTAATCATAGTCGAACATGTTGAGAATAATGTGATTGTTCAATTTCTTATGGCTTAAGATTTATTGTGCGCATTATAGACAAACCATAAAAGCGTGAACACACAAAATGCGTACATATACGTATAGCCAATAGCATAAGCAATAAGCATTCGGCATAAAGACATATTGATTTATATAAGAGCTCATTCGTCCAACGATCTTATTGCAATGCTACATTATGCTTTTTGTATATTACAGCTCTTAAACTATAACCTTTATGTTTCCATTGATGTATAGTTTTTAATTTTATTATTTTATTTTTGTATTTCTGCATTATTTTGTTACCGTTTTTTCTTTTCGCTATTTTTTATTTGTTATTTTTATGTTCTTAAAGGGATTGCTTTAGAACATTAATAAACGCTTTATCTATCTATCTTTGTCTCTCTCTCCTTCTTTCGCGCGATCTTCTTGTATTTCTTATCACTTATTAGCACCATTCTTACAAAAATGACTGATACAATTCTCGCGACAAAGGGGAGAGGGGAAGAAATAAATTTATCTGCATTATCTGTTCACTGCACCATGCGCCGAAAGAAATAGAAGATCGCTCGCGCATTACGAAACTTTTCGTTTGCGACGGAAAACTTTTGCTTTCTCGTACCTCGCAGCTCTTATAAGTTACAACGATTATGGCGATTAGAAGTTCAACCTGGTGCAGTTCAGAGAAAGAGAATTGGAGAAAATGGGGCGGAAAAGAAAAAAAGAGCGTTAAAACATTCTGTCCAGGCGACGAAAATGTGTTGCAAAAGTTTTCCGACTGATGCTGTTGTGGGGTGCGGATTGGGTGCGTGGGGATTGGGTGCGCACGAAACGCACAGGTGCCTGGTGACGCAGAGAGAGCTTTTAAGGCCGACTCAACATAGCACTACGTTCGAGAGATATAGAGGTTAATTGTATGCATAGGGGTTGGAGTAATGATGCTTCTGGCATTGACAGTGGAGCGTTATGTAAGCGTCTGTCATCCCGGACAACACACGCGGCCACTCTGCGGACCACCTCACCTAACAGTGGTGCTCATCCCTCTGGCTACATTTCTCGTTTATCTGCCGAGTGTATTTCGGGGTGAAATTACGACCTGCCTGCTAGCGTCCGGCGGTCCCCTAATCTACCAAAGGAGAGACAATCAGTCGTTTCTCGACTCGTGGTACTATCAGGTAATTTATGTTTCCTTTTCGCTCGCAAAGTTGCTCTTTCCTTCCAGTAACAACCTCGAAATGTACTTTAAAGTCGACAACAGCCGAACGTAACGTTGTTAATTCGTCTGTTAAATCATTAATTACATTAGTTTACAAATTTTACATTAATTTGATGTAAGAAAAGAAAACTACGTTTTTTTTTATGTATTTCGATACTGATGTGAGTTCAAATCTGTCGTTAGAAAAATTTCACCGGATTGATTGAAAAAATACTGATAGCACCATTTAATTGATAGTCAAATTACAATAAATTATTATAAAAATATCCTGCAATGTTGTTGTTTTAGTTTAAATTTATAACATAAAAATGTTATAAAGATTGTGCAAAACTAATCCAAACTACTTTTACTGCTACATTGTGTGCAATACATTAGTGGAAACAAGAATCAATGAGAAATTTGTCTATTTATATCATTTTTTTCATATATATAAAGAACACAAATTAAACGTTCATAACTTTTGATTTATTTTCTAATTTCAATAAAACTTTTATATTAAAGAAAATGTCTTATAAAAAAATTATTGTTATCTATAACATAATTAATAATCATTTATGTGAATACTTACACAAAACTTGTTGAAAAATTAAAATACTTGATCCAACGTTTGCGTTCATTCAACAATTATTTAGTTGTAGAAAAAATTTATTCATGTCAACCATTAAAAATTTTAATCATAAATTAACTAAACCAACTCAATATTTGGTTGAAAATATCGGACTAAATATTCTAGTTTTTCGACAAAAT
Source organism: Solenopsis invicta (assembly GCF_016802725.1). Classification (NCBI taxonomy): domain Eukaryota; kingdom Metazoa; phylum Arthropoda; class Insecta; order Hymenoptera; family Formicidae; genus Solenopsis; species Solenopsis invicta. Next base: position 813,317 of record NC_052679.1, on the reverse strand, counting down.
TTTTTTCAGTGATCATATATAGAATGTGCTCCATTAATCTAAATTCATAGAAGTATGTCTGACGTCCAAAAAGGATCTGACATTTAAATTAAGGTCAGGATTGTAGAACATTCAGCGTATTTAGTTATTATATATTCTATTGTGCGAGCTTAAACGGTCCATACCATATTTAACTTGAAATTCTAATTTTACGAGCTCTTCGTGTGTATGACGCAAACATGTATTTCAGGTGTACAAGGTGGTGCTAGAAGTTGTTTTTAAAGTGGCGCCCACGATCCTCCTCGCCGGATTCAATCTGAGAATAATGATAGTGTACAGAAGGTCCTGCGAGCGACGCCGGAGAATGACCCTATCGAGAACCGTCAGCAGCGACGAGGATCCAAGAACTTTCGCCGAGGAGCGAAGGCTGATCTTGCTCTTGGGCAGCACCAGCATTCTCTTCCTAGTCTGCGTCAGTCCGATGGTTATCTTAAATGTCACACTCAGCGAGAGCAATCTTAACAATTATCCTTACCAGGTAAGAGGAACCACTCTAAATATTTTTATTACATATTGTCAATTATTTCCAATGTGACAACTCCGTCTGTCGAGAATCCTTACCCTTTACATTTTAATATGAATCAACAATAGAGTTAAATTCCAATTAAATTAAAAGTTAATTTATGAAAACAACTTCGCTCTTCCTGTGACCCATTTTTTATCCCCGTCATTTTATTGCAAAGATGCTAGATCAAAATTTACTTTTCCCCGCCCGCTCTTCCTGAATAATTGATTTAATTATTCCGGCATATCCTCCCCCGCCACCTCCTCGCACGCCCAATACACGACTTCATCAATTATGAATTCGTCCATTAATTCGCCGTGTTCGGTTGCAGGTGTTCCGAGCACTGGCCAATCTACTGGAAGTGATCAATTACTCGATCACGTTTTACATTTATTGCCTCTTTTCCGAAGACTTTCGAAACACTCTAATTCGTACTCTGCAATGGCCGTGGGTCAAGAGCGACCAGGGCGGCAGGAGTCTGCCCATGAAACGTTCCCCGATACCGAGACCGACCACGACAACGACGACGACCCCGCCAACCACTACAGTCGCGACCCCCGGACATCTGGCTCGTGCCAGCGTTTAACACGGATTTTTTGCCATCGATCCTGGCGTCAACCGCTCGGTAGCCAAGCGGTGGAACAAAAAGGACTCGGACCTAGCGCGGAACCGACGCGACGCACCGTGCAACTGTAAATGTCGAGGCGGGTTTGATTGCAAGAGCGAAAAAAAAACTCTGTTAAAAAATAGAGCCAGGTGTCGCGAACGATACACGAGTATGCCGAAGATCGTGCGCAATTACGTAGAACAATCTAGTTTGCGTGATAATAGTAGAGGGTGATTAAACTGCCGTCGCGTTCTTTTTCCTTTCGGCCGACGATACGATTGCTGCGAGAAGACGTTGATTCTCCACTGGACATTTCCTGCGAATCTTTCGATTCTTACGAGTCGATCCACGAGGAAATATTCGAGCTATGTGTATTCTCTGCGTACCGGTGAAGTACCAGAATAGTTGCAGAGTATGGCCATTTACGAAACATTCCTGCGTATTAAAGTGGCTTAAAGCTGGGCGTGTCTATACGGTTATTGCTGCTGAATTTGAACGTTTGACCATTCCGGGGGATTAGATTCCAGCATTAAATCGACCGACCTGATTAAATAGTCGATATCCCATTATCTCTCCCTCTGTCGAACGACGCGCTCGCTCGGCATGATCGCTCGATCGCCAAGTAACGACGAAAGTGTATAAAGAGAAGGAATTCTGTGTAAGCCATCGCATCGCCGCGGTGCCCCGCAGAACTCTTTCGTGCTCCGAAGTACAAGCTGGAAAAGTTTCTGTCGTCGTCGACCAAGTTTGCGCGAAGCGGAGAAAGAGAAAGAGAGATGCGGAAAAGAAACAAGAATCACCGTAATGCGCCCGTGCGCGCTGCAACGCGAAGAATTTATCAGAATTCGCTGTGGAGACGCGGCGACAAGACTTGTGCATCGAGTCGCGAGCGATCACCGTCGTGCTCGTTGAAAATTAAACGAGAAAGAGCACTGGGCGAAGGCGCCGGGCGACGGGCGCCGGGTATGGCGAAGATGGAGAAGAAGCAGAACGAGAAAAGGAAAAATCGAAATGTGTCAAGTACCTGATCGTACAAGGGAATCTTTCCCGCGAGAATCTCCACGGAAGATTGCCGGGGTGAAATCGAGGTGGAAGAGAGGAGGGACCGCGTTAATTCCGGAATCTCACCGGAAGCTAGAGACTCTAGAATAAGAGTCTGTGACCATAAGGCGATTTTGTCAAAATCCTGCGTGAGAAAAAATGTACGTCACACACGTGGTGGAAGAATAGTAAAGTGTGCTCATATATGTCACAAAATAAATTGTCCAGACACAGAACATGAAAGTTTATTTTATGCTACAAATTAATCAAATATTATACTGTTTTAGGAAAAACTCGATTGGAAACGAAAACTCCTGCCAGTGATGCGTTTTCATTAAAAGTATGATTTGGATTTGTAGCATAAAATAAATTTCCAATGTGTGTCCGGATAATTAATTTCGTTGACTGCATATACTACTTTGTTCATTTAATATTATTCCGTCACAGTCCTATCTTTTACACACGTTTTTCCACTCACACAGATAAAGATAAAAAATTGATGCTTTGTTACAATCTTATTTAAATACATTTTCAATCTGATTTTGTTAATAAATCAGTGAATGATTCGATTTGAGCATAAGTTTGCCTGTGTAATACATCACTGCCAAAAGTTTTCACTTCCAATCAAGTTTTTCCTAAAAAATTATAATATTGAATAAATTTATAGCTTAAAGTAAACTACCAATATCGTGTGTCTGGACAATTAGTGATTGTATACACAGAGAACGTTTAATATCGTGCATTGTATTAACCGCATCCATTTCTACACGGAAAGAACAATTTTGCTGAAATACAGAACTGAAAATAATTACGTTGAACCATTAAAAAAATTATACTGGACGTTTAAGCTAATTGCTAGGATATCAAAACTTTTAGTAATAGAATCATTATGCTTGAATGTTTTATATAATTATTTTAATACAATTCAACATAAAATTATATATTTTTTTATCTATATTTAGCTAAATTTTTAGACAGTAAGTACAGTAAAATTATTTTTTTTCGTATAAATTCTTGGATAAGACTTAACGCACAATGTAAAAATAGAAACAAGGAATAAGAAACAATTTAATACGTTAAATAAGGAAAACACATAAACTCTTAAGAAAAAGAACTAATAAAGTGTTTCAATCAACTAATAACTGTATCAGTGCTGCACCACTAATTGCATTAGATACTGCATCAATAACTGATGAAATATCATCAGTTCCTAATATAGCAATCAGTTTATTGAAACACTTTATCACTTCTTCTTTTCAAGAAAAAATATTTCTTTTTATTCATCATATTAAATTGTTTCTTATTCCTTGTTTCCTATTCTTTATTTTCTGTTCCCTGTTTCCGCTTCCAAGATAGCCGTCATTGGAACAAAATCTTATTAGCTGTTTTTACAGCTTATTTTCTATCTACCATGCAAAATTTATTAGCTCTTACTCACTCTTATTCCTTTCTGTTTTATCTCTTTCTTTCTTTTTCTTTTTTGATAAAATGAATGAAATAAAACTGGCTGTCTTATGGCCAGCCTCAGATACTAGGGTCTCTCTACCGGAGACGGAAGGCGGGGCGCATGAGAAAGGTGTGCCACGGCTTCTCCGGACATTTAAAATAACACATAACGTCGAGAAACATTTTATCGCCGCGCCGCGGTGAATCATCATGTGATTTATTTCCGTGTGAGTACTATATAATTAAAGAGCTGCCGAGCGCCAGTGAGAATTACGCCTCGTCTTCGCCCGCGTTATCGGCATTAATCTTTTACACACCGCAATGTATCTTCGCCGTCGATAAGCTACGTTCGATTAGACCTAAGCAATTTATGTATGGCGTTCTCGATAACGTTTCCTTCACCCTCTCATTCCCCCCTCCCGCCCCTCCACCCCCCGGGACGGGAATTGAATTTCAAGGAGGTCCAAGTATTGAGAGAGTAAAAGGGCGCATCGCGATACGAGCAATATAAACCGCTCTAGCCTCGTCTTTCGGATCTAACGAAAGGACCGCTGCCGGCTACGATAATAATATTCTATCGAACTCTCTCTCTCTCTCTCTCTCTCTCTCTCTCTCTCTCTCTCTCTTCGAAATAAACCGCTACCTTCTGGTTGCATCGCGTTTCGAAAATAGCTGCCGCACCTTGCAGAGAGATATTCTCTCCCGGGGAATCGATAATTAAATTCGTCGCAACGGGTCTGCGCTCGCGGTTCGATGGTAATATTATTTCGTTCATTTGCATACGTAAATCCCAAAACAAAGAATATTTTGCGACGCGCGTATACTTCATAGCCCGGACGCGATAGCCTTGGCGAGGCGCGCGAAAAAAGAAATAAATTTAGAGAAAGTGTCTATTTTCTGTTTGCAAGAATCTCTGCGTCCTCTCTGTCCTCATTATGCAAACGGGAACGCAAAAGTTGGAAAAGTATAATAATCAATAATTTACTTGGGAATAGAGGAACACGCGAAGGGAGGGTTTGATCTCCGTTCCTCCTTTTTAAATCCTCCGTTTTTATCCTACTTCATTCCCCGAGGAAACGAATTGCGGTCCCCGCAAACTTCCCAGATTCCAACATTCCCCAGTCCCTTGAATCGCTATTTCCTTCGAGCGTGATTTACCAGGGAGAGGGAGGGGGAGGAAAGGGGAATTTTTTTTCGACGATCAGTAAAAATATCTGCGAGGTGCTTCAGCCAACGCTCGTCACGTCGAATGCGACAGCGTCGGCTCGCTGTCGAACCAGATGACGAGTACATGACGAGCGCTCGCTCGGCGTACCTAGCCTCGCGGAAGAACTCGTGCAAACAGGCCGCGCCGTTCAATCGTTCCTTTCGATCGATTTTTGCGTCATGCGTCAGTCCGTGAAATTTTGATATTTACCGCGCGGATCGATGAGCCCTCTCGCGTGTGAAGCTCCGCGAGGGGTAAGTGGGAAAGAGGGGACGTACACGCGCACGTTCTTGCAATGTGGAGCACCGATTAAGCGCGGCGGAAGAGCGGCGGGGAGAGAATCTCCGGCGGATGGTTTCCGTTCCGTTGCGGGGGAAAATCGTTCCCGACGCAGTGGCAGAAACGGGAAAGGGACAGGGATGAAACGGTCGGCGGCAGGATTTTCGCCGTAGTTAAGTGTGGGGGCGGTGACCAAACTTCTCCGTCGTACGGTACACCGCTATTTGGAAATAATTTAGAACAGCGGTGCACCAGGGGATTCGTTTCGGCCACTGCGCCGGGATGGGCGAAGCACACATCGCGCGTACAGCAGAATGGATGAGTCCTGCCATCATTTTGGGGGATAATTTAAGCGCGCGTACAGCCTTTGCGAAAATAACGAAGAGATACGCTGCGGTGAGAAGTGTGTTAAGGGAGCAAATATACTGTATGTCATAATAAAGTTTCGAAATACGTAGGCGTCGGGATGTTTACCGTCGACGTTGTACCATCACTCGCAGAGATGTAGCATCGGTATCTCTCTTCCGCCCAGCAAGACAGAGAGAGAATAAGAGAGAGAGAGAGAGAGAAAGAGAGAGAGAGAAATACTCCAATGTGTCTAAAGAATAAAATCGCTTCCCAAGCAATAGTCTATACAATGGAGTGGAAACCGGTGACTTTGACGGTGGCTGGTTAAGCAATGCCCCTATCGTATTTTTTATACGGGACTGTGCGGTGACGTGATAAATTTTGCCGGATGATTTATATAGTTTATTTTTCACAGAAAAAGTCCTACGCCTCTCGTTCCTTCCCCTTCTTGCACCATGTAGCTCTTTCTTTGATTCAAAGTTGTCTCATGAATTATTTTTCCCACGTCGTTTTTAGCCCATAAATCATGCTGTGTGCTCGAGTACGAGAAAATATTTCGCGTCGGGGATGAAAGCGGCAATTTAGATGCCGGTATTTCTAATGTATCTCAATACACCGCGTCATCGAAATCGCCTTCGTTTACGATCGAGAGAACTCGCGAACGCGAAGAATCTCGGCTCGTCATCGGTCAGTTGTTTGCGGATTTGTCAATTCGAATGCGGTCGCTGCAAATCCGCAGTTCCGCATTCGAACATGGTGTCTTGTCGCGTCGCGGACAAAAAAGTAGCGGCGACTTGGCGCGCGACGACGCATCGCGCACCGGAATTTTTGGGCAAAATGGTACCGGTCGCCGGTGGATGGGGTCATCCATGGTGGGGGTTGCTCTTTGGGTGGGCGTCGCTGGGTCGATACAGGGTGGCTTCGTTCGCCGTCGAAGGCACCACGGGATGAACGAGTACCCTGTCTACCCTTCGACCCCACTTTCGGAAGACAACGGGGTCGCGCGACTCCTCCTGGCGAATTAACTTGTCCTTTAAAAGCGTTCCGCTCATTCATTGTTTGCCAAAGGGGAACGTCAATCAACGATACATTACAAACGCGATTTGTCACGTTTATTAATTACCTTTCTCTTGCGAGAGGGATCATTATGAGCTTCCCTTAAAAAAGAGTAAGGTGTCACGAGGGCGGAATTGTTACTTAATTTGTGAAATTAAAAAGCAAATGTACGTACAAATATAAACGTACAAATAAACTTGAGAAACGTTTCAGTGATTAATGATATCGCAATTATACTCGGAACACACGAATCAAATGAAATGCTATTGATATTCGATGTTTGTATCACGTTTATTACCTTTTCCTTACGAGAAGGAACATTACGATCTTCTCTTAAAAAAAATTAAGTGTCAGCGGAATTGTTACTTAATTTGTGAAACTAAAGAGTAAAACCGAATACAAACGTACAAATAAATTTGAGAAATATTTCTGTAGTTCATGATATCGCAAATCATGATATATTCGAATCACACGAACCAAGTGAAATCTTATCGATGTTTTTTATCGGTATTTGTGTCACGTTTATTAATTACCTTTTTCTTACGAAAAAAAGCATTACGAGCTTTCCTTAAAAACAGTAAAATATCACGAAAGCGGAATTGTTACTTAATTTGTGAAATTGAAGAGCAAACCTGAACATAAACGCACAAATAAATTTGAGGAATATTTCGACGATTAATAATGTTGCAAGTTACTCCGGGAGCACAAATCAAATGGAATCCTATTGATATTCGATTAATATTCGATATTTTGTCACGTTTATTAATTATGATCTTTTTTATAGAAGAAATATTACAAACTTTCCTAAAAAAGGAATAAAATATCACGAAAGCGCAATTACTTAAGCTGTGGAATTAAAGAGTAAAACTGAACATAAACTCACAAATAAATTTAAGGAATATTTCGGTGATTAATAATATTGCAAGTTACTTTGGACGCACGAATCAAATGGCATCCTATTGATATTCGATATTTGAATATGATTAATTATTTGCATCCACTTTATAATTAAATGCAGGTATCCGTCGCCTTCAATTACAAATGTTTATTTTACGTATGTATACACCTAATTAATAATGCGATCGACTATACCATAAACGGATTTATCGTCAAAAATAGCCCCGCTCGAAATTGCGAGACGCGCGACGCGCTCCACAAATAAATCGACGACCGGATCAAATCCCGCAGATGGTTCACCTGACTGATAAAATAGAATGAATGATATCAACGGATTATACATGCACAGGATTCCGGGAATGAATATTATAAAACGACATGACTCGCACGTTACGTTACGCGTAACGTAATTCGATTGAGCCTCGATATTGCATAATGTAACGCTCGCCGTGCCGCGCCGGTAGAGCTCGACGTCGAATAATTATTGTTGGAAATTTATTAGGGTGTAAATGGAACCCCACGCGGGCGACCCCGGACACAGGCTGCTTATATCGATGCGCGTGGTACGGCACGGGCGCGCCTGCGAAATTGGCGGTCATGCAAATTGCTCGCGTGTACTTCGCTGCCCGTAGTTAACGACTCTTCCGGTCGGCTGAGCCTCTAACGAAGCCGTTTTACTCGTACGCGCGCGCGTTCCCTCGTATGAAGGAGTACCGCTGATGAAGAAGCGATTGCATCACGTACGGCGGAAGAGACACCCGACCGGAAATAGATCGATAAATCAGAGATCCAGCGCCGTCGCCGTAGCGCCGTCTCGTCCCCGATCTAATTGCTGCTGCCGTTGTGAAGGCCCGTACGTTAACTCGTAATTATCCTAACAATCGCGGAACGTAAATGAGATGCATTTACATGCTTTGGAATTGCATATTGAGGACAGTACATATAACGTTGATTGCATCTGCGGCACGATGTCGGCCGTCAATCACTTCTGATCGGCAGACAACCAAAAGGGATTAAGGTAAGTGAAGGAATTAATTGTCACCGCTGGAAGAAAGCACGGACATATCCGATTGGGAATTTGCAAGTTTGACAGGCGATTGTGAGATACGTGATCTGGCGATTGAGTTCGCAAACTCAAACCTTATTTAAATTTGCGTGTCACGTTTTTTTTTGAAACGCAGAATAAAATCAAATAAACCATACAAAATATATAATAATCCAAATTACCGTCCATGTTGCCGGGTGCTGACTGAGAAGCGCGAAATGTGTAATTCAAATAAATAAATCGGTCGGGACGAGGCATTGGCAACGCGCGCGTGGGTGATTCGTGGGCGGTCGAAACTCGCGAAATTCGAATCACTCTCCCGTGGCGTACGTGTTTGAAAAGAGACCGACCGCTGCTGTTTGTCTCTCGCTTCGAAGCACGAAGGTCCAGGCAAACACGGTCAAACAGTGGACTACTGACCAGGTACCGTTGCCGACTGCGTAATTCTCATTAAGTCCCGAGTTCGACCACATGCAGCGAAGACGAAGATAGCCAGTCGGGCTCTAGTGAAGCCAATTTACCTCGCAATTAACGCAGCTATCGCTAAAGTAAACCGCCAAGGTAGATGCGAAGCGTTCTCCCGCGAGGAAGTGGGAAATGCGGAAAAACAGACGCGGCGACTCGATTTCGCGGACGCGAAAGCTCCCGGCCCAGTCGGAAGATCAAATTTTCCTTCGGAGATGGTTAGATGTATTTTTGAGCGACGGACTAATCCGATTCTCGCGGCGAACTTTCATGCACTTTCGTAATTGCTTCACTTGTTATAGAAATATTCAATAACCGCGACCTCGTTCTCTCGGCTTAAGCGCTTTTGGTTTTCGCAGGACAGGGAAATTCCGGCAAGGACGGAAATGACGAAAAAAAAGAAAGATAATTTTAATAAAATGGAAAATTCAAAACAAGTGCATAAATCCGAGCGATGCATCGCGCATGCAGATATTCAGGTTAGATACGGCAGCGTCGCCAATTCCGAATCCAGATGCGTTTTTAGCGCGGATTCCATTTTCTGCTCGTAACACTCCCCGGCCATCGTCGTCTCACGCCCATATCGTCGCCTGTCTCAGTCGCGCAAATAGAATCATATATCCCTCCAAGGAACGAGAGTCACGTTTCCTGGCGATTTATTTCTTCGGCAAATCGAGCAGCTCGTTCCGCAATTTTCGCGCGATACTTGAAGATGAGACCTGCCAAAATATCATCGAGATTTCCCTCTGATTTCGTCACCTCGTATGACAAGAAAAACCCTGTTGCGCGGGAATTTTGCATTTCTTGTAGCTTCTTATGAAAAAAGGAATGACCGAGATTGATGAATTTTAAAGAGGGGCTCGTCCCTCTTAGAATCTTAAAGAGCGTACTACATTAAATAAAGTACAAAAAAGTACCTAGATAAGAAAGAGTTAAGAAATATTACGATTATGTAACAGTTATAAAACTCCCAAAATTTCACGTTAACCATCTTGGAAAAAATGTAATTACATTATTTTGCACGCGTGATCGAAGGCATAATTGTAGGAGAGAGTTGAAAATGCGTATCACTTAAATTATTTTTCACTCTATTTCGTATTTGGTGTTTTGGATGTAAAGGTCAAAATTTCTTGATGTTTCAAACATCTATTTTTAAACTATTTAGTAACAACAAATTAATTTGTATTATAAGCTTTTTGCGTGCTGCGAAAGAAGTGATTTAGAAAATCGGTCGACTAAAACGTACCTGTGATCTCTTCTAAACCATATCATCTTCAAAAATATCAAATTTATAAATTAAAATAATTAAAAATATAAGAACTCATTAATTAGTGTACTTGTTTTATTAATCATTTATCGAAAGAGCGATCAAATATTCAATACTTAATAAAATAACAATAATGAAAAGTTAAGAACACTGAAATAAAACTGGCTTGAATGTATTTTTGTAATTAATATCTTTTTTATTCATATCAATTATTAAATTTACTATTATTAATTTTCAATTTTATATTATCATTTATATTGTAGTAAAATTTGTACTGGTATAAGTTAAGAATCTTGATAAAGTTTATAAAAATATCAATTTCATTTTTACAATAATTGTAAATATAAGTATACACACACAATAAATGAAAAATATTCTACAACAAACTTTTAACGAAAGTATAATGATTAAAAATAAAATTGCATAATTACGTTATTATCAATTAAAGTAACTGTACCCTATGTCTACCTAAGTTTTGCGATTATTTTAAATTTTGTGCCAAATTCAAATTTGAAAACTGATGACCAGATTCAAAATAAAAAACATTTTAAATATTAATTTAAAGTATAACACGATTTCAATATATGATATACTCAATATGATTTAATTATATGTTTTTTTCATAAATCTAATAATGCGTTTTTTTCATAAAAGGTATTGGAAAAAAGAATAATAAATAAAAGAATAAAAGTGATTTAATGTTATATTTATAAGTTTATTAACATATTGACACATTTATTGACATATTAAAACATAAAAAACTTTTTTTGTAAATAATCCATTGAGTAAATAATTAACTTATCTTAACTTTTCCTTCTTAAAACCATGATTTATGAATCAGAGTTTACTAGGTGGATTAAACATTATGATCTAAAGTAATAAAAATACTAAAAAAAACATTATAATACAATTGTTACGTATGTACTTGTTATTGATTTATACTATATTAATTCTGCATTACAAAAGCTTTCTTCGACTATAAACGGGATGCTGTGACGAACGTATAAATAAAATACAGCGTTGTAAAGTGTAAATATAGAACTAAATACAATAATATGATTGTGAATTACGGAGATGAATAATCATCACTCGATAGCTATAAAAAGGAGTAACTTTTCTACGATATATTAGATCATGAAAAACATAATCAAAAAATTTCTACTTTTCATCTTACTGTCAATAACAAAATACACAAACTGAATAGTCAACCGTTGCAAACAAATCACGTTGACAGCCTGTACGATATATTAGCGTTATATGTTCAATTCACCATATAGCTATTTATAAACAGTAAGTAGGCCATATTGGGTACTAGACCACACAGAGTACATTTACCTTACGTAAATTGATGAAAAATTTACATCAGACGTACCTGATTTTCTGCAATGCCGATAGTGTGCACAAAACAAGATTTCTGTCTATATTTCTTATTTCTTATTAATTTTTTTATTTTTGTCACTATATATTGCTTGTATTAAGCAAAAATGTAAACTATTGGAAAGATACGCTTCAGGAGACCGATACGCAGTTAATAACTCTCCCCTCTATGTATTTAAATAAAATTCACTAATTTAATATTCCAAGGAATACGTTATTATTTCTTGAAAGATGATTAGAAACGCGTCGCACACGTAGTAGAAGTGCATGCGTGAATATTTATAATCGCTCGCGCGGAACAACATATCATCACCGAGCACTTGCATTTTTATCCCTTTTCTCGTTAGCGCACTACCATCCCGGCGGCGAGACGGTCGAAGATACGACTTTAATTTCGCAGAGCGCGGCAAGAGAGCCTCATTTCCGCGAGATGTATCTCACCTCCTTCTTAAATCTTAATAAAGCAGCGACGGAAAGCCATCAAAGATGCATTAAGCAAATAAGAGCGGCGCATATTAAATAATAAAAAAAAGCGCCCTGGAAGGGACAAATTGCGGACGGGTAATGTAAAAATTAATTCGCCATAGAACGATGATTCGCGCAACGAATTTGTCACGATACGAAGGTGTCATTTTCACGGCACTGCATCAATTACGGCGAGTACATTCGCTTTATCAATGTAGCTTCCTCTCCTGGACGGCGCGGCGGCGGATCGGAGAACCCGCGCGACGCGGCGACGGCTGAAGTTGAGGGATCATCCCGCGGAGGAAACGTAGGGCGGCCACTCGCAGGGCGAGAGACGACAAGCGGCAATTATTCACCCTGGGATCGCGATGGCTGTAAACACTTTGACGAATCGCGCTTTACGCCCGCGCAACGGGAATGTATCTGTTATTGTCGTCGACATTGTTGTTGATCGCGGCTCCATTTTCGCGAGGGAGAGGTTCATCGACGTTTTTATACCGTGGACTGCTGCGGCGCGACATGGAGGACTGCTGACATACTCCACTTTCGTTTACGCTTTGTTCGTTACCATTCGACGTACGCTACATCGAACACTTTTGTTATTACTGCGCGAGGAAGAGGAGGTGGTAGAGGTAGAGGGAGGATAATGCTATGTTTTCCAGAGACTGATACGTGCGGTAGTTGCGAGTTTCGTAACTAGTCAATAAAGACAGGATTAAATCAAATTGCTGCAACAACTCGGCGACAGTCAGCGAAAAACTGCACGAGTTTCGAACGAGAATTTCGAGAGCACGCGGCGCGCTTTAAGTTATTATCACTGGGAGATAATTAGACGTCGCTGAAAGTTTATTACCGCAGTGTCACTTGATTGATTAAAAAAAAAAAAGAATCATAGAAAAGAGGAGTAAAAAAATATTATACAAGGAAATGTGCCACTCTCTACGATCTGTTTTAAAAATCTCTCTAAAATATTTTATAATGTTTTTCTTAAAATATCATTTTCACTCATTCCAAAATTTCTTTTATTTTTATTTATTTCTACTATTCTTTTTATTATTATTATGTGGAGAGAACAATTTTACTGCTGCATCTGCAGCATTCAAAATTTTGCTAGATACAGATTAGAAAATAATTTTACGTTGGATTTATCAAAACAATTACATTAATTTTATAGCGCAAAAAAAATAAATAATTATTTTGAAGGCGTCATATTTTGAAGCGCTGAGTTTGAATCTGTCTTCAGAAAAATTTCATCAAGTCGAATTTTTAAGCTACAACATGTTGATAGCACTGTTTGTTTACAAAAATATCGCAAAAAGCATGAAATATTGACAAGATTGTATTATTTCTGTTATATGGGAATACATTGAAAAGAAAAGCTGTATAGTCGTAAAATCGATAAAATTTACATATTTACATTACTTTTTTAAATGTAAAAGATACAAATCCTCAAAACTTCTGATTTGTTTCCTAATTTCAAAGAAATTTCACTTTATATAAAAAAACTGTCTTCTTAAATCTAAAAAAATCAGATCTGAAATTATTTCAACGGCAGATTCAACATCAAAAATTACTGCAAAACCTTGCAAACTGGTATTTTGCAGGACACTCAGGCATGATAATATTGCTGCAAACGTTTTGATATTTTCGCATCGAGTTTAAACGTCCAATATAAATATTTTAATAGTCCAACATAATTATTTTTAGATCTATATTTCAGCAAAATTATATTATTCCTATAGTATAGGATATTGTTAAATGCAACGTGCAATATATAGAGAATTTTGTAATAAGTTTGACGGTAATGTAAACAACCCCTCGAGCATCGGTAGAGATAGACGAGGAAGTTGAAATAAACCGTTTTGTCATCGAACCAACGAATCAACGGTATCACGCGAGCCTTTTCTTTTATTCATGGATCTGCCCGACGAATCCGCGTCGATTTAGATCTATCGCGTTGAATTCATCGTGCAGACTCATACAACGCGGTCGACGCGAAAATCCGCTAGCGGCGAAATACACAGCCCGTGAGCGTCGATATCTTCTCCGTCCCTTAAGTTCCACTCGATCGAAAAATGTTGTTTCGCAGACCGCACATCGCTTTTCCCACAAATTCCACGAATTACGGCAACCGACGGTGTTTTTAAATGATTGATCTCATCACGATAAAGCACCGCAACGAAAAACTTTTGAATCAAAATTCTACACGTATCACTTTATGCGATCTGTACCTTCCCCTGTACGCGCTTCGTATCTCTTTTATTATGTCTTCGGAATAAAACTATTAATGGGCTGTGGCACGATTCATTAATCTTTCTCAATTTGGAATATTCTATTTGATAGCGCAACAGTGATTGATTTTATCATCATATCGTATAAAGGGAGGTCCCATTAAGATTTATATTTCTATTTTATGCTCGTTTTTCACGACTTATATAATATTATATAAATTTTAAAGTAAAGATGTTATTTAAAATAAAAGAAATTGTTTTTTTATCTCGAAAATTTCACTTTTATTTGCATAACAATTTCTTCTAAAATAGATACCGAAAGATTTTTTTCACTTCAGAGAAAATTCTTCTAAAGGATAGATTATTGGCAGATATTCTTAATTTTTATAAAGATATATAAGTAAGATGAGATTTTATAGGATTAACTCCAGAACTAATTTTCCACAGATATGAAAGGAAATGTAATTTTAAAAGATTCAACCTTATTTAAACAAACTGTCAATTATAAAGGTTAAAAAAATTAACAAACTAAAATTATAAATATAGAACTTTAAAACATGCATATTGTCTGAAATGATTAAGTTAAGTTTTCGAGCCTTTATTTATTAAAATGTCTCAATTATTATTTAAATATCGTAATTTTTAAAATTTGGAACATAAAACGCGAAAAAAATATTCTAAAACAGAAGAATATTCATATTGATTAAAAATATATATATATTAAAAAAGCTTGCAAAATATATAGAATAAACGATCCAATTACTGACACATTAAAGTATTATAATTTTAAATATACATATATTTGACTTATAACACGTCAGTTTATTGAAAATTGTATTTTTTCTTAATTTCTTGTAATGTCAGTTTAACAAAAAAAAATACAATTAACTCAAAGTTAGTTTATTTTTTATTAAATAAAATATTTGTTAAAATCAGAGTTTCTAATACTAAAAATTTTAATAATTCTTTGTCTATATTTTTAGTAATCAAATAAAAGTATTTTTTGGCAATCTTTATCTGATAAATATTAATCTAAATTAAAATTAAACAGACAAAATAATTGACTAGAACGACTTAATAGAGATTAAAGTTAAATTACAAAGAGAAAATAAACAAATTCTTTTATTTGATCTAATTACATTTAAGGCAAAAATAAATAAAACTAACTAAAAGGGTAAACTAGTGAATTAATGAAATTTTCTGACGTATTATACTTTGTCCATGATGTTTTAAGAAATTGATTAATCATATATATGCATAACAATTAAATATTTAGCTTATTTTTACGTTAATTTTAACTGAAAATAACATTTCTGTAATTGCTGTTTTTCGCATCTTTTATTGAGAATAAACATCGCTTGGATAAAAATCGAAACTTTCACAGTTAAAGATTTCTTTTCAATTAGAAGATTGAAATCTTACTTTTAATAAAATGTTATAACGATAAGTAGACTTCTTAAGAATTCAAGTAGAATTAAGTGCAATTAGTGCGTAATGTAATTTATATATTCGAGAAAGTATTTAAGATTGGATTGCCAGTGTTTGTAACGTTGTCAGTATAATTGGGTCATTTATTCTCTTTAATTTCAAGAATACAATTTTTTCAACGTATGTTGTACTTCAGTAGAGCATTTTTACTTTTCCGTTACTTTTTCTAGTTTATCAAAACAATAGCAAAAATTTCAAACTCGAAACGACGGCCGCGAGCAAAGTGATATTTATTACAGCTCGTGATAAAGTTGAAAACGGGGAACGAGCGGCAGCGGTGGCGACAACGACGACGACGGGCAATAAAAGACTATGATAAATAATAATAAAAAAGCGAACTCTCTTCTCCAAATACGAATATTCGCCCGGGTTAATTTCATAATGGAACTTTACGGGACGCGCCGGGGCCAAAGTTTCCCCACCGAAAGCATCAAGAGCTAACAATATTTGTAAGACGAGAATTATGGTCAAATGGAAGTAAAGGGCATCTCTCGGCGCGGCCCAAGGGGTAGAACGGGAGAGGCAGGGGATGAAGTGGCAGAAACGTATCCGCGAAAGAGACGGCGTGTGGTGAGACGACTGCGAAATCGAGGGAGACGGCGCGCCACTCGTGCGTGCAGCCAAGACGGAAAAATTTCCTCCAGCAGGTGAAGAAAGAAGGAAAGCAGGAGCGGGAGGGGACAGTTGGGAAAATCGGGAAAGACGAGAATGAGAAAGAGAGAGAGCGACAAGGGTGAAAACGACGCAGAACGCGATCGACCGAGACGGCGAGAGCGTAGGCACGACGGAGCGAAAGAGGGAGAGAATGCGCGAAGAGGATCGAAGGCGGCGGCGGCGGTAGCGGAATCGGAGGAACCGCACTACGTGCGGAGGAGAGAGAAAACGGGAGGGTGGACAGTCGAGCATCTCCTCCTCGAGGTACGTGCGATGCGCTTGCGCTAACGTAACCCCCCAACACACGTCCACGTAATGTCATCGCCGAGCCAGTCTGACGCCAGGCGCCGCGACGCTATGACGTCACTGATCCGCGCTTCGCCGACAAATATACCTCGCCTAACGGTTGAGAACTCATGAATGAAATTCTATTTACTACCGAGTATCCGGATAGAATACTCGCGGAAGGACGCGCCTACGAGCAGCACACAGGTTTGCACGAAGATGCGCGAGCGGGATCGTGATGGGGTGAACCGCGTTGGTGAACGCCGGGAACCAATCGGTTATACGCGGGCTGGGGTTCGCCAGCTTCCCAAGCGCAGCGTCTATCCATGTTAAATCGTGTCAAGTTGCGTGTGACAGAGCCAATTTCGCGCAATCGTGCGATCGCTCCGCCACGCAATCGCGCGGCGAATCGATACGGTTCGAATAACTGGGATGCCGATTCGCGTGGACGAGGGCTTCGATCGAGCGGAGCGTATCGCTAAGTTAATTATCGGAACGCGATATCCCGACTGTATCTTGATCAAACTGTCCAGCAGCTAATCTCCGCCAGTGATGGTCCCTGTTGATAGCGAGCACGTTTCGCAAATAACGTGCAAGATTCCCGCCCGCCAGCTGATGGTTTCCCCCGCGCGCTGTCTTCATTCAGAGCGCCCGCGATGGCGTTCTCCACGGTCTATCTATCGACGTTTTGTGCGAAAGTTGCGCGTGTTGCTGGTGATACATGACGATAATACCCTTTATCTTCGCGCTATCGACTGTCACGATCGAAAGCTACGGAGACACGGCGCTCTAGTGCACCCCGGAGAGCTGCTCTCTCTCTCTCTCTCTCTCTCTCTCTCTCTCTCTCTCTTGTCGATATCCGGTCTGTTTTATGAATGGGCTACGCTACTGCGTCAGGAGAGGGTCTCCCGATAATCAGGCTTCCGTGGCCTTTCAGCGCAAACGTTCTCCAGAGGATTTTCGAGTCGGAGAACGGGAAATTGCTACCGTATTTCCTCATTTTGTCGCTTTCGTTCGTCCTTCACGCGTTTCTCAAATTTTTCTTTCGACATCGATCAGCTCGACTAATTTATAATGTAATAATAAGCGTGAAAACGCATATCCTCTTCAAGAAACATACGAGATGTACAGCGCGAGGTCAAGGGTGCAGCACGACCTCGACCAGAAGTTAATTGTTCGGCAAGGATCTCTCTCCCCCCCCCCCTCTCGTCGTGGCCTTCCTCGAATTTCGCAGGGTTGTCCGCTGCTGCCGTCGCGCGTCTCTCATGTAGATCGACTTCCGCAATTTTGTTCGCGCGACACAACGCACGAACAACGCATGAATCAAAATCCCCCCGGTATCAGGCGCGCTTAACCGAACTTCGCGGGGACGCGACGCGACACTACGCGCCATCGCGCGACCGCGACGTGACGTGAATTCGCCATGAGCCCGACTGATCCGCATGCGGATTCGCGGATTCTCCCTGAGAGTGAGATCTCGCTCGGTTCCTCTTCGTTCGCTTTGTCTTCTGCCGTGCTGCGTTCAGAAGCGAGTGAGCTCTTCATATTAGGGAAAACGGGAAGAAGAGAGAGAGAGAGGGGAGGGGGAGAGGAGAGAGGGAGGGAAGGAAGGAGGCAACTTTGTCGTAACTTCATCCCACGATCCGCTCTTTCTCTCCGTGGAGACTGCGCGTCCTGTTCCATTGTTATTCCGTTTCAAGTTTTTACCAAGTTCCGACGACGGCGGACGGGTTCTCGTTTCGAATCAGGCTCACGGCGTGTCGCGGACCGTATTTTTCTATCTTCACTTAATCTTCGACGAATTGGAGGCTGTGCCTTTTTAGCCGAGAATTTTCGTTGTCTTCAATCGCGACTCAATTAATCCGCTTGGACGCTACAAAGAGATTGGGATAGATATAGAAAGCACGGGAAAGGACGCGATTCATTATTCACTGACACCAATGACGTCCCGATAAATACGCTGATATAACCGAGCTCGCGTTTCTTCTGTCATATAATCAATTCGCGCATCTCTAGAATGATTACCTCAATACTCTTTTTTAACGACAATTTATTATTTCCCTCGATCGTTCTTTACCGCTCTACTATATTAAGAGAGATAATCAAAGAAAAATTAAAGGCCACAAACGAGCAAAGTGTTATTTTTGATGATAAAATTTATTTTCGCTTAATCATATACCGTACGTTTCTACTTACTCAGTCTTCTTCAGCAGCATTAATAAATAATGTTAAAATTAAATAAATCAAGACGTGCACATTCAAATAAATACAAATGTAATTGTAAATTTGATAATCTATCAGACTCACTTAATTTCACGCTATGTTGCAGATATTTAAAAAAAATCAAATTAAATTTTTTATAATAAATAAAACTGATAGTGACAAATACAAGTAAAAAAAGATAAGCTTTTTTCGACCAAAAAACCTTCATGCCTAATATTATATGTCTAAATTTATGAACATTTTCTAATTTTGTAAAGCGTATGTCAACAATTTTGTTGGTTTTAAGAACGGCAATCTCACTAATATGTTTTTTTTTAAATAAAAAATTGAATTTTTTAATTAAACTGCAGATTCATATTTTCTTATAATTTTGTTTTTTGTGAGTAGTTATAAAACCTAGTAGTAATAATAAACTGAGGTAAAAAGTGAAGAAAGAGAAACATTGTAATAAAAGTTATCGTTTCGGAGTAACAAACGGCTTGATATATATTCTTTCACGGCATCCGGAAAACGATAGGATTAAAGGCGTTCGTCGTAGCGGAACAAGCGAATCGCGACAGCGAGAGCTAAGGAAATACATTTAGTGGAAATTCCGTTTAATCCCGGGATAAGGTTGGAGATACCGTAACGCCGTTGGCCTTTAAAGCCCTGCACATAATGGCCTAGAAGGGATTGGCTAACGCAAGTTCTGAACGTAGCTTGTATCGGTCGTCCGGTCTTACGACCTTTGAAACTTTAATATGCTCGACATCTGAAGTAACATTGTACCTTTGCGTATGACATTCATTTTGCATTAAACTCTCGAAAGACGGAAATACGTCTCCGTTACGGGTCATCGGTATTCGTTTAATCTTCAATTGGGGAACAAATTTCTCTATTACGTAATCGCTTTGATGAACTCCTGCAACGTTTTCCAGCCTCTTCTCCGAGTTGGTCTTAATTTCCCGATACGATCTTCGCGAATTGAAGCTCGTCGGCGCCCTTCAAAACTTCACTTCCGAAGAGACCAAGCGATGCGATTAATGATCCCGCGAAGCTTATCGCGCCGGAAAATTGTCCCCCGCTTACCTCGACACCCGCCCATAATTCGCGGTTCGAACGCGCTTAAGTTTCTAATTTCTAATACTAATTTCCGCGCTGACGCTGCAGAACAGTTGCGCCCGTCGAGTGCGAAAGAAAAATGGGAAGCTGCGATCCCGAAACTGATTCACGGGAGAGCTCGCGTCCTCATTAAAATTCCCTCCTGTCTTCTCCGCAGAAAAAGCAATATCATCGAAAGAAAAGTCTACGTGGGAGGCATATCAAAGAATCGACCCCGTTAGCAGGACGACGCGAGTGATGCTGAGTAGCCCGTGTCGTAATTAAATCGATTAAGTACACTTCCCATCCTGCCCGTCCGCACATCTCGAGCAAATTAAATCAAACTGTATCGCTCGCGATTCGGCACCGCCGTGCCCTCGACGCAAATTTATCGGCAAACTCGGACGCGCTATTCTCTGGTGAGAAGAAAAAGTTTCCGCCGTTCTGCAAAACACTCACCGCCTTCGGATTGAATTCACCGGCGAACTTGTCGAGGCGAAGAGTACCGGTTTGGCGAGGGCTCAACGAGGGGGAGGAGGAGGAGGAAATTGCGGCACGGGCGAGGAAACTTATCGAGTGGAATTCGATAGAGAGTACCTCCGCGGCCGCCACGAAACAGGAGAAGTCAAGGAACTTCTGGGCGGGGTAGACGCGAGAGAGGTCTCGCGCCTCGAGAAATTTATCGTCCAGCAAATCCATCCTGTCTTCGTGAAGCAGCGCGAAAGCGTCGTCTCTTATCCCGGTGCGCCCGTCGGAACGCGAACGCCGTTCCTCGGTCTGTCGACTGCAATTTAGCGAGATCGGGAGATGCGAGGTGGACGGTGAGAATCCGCTACGAAAGAGATCCAGCGGTAGAAGCGGAGTCCTCGAGTCCTCTCGGCGAGAGGAGATCGGTGTAACTTGCACACGTTAAACCCGCTTCGTCTCCAGGCTACGAGGATGGGCAAGAAAAACAGCAAGCTCAAGCAGGATACCATCGATCGTCTCACCACCGACACGTACTGTAAGTAGCAATAACCCTCTTAGCCCATTGTACGCGCCACGCCGCGCGCCGTCTGCTTTATTTGCATCGTCGTAGTGCAAGTGCGTGGGAAATCGCGTCAACGACGGATTACGTCGCGTGTCCCTGATTATCGCGAGCATCATAAATTCCCGGGCGCGATATTTCCGTGTTCGCCGCTCGTAAACGTCAAGTTAAATCGTCCGGCGCGGACGCGACGACCGATCGTCGTGCCCCTTTCCGACGCAACTTTTCAAAAAGTGGGTCTTCCAGGCGAGCTGGCGCGAGGATCGCGCGGGACCGAAAGACGAGTTCCTCCGATTTTTCCGACTGACCCGTCGCGTTATTTTGGCGATTCTTGCAACCGCAGCCTCCGGCGTAGGTTCGCTGCCTCTCTCTCTCTCTCTTTCTCCTTAGCCACCTATCGCTTTCTCTCCGCGCGTTCCCTCTGTCTACACGCTAAACGCGCATCGATCGCACGGTCGTTCAATACGCGCCGCAACGACGACGTACACTCCTTCATTCGATAAAATGTGTTTAATCCATTCCACACAAAGTTTGCCTGTCGGAAGTGACGGCATACCGCGTTTCCACGCCACGTGGCTTTGTTTCCGTTGAACGAGAGCACGATTCGATAGCGAGCGCGACGCGACGTCTACAACCGCGGACTTCTATTTAATCTTTCAGTAAAAAGTTGTATAACACCTGCATTTACCGACTTGTAAGTCTAATATTTATACCGAGCGTTTTTATAGCGTGTTTGAATAGTCGATAGAACAGACGGTAAAAATCATTAAAAATCTCTCGGTGGCAAATGGCGAACGCAGTTGCCGACGTTATTATCTATTTGTAACACACGTATAATTTTCACGCAAAAATTATCGCGCCGTTAACGAACAGCTACATATTTCCAGCTATGGACGCGCAAAAATTAGATACGGCACGGCGGACTGAGTTCGCGAATTATTCGGGTGAAAATGCGAAGGGCAGGTACGCTTTTGAACCGGACATTTCCAAGTGATTACTCTGGCACTAATGATAGCCTTCACCGTGAACCCTTATTAGGATTTTCGCCCTTACCGCAGGCACACCTCATGCGCAAGCGGAGATTCAATTAATAAACGTTACACGCAAATCGTTTGACAAACGTTTTCGTAAGAACGCAGCGACAGGTCGGAGATTTCGTGTCAACATTTTTCTATGTCAGTGCTTTTTCTAAACGCCTCTATGGGCTTCTTAGGATATCGATCGTACCGTGATTAATGATAAGGGGACATCGTCCTTTGTGCCAGGTTGTTCAGTCGTTTGCACGAGCCATACAGAAAATAATTATTGTAATAGATGGGAATATATCAGCCCCATAAAGTTCTATTCTTGTTATAGAATTCATAAAATTTGCATTACTTCTTAGAATTCTCGCTTTCTCTAACAGTACACTTAACATTTAATAGATGTTCATATTTCCTACAGAAATCTGGAGCATACTAAATGAAAACAATATTCCAGTTTTACGCCCCGCTAACAGATTCTAGTTGCACAAAATTATGTCACGTTGCTCGATCGCTTGCTCAAATTGTAGAAAATAATTATTGTAAGACACGAACATATAAATCTTATAAAGTTATACATATTTGTATTTTATAGAATTTGTATTACTTCTTATTATAGTTTCTGTTTTCGGTTGGAATACATAAAATTTAATAAATATGTAAATTTCCTATAAAAATATGGAACGTACACTAAACGAAAACGACATTCCTGTTTTGCGCCTCGGTGACAGTTTCTATTTTGATAAAATTATGCCATATTATTCAGTCGCTTGCTCATATTATATAAGAAAAGATTATTATAATAGACGGAAATATATCAGTCAAATTTTATTCTTACTTCATTAAATTTGCATTATTTCTCAACTTTCGTTTTCGATACTTAAAATGTAATAGATGTGCACATTTCCAGAAAAAATGTGAAACATACACTAAACGAAAACACGAAAACAACATTTCTATTTTGCGTCCTGTTGACAGTTTCCAGCTTAATAAAATTGTGTCACATTATTCAGTCGCTTACTAATATTGTTCAAAAAATAATTATTATAATAGATGGGTATCTGCCTCATAAATTCTATACTTACTTTTTAAAATTTGCATTAAGTTTTTTTGTTTATGATATTTAAAATTTAATAGATGCGTATATTGCAGAAATCTGGAATATACGCTAAATAAAAACAACATTTTTGTTTTGTGCACCATTGAAAATTTTTAAGTTTGATAGAACTCTTATATTATTCAGTTGCTTGTTCGTAACTTCGGTACATACGCCACACCTAGTGGAAACTTAACTTATCAAGTACTATTTACTGTGTTTAAGGAAAAAGCATTGTACCAATAAACATTTCATACTATCTACTACTATTAAAGAATTAGAAATATGAAATATTTATTTTCCCATATTTAAAAAAAAACTTTTAAAAACCCTTGCATTTTCGCTATATATCAAAAGGAGTGAGATTTATGGCCACTCACGAGTGGGATAATCAAATTAAACAAGGAATACAAAAGCTAAGCACTTGTATTTTTGTGTATATTCTATCTTTTATTGTCTCTCTACACTTATGCATTAAGAAAAAATCACTAAATCTTTTACACTCCCAGCAGAGAGAGAGAAATCACTTTACGTATATTTTAATACATCGCTGTATCACTTATAGCATTGACAAATTGATTAAACTCACAATAATTTTATTAATAGTAAAAAATTGAAATGATAACATAATAAATATTAATATAAAATAAAGACATATAGCAGAATGTTGCAAGCGAGCTATTTCCACTCCTATTTTTTTTTACTTCTGCGGTGTAAATAACGAAGTTACCCTACGCATAAAAATAATAGGAATATGTCACTCTCATAAGATTTACCCTTACTTCATAAAATTTGTACTATTTCTTAGTTTTTATTTTTGATACTTAAAAGTTAAAAGATGTGCACAATTCTTGCAGAAATGTGAAGCATACATTAAACGAAAACGACATTCTTTTGTTTCGCTCCGTTGGTAGTACCTAATTTGATAAAACTGTGTCATATTATTCAGTCGCTTGCTTATATTGTTCAAAAAATAATTACTATAATAGACAAAAATATTTTCAGCCCTCTATTGTTTCATACTAATTTCATAAAATTTATTTCTTGGTTTTCGCTTTTGCTTACAATACTTAAAATTTAATAGATACGTACATTTCCTACAGTATCTACAATTAAATTAAACATTAAATGAAAACGACATTTCTGTTTTATTCCACTCTGACAGTTTCTAATTAGATAACACTGTTATGTTATTTAATCGCTTGCTGAAATGGACACAGTACAAAAAATAATTATTATATCAGATAGAAATATATATAGAATTATATCAGCTCTATAAATTTTACTATTATTTCATAGATTTGCGTTATTTCCTAGTTCTTTGTTTTACCGTACGTGGGAACGAGAATCCCAGATAGCAGAGCATCCCAGACAGTCGTCATGATAGCACGATGGTTAAATCGAATTTTATACGTCATTTACTAAAAGTTAACTTGAAAACAATGTGCTTCCGACGGTTATAACAGATATGCACATTTCCTTTAAAAATCTGCAATATAAACGAAATGACATTTCTGTTTTTGCACCGTGCTGACATTTCTAGTTAGACGAAACTGTGTCAGATATAGACCAAGGTATGTACAAGATCTCTGACAGTCCATTTGTCACGACTTACTTGCCTTTGCACTTTAATAACCAATTTGTTACCTCGCGCGACCGGATGACCCAGTATAATAAAAAGTTGCGTGCGCTGAGGGATACCGCGAAGTACACCTCGTTGCAAGAGCAAACTTTGTTAAACAAGTGACTCTGCGTGGGTTTGCGCCTGCATCAATAATGCGTATGTGTATTCGATTATCGAGCCGTATACATTTAATATTATACGCCATTGCCGACATCATCGCGCTTTGATCTCGAGAATGAAGTAAATCGTGCCAGGCTTGCTGAATGCAAAGTACGCACGTGGTAATGCTTACTTGAACGTTTATCCCGTTTTCGGACAGGGTATTATCGATGTGAAATATTAACTTGTCGGAACACGCGGCCGCACAAATATTTAGCGTCACGCGAGGATAGTGAACAGGTTTCAATCTCTTCACGCACATATTTGTTCTGTATATTATTTATTCTGTATATTATTAATACAAACGCGATAAAGAGACCTGGAATAACATTTGCGTTATCACCTTTCTCGTCACTTTGTAATAAGTTCAGAGTCGAATTAATTAACCCCAAAGTGCGATTGCTTGCCGAAATTGACTAAAAGTTGAAAGCGTTTTCAGGCGTTTATTATGCCGTAACGTGTTGAGTCACGTCGACGAAAAAAAATGTATAATCTCGTCCAACAATATTCTCCGGTTTCCCGCTTTTCTTTCAAGCACAGAGGGCGGTTCAGCGTACCGTAAAATTCGCACATCGCGCTCGTTTACCGTCCTGTTTCCGCTATACTCCGTGTATGGGAATAATCCAGGTGCAACTTTACGCAGACCGCGCCTAACGAACATCAAAGCTTTGCTTTGAATTACCCTCTCCAACAATATTCTATTCGCTTGTTCGCAGTGTAAAAAAATAATTTCGACTACCGTCAATTTAAACAGTTTGTTTAAAACGATCGTAAATCAAACATTGTTATTTGTACAATACGTGATATGAAATTTAGCAGATATTCACGCGACAATAAATTTCATCCAATTTAGAAATTCAGAAAAATTCAGAAATTCAGAAAGTTTCCATTGTTTCAAAAATGTTTACAATGTCATGTATTCAGTGATGCTTTTTATAATTCAAATAATAAATTTTTGACAAATTAATTAATATTACTCTTAAAATGCTTTATCTTTTTCTGCCATTTATACTATTCTGGGTGAAAAATTACCCATATAATTAAAATTTTGTAAATATTTGTTTATATCTACTTTATAAATTGCAAGGTGATCAATAACTGAATTAACGCTATTTTAATGTAAGATAAATAAATTTTAATGCAACAATCTTGTTAAAAGTTATTGTAATCCATTAAATCCCTTTTTTATTTTAAATGTTTGTAACGCAAATCTCAATCAAAATGATTAAACCGCAATTGATATCGCTGAGTTGCTCTTTTCAAAAATGTAATCGGCAATGGAATAAAACATGTAGAAAAAAAATATGTATAAAAATAAAGTAAAAGAAGATCTCTGTTCAATAGCAATAAATATTCAACTAATAAATGATGTCTTTCTGAATAAAATAAATAGATATAATTATTATATGAATGACATATATTATAATTATATTTTGATTTATTCTCAAATTGTATTCTGCCTTTATTTCCACTATCACCCACAGAAAAATTATTGCAAGATTCATAGAAAATTTCTAAAATAGTTATCTTTATAAAAATATTTCTCTATCCACATTAAAAAATTTATTAATTTATAAAAACCATCTTACTCGCAAAACCCAACAATATAATGTATTACAAAAAATTATAAGTGAAAAAAAATTAACACTTAAAAGTTAACATTAATAATGCTCTGAATGAATATTTGCTCAGACAAGTTTGAAATCACAGGTCATAAAGAACGTAATGAAAGTCTGACACTGTCTAAGTACAGACATACTACAGAGGAGAATAGGCCGAACCACAAGCTCTTGGTTACCGTCGCTATTTAATAGCAAATACTTGAATTAGACCCTGGGTGAAAATTCAGCCACCGTAGCACTTTAAGGTTAAATACCGTATATTCACGTGCAAATATGTTAATTTTCTCAATGCCTTTATAATGCATCCCCTTTTAGCTTTGTAAACTGAAGTAATAAATTCCATTCTATTTTATAATGTCTCACATTATATCTTAATTATAAAAATGTAAAATATCTTATATCTCATAGAATATCTTATATCTCAATTATAAAAATATGAAAACGTTTCTGTTAGCTGTAATCATACATTAGAATACGCAAAGTCAGAATAATAATATTGACCGTGTAAAACTTTTTGCTTTGACAAATTGAAATTAATTTCCTATCAATTCAATATCTTACGAAACGGCTGCTACTGATGTCAGTCTTTATATCGTTAAAATAAGTTATAAAACGCTGGGGAGGATCAGCCAAAAAGTCCGGGCTTGATGGATAGCTTCGGCCTTCAGATGGTCGAATGCGGGTCCAAGCTCTTATCTATTAGAACACCATGGATACGTTTAGAAGGACCTTTGTCGAAAATACGTACGCTTCGCTGATCAGCCGCGAGCTTGAAAATCTTCCGCTCCCGCGTCTATTATTCCGCTTGGACGAGTAGACCTTTCGATGATTCGCTCCTTCGACAACTTTCGATTCGTGCACGACTCATTGTCGGAAGGCACACAGCTTCCGAGGACAAGGGTTCTTTAAGGAAATTTTATCGCGGATATTTACCGTAGATCGTTATCGTTTGCGAGTACCCGTTTTTTAAAAATCCTCGACATCGGGATTTTTATATTATTTACGCGACGGAAGAGTCTCTTGAAAAGTCGTTAGATACTACACCACACTCTTGAACTTTAATTGCGATCGCTGAGGGTAGACTTTTACGGAAACGAATTTAAACTGCGCGTCGCTTTTAGCATGCTTAACGTGGCGGAAAATACCTATCTTATCCGAAAACCAATTTGGGAGTCCGCAATTTCTGAACAAGTCGATCGATAGAAGAAAGGGATTTTCATGAATACCTCCGTAAAAATTTCCATGAACGCATGAGTAGCCTCACAGATAGATCGGAGCATTGGAAAATGACGGCACTGACCCTATGCGAAATTTAAAGCGATGCTAGCTTTATCCGTTTTATACTGACAAAAATACCATTTTGTTAAACAAGTTATACCTTTCGTTTTGGCGCCACAGAATTATAATTCCTTTTACAAAATGAAATACACATGCTAATGTATACGGCTCTGGATAATTTTTTAAAAATAAAAATAAGAAAATGTTTAAAAAGTTATAATTTTTTCTTGGTGAATTTTATCTCAATATAGCAACAAAAGCTGACAATTCACCAACACGTTTACTTTGTGAAAAAGTGATAAAAGTTACATGAGCGAAATAACGACAGAGATAACAGATGTAAACTTATACATTTTCAAGTTCACGAAACTCTATGCCGAATAAATTTTCAATCTTGAAACACAGTTATAAGTTAAACAAGAATAGTAATATTGCCAGTGTTTGCCGTTATCTATGTGAAATATTTTTTATATAGAAAAAAAGGCAAACATTGATATTCTCGTAGATATTCACGTAGATAAAGAAATAGCTTTATTTTATTTTTATCTAAATTATTAAAATGTATATTATTTTCATTTTAATTTTAAATAAAAGGAATGCAATCTTTTTCAAATTGTCTAAGATAACGTAAACACTAACAAAAATGAAGTAGTGTCCTCACAGTCTCAATCTCCAAATTACCATTTATTTTAACAAAAGAATATTTTTAAGTTATAACAGGGTTGCGTTTCAAAATTTACTACCAATATTGAAAATCTATAATATACGTAAAGTAAACTATAGATTTTTAGTGGCAGTGTATATAGGAACGCAGTCTAGATTGCACAGATCAGTAGTAATACAATATAAAAATTGTCCCAAAACTATAAATTCGAAAACTTTTATAAGGAATTTTGTTAGCCATTATATATTGTAAGTTATGTAATCTTTATATTTTTTTTAACTTCGATTTTTATTTGCATATTGATTCTACGAAGGAATAGTTAATAAATATATAAATATATTGTTCATATCCTAAATTGTTTTATTCAATAGCGATATTATCTAAAAATTTATTAAGATAAATACGTACATAATTTTTTCATGTACTCGTATATAAGTTAAAACTAAATTATCTCCGTCTTATCAGAGGTATATTTACATCTTACCTTTATCTGGATAATTTTAAATTATTTAAGTGCAACACTGAATATCACGATACTAAATTTGATAATCAATTTAATAATAAATAATACTAATAAGTAATCTAATGTAGCAATAATTTCAATAAGAAAAAGTTTTTCCTTTTGAAAACTGTAAAGAATTGGCTGTGAAAAATAACATTTCAGCTAGGAAACTTGAAAATGTATATAAAATCACATAAGAAATATCAGCACTAATCTATCTAGCTATAACTGTTAAGAATTTTCAATCATTCATCGTTTCTGTTTTCACATATCAGTTTAGATTCTATAATCATTATGATTTATTTACATGTTAGAATTACGTTTAGAGGCCCAATTAAGAAGAATACTATATAATGTTTCACAAATTGTGTATTGTGTGCATGAAATCTCGATGTAGTAATATGTAAAGATCATAGATCTGTTGATCATAGATTATAAATATTGTAAATTGTACGTTCGTAAGACGCGTTCAATCGATAAAATTGACGGCGCCAGCATCTTAATCCGAGATTAGAGAGCGACTCGATCGAATGGCTCGTTACAGATCGATTACAAAAAATTGGCGCGATGATGCACTGTTTGTCGACAGTTTCTCTCGAATCAAACGTTAAAAATCGTTACAAAGCAAGTGTGAAATTAAACGCTGCCTCGAATTGCAAAGCCGGAGGACATGTATAACGCATTAAATGGAAAATATCGATGATGAAAACATGACATGTAAATCGCAAAACGGGCACGAAACACGAGAGTGCGGGATTATATAATATTCAGTAACACAAATCGTCACGAGTGGACAGGGCCGGCGGCGGCGGCGGCGGCGGGCAGTCGGATGTGATCTTGCCATAACGTCCAAATTATGCGCTATCGATGCGACGTCTACGCTCCAACAGCACACGGATGTCAAGCCCCGTGTCCGTCGCGATTTAAACGCGATATAGCGCCGGAAGCCTGGTGCCATGGCGATAAATTACTGTCGCGAATTGCCAGCTGGACGGCCTCGCGCGGGAGATCTGCCGTTCTCATTACGCGAATAATAACTATGAAATTACGAGTTATTACGGATTACGAGCTCGTTAGAGGCCGGTCACGAGGAATTTCACGCGCGGATGCACCTTTAGCGCGCGAGCACCATCGTCCTGCTAGATTATAAATTCAGACTCGGTTGGATACGCTGGTAATCCGATTCAACTTTCGAGCGAGCAGCGACCGCACGAGCGTGCGAGAATCGGATTGCACCAGGATTGGCGACTGCTTCGTAGCAGTACTGTGAATAATTAACGATCAGTAAGTATTAATTACGAAAGGGAGAACGTGCCGTTTGGCGAAGATCGTAGATCCCGCCCCTTGTACACGAAGGCAATGTTCGAGAGCGCGTGGTATCTTTGATAAAATTCAAATTAGCACGCACCCTTGACACGAATGGGAAATTGTATCTAATTGCAGCGTAATGCACCCTTGTTCGCGACCGTTATATTTAGCGCATTATATTTAGATCGAATTTACTGTAACTTTCTGACCCCGTGGCACAAACAGGCAAATGAAATTCCGCCTGTTAAGCGAGTCGCTGGACATGACAAATTATTCCATATAAGAAATTAACCGGTAAATTATGAATTATATGGTATCGTGTGCAAACAATTTTGTCATCAATTTACAAATACTATTTTTTTTCCTATATAAACGATATCCTAATGTAACCGGGAAATGTATCAACACATTCAAATAACGAGAAAGGCTATACCGGTCAAAAACTTTTTTTAGTGCTCAGTAATTTTCTAGGTAAGTTTACAAACGTTTACAAAATTATATATTTGCCGGACTTAAAACAAAGAACCTAGAAATGTAATATCAGAAAAATTTAATTACTAATCAAGTTAATAATTTTGACGCTTACAAGTATTTTGTAGGCCTTGTCCTCTTATTCTAAAAAATGTAAAGAATTTATTGCGAAAAATAAATATCTCGGCCAGAGTCGCTTTTTGTGTAAACGAAGTCGCGATGAGTAAGTGTTGGTTCACAACCTTACTTTAAAAGGCTATAAGAAATTGATCAATTACAGTTGATTATTCTCCTCACATTTAACTGTGATGGTCGATTCCTTACAGCCTTACGGTTTACGGCCTCTTAAAATAAGGTTGAGGACTAACACTAATGCCTACGCTTCCAACGGCGATTTGATCCTAGCTCTCTGATCCCATATCACGCATTACGCTTTGCGCGATAACGCGATATTACATCAGCGACAGTATAAAGAAGTGGCGCATTAACCCTAGTTAAACGCTAATGCCGACTACAAAGCTAATTTTGCTAGTAATTAGATTTATATAGATTTTAATGTACAGTAAACCAAATGAATCCTAATTAACATTCAAAGCAATCTCAGCTATGTAAATAGATTTTTATTTCCACATGACGATGATTTTCCCGAAAAAGAGAAAATCGGCTTTGCCAAAACAAGCCCACATTCATTGACGAAAATCCCACTCGATTTTCCGATTAAGCTTGACATAATCCCAAGCAATAAAAGCAGTGATTTCGTTAATGCCACATTCACGAAAAAGACACTCGAGATAACGACCACGCTTAAAATTAAAGTGAAACGTGCTACAAAGAACATAATAATGAGAGAGAGAAAGAGAAATTGACAACATATATATTTCATAACTACATTTGTAATTCCTGGAAGCTTGATATATAAAGACAATAGAATTTATCTTTCAAACATACAATTTCCTCGAACAGGAGATTTCTCACTCTATAAAACAATCCGTAATAAAATCTCTGGCTCGGCATTATTTTCACTCTGTCATTTATTCGCTTTGACATTGAATATCTATAAGGTACTTTTAATAATTAATAAGTTATATTTAAATAAAAAATACTGACTACTTTATAGTTTTGTATCTAATAATAATTTCAACTATATTTAATGATAATATTATTATTATTTTATTATTTTTTACTACGCTTATTGTTTAATATTTTTAATTTTCGCTAAATATTTATTTGACTTTCAAATTAAAGTATAGAATAAAATATATTATGCAATATATTGTAATGAAATCGAATATATACATTTCGTATAAACTGCATTTGTAGAATAATTCTTAGACATTTCTTATGCATAATACAATTCCTCGTTCAACCATGCAATTTTCTCTTGAACAGGGAATTCTCACCTCATATATCGTCAATATACTGAATACTAAAATCGCTGGCTGAGCATTATTTTCACTCCGTTATTTATCAATGTCACTTCGATATTGGATATCCATAAAATACTTTCAAAAACAATAAAGTACGTTTAAATAAAAAATCATCTAAACATTTTACAATTTTGTATCTAACGATAATTTTAACACCGCTTAACTGTTGTGTAAGTATCCATTCGATTTTCTGGTTAAGTCCGGTGTAACCCGAAGCAATAAGATTAGACAAGATCCCGAGCAGCGATTTCGTTAACACACATTTACAAAAGACTTTCGAGATAACTATTAATTGTTAACTACTACGCGGAAATATGAATGAAACGTACTACGCAGCGTATTGTAATGAAATCGACAGTATACACATTTCATAACTGTACTTATAGCTCTCGGAAGCTTCGTATACCAAGACAATAGAATTCATCGTCCAACTGTGTAATTTTCTTCGATAGGAAATTCTCACCTCATAAAATAGTCAATATACCAAACACTAAAATCGCTGGCTTGTTATTACTTTCAGTCTTTTCTTTGTCAATATCGTTTCGACATTGAATATCCTTAAAATACTTTTAAAAATAATGAATTGAGTTGCATCTGAATAAAAAAAATCGTCTCAACACTTTATATACTGAAAGTAAAGTATTTGGTATTTGTCATTATAACCAAAAATGATTATAAATTATATCAATTACATTTCTAAAATTAATAATTGTAAAAAATGTAGGTAATAATTCCATTAATTCCAAACTTTAAAATAGAAAAGTTTTATATAAATATATTAATTTTATTCATTAGCAATTTACAATGATGCGGTAGATAAAATTCATAATAAAATTAATATTTTATGAAAATGTTATACATTTATTAAAATTCAATATAAAAATTTTCTCTTTTTTACTATAATTATTTATGCTAAAAGCAGATCAGATAAAGTGACGTCATTTGGTGCATGTAAGTAGCGTAAATGTCCTTGAGCAGGTATGATTCGGGATATTTGAAAATTTGTAGATAGACTAATCCAACGGACTTTCAAAATTTTTGTCAATACAAAATGAACGAGGACAATGAGAGCACAGTTCTGAATGTGCATATTAAAATGTGAAGACTTTCACATTTTATTACACATATCCAGCGACTGCAAATGCAAATTATTAATTTCACTAATCCACAATATTGGCTTAAAATAAAATTTATCTTATCTAACAATACTTTTTTTAAAGTAATTTTTCGAAAATTAATCTTTGCTTATAAAGTGACATCAGTGACTTATAATGATGTTCTGTACATTTGCCTTAATAACTGTACCAATAGAACCTCCTAATAATAATTATTTTAACGTACAATTATAATCACAAATATCAAATACTTTTTTCTCGATCTAGTTTCGCATCTAATAATAATTTTAACTCTAATTAATTGTCATCTACATAAATATCCACTCAATCTTTCGATAAACTTGACATAATTCGGAACAAAAGCAGCGATTTTATTATTGCTACATTTACGAAAAAGACATTCGGGCTAACTGGTTGGTATCACGCTTGAAAATCACGTAGAATATGAGATATGCCACGCAGCACATTGAAATGAAACGACGATATGTACATTTTATAGCTTTACTTGTAGCTCCCGGAAAAGCTTCATATACGAAGATAGTAGAATTCAATCATGTAATTTCCTTTAATAGAGGATTTTCACCTCATGGAATAGCCAATATACAAAACACCATAAAATCGCTGGCTTGGAATTTTATCTCTATTCTGTTATTTACTGATGTTTCGACATTGAATATCCATAAAATATTTTTAAGAATAATGAATAAGTAGTACTTAAATAAAACGTTGTTTAAATATTTTCTAGTTTTGTATTGAATGATTATTATAATTTTATTAACTGCGTCGTCTGTATATTTACTCGATTTTCCGTGAAACTTGATAAGTTGACTTAATTCGGAAAAAACGCAGTGATTTTGTTACTGCTACATTCGCGAAAAAGACAATCGAGGTAACTGTAAGTGCCGCGCTCGAAAATCACGTAGAATATGAGACATACTACACAGCATATTGTAATGAAACGATGATATATGTATACATTTTATAACTGCATTTGCAGTCCCTAGAAGCTTCATATATCAAGACAATAGAATTCAACCATGCCATTTTCTCTGATGCAGGATTTTCACCTCATAGAATAGTCAATATACAAAACATCATAAAATAGCTGGCATTAGTTTCTATTATCGATGTCGTTTCGTAATGAATATCGATAAAATATTTTTAAGAATAACGAATGAGTTGTATCTAAATAAAAAAATCATCTAAATATTTTATAGTTCTGTATCTAATAATAATTTTGTATCTAAAGATAATTTAGCACTATTTAAACTGTTTATATAAATATTCACTCAATTTTCCGATAAACTTGACATAATTTTGAGCAAAAGCAATGATTTTGTTAATACATTCACGAAAAAGATAACTCGGGATAATTGCGGTATGCACTCTGTTCGAAAATCAAGTATAATATGAAACGTGCTACACAACATATTGTAATGAAATCGACGATATACTCATTTCATAACTGCACTTGTAGCTCTCGGAAGCTTCATATATCAAGACAATAGAATTCATCGTTCAACTATGCAATTTCCTTTGATAGAGGGTTCTCGTAGAATATATAATCAATGCATAAAACGGCATAAAATCTGGCTGGGCATTATTTCCATTCTATTATTTATCAATATTGCTTAGACATTGAACATCCATAAAATATTTTTAAGAATAATTAATGAGTTTTATCTAAAAGAGAAATTGTCTGAACATTTTACAGTTTTCATCTAACGATTTCAATTCTACCTAAGAATGTATAGGATATTTCTCAAAACATTAAAAAACTTGTAAAAAAATTAGAGATTGTTTTATAAAATAATAGAAAAAATTTGACAGCAATTTTCTATCTAAATAAAAAGTTATTTTAACAGGTA
This sequence comes from Solenopsis invicta, assembly GCF_016802725.1. Classification (NCBI taxonomy): domain Eukaryota; kingdom Metazoa; phylum Arthropoda; class Insecta; order Hymenoptera; family Formicidae; genus Solenopsis; species Solenopsis invicta. Next base: position 778,129 of record NC_052679.1, on the reverse strand, counting down.
GATATGTGTGTGCTCTAATAAAAATATAATTAATAATAAAATAATAAAAAAATCTGAATTTTTTAATTTAAATATTTTAAATAATCGAGATGATGTAAAGTCTCTCTACGATGTAAAAATCAGTTCTCTAAAATAGGCAAAATTTATTTATTTCTTTATTTACAAAATAATTTAACAGACAATAAAACCTTGTATAAATCATTTTGAATACTAAAAGTATTCACACAAAAGAATTGAGATTTTTTTTTAATGTTGTAACAAAAATAATTTAATTTTAATAACAAATGGAATAAACTATAAAAATGTTATTAAATAAAAACACAATCTTATTCACACAACTTTCATATATATATATATGTATATAGTTTATTTAAAGTGACAATATTAAACACATTTTCAAATTTTGTTTTAATTTGCAGGGACTGCATGTTCGATAAATCCTTAATTGTCGAGTGTATAAATATTTATTCCAAACACACACGGTATAACCAACCCATGCGTTAATTTGTAAAGTTTCAAGAAATGATTAAATATTGGTATAGACATCCCACTGAGTTTCAAGTTGCCCGAGCATTATCTATTTTATTTCCCACAAAAGTACCTGGTGACAATTCTGTCCGCAGCTGACATTTGCCCGTAAACTACGGCTTACGAGCATTTCGCATCATTACGACTATTCTCGTAAGGTTGAGCACCGTTCGCACACTCGTTCAGGAAACTTCCATTTAATCTGCCCGCGAAAATCAATAGGCAGTCGGGCGAAACAATGTTTCGCGACTGCACGTTGCGTTACGAGCGATTACACGAGGAGCTCGTGCTCGAGCTGTGGCATTCGTTCTCGCGATCGCGTGATACATGAGCCCGTTTATAACGGGGGGGCTTATTAATTTATCTGATGCGAGATTACTCCTTGCTTTTCCTGTCCCTTGCTTTATCTCGAGTGCCCCTGATCTACTACGTTACTTACATAGTCTCTTTCCTGGCTTACGCACGCTCGCGCGAACTTCCACGCCAAGTTCTCGCGCGCAATTTGTCTGCATATAACTTGCGCTCTCAGCCTGTTCGTATTCTCACTTTGCGCGTTTACAGCGGAGAATCTCGACGATAAACTGCGAAAAGTGTCGTCTATCTTCTCGCGAGAGGTTGCTCGCGAGAGAGCTTTCGTTACTCAATTTTTCCTCGGAATTTAACTAAAGTATCGCCACGAAGGAACGATTCAACTTCACTCGCGTGAAGTTAGCATAGCCCAAATATTAAAAAAAAAAAATTAAATTTTTTTTATCTCATTCAATGACTTCTTTTGCTCATGTATGCACATTTCGAATTTTTGTTTACTTACACACTTCTAACAAAGTTATTAACTAACCAATTTTGAGAGGAATTAGCTTCACAGTGGCTTCCAAATGACAAGCAAATATTATACATTGGAAAAATAGTCTTAATCGATAGCTTTCGTTTGCATATTCTCAAACTGACTAATTTTTTTGTTTGCACACCCTCAATAGATAAGCTGGACACTGTTATTTGAAATAGCTTTTAGATAGACTTTGCACATTTCCAAACGAGTCAATTTTCGTTATTAATAAATAAATTTTTTAGAGTCGATTTTACACTACAAAACGTTTCTGCAAATTCCGAGGGAATAAATTTAAAATAGCATCAGTCAATAAATTTTTATTTGCAATTGTCAAAAAATATAATTTAATATGTAAACGACAATTAATGTCATTTTAAACATAACCAACGTGAATTTATCTACTGAAATTGATCGTTCTCCAATTTTTATTTATCAGTTTTAACTTTTTAACTAAGAGTGTGCAAATAAAAAATTGACTTATTTGAGTATATAAGCAAATCTATCGATTATTGGTACTATTTTAAATAAAGGATCAGTGTTTTGAGTTTATCTACCAACGTTGATTGTTCTTAAAATTTAATTGTTCATAACTTTCTAACAAAAGGTTCGCAAACAAAAAATCGATCTGTTTGGAAATATGCAAACAAAAGTCTATCCATTGGTGCTTTTTTAAATACAGTATCCACGTTTTCAGTTTATCTATTGATTATTATTAAAACTTTAATTGTTAAAAACTTTTTAAACTAAGGAAGTGCAAATAATGCAAACGAAAAATCGACCTGTTTTTGAGAATGCGCAAACAAAATTCTATCAGCCAGTGCTGTTTCAATCGCAATATCCATAATATCCATGTTTTTAGCTTATCTGCCGACGTCGACTGTTCTCGAAATGTTGTCTTTTAATTAATAAGTTTTATTTTAATAACGTTTTAATCAAGAGTGTGTAAACAAAAATCTATGTAAGATTGGTATTCATAGTCGCAAATAATTTTCCTCAAATTGGTTTGTTAATAACTTTTTTTATTAAAAGTATACAAACGAAAATCCGAGATGTGCATACATATGCAAACGATGAACAATCAAATGAACAAAAAGCTAATTTCTTTTTTATATTAAGGGACTAACTTTACATAAGTTTGAGTATCACGTTACGACAAAGATCCATCATTTTTCCCATCGGCGGCCATCCGCAGATTTTAACCGATCAACCCACGCATGCGGAGAAGTTTATGACTTTATTTACGAGCATTTAAAACGAATACCGACGTTGTGGTTAAGCCCAACTGATATTCATTTCGTCCCGCCCATCTCATTCTCCACGTCTGGCGAGACAAACTTAAATACATACCTGCGTATAGCTGCATGGAAAAATGACGTTGGAAAATTGGAAGATATTTAATAAATGTGTATATACATATGTAAAAGTGTAAAAGAACACATCCAGCAATTTTTCTTTAATTTCCTAAAAATAAGCAACTTTTTTGCCCTCTAGAGTATCCCCTTAAAACACATTCATAGTACTTATTTGCAAATTTTATGAGGAAGTAGCATTACGAAATAAATCAAAGTTTTGACATATATCTAATAAAACTCTAATAAATATTCATGCAAAAGTTCATTAGATCCATTTAAATAATTTTAAAAGTTTTATATTTAAAACCGCAACAAAATATGATGCCTGTTCGGGTTGCTTGCACTTTTTGTACTTGAAATTTAATCCTTGCTTTTTTTCTCCAACGCTTGAATATATGTATATTTATTTCATGTTAAGTACAAAAAAATTTAGAGGTTTTAATTAATACGAACAAATATAATCATTGCGTTGTCTAAGCTAAATTATTTATTATTTTATTTCCTGTTTCAGAGCGTGTTCGTGATCAAAATTTTTTATTATTAGTAAAACAAAATATAACATAAATCAAAAAAACCTGTAGTTTTTTTTAAATAACTTATTTAATTCAATAACTTTTAACTAATACTGCTAAAATATCTTTAACGAATATTGGCGTCGCAGTTAAGACTCAATGAATTCAGTTCATTTTGTCCATCTTATTCCCCATGTCTGGCGAGATAAATTTAAACAACTGCGTACAACTGTATGAAAAGAATGCCGCAAAATTTGTAAACATTTATTAAATATGTATAATTAGATATGTAAAAGTATAAAAAAATATGTGCAGCAATTTTCTTTAAAAAAATAAGCCAACTTTTTCACGCTCTAGAATATCCCTTTAAAATTGCGTTTCCTAGCACCTATTTGCAAATTTTATGAAGAATTAACATTATGAAATAAATCACATTTTTTATGTATATTAATAAAACTTCAATAAATATTTATGTTAAAGTTTATTAGATCCATTTACTCTTTTATAAAAGTGTTTTTACTCTTTTAAAACTGCAGCAATATATAACGCATGTTCGTGTTACTTGCACTTTTTGCACTTAGAAGCCTTGCTGTTTCTTTCTCTAACGCTCGAATATATATATATATATATATATTTATTTATTTTGTTTTAAATTACAAAATTTGTGAAGATTTTAAATAATATTTTAAATAATTTATTGTTTTGTTCTTTCACAGTCAGTTTCAGAGAGTATTCGTGATCAAAATGTTTTCTCATTAACAAAAAGAAAATAATATCAACCGAAGAAATCTGCAGTCTTTCAAAATAACTTTTTCAATTTAATAAATTTTAGCTGATATTGACAAAATATCATTATATATTGGCGTCGCAGTTAAGTTCCACTGATATTCACTTCGTCCCGCCCATCTTTCTCCCCACGTCTGGCGAGATAAATTGAAAAAAAAACCACCAGTTTTTTTTTTAAGGGAAGTCTCGCTGATATTTACTTGGTCTTACTCTTCTTATTCCCCGTGTAGCGAAACAAATTGAAATATCTGCGTGGAGTTGCATGGGAAAAGTACTTTACTTTTATCGCCACATGATTCCGAAGTATCCCTGGCTTATGGCTTTCTTATGTACTCCCTGAATGGTACGTATTGGACCCCGCGCTTTTACATCACGTCGCATTACAAAATCAACAAAAATGATAAATTCGCAGACACTTTTACGGCAGACGTTTCACCCCGTTCATTTTTCCCGCATCAGCTTTATGTCCGAGCGAAGTCTTTACCGTCGGGCGAGAGAGAAGTAATACTCGTCGAGTTTCGTGCTGACTTCAATCCCCGGCTTAAATCCCGCTGTCGAGCGACGGTGGGCGCATCGACCGTGAATCATCCAGAAATTCTTGGAGTCACGTTTCATTCTTCGAGGAATCGCGCAGGGAAAGAGAGAGACAGAGCTTCCGGCAATTTCCCGAAGTTCGCGATACCCGCAAAAGATCGGCCGCGACGTTTATTTAGGATCATATTGAATGTTATTTCTGCCACTGACCTCCCGCTTTTCTCTATGAAAGAACCGGAACGGGAAAATCGAACAAACGTATCGCGGTAGTTGACGATACCCTCGGATTGACTCGAGTCGACAAAACGCCTCCGCGACGCGTCGGCGTCGCATTAAAACCGCCGCTCCGCGATTCGTCGCCGGCGCGGCGTTCTTTCTTCCTTCCTCCTGTCGCAAGAACGGAAACGTTTGCCTGTGTAGGGTGATCCCCGTCGTCCCTTCCCCTTGCATCTCGCGCCTCGATCCGTCTCGTCCTTCGTGATGGAAACGACGATCGCGATACGTGAAGTTTGCGAACGCTTCCCTTTTCCGTCTTTTGTAGATGCGACGTCGTCATCGGTTATTATTCATTTTTACCCGGCGACCGTCCTTCCGCGCCTCACGGGACGTCCCACCCAGATCGTCGTTGTCGTCGTCGTCGTCGTCGTCGTCGTCGTCGTCTGTCACGATGAACGATCGATGCACATGATGCTTTTTCACCCTAGCCTTGCTTGTTCGTCGTCTATACGCTTGCGGGGATGCAATGCACACGCGTGCGAACTAGACGTCGACGATTACCAGCCGCGGCCGCATATGTAATCGTTCCGCCTGTCACGCTTCACGTTTTGCAGTGAGTTTCTACTCCGGGATGCCTGTCAACCTTCCGCGAATATGAGACGCGCATGCAAGCGATTTCTAAATATCTGCCCGCTAACTGCAGCCGCGCCTGGATGAAATTAAATAGAAATTTTGCTTTAGCAACATTAATACATTTGCAGAATTGCGAGTTTTAATATTTACATTGTATTAAAATATTTACGTTCCCCCGTATCCAAAGTAAATTGGAAAGTTTCATCTAGCTGCTTGCAGCACTAACCTTAAATCCGAAGTTTGGAAGCTGGCGAATCGTACTTTCGACCATTTCAGCGTAAATCGACGAATCTGCTATATTCGACATAGTTCGTTAAGTTGCTCTATTTGAAGGCGAATAAGACAGATGTGCGGAGTAATGCAATGATTAAATTGATTAGATACAATGTTAAGTAAAATTCGATCCATGAAAATATCAAACACAAAGATGTGTGTGTGTGTATAAGACATGTTTGGTCAGTAGATTTTAATATTTAATAATATCTTTCATGTAAATATTTTGCTCATTTCTAGCTTATGTGAATTACGTGCTGCATATTCGCTGTATATTAGTCTTGAAGCACAATCCTAAAATGAGGAATATGACAAATTAAATTGACAAGCAAATACTGATGTTAATGAGCGACTTAGAACACAGTAAAGAATATTATTTTTTTTTTTCATCTTCGGAAGACACCCCGGAATGTACATGGAAAAAATTTTTCAATATATTTTATCATAAAATTTGCTACAAATTTTATCTTTTGTGATGATAAGCTTGGAACAGCTTGGCATCTTATCAAATATTATGGATAACGAAGAAATTTTGAGATATATAAAAGACAACATTTTATAAACTGCTTAATAAAAATTACCATGCAGTATTATAAAATGATGTTCTAAGACCAAATTTGTACAAAGGAAAAAAATTTCTAAAGTTTAATAAATATGTATTCGAATAGTACTAATACAATATTTGCTTGCTGTACATAAATATTTACTTTATAAGAAAAAATTATACTTAAATTAAATTAGTGGTTTTTGCACTAAATAAATATATATTTACATTAAGTAAATACTACATTAGTATTATTTGAAAAAATATTTTTTAAAATTTAATAATTTTCTTTCAATACAATTCAAATTTTCTTATAATGATATACATATAATCATGTATGAATTGTAGAGGAAAAAGTTGTCAAATGTGTACTACTTAAATTATTGTTCATTATAATTTCGTATTTGTATTAATTTGTATTAATACAAATAAATGTTGGAACTTGTATCTCAATGTTTATTCAAATATCTGTTACTACAACATTAACTTTTATCAATAACAAATTAATTATAAGTCTTCTTGCAACATGCTATAAGAAGTATAATTTACGCAATCAGTCACCTAACCCTGTGGGTTTTCTATCGTATTGTCTTTGAAAGTATCAAATTTATGAATAAAAATAATTAAAAGTAAAAAGTATTATCAATTCGTTAGTAATTGATCGAAAAAAAATCAAATAATAAATAATAATAATGAAAAGGCAGGATATCGAAATAAAACTGCCTTAAATTTATTTTTGCAATTGACATAGTTTTATTCTTATAACTTATTATTTTTATTATTACGTTATTATCAGCAACATAAACGGATTAAAAATTAACATCAACTGCACGTGACTTTTTAAATTATTAGCACGCAAAACAAGATGTAACATGTTAAATTTTTATCTTTATTACGCAATTTTTATTTATTTTATATTTTTGTCGCTAAATGTTACTCATATTAAGTAAAAATATAAAATATTAATAATAAGATAAGATTTAAACGACTGATATCCATTCAGTAACTTTCCTGTATTTCGTGTTATATACGTCATCCTTAAAAAAAAACACACCCTTGCGATCCTAGGACATATGTATCATAAATCTGCTGCCCTACATGCTACGCCATTTCGTCTGTTGATAAATATTTATATATTTTCTGTTTATGATATAAACAGCACGCTGCGATCAATTGCCATGCGGCATGATAAAATTAACATGGCCGATTAGTTTGATTGAAAATATCATGCTGCATTATAAAATTTATTAAAATATTGTACATGTTTATCTACTTGACGTTTATTCTATTTAAAACTGCAAAGACTCACAAACTGTTCAACATGTTTCCATTGAAATTTAATTACAATTTAGTAAAAGTAATCAAACATATTTTATATTTTACTGTGTTAAAATATAAAATATATGTGATAGATATTAATAAATTACAGAGAAAATCACATAAAATTCTTTGAAATATAATGTTGTCCTACCATAATATTTTCAGAGTAAATTTTATGAAAAAATTCTCTCCACGTAAAAAGATCCAGGTTCGAATTTTAATAATGGCGTTATTTTTCGCAATAAATTTCTTAATGTGTTCTAAGGCACTCATTAGCAACAGTATTATTAAATTACTTGTCGATTTAAATTGTTGACATTACATATTCCAGCCTCAGTTTAGGAATGTTTCAAGCTCGACAAATATGTGGTGCGCAATTCACAGGGGTTGGAAATTATGAAACAATTCACATAAAAATTATAATTACGTATGAAGATCAGCTGTGATCAAAAATGGCTCTCATTTTTACATTTAAATTAATTAAATCGCGATATCAGATTTTTCAAACTCTTTCGAAAAATCTGGTATCGCGATTTAACACGTTATTTAATAAAAGCGATGTATTTAACAAAGGATCATCACGAGAAACTCCAAGAGCTGTGCAAACGGTATACCTTTTTCTACATTCTCTCAAAATAAAAATATAACGAGTAGCAACCGTAAACGTAAAGTATGCTTTATGAAATTGTGCTATACGCGTACAGCCCCGCCGTTTTCTTTCCGTCGAGAGAGCGTCCGCCTCCTTTGTCTCGAGCTGCTCTTACCCTAAATTTTTTCAGTTACGTGCGAGCCCGAGCGCGTGGGGTTGATTTAATTTCTCAAAAACACAGTAAGCCGCGGTGAAAAGTGCAAATACTTGCATGCGCGTCCTTTACACGTCAGTTATATCCCCGCGGGACGAGTCTTTCGTTACGCTCGTGTAATCCGCAGGCAGCTGACGAGGAGACACGAAATCCCACCGATCAATTATAGCTCCGTTTATTCGAGGATACATGTAGCATACAACGCGTGCGAGGCGAGGCACAGTCGTCGGCAATTATCCCGACGGTAAAATCGAATAACGTTGAATAGCCGTGTGTGCGAGCAGCAACGAACTAAACGGTGCTCGATTCCGTCAAACGATTCATTTATCGACGCGTATGATCTCCCGTTAAATGAACGCTAATTGATTATCGAACGGTCATTACCTTTCCTCTCCTTCGTTCTCTCTCTCTCTCTCTCCTCTCTCTCTTCTGCCTTCGACACTGCGCGAGGAGAATGTGCAACGCGACGCGACCAACTTCTCCCGCGTGGCAACGGCATCCTTCCCGACGTTAATTTCCACCCCTGTAATTTCGTTAGAGCGTTCCGAAACGTTGCTGGAACTAGAATCTAGGGCGGGACGATAGATTCCGGCGGGGCTCGGCTGCTGGGGCAGCCGAGAGAAACCGGATGTGCCCCGAGGATTCACCCTTTGTTCAAACGAGGGTGAATTTATGGGACCGTTTTCGTAATCCCGTGGGCCCCAACGAGCCGCACGTGTTAGACTGTGCGCGCTGATACTGTCGGACATCCTGTTAATGATTCATACATCAGTGACTCTAGCTAGTATTCGGATAGACCAGAGTTTTTCAACTGGTTTTTCAACCGTGAAAATTTTAGAGTAGGTAAAAAAAAGCAAGAGAATTTTTAAATATGTAAAGTAAAAACGTTTTAAAAATTGTGAAAATTACTTAAATGATACTTTACTCTAATTTTAATCAAAATGATATCATGATTGTAACCAAATCACATAAAACGATAAAGAAAAAATAAAAACTTAAACATTTTGCTTTTTATTTATGAATATCGTGTATTACCCAATGAGAAATAACCTATCAAATTGATCTCAAAACAATGACAATTTCATAATTTTAATGTCAAATTGACGTCAATTTTATCAACACAAATTTTATCATAATTTCTCAACAAGTAACTGACAAAAGCAATTAAAATAGAGAGAAAAAATAATGGCAAGGTTAAAAACAACACCATTACCGTTGTTTTTCTTTGGTAACGATCGTTACTTTTTCCTGCCATTAACGGCAACGAGAACATTATTATATTTTTACAGTAACGTTAATGAATTTTGTCGTTACTTTATAAACGATTGTATAATACATGTATGAACTATGTCGGGATTAAACAAAATCATTATAGATTTAGTGTTGGACTGATCGAATAATATATATGTAAAATAATTTGTGCTAAATTTAACATAAATTCCATGTCCCAAACGATCCATTTAAATATTAATTTAATACAATATAAATATTAAAAAGTTAACATAATTATTATGTATAAAATTAACATAAAAAAAATGTAACATTTTAATATAGTTTAAAAACTAATTCGAAAATTGATACTTTTTCAGTACAATTAACATTTATGATATGTTGGCAAGTACATTTTATTCATTTATCTTAGAAATAACATTTAAAAATTACAATATTTTTGTTATTTGTTTATTTAGTTATAAATTATATTATTTTGAACTAAAGAATATTGAATATCAATTTAACACAAAATATTTAAATAATATAATCACAATATTTAATAAACCCAATTGTTAAATTAATACTTAAGTATATTAAAAATTTTAACATAAACCGTTTTTAACACAAGTACAAAATGTTTTCTATTGTGTAACAGATTGAACGACAATTCGATGACACTGTAAGAAAAGATGATCAAAATTTTGTGAAAAATTGACGAATTGTTATTTTCTAAGTAACGACAACCGTAACGCGTTACTTTTTAACATTAGTGACGAATAACGGTAACGAGTTTCTTTCTGCAAACGATAACTCTTATAAAGTAACACTCTAACTAATGGTGTACCCTGACAAACTTAGTTCCTTATTTAATGTGCCGCAAACTGAAAAAGATTGAAAAACGCTACGGCTGGTCGTTCGAAGTTTCCAAGTAGCGAAGAAATAAACGGGCGAAAACGAAATATCGAAGCGCGGAAGTGTAAGAGGGTTGCACGATCGCTCTTTACGCGTACACAGAAACTACGCGAGTACAGACATTTCCTTTGTATTGCGCGACGATACCGTACAGATTACGAGACCGTACGAATTCGTACATTACACGCGCGCGTTTCCATCTCCAATACCGTACGGTCGGTCGGTGAAGCTATTCCTCGGTGCGCGCGGTTCCGCTCTCTCCCAAAGAACGTTCCATGTACACCGCAGTACATACATAAAAGAGATATATGGTGCGTGTGCTATATGTGCTTAAGAGACTTTTATTTAACTGAACAAAAATACCATTGCGTTCCGTAGGTAAGTTATAACGAATGAGTTAAGCTGCATCGGAGGAAAGTAATTGGATCCGAATGGAACTGTCGCGTTTTTGCGCGCCTTCATACATCGCGCGGTACGACGATAAAAATAAAATTATTACCGGTATCGTTGCTGCAGCGATAAATCTACATTTCAGTGATTCCGAAACAGCAAGATTATCTTACCGGAACCACTCAGATATCGAAGAATACATTGACATTCTTTTTTTGTTCGGGTTTTAATGGTATTGGATGTCGCTATACAACTTTTATCCTGAAAGCTGTTTCGTGATGAATATTGAGAGATCTGATCCCATGAAGTAACCTTTTCCGGACCTCGGTAAAATGGGGCGTAATTTAAAGAAAAATATCTGATGCCGGGAAAATATTGCCTTGTTTCTCACGCCGAAGAAGACAAACTGCGATTGAGATCTGAAACGGATTGTAAAAATTTTTCACGTCACTTAATCCATTTAGTTTGTAAGAAATACAGCAGCAAAATCTCTGTGCACACACAGAAAAAAAAATTAGTCAATCAGGTATCATTAGTATCGCAGTTTATAAAATAGAATATTTATTCACTTGAGCTCTTTGCCAAGAGACTTAATTTACAATATTTCTTAATCTATCCATATTTTATTCAAAAAAATTTTATATTCTTGCTTATATATTATATAAGATAATAATTCTTAATTTAATTTTTTTTTTGTGTCTACGTATGAAATAATATGAACGTAAGAAATTTATCCAGCTTGACGAAGGAATTCGAAGAATTCCAAGCGCTTTAACGAGCTTAATGAGATCAAAGCGCACAGTTCCTTGTGAAGAAAAAGTTGGTCTCAGAGCCGTCCGATCGATAAAGGAAATTCGATTAATGAACGTGAATGAGTGGAACGAGTGTGTTTCAGATGAGACGGAGAGAAGAGAGTCGAGAGAGCCCAAAGACATTCTCGGGCGTTCGACTTTAATCAAACGACGGGAAAAGCGGTTTCCTTTTATAACGCGAAAGACGTTAGCATGGTCTTTACATAGAATTGCTCGATAACGTTAAATTAAGTATCTATCGAATGTACCAAAAAATCGCAGCCATGTACTCTATATATTACAAGTCTGAGAAAGGAATCACTTTAGCCATTATTAACTGCTATATTAAGTCGTTCCGCCGTGTAAAAAAAAAGGTATAATAGTATCGCGCGGTATTACCTCGACTCGGCGGTTACTTCTTTTTCGAACCCTTCCGCACCATTTAAAATACACGATCGCACATTTACACGCGATAAAATTCTCGAATAACAGAGAAAGAGCAGAGCTTCCGTTGGAAGTTTTTTTTGTTTTTAAAATTCGGATAGCTGCTAATCTTCTAGAGATTTTGCCATCGCGTGTAACGGATAAACGACTGAACAAACGAAAAGTGAAACGAATTGGTTTGCAATTAGCGTCGATATGAATTAGCACAAACATAAAAGTGATTTTTATTAGCCGTAAAATCTAAGACGTCGGATATTGGTGGTCCCGCATGTTCGGTAATGTTCCATGAACAAAAATGCCGATCACGTTCGATTTTGCGAGCTCCGGTTTCGCACGGAACATAAAAGTACGATGCACTCGAGTGGAATACTGACTGCGAGTTACGGACGATTTAAGACCGTCGTCGTCGTAGGTCCTGTTTTGTCTTTCAAGCATGTAGAAACACGTGCGACCGTGCCGCCGATCATATATATATATATTTTTTTTTTTCCTCCATTTACGACCATTTATTTGATATTTAAAACATTACGCGACTGTTACGATGGCACGACAAATATGATCGATTTTTATTAACACGTTAATAAAAATGGATAACTCAGTTGTCACCTGAGGGGATTCGTTTTCAATCCTTTCATTACGAATATTCCCACGAGCATTTCAAAGAATAACAATATATCGTTGTTTTAATGAAAATTCCTCCTAACTTGATTTTGTCACTTTTTAAGGAAAAAAAGGCGATTCTGTTCAAAATTTTATATATATATATATATATATATATATATATATATATATACACACACATACATATATGTATGTGATATATATGCGAGGGATTTAGAAACAAATATTTATAAAAGATGTGTTACAAATAAAAGTTACAAAGATTAGTAAGTTGTAAATTGTAAAAACGCGATCAAAAACATGTCACTGTGTCTTTTCAATTTTATGTAATAAGATCCAAAACTTTCCGGCCCCAATATACATACAAAAAAACAATAAAAAAGTAAAATAAACTACTTTTTACTTTTCAATTAATACAATCGTCCTTTATTTCAACACATTTTTTTTTAATGAAATAATTTTTTCACAACTATAAGAAAAAGTTCGAATTTTGATTTGCATCTAAAGCAGCATCAAATACGAAATATATAATAAAAGATAGCTTAAATAGTACGCATGTGGCAACTCTCTCCCAATACAGGTCGCAAGTTTGACACAGACAAATATGTTTTTTTCTTTTTACAACCCAAGATAATAGAAATCGCGGAACAACGAAAGCGGACAGGGAACGCAGAATGCATTTATTTTCGGGATGCCATCCACGAAATGCGGCTGGCATGAGAGGTTTTTTCCAGTTATTCGAATGTATCGTACGTACGAGCCTGCCATCGCAGCCCCCGAGTGATTTCCAGTGGTAAAATCAGAAGAGACGAGGTGCACCACCGCGCCGATGGAAGGAGCACGATAGCTCCTTATTCTCAGAAAATGGAATACAGATGGGCTGGGCTAAGTCTTTTGCTCGGCGCCGGGGCCGTCTCTTTACTTCTTCTTAGAATTCTCTTTCCACGCTCCGTCATGACCGCGCAAACACAATTCTCATTTTTATGCCAAGAGTGGAAGATGAAGATAAGGAGAATAAGGATGACGGACAATCTAATAGAACGAACGAACGAGATCGTAGATCTTCTCGCAAAGTTATGGCTATTACTTCTGCTGTGTTTTCCATTTTTTTTTAAGTAGATTCTTTTATGAAAACGAGACTACGCTAAAGAAATGCGAAAGACTGATCCATCGTGGTCGGTAAAATTCATTCTACCAAGTTTTTTATTTTAAAAATGTGTGAATTTTATCATGAAATATAGAAATTCGAGAAAGTTGAGCATTTGGAGCACGCGCGCACTTTTAAATGTGGCTGCTGACATCGTCGGTTCGTCGATCGGGAATAAATCACATTTTTCCTTCGTTTGATTCACGATGAAGCCCTACGAACAATGAAACAATTGCGATGAAACAACCGCAAGTCTTGCAATAATATCGAATCAGTGCGTAAATGTAAATAATTGCGAACGCAACGTTGCGATAATAATTTATTTCACGATACCGGTGGAAACATGTTAATAATTAGGAAAATTATAATAAACTCGTTAACTCGATACCAAATGTCTGCCACTTGAAGATATTCATTCACACGTACACGAGTCAACCAGAAAAGCACGCCTAATTACGCACGTTAATTAATACGCCAGGATAATCCGATATTCTGTTCGGCATTCCCCACGCGCGGCGTATTTACACGCACGAATCGCTTGTAGTGCGTGAACTGAAAAATATTAATAAACTCAGACGCGATACAACAGTTATGCAGGATTACGCGCGTTAATTAACGCTACGATAATCACCCTTACCTATTCTATTTCATACTCTCGGCACTCTCTCCGCGTTCAATCGAAATGTTTGCGAACACGAGAAGAATGTGTTGCGCATTTTTCGACCGAGTTCTCTCTATCTCGTTTCCCAAGATAAATGTATAGAATTACGCCACTTTAAGAAAGACTAATTTTTGACAATTTATTTAAAAAAAGAAAAACAATTTTTATATATAATTGTATTTAATGCGTTTTATCATTTAACAGGTTAGTAACAATTTAAAAATAAACCTATCCATGATCTTTGGAAACGGCTTTTCACGAAAAATCACATTATATGAGTTTATTTACTTTGACAGAGCCATTTGACAGAGCACTTTGACGACTGCTTTTCGGTAATGTTTAGAAATTTTTAATCAGCTGTGTGTTTTATTACGGGCACAAAATAAACTATGGTGGCGTAATTCCATACATTTACTTTATTTGTTAGAGCGCAAGATTAATTTCGGATTAAAAATGCGGCGTGCTACATTTTTTTACCAATAAACCGCGCGTACTCAGCCGAAACTCTAATCATTACCTCGCTCAGTCGTTAAAAGGAGATTGGAAAGAGAAGATTAAAAATCGACTCGGCACTCTGTTTCGTGACACATCTCGTGTGATGCGTGTCTTGCTGTGTTTTGAGACAATAGCGAGACAATGTCTTGTATTGCACGGAAGCCCGAAACCGTGACGCACGTTTCCGCCGTCTGTCAAATCCGGCGTTATGTGTATCTCAGTAATTGGACTTGCAAGAGAGGAGACGAAGGAGGGCGGAGGAGGGATAAGATACAACGTACGGAAATCAACATGAGCGTTAGACATAGGATCAACGCTTTATCGATCGGCGAATCCGTGTTTATCCCGCAAAATTGGCAAAGGAATTAGCACATTAGCGAGGGATTTTGCGACGTTCACGCGATGTGCACGCGACCTCGAAGTGACACAAACGACGCCTAGCGCATAGTTTCGATTAATTACTGCCATTAATTAACTTTATCCTTTATTTACATATATATATTAAAGGAAAGTTGCCAATATCGGTATACATCTTCTAAAGCAACACCTCATTATTTCTCGATAACTAGACATTGCACTTTGTTGATAAAAACATGATCTGCTTAAATAATTAAAGAAAAAACCGATAGCTCTTGTTGTTAATTGTTTTTTTTTATATAAAATCCGCTAAAAACGATTTAAATGGTTAGAAATTTCCATATATTAAAACATTAATCAAAGACAAAGTTAAAGATAATTATGATGTTCAATATTATTTTTAAATTGATTTAGAAGATAATGTATAGTTATTTGTTATTTTTTCTTTATTTTCAATTTTTATTTAGGCTTTATTATATTCATAAACATATAAGGCCTACTGTCAGAATTCAAAACTTTGTTGCTTACTTACAAATATTGTACATAAAGTTACATTTTATTTTGGTGAGTGATTGACTTTATTCTTATTTAGTTTATTTCAATATCCTCATAAAAAAATCTTTTTAAAAAAAATAAAATAAATTAAGTGAGTTTTATTCGGTTCAGATATTTTATAGGATAAAATAAAAGACAGCACTAGCAGATCTATTTTTATAAAGTTAATAATATAATCTAATCTTTATACATATATTGTTGCGCTACATATTGCATCCTGCGGAATAGCATGAGGCATTTCTATTTTAAAATTGGCACGTTATCTAATTTAAAGCCTTTAATTTAAAATCTATTTTCCGCGTTTCAGATTAGTTATCAATTTGTTAAATTAATAATTATTTAATTGTTTAATTAATATAAATATAATAATTGCATAATTGGTTCGTTATTACAACTATTAAGTTAAATAACTGTATAATTGGTTAATTATTAAAAATATTTATTAAAGTAAAAGAACCGCTGTAGATAAAAGAAGATGTGCGTGTAAAACGCGCTGTTATGTTCTAGTTATATAAATTGATAAAAAGCATTTTACATCGAAAAAAGTAAAAAATAATCCAAGAATTCTCATATATTGTAACTTGCAAATATTTTTACAGAAGACTCATTAAAGGCAAAGAAAAGAAAAATGTCATTGGTTTTGAAACTCATTTTGTCAGATTTTCATTTTTGCTTATCTTACAAAAATACTTAAATAATTATTGAAAAATTCCAAACAATATTATAAAAACTGCTATATCATTTAGTACATTTTCTATTTGTATTTACGTCTTTAAAGTTTCATTTTTAGTTTTCATTTAAGAAATACAATCCAAAAACAAAATGATATTTTGATATTGGGAACCTTCTTCTATTAATTAGCCATTGTTTACTGTACGGATTGTTATTATGACCATTATTCAGTCAATTCCAACAATTAGACTATTGTTTGTGATAACTAGGACTGCCTACCGTGGTCTCACGTTAAAGAGAATCGTGTTATGAAAAATAAATATGACTAGATCAATATTTTACGAAGAGGACAAAAGCACTTTTTGTGATTTTTCTCGTTTCACGCTTTCCACTAATAACACGCAGAGAGATCCAATATACCGCTGGACATACGCCACGTACAAGCGACTAGAAATTTAATTTGCATGACATACCGCATGCGACTGTCACTCTCCCGCCCCGCGCAACCAGATGTTTTATTACAAAATAATATAATAAAACGCATCAAGTCGCATTTTTCCGTTTCTTCTTTCCCAGCGCAAGTTTACCGCGCGTAAAGATCATAATAAACGTTGAAATCGTTAAAATTTAATTCAATTCCCTTCTATCAACGTGGATGAGATATTGCAATTGTGTTACGCGATTACGCGCGAGACACCGCGCCCCAATTGCGCCCGCGTAAATACTCGCAGTTCGCACGAGTCGTTATACCATATTCTCGCGGTATATCGCGCAACCGCGTATTTACAATGCGTTCCGCCGGATTCGATCGCGTTACATCCGGGACGGATGCCGTTGATTCAAGCGTCCTATTAAAATGCGGTTTGCAACCAGTTGTTTCACGAAAATACACGGAAATGCATCTATTGCGGATCTATTCGACTCACTGAGCGAACTCGATTTCAAGATCATAATTATCCTACTTCAATCGACGATACAAGTAAATCTCGCGATGAAATTATTTAATTGTTCAAGTTAGTCAGAACATTTCACAAATTGTAATAGAAAAAAAACTAAATGTTCAGCGAATAAAAATTACCCTCGATCAACTATTAGCGGTAACTATTTTCTCGTTTTCGCGATTGTTATATCCATGAATTAAAATGTAAATTAAAACATTCCGAGCGAAAGTTGTGCACCACACACAATAATATTGTTAAAATAGTTGCGAGCTCTATGTGCACACACATCATGCTGTTGTACTTTACTCGAGGTAGACTGTTACATTTACAAAATTTTTTGCTTAAGAATGTATGTGACTCAAAACATTAAGAATGCAAAAGTATAACAATTTCACAGATTGTTCTTATTACGTTTGAATATCTGTGTAAAATCTGAGTATAAGAAAATTTTATTAATTTAAAAGGTATTTAATTTTTTGTTTGCATCAATTCGTATTTAAAAATGCGTAGCACTTTTTTGTAACTTTGATAAAGGCTAGCATTACAAGTTAAAATGAAATTATTTTATACATGTACTAATAAATATTTGTGGAAAGGTTCATTTGGAGTTACTCTTTTAAAAGTTATTTACTTAAAACCGCATCATATGTGATACTGCACAAGCCACTATAAATTAAATTATTTGTTACTTTGTTCTTTGTAGCTAGTTTCAAAGCATGCTAACACCCAAATTTTTTGCGCAAAAAATGGCAATGTAAACTTTTAAAGCTTGCGAATTTTAATTTCGATAATTTTTTAGTTAAGTCAAAATAACTTACAGTAAATTTAAAAAGTGGCATCTTTTCTTTACAAACATGGATCAGACCACATTTTTTACTTATTTAAAGGGATTCAAAAAATCTTTAAAAATTCATAAACATATTTTTAAGTTTTTAGATATATCTGTAGTTCATTTTAAAGAAAAATAAAATGTATAATTTAATTACTAAAGATTAATCACAAATCGTATAAGAACTATTAAAAATTGTAACTTATAATTAAAGCACATAAAAAATGATTACAGGATTTTCTTGTTTAGAAATAAAGCTTTGAAAAAGAACCAAAAATTCCAAATTTTTAAACAAATGTAATTGTTCAGACACATGAAAATGAGTGATTTTCAATAAAGAGTAAGTAAGAAAAATTGATTATCACAAAAATGTAAGTAATTTTTAATACTTTGGTTGCAAAAATAATGTCTTGTTCAAAAGGCTCAACATTATCTTGCTTGTATATAATATAATTCCCCAATTCTGTTCCCCAAATCTTCCATTTCTTTGTAAATAAGTGGTTTGCTTTTAAGAAAAATAATTTCTAAATAAAAACAGACACCCAAATATTTATTTAAAATCAAAATAAAATAATTTTTATAAAATCAATTAAATTTTATAAAATTACAATTTTATAAAATTTCAACTCAATGCCAATCGCAGAAAAAAAAATTAATGCTGTTGATCATCCAAACGATCGCACAAAGATCCTTAAATTTTTTTAGTAAGGAATAAGAAGCGGGGGGATTCTTTGATGTTTCGTAGAACTTTCGTGGATGGAATTCGATCGGACACAAAATACGTTTGTTAATAAAATAGGGATTATACGAATATGAGAAAACAAAGCTCGAAAAATGGAATTCCTCCTCAAACACATCAACTATGGTCCACTAATAAAAGACGTGACTTCGCTCTCCCATCGACGATTTTCCATCGTCATCGTCATCGATGCTGACGTAATGGCGCCGGTTATCATCGGTTAAAATGCGGAGGTGCCGCATTACGCACGTGCACGCGCATTGGATAAGCGGGACAATCGCGTCGTAAATTGTCGATGCCGGTGATAAGAGGCGACGATAGGACGCTGCGAACGCGTCGGCGACTGCAGTCTGCATGGCGTAGGAGCCGGAGGTGCGCTCTTCGATAATTCTCGCGTGAAAATTGAATTTTGCCGGAAACGAAGAGAGAGAGGTAGAATGAGAGAAAAAGAGAGGAAGAGAGATTCGGTTACCACCGACCGACCAAACTACAACGTCCGAGTGTCACATCGGGAGTTGCACGTCGTCGCCGGTGGCGATGCAACACGACGCGTGATCAGCGATGCAACGCGGAATTTTCCGAGACCCATTTATTTTCGGAGATTCGCGAAAATTACGCGACTCGCAACGGCCAGCGCTTCCGGTCAGCCCTCTCACAATACAAATGCATTAATCATTCATCAATCCCGATGACAAAAAATGACACGATGCGCGCAAGGGTTGAATTTCTCTTGACTTGGCCGCTGCGGAGATTTAAATGAGCAATGAGTTGCGATAACCCGTTAAAACTTATCGCGCTGCAGCTCGCACAGCGCCGCGATCTCCGCATCTCCGAGACTAGAACATGCGGAACTTCGAAAGTTAATCCTTTATACCCTACGCTCGCTCCCCGTTCCAATTACGGTTCTCGAGCAGGTGGCGGTGGCGTCGTATGCGGAAATTCGTAAATGTAACAACTATCTGTGTATAAATTGTATTTGGACTCGCGTGCATAATGTCCTGAAATTCCTCTCTTTCTCTCTCTCTCTCTCTCCCTCTCTCTCTTTCTCCCTCTAGCCCTCTCGGTGGAGTTACCGCATCGCCGCATCGCCGCATCGCCGGGCGCGTCCGTCGTATTTGCGCAATCGTTCACGTTCTCTTGCGTGTGTGCAAACAGAATGCATACCTGTACACCCCGCTGTGTGTATACGCAGCCGCGCGCGGCAGATCCGCATTTACGTGCAACCGGGCGTTGTATATCGCCGCGTAGGAGCTTACGTATCGCGTGTGTTACGACAACGCATATTTTGCAGCGACCGAGCATTCCCCATTCGCATAATGCCCTTTAAACAAACCGCATGCCGCACACCTCCGCATATTAACCAAAAAGAGAGAATATCATTTTTTTACTGTGAGAGCATTTTCTTGTGTCAATAAAAAAGTTGTTTCTCTTTTGTTCCTTTTTTTTACGTGAATTTTAGTATATAATATGTAGTTTTACCTGAAACGAGATATTTTAACTTTCGCGTTTGCTTCGGCGTAGATCGTTTTATTGGTCTTCTCTCGTCGCTTTTATTCTTAAACTTAATTGAGAAAATTAGTTTCTCAAAATACATCCGGACATGCGTACGTAAAAAATGCTATGATACAATTTTGTCTATGAACGCAGGAAACGTCCATTTACTTTTACACGTCCTCTGAATATTTTTTTAATATAAATTATAAATACGCATGAGATAAATAAAGATTTAATTCGTTAAAGTATCGGAAATTTGGTCTGTCAAAAATTTTCGCATAAAAAGTGATAAAATGAAACAGGCGTGATACCTATACATTTCGCGCGTAATGGTCACATTTAACTCATTAATCCTAAAATAAACGCGCAAATTTTTTCATACGCAATGACGCGAGCTGCATTTTACAACCCATTCATAAATCGTCATTGTACATGTTGCATACAAAATGTACTTTCGTAGAGACGTAGTAAGGTGGCGATCCTAATTATTATCAGTCAAATTTGCAAAATTAAATGTTTTACAGAGACACACACATATATTAATAAAATTATAAAAATTTCTTACATTCTTTAACTTTTATAATTATTGTTTCTTAATACAAAATCACTTTCTCAATCATTGCTGACATTTAGGAAAGAAAATGAAAGTTATCTTTACCAAGTAACCTTTACAATAAGCTTTCTAAATACTTTGTTAATAATTCTTTAAAATTATAATGCTTTTAATATATTTTATTTAGTATGCTTAACACACAATGACATGCACAAAATTATTGTATTTAATTATGCCAACCCATAATTATTTGAGACTTATACATAAACATCTATAAATATCTTTTCCATTCTAAAGAAAGCATGTAAAGTACATATCAAATCATAATCTATCAAAGTTGATTTTCTTTGTTATTTTATCCTAATATTTTTATATGCAGAGTAATGAGAAAAATCAATTTACTTTTAAACAAAAGTATATGTATAATATAATTTCATAAAATAAAGTACAATTACATTGCAAGCATATTGTTCAGAAAGCACAACTACAGAATTGTAAATAATGAATACTAATCAATAAAAATTTTTTTTTTTTCTATCTTGACAGAAAAGAGCAATAATTCAGTTACTAAATCATTCCGTGTACTCTATTATAATATTCCGTCGGTCACATTATCGGAACGTGAAATCGTAACACATTATCCTCAAAGATAATTCGTTCTAGTTAAGTAGAGAAGTAAAGCTTATTAATAATTCCGATTCGGCACGAAACGGGGGTAATGGTTTTTCGATTATGAGTCTCCAAGGCGTAAATTACATCTCTCTCTTTCTCCCAACTGGTTCCGGGTTAACGAGACTTTAAGGAAGATCGGAGAGACTTGCTATAAGCTTTCAGAGCGATCGTCTTTTGCGTGCGACAGCCGTTGACAGTGCTCGAAAGTTTTCCCATCTGCATGTCATCGCGCGCGTCCCGACGCTCAAGTTTTCGAGAGCTATTCTAATTAACGACCTCCCGACGACGGCTCCCGAGGACTTCTTAACGCGGTCGGAGAGGACGCGGGCTTTTTCGACTTTTACGAGCGATTATCATGCGGCGATGCGTCACGCGGGGACTAAAAAGTTGCGCAATTATATCCGTACTTCCGCGCCGGGTGTTCGCCATTTTCGAGTAACGCATCCGCCCGCCCTTTAATGTCCGTCCGCACCCTTTAATCGCGAAGTTATCGCGCGACAATAACGTTTCCACCGCGAAACTCTGCGGCGATGGTGCAACGAATATCTGAAACTTGATTGCTCGTAAGGACAATCTGCTGCTCTCGACAATGCACGTTCGCGAAATAGACAATTCACCTCTGACAGTTTTCTGAAACCGACAACCTCGGAAAATAATTTCGCCGCTCGATCAGAATTGCTGGACAGGAACTGGTGTTTCTGGCAAAGGTTTTTATGCCTCTTTTCATTTCATCGCCACTTCCGCTCGTAAAGAACAGCACGCGGCCTGCGAGAAATAGGTATACCGCGGAGACAATGACTTGAGGTCGAGGAGGAGGAAGAAAGAGAAGAGAAAACGCCTATCCTGCACCCGTCGAGATAAAATCACGGACTTGGTGGAAAATGAATCGCTATCAGAAATCGAGTATTTCTTCGCAAATTTCCGTCTAATTTTTTTCTCTCTCGCTATTATCCGACCGACTGGCTAATAAAACTTGCTCGAAGATCAACGAGCTAGTTTCCAGACGAGCTATGGGGGCAGTATTATATTCGGAAAGATCGACCGATCGATCGGAACTCTGGCCCAACGGCGAGTCGACGACGAGGATTCCTCTCGGCTTCACTTCGAGAAAATAAGCAGAGATTACGTTCTCGTGGGATAAAGGCGCTATATATCGAGATGAGTTTTCGGAGCAACCATTTGAAAAGGCGCACTCTCTAAGGCTTTTCTCTCCATCCTTGCTTTTTCTCTTATCTATCGATACTCCACCGCCGCGTCGCCGCCGCCGATCCGAATGATTAAATGGACCGCAGAACCGAACAAATTAAAGTGTCTCAAGATAACGCTGTTTTTACGAATATTGTGCTCATGCATACATTCGTCCGCTGTATCACATAAATCGCGAGGGGAAATGGCATAGTTCATAAAAGTGCCGTATTTTTGAAACCCCTATAAACATTTCACGCGTACTCAAATTATCATAAAACGTTCAACTACCAAATTTAATCTTTCTCATTTACGTCAGTTTAATTTGAAACGCAACGGGTAGAATTACACGCGTATTTTTTTATTCCAAACACATTTTAATAAATTAGAAGTATTTTTTAGTAATTATCGAATTAAAGAAATAAAATTAGTTTATTTAACTAACTTTCCATTCGCGCGAGAGTGATATTAAAAAGTATTTTTAATAAAAGTTTCACGAGACCTACACACAAAGAAATATTAACTAATAAACATCTGCAGCTAAAATTTTTCTATCATTGCTAAATGTTGACTATTAAAGGTAAAATATTTGCCGCGAGATAAAAATTTATTAGCTGAAATTAAAAGTGAACTTTAGCTAAGAAAGTGGCAGACATTCCTCAATATTTTACGTACATAAGTGAAACCATTGAGAGATGGACGCGATGAATTATTCCTGCAATTCTCATATGTAAGGAATCACATAGAGTAGAATAAAGAACGCAACATTATGAAATTGTTTACTATTGCTTGAAATTTCACTATTACTTGAATAAAAAAGATATCATTTTATGAAAGGATTCCTCAAAGTCAAGTTCCCAAAATTGCATTCCAAGATAAAAGTAAATAAAATGTATTTTGACAATTTCGTTTATTTATTTTTACCTAAAAATTAATTTAAAAACTCGATATTCCTCTCAGAAAGAATTCAAAGCGCTAGCGTCGAAGCACATATAATCTCTAAGATTTTTAGTTCCAGTACAAATATTATTTTGTATTGCGAATAAAATAGCATAATTATTATATAGCGACTATTTTTTTCTGTAGCATAGCATATTTTAAGCTAATAAAATAAACTTTGACAGCAACGACATTAGTTCTCTCTGTTTTAAAGGGCACATTTTAATTGCCACAGCTATATTTTAGTTTTGTTGGCTAATTCTGTCTCTTCGTGCATAATTACGGATGCATTGCGGATCAGTTACTCGTCTCCGAGACGCGCGAAAAATTAGAATGCAAATAATACACGTGTCTCGGTAGATTACACAATGCCGCGCGTAAACATGCGGCGTTCCTAAAATAAGAATGGCCGTGTTTAAGGCAGTCATTTTGATAAACGCTTCGTACTCGTCCCGACAGTCAGTTGGCAGGCGTTCTCCCCCTTGGTGAAACGGGCAAATTTGAATAACGACGAAGCGTGAGGGAAGCCGAGCTCCGCGGCATTAATTCAAGACTCGTACACCGCACTTACGGCACGCGATTAAACACAACCTCATGTCTCTCGTGGTACTAAGTGCGGTCGCGCAATATCGCGCGTTTATACGTCTGTCCTATATCCTATTTAAAAATTCATCAGGCCTTGAAGCAAGTTTTCCCGATATTTGGCAGACTAACGGCAAGTACGAAGCGTATTTCTACTTTGTGTCGCATCATTTGTATGCATGTCTCCTCGCGAAACAAATCACGAGGAGAAAATATAACGTGAAAATATACGAAATGTATTTGAAAGTGGAAGAACATTGCGTTGGAAGGGGGAGGGAGTTTACCAGGCATGCGCGTCGATTGATACGATAGTTTTAACTTTATCTCCGGGAAAGCGAGCGGCGAAAGCGAACGAGACTAGAGAGGACAGGAAAAACGCCAATCTGGTTCAACCGCTGGAAAATAAGCTGAGATTACGTTAGCATATGATGACAGACCTGCTGACAGCAATATCACTAAATTTCTGTGAGAGGGTTTCTTCTGACACGACAGTCCTCAACGCTTCCATTTATGAGAGTCGTTGAGGGCGGCAGATTAGAAAAACTTCTAGCAACGTGGAAAATGCGTCTGAGAAAAGCAGCTCCCGAGGTTATTACTAAACGAAGAGAGAAACAGAGAGAAAGAGAGAGAGAGAGAGAGAGAGAGAGAGAGAGAGAGAGAGACAAGACGAGAGGGTGTATATAAATAATTTTAAAATATTATTGTTATTGCGCAAAATAATCTAGGATATAAAACAATATATTTATATTTTTTTATATAAATTTTTATTTTTTAAAAACGCAAATTTTCCAAATAATTCAATTTGACAAAAAAAATCCAATTTATGCAATTTGTTGTCATTTAAAAACAATTTTCCAGTTATAATAAATGGTAACTTCAAGGTTGAAGTTAATATTTTATACTCGTTATTCATAATTTACTTAGATAATTTAGACAAGATAATACTTCGTTTATGTAAGTGGAAGATGGAGATAGTACAATTTCTAATAACACAGTTCAATACTATTTTGAGACCTAAAAAACAAATTGTATTCTGATGAATTTTTAATTATTGAAAACGAATCCAGAGACTGTCACGTCATAATTTAAAAAAAAAGGCATCAAAAAAGGTAAAAAACAATGATTTCTAGGATTTGCGGGATTTGTAGCACCAAAATACATTTTTTTCTAAATTTTGTTAATGTTACGAAAAAGTATTGACTTTTAGCTTTAACATGCATTTTGTTCTATTTCAATTTGATTCTTTGTTTTCAAAATATGACTAATATAAAAGACACTGATGCTACAACATCCTAAAAATTGTCGTTTTTTACTTCTTTGATGCCATTTTTCTCAAAATTACGATGTGATAGCCAACTTTGGCCGTCAGATTCGTTTTCAGCGACTAAAAATCCATCGAAAAAAATTTTGTTTATTCAGGTCCCAAAAAAGGTCTATTTCTCATTACTGGGTAAGCTAAATAAAAATAAACTAAAATCATTTTTTCAAGATAATTTTGGGATGTAATGGCAAATACTGAAAACGTACTTCGTGTGAAACAAATAAAAACTTGCAAAAATCTACTGCCACTACAATTATCTAAATACATGAACGAATGTATACAAAATTAATTGTTTAGTACATAAGATATGAAAGTTTATTTTACGTTACAAATTAATTAAATTATAGTTTGTTTAGGAAAAACTTAATTGGAAATGAAAACACTTGCCAGTAATGCACTCATATCAAAAGGATGTTTCTGATTTATAGCATAAAATTAATTCCCAATACCCGGATAATTAATTAATGTTGACCTTAATATCAGGCTGTTTATTTAATATTATTACGTTACAATATTATCATCTTTTATATTATTTTGTTATATTATTTTGTATTATTAGACATTTTTCCAAGCAGATAAAAACAGAAAGAAAATAGAATCGGTGCTTTGTGCAATTTTATTTAAATATATCCTCTAATTCTGATTTTGTTAAAAATAATAGACCAGTGAATATTTCGTTTTGAACATAAATTTGCTTTCGACAGAAATGTATCATCAAAAATTTTCACTTTCAATCAAGTTTCTTCTAAAAAATATTATAATACTTATTTAATAAATGTATAGCATAAACCAAACTGTCAATATTCTGTATTCGCACAATTAGTTTCGTGACTGTATTACCTTTAACCAAAAAGCTTGAAAAGATTAAACTACGTTACTTATTTTCTGATGGCATGTAATAAAAATAGAAAATTATGGAATCTTAAAATATTTAAAAACTAAATGTCAAAGCTGTGTGTGTTTTAATCTAAATGTTAATTCTCATCCTCAGCGAATATGATCTTCATTGCTTATTCGTTCGTTGCCCTCAGCGTCTCAAAGGAATAAATGTCGACAAATTTTTTTCTTCGTTGATAATTCCCTAGCTCATCTAACCGTTACAAATATTTCTTTTTCTAAACTGTAGTCCCTTTATTTAAAAAGCACAAATAACTTTCCTCTTGTACCGAGGCATGACATTTAAAATTAAATGCTACTCGCTTTTATCGTCCTTTTATAGCCTTTACCTCGTTCACTACATAGTCAATCATTGATACACACAATGCAATATGTAACGCGGCGGTACATAGCGGCCAGTACGGTATATTTAGCGCTTTTCACAAAATCCTCTAAAATTTGCATTCTCTATTACAATTGATTTCACCAATATTTCACTGGAACGATTAAATGCGCACGTACTGCGGTAAAGTAATTTCATATTTAAACGATAAATACCACGGAGGTTCCCGATGCCTCGACTAATCCTCGCCTCCGAGCGCATTTGTACAAATTAACGCGATAAAGCGGATCATATTATTCCGAGCGACGCGTTTTTTTCCATTCGAGGTAAAATTTGCAGCAGGAGAGATATTGAGAGATTTAAGGGAAACGAAAAAAGCGATAAATGAGAATGCGAACGACGAGGAGAAGAAGAGCGGTGCATTTGATCGGCATGCCCTAACTCTTAAGCTCAATAAACCGGTTAAAGTATTAAGTTTAAGTAACTATGATCAATTATGCGTATCGAGCGAGCAAGAGAGAGAGAGAGAGAGAGAGAGAGAGAGAGAGAAAGTGTGTGAATTCGCGCACTCACAAAGTATAGCTAGTATAAAAGTTTCGTGGCAAACGCAATATTTTAATACTGTGGAAATTGTTCATTCAAACAAGTCACGAAAGGGCTGTCGTTATGTCGCTGGTATTGCGCGAATAATTGAACGAGTTGCGAGAATCGTCGACGTAATATAACGATGTGACTCAAGCGTGTCACTGAATATTCGCCGCGAATCAATCGCGTGAAAAACGATAGAATTTTCATTCCATCGCGTGACCCATTGCCCCACGTCACACGTCTACACCCCTCCCAAACTTTCTCGGTGAACGATGGTTCCACGTCGGAAATCGCAGAGTGTTCGATCGAACTTGAGATAAACATGAGGCTCGATATCCCTCGAGATACCGTCGAGACTGCCGGTTAACTGACGGTCGACCGAGGAGTCCAAGAAGAAGTTAAAAACGGAGCAACGAGCGGGGAAAATCCCAATAGTCATAAAATGCGCCTCACGCGTATGACTGGATTGATAATCGTAGTTTAAACGGGCGTTTTTCCAACAGGGGCGCGAACTCCCAGGGGAGAGAATCAACACGAACGAATCGTTTCGCTGACGAAACCGCCCACGCGATTCTGATTTGCATAGTTATAGGAATATTTCGGTAGACCATCCGGGCCACCTCTCCCCGGCAACCCCGAGGAATAATGATCGGCTCGCGAGCTCGCGATCGATCCTCGCGACAATCGCCGAGACGATCTGTCTCGCATAATTACACGACGGCTCCTGCTCCGAGAGAGTCAGTCTTCGTCGCGAACGGAAATATCCAATCTAACGAGAGGGCGATTTTATTTTCGCGTAGACTGCGCAGAGAGACAAAAATATCCCGTGAAAACAATATGTCCTCCGGAGGAAAACGCGCTGTCGAGAAACTCTCTCCGTACGCTTCTTCCCAGAGAGAAGATCGCGGAACTATCGCTATCGGAGTAATATCCTGATTAGAGCGGGAGATCACGTGATATCCGGTGATATCTGGTTAGAGTTCCTCTCGTACGAGATGGCAGGCTTCGCCGCACTGTTTGCCGAAAGCTAATGGTATACTCGGGGCGACGCAAGATTACCATATAAACCGCAAAACTCTTCATGTTCTCTCCTAGTTCTATCGATCCCAAGCGGTCGCGTCTCCTCGCGCCCTTTACCCTTTGTCCCTTCCTTCGGTTCTGCCATAACACATTCGGTTCAGCTGACGTGGGGAGTAAAGCGCTTTGCTCGTACGCAGCACGTGTACTTTAGAGGGTATAACCTACCATCTGGTTACCAATTAGAATGCAATCTCAATAAAATATTTTGTTAAAGCTAAAATATCTTTGCTCTCGCTTTGATATATTGAAATAAACTTCCGGGACAAACGGAAACCTATTTCGCATAGCGATTTCAGTACGGATCAATGTTTTCCGGCTGCGTTCGCGCTTCTATCGAAAAGTGCGCTTTGTGAAACTCAAAATTTAAAAATAAATGTGTTGTATCTCAAAACATTATCAGAAACATAGAAGATTGTTTATAGATTGTTCTATTATTATAATACGTTTCAGTGTCTATGTAAAATTTAAATATAATTCTCTTATTAGTTTAAAAGTTATTCAATTCTATGTTTTGTTACTCTTGATTCTTATATAAAATTGTGTTTTCTGATATTCATTTACAAGTTTGATGAGGAAATGTCATTACAAATTAAATTAAAATTTTTATACAATATATTGAGTTGTTGAATGTATACTCATACCTTAAAGTGTACCTCTTCAATATTTTACATTTTTACTACTTAAATATAAACAACATTTAGTGACAAAAATATCAAGTAAATAAGAAATAATATAAAGACAAAAATTTAACAAGATTCATCTTGTTTGCATGATATGAAAATATCATGCAAACAAGATGAATTTTGTAAAATTACATCTGATACAAATTTTTTATCATTTTATATAATTGATGATAACATTATTGTGTAATTTTATTTTGAATTATTATATTTTCATAAAAGAAGGTTTGTTGCAGAATATTTAACATTTATTACATATACATATTTACAATTATTGTAATAATGAAATCAATATTTTTATAAACTCTATCAAGTTTTCTAACTCGTACCACTACAAATTTATATTACAATATAAACAATAATGTAAGATTGATGAGTGATAATGGTAAAATTAATAATTGATATAAATAAAAATATGTCAATTATAAAAATTCGAGCCAGATTTATTGCAGTATTTTTATTTTTTTATTACTCGTTATTTATTAATTATTAAATGTTTAATCACTTTTTCGATAAATTGTTAATAAAATAACTATATTCGTTAATAATTCCTTATATTTTTAATTACTTTAATTTATAAATTCAATACTTTCGAAGACGATACGATTTAAGAGAGCACAGACAGATACGCTTTAGACGGCCAGTTTTATAAATCACATCTTTCGCAGCATATTTCAAAAGAGTTTATAACAAATTAACTTGTTAATACTAAAAGGTGTAGCAAATAATAATAGATGCTTGACACACAAGCTACAATTTCGAATTTTGATTTGCATCCAAAATAGCATCAAATGCAAAATATAATAGAAAATACTTTAAGTGGTACGCATTTGGCAACGTTCCTACTAATAAAATTCTAATAAATATTTGTGCAAACGCGTTTATTTGGACATACTTATTCGGTTTATTTGGCTTTAAAAATAGTTTATTTGAAACTGCAGCAAAGTGTGATCATTTTTGATGTATAAAGTACAATAAGCCAAATTCCTTGTTGGCTTGATCTTTGCAGTTGGTTTTAGAGCCAAAATTCAAGTTTTTATAACCAAAAGTTTTTGTTGTTGATCAAGAAAAAAAGAATAAAACTGCAATTTTTAAATGTCAATAACTTTTAGCTGATATTACAGAATCAAAACATTCTTAAGAAACAAATTGGTACGAGATATTTGCTAATCTCTCCCTTCTCTATTCTTTCTATTTTTTTCTTCAACCTCCGTCATAAAAAAAAGCCGAGTAATCCGTTCGCTTAAGTACAAAAGGTTCGAAGGGAAACTTTCGTTATTTCAGCAGCTCGCACATCCGTCTTGAGGGACAAACGCCGTTATCGATTGTCGTTCACGCTGATATTGGTTTCCCTTCGTTCAAATAAATTCAATCCACCGAACGAATAGCCCCTGCACTGCGACGACTTATTCCTTTTTTTTGCAGCCACCTCTAATCGGGGGAGGGGAGGGGGTGGATACATTTTTGTTTCATGTCCATCGAAGTAAACGCGGAGGAGAACGTAACGTCCCACTTTTCGTCCGCTGACGCAAAGAGAAACGATTCGAACCCGCCCACCCACGGCACCGTATAAAAATTTGATCGCTTTCACGGGACAATCGGGTTTTTCAGTGACACGTACCTCCGTACTGAATTTACCGAGTAAATCCGTCGCGCAGTAAATCACACGGCAGTTGATACGAGCCTGGTGCGAGCGTGCACCGGAGAACAATATAATTCTCTCCGCCCCGTGCTCTCTCGACGGCTCTTTCTGTCGCGTTTTTCTTACTGGGGGGAGGGGGCACTTTTCACGCGCGGAATAACCCGATCTCGACATCGCACGACCAATAATTAATTACCTCTCCAAATGTCCCTTCTTGTTTCTGTTTCAGTTACCGAGAAGGAGATTCGTCAATGGTAAGTTCGACTCTAAGAAAAGCAATGGGCTATTATGCGAGCTTGCAAGAGCTTGGACAGGATGATTAAATATTCCGCCAATAATCAGAAAAAAATAATTTACGAGAGAATCAATTTTGTGCCAAATTAAAATAAAAGATTATTAAATTAAACTATAAAATTTTTTTCGTAATTTCCAGTTATTACACAGTTCAACAAAAAATGACTGTTCTTCGAATAAAACTCTAATTATTTTTTATAGTTTATTAGATGTCGAATACAAATCCGGTTTTCTAATTGCTTCATCAAGGCAAAATTTTGAGAAATTTTCAATAAAAATGACAAAAATATGATTATTTTCACGTATTTTATCATATTACAACTATGATATCTGACATGCTGCAAAAGTTTTACTGGAATTAAGATTAAGTATGTTGTTGGAACTTTCAATCCTCAAAAAGATTTTTTTGTGTCAACTATGATTCATTATAAAATTTATTACAGAAAAATTGTAAATTAAATTTATTGACAATTTATACCTTTCACCTTTCAATTATAGTTATTTAAACTGAAAAGTTTTTCAGATCACTAAATACGAATCTGACGTCAAAAATCGACAAATTCAGTATCATGAAAAATCTCTACACATACATTTTTGCAAAAATTCTTCCTTTTTTAAATTTTAATTAATATATACATATGCTCGCCACATTAAACATACATATGCTCGCCTGCAAGGAAAGAACAATTTTACTGCAGCGTCTATAAATAGTTAGATATAGATCAGAAAATAGTTTTATGTTGTTACCGCCAAAAATAATTATCATATGTAGAACGCCCAAGCATGATAATATTGCTCCAAATAGTTTTGACATTTTAGCAACCAAATTATACATCTGATATAACTTTTTTAATGTTTCAATATAATTATTTTCAGATCTGTATTTCAGCAAAATTGTACTTTTTGAGTATTTTTTAAAATTTGTCAGTTTTACTGATACAAAAGTGTCTAAGAGTCTTAATGACACTCTTAATTTTAGTTGCAATTAAACCTCTCTAGCAAGTCATGCACATCATAACTACATGATAAAATATGTGAAAATAATCCTTTTTTGCAACTTTAACTGTAAATTTCTCGAAATTGTGACGTGACAGAACAAATTGGAAACCGTGTTCGTATTTAGCATCCAAAAAACTACGAGAAATGACTAGTCTTATTGTGGTGTTATTTTTGCGTTGAATTGCGTTATTAACATTTCAAAATTTATACTTTAATTTAAAATAAAATAAATAATTACACAAGAATTATATATATCATGTAGGCACAAAGGATTCCTAAAGGATTGCCCCGATGGATTGCTGACAGAACAGGTATGCACTGTTTTATATACTGTTGAAACTATATTAACTCTTTCCTTTCGTTTCACCTAAAAGAAATGTCGTTTGCAATATAAGTAAGACATAAAACAAAAAATTAAATGGTCGAGTGCAGTACTCAGGACGAAAAGTACATTAATCATTGTTGTCACGTGACAACAATAGCCGGAGGAAAGGGTTAATCACCCTCAATAATCAATACAGTAGGTAAAAAAGCTCGTACTATATACAGCGCTCGCGTGATTTCAGGGCTTCATAAAGATCTACAAGCAGTTCTTCCCTCAGGGTGACCCGTCAAAGTTTGCCTCCCTCGTCTTCAGAGTCTTCGACGAGAATGCCGTGAGTTTTTTCTTGTCACGTATGTAGACTCGTCGCTTCTCGCGAAACCACATGCTTTTCAAATTCGCGTTCGTCGGATATTCGGCGTTCGCGTGCAGGAGCGACGATCACGCGATGCGCGTTCACGACTATCTCTTACTCAAATTATTTTTCCTCCCCCTCGATTGCTATATGCCGCTACCCCTCGCAACATCTTTATTATCCGTTATTTAATCGCTCGGTGAAGCTTGACATTAGATAAGATCAGACTCTTAATTTGCATTGCACGCGCTGAACAAATTCACGCGTCAGACCAGAGATAATCCGATATTGGCGATCGCGATTCGCTTCGCAAACGATCGCGCGAGCATTGGCATTCGCGCCGCGAAGTCGAGTATGTTTACTGAAAATATTGAGAAAAATATCTGAGACGGAAATTTGCCTTGGATTTCTCTCGCGAGACTATTCGATTTGCGGCCCGAGAGAAAAATACGAATACCCGGGAGAGAGAAAACTATTTGCACAATGTATCGGCCGACACAATTGCCAGACTGGCAGCCGATAGCTATTCGCCTTTAAAGAAACGCGATCGCAAAGTGATCCTCGAATATATACCGCGATCGATAGGAGGGAGCATTTCGCGTGCGACAAAATAAGGATACGTCGGATTGTTGTTTCAGGACGGCACGATAGAGTTCGAGGAGTTCATAAGAGCGCTCTCGGTGACGTCGCGCGGCAACCTGGACGAAAAGCTTCACTGTGAGTACCTCGTCCTTTATTTCCCACAAAAAACTCACCTACTCGAATTTGAAAGGGTTCTCCCCCGTGCGCTACTTTGTTTACCCATCTACTTTAGACACGTCGCGGACAATCGCCGGGATCGCGCAGCGAGTTCTCTTTGATTTACCTAACGTGATTAAGTCAATAATTCAAACTCAATTTTGTCTGGGAAAGTAAAAAGTTCGCCGCTATAGTAACACTGCACAAAAAGTCAGAATTGGTGTTGGCGACGCAACTTAACTTTTACATTTCCATAAAGTCGATGAAAACTAGCCGTTAATTGAAATCAAATTAAAGTAATTGAAAGAAGTTAATTGAAAGAAAAAATAGTGATAGAAATATTTTTCACTTAAAAATGTATCTACAAAAAACTCGAAATTTCGAAATTTATTGTTGTCGCTTTTCCAATGTGCTGATTGGTTCACATTCAACGCTTACTTCGTAAATGACAGCCGTTCACGGGGGGATCAAGTATTTTGATTATTTATATTGAGGGGTTAATAATGTAATATTCAATTTGTGATTTGTATGAAATTATGTAATATAGGTCTTGTAGCGCGCGCCTGTTTTGTCTAGTAATATAAATTTTGTTTTCTTAAGAAATAGAAAATATGTAGTGAGTAAACAAACAGAAAATAAGAAAAATTTATTTATCCTCAATATATTAAAATATAAAATAAATCTTATTTCAAATAAATGTATATTATATATTAAATATAATATACTGTATAATATATAAATGTTAAATACTATTTGCTTTTCTTATATTCACTACACAAAATATTTATTTTAGATAGTATTCTTTACAGATACATATTTTAAAAATAAATATCTCTATTGAAGATGCTTTCATTTTTCTCCAATATGATGAAAACAAACACAAATGTTAATAAAATTGCATTCAATTAAAATGAGATAATTTTTAAATTTGATTGTTAATAATACGCTTTTTTCAATTTCATACCCAGAAAGTATTTGTATACTGTAATTATACACAAAATTTGAAATGACTTATGAAAGACAATCGCAACGTAAGAGATAATCTCGATTGTTCTCTTCGAGAGAGAACTATCGATGAATGATCACAATTCGGACAAAAGCAAAGAATGAAAGCCTCGCCGAGAATGTTGCGGTCGGGATATCATCGGAGAAAATAGAACTTACAAGCTTGCGAAGTCGTGCATGAAACGAAAGATACCGGTTTCTCATACGAACAAAGCGCACCTTCGGATTTTGTGTACTCTCCAGGAATTTCAGTAGCAGAAGTCAAACGCGTTTTTCTCCCTTTTCCTATCTCTTTTCCAGGGGCCTTTCGTTTGTATGACGTGGACAATGACGGCTTCATCACAAGGGACGAGATGTACAATATAGTCGACGCGATATATCAGATGGTTGTAAGTGCATCCTTTTCAAATTACTTGTTAACCCGCGAAGAAGTTTTCGAAACGTGAAACGTTTTGTTGCTCTTTTCCTAATTGAGTTGAGACCTAATACGCTTTTCCTATCAATGTCTATCCAAGGATTTTCTTAAAATAACTCTCTGCTTTATTGACGTCACGTGAATTTGATGACAATTAGAAATTTGTTAAGTATTTCAACTGTCAATAGTATGCTGTTCGATAAAACGGAAAAACTGAACAATCTTGACTGGGAAGTAACGAGTTTTTTATAATTTCGGTTACAATTACTTTTTTTAGTAACAATTATTTCTTTTTTCTGTCTGCAACGGTAACGGTAACGTCGAGCACTTTTATAATAATAAAATTTTATTGTTATTTTTAAAGTTACTTTAGAAATGAACAATATATACATTTAGATCATCTTTTATAAAAAATTGGATGCTATTTTAAAAAAAGAGAATAAGTCGCCAAAATCTCGTAAAAAAATAACAAAAAAGTAACAAATTGTTACTTTCAAGTAATAATAACGGTAACGTGTTACTTTTGAAATTTACGAATAACAGTAACGAGGCTTTTGAAAAAAGTAACGGTAATACACTTTGCTTTAATAAAGTAACGTTCTTAACTCTGGAATGCTGTATTATCTCAGTATTCTATTACTTATTTGTTTATTTGATATCTATGATCGTGTTTCGTTTATTTCGCGTTTCAGTGCACTTCCCTTATTCATCGTCTGTAAATAAGGTCACGATAGCACACAACATTTTCGTGCTTGTTTAACAACTAGCTATCTGCGATGCAATTGTAAATGCATCGCGCGCAAACGTGCTTAATATCAAGTCGATATTTTATCCGAACGAAGCGCGTTACGTGTAACCTAGCAGAAGTTATAATCTTCTTCCGCAGTTTCCGAGCAATACATGCTATTATACAAGCGAGTTAGCAACGTAAACTATAACGTCACCTCCACTTCGCTATTGCTCCTGACAAGCGCGATGTACGCTTCTTTTGAGTTACAATGCCTCGTACTGTGCAACGCGCACTCTAATCTTTCGCCGGTTGTAACATCTACTAAAACTTTAAAGCCCGTATTTACATATAACCGTTACTCTTGAATCTCGCCTTGAATATCACTTAGAGATACCCAGGATGACGTTTCATATTTTAGATGAGGTGCCATATTTTGATTAGAGATAAAATGAGAGCATTTGGATGGAAGCAAAACAATTATTCATGTTTACGAAATCACTAAACGCGTTTGATATATGATTATTAAGCGTTTGATACGCTGTCCCGCGATTATTCGAAATTGAAATGTTATTTTTTCACGTCATTTTACACTTTGTTTTAACTGATATAATATCAATGCAGATAAATGAATAGTAGATAGATAAGTAGATTATATAAATTAAAATTGACGAATAAAAATAAGTACAAGGCAGAAATGGTTTTGTTGAAGTGACTAAAAATTTAGCTAATTGCAGATGTAAAAGTAATTTTTTGTTGGATTATCAAAAATAATTATAAAGGACGCTCGAGCATAAGTAACGCTGCAAAAAATTTTGACATTCTAGCAACCAGCTTGAGTTCTTACATAACTATTTTAATAGTCTAACAAAGAATTATTTTCAGATCTGTATCCAGCTAAATTTTTAAATAATTTAACAAAACCATTCATTCTTTCTGTGTACAATTAATAATGACTAGCACATTTGTTAACTGGTTTTTAATTTAATACGTATTAATTATGTATATCAATACGACATACATATACGTATATCATATTGGATAGAATTTTTCGAGTCTTTACTGAAGATTAATTTATCACTTACCAATACGATGCGCAGCAACAAAGTTGTTACGTTGAAATTACATTGATCTGTAAAATATAAACATAAGATTTAAATTATAGTAACATAAACGCAATATAGATATATAAAAATAATTATCGTACATATAAAATTCTATTTCTACTTAATATTTATAATAATAAAATATTTATATAATTTTTAAAAAGCTTCTTGAAAGTATAACTTCTTGTGTAAACAAAATATTATAATAAATATTATAATAATAAAAATAAAATTATAATATATTATTATAAATAAATATAAATAAAATTTTTTCTCTCTCGTTTTCATTTTTATTTAAATTATTCAAATAAACGAGGAAGATTAATGACAAATAATAATTAAACGCATAAAATTTTATAATCATCTTTAAAAAATTGCTTGAAAAAATTTAATAACTATAAAAAATATATTTTTTTCAAGTATATTTCATTATAAAATTTTATATAGAAAAATGTTTTTCTCTAATTCCTCTTTAAATAAATTTAATGTATAAATAATACACTCACGCCACGTTACTCTCCGTTGTTACGTTCAATACCGTCTAAGCCTCTTCTTCTCATTCTTCAGTCACAACACTCGCGAAAGTACTATTACTTATAATCACCCGCAAATTAATTATTCAACATAATAAGGAACACGACGATCACGAGACACTTTCTACGGCACTCCCGAAGTTAAAAGTAGTTGAGACACGACGAACCGTTTCGCGATACTTTGTTCTTTGAATCACATTTCTCTTATACATAAAATTCGCCGCACATTAACTTTTTAACTTGTCGCAATGTCTGCGTTACTTTCTTTCATTTTGGTATCGAGATGCCAAATATTTCAGATTAAGAATCCAATTATTGGTGTCAAGGTCCTGATCAGGTCATTCCAAAAAAGCTCCAAGTACGCGAACAATTCGTCTGTGTAAAATTGAATTATAAAATCCATTATTAAAAAATATGTTATACAATAAAAAATTTATTATATATACAAAAGCTGAATATTTAGTTCGATGCATCGCGAGTTAATTAACGATTGATATGTAGCGAGTCCCCATTAATTGAATCGTTCGTACTGATCGTTCTCGCATATAACTCTGCGCTCTCAATCCGATAATAATAAAATTTTTGCTTTAGAATTCGCGAATAAGTCACAAAACGCGATGCGAAATGATGTAATCCACAAGTGACGTTAAGAGAGTAATTATTAATTAAGTATCGCAACGGAATGGTAAAGAATATAGGAGCAGTTAAAATAATTTCTGTTCTCCATTACAATTCCGATTTTAAATTCAGTACTTCAGTGAATCGCGCGAGAATCTGCTAAGTAATTATTGCCAATAGGTGTGATACATGCAAGTCATTAATGGGAGTTAATTAATCGTTAATTAATTCGAAACGGCAATCGTGAACTGTAACAATCGAAAACGATCAAACGTTTCAAAGGATAATAACGTGGTGACACGTTACACAACATTTCAACATTCGACACAAGCGCCAAAGTCACGTACTCACATCTAGTGTCGTCTTGAACACCTAACATATTAAGAACTAAAAATATTCCGTTATTTCAAATTGGTAACTTTAACAAATATTATCTTTTATACAATGCTATATCGCGCACTTTACGGACTCGCCTAAGCATCGTCTAAGATAACGATTCCTACTCGATATTGAGAGCATCTGAAGACCCGTTATTACAAAAATTCTTTTTCAATAAGTATGTGGTAATTTATTTGATATAACACATAACTAAATATGAAATAATCTATGTGTAATAATTAAAATTTGCTATCATATTTGTACTAATAACTAATTGTAAGTTAAACTATTATATTATTAAAACTAAAAATTAATTTTTTTTATTATTTTTCTGTAAATTTTTACGTTCCAAAAACAGTATAAGTATTTTTAAAAATTTGAATGCTTGATGAAAACTGAATTTACAAGAAACTTTTAAATTAAAAAATTTATTTTTGTTTTAATTGAAACAATGACGTATAAATTAATTGGTTATTATTAATATTTTTTCTTAAATTTTTACTAAAAACAATAAAAATAAATAATTTTCTTAAACTTACAAAATATGATTTATAAATATTCTAATTTTTAATCGCAAGTAAATCAGAACAATTTAAATCATTGCAAAAAATATCATAATTTAATTTCATGTCTTTTTATCGATTTATTGAAATTACATCTCATAATTTTGAGGTTTTCCGCAAAAACATAGAAGAAAATAATAAAGACAAATTTATTTCCATAAATGCTTTCCGATTAAAAAGAAGATAAACTTTATTCTCTTTAAAACATATGTATATCAACGGCAATCAAATACTCATTTGATTGCCGTTGATATACGTTTGCAAACAGCAAATTGATTTCCAAATAATCGTGAATTGTTTACTGATTGCTATGCAATGTAAGAATATTATTGTCCAACATTATTGCTGTACAAAAATGAAAACAAAAAGTAGTGTTCTACAATTTCTTGTTGTCACTTTTTAAAAATCTGTTTTTTAAACTCAAATCCAGTTGTCCATATAAATCATCGTGCAACTTCTCAACATTAAAACTGGAGTTATTTAAATGCAATCTTTTCTCCAATCACGTCTCTCTTTAGATTCGATTATTAAATCAGAAGAAACAAAAAATTCAAGCTTTATTTTAAGACAAAGTTCATTTGAGTTTCTCACTTAAATCGCGACAGATATAACATTACAAATATTAAATTGATTCTCAAGATAGCTTTATTAAATCATATTATGTTTTAAGATCGATATCGAGTTGAATTGATTCAATAAAGAATAAATTATAAGTACACATGGAAAGAACAATTTTGTAAACAATTTTGCTAAAAATGTAAGTTTAATCTGAAAATATTATTTCGTTGAACCATGAAAATTAATTATGTAGAACGTTCAAGTTGGTTGTTAGAATAATCAAACTTTTTACAGCATCGCTCATCATGCTTGAGCGTCCTACATAATTATTTTGGTAATGCAACAAGATTAAACGGTTAAAAAAAAATCCGTATTTTTCGCGTGTGGATTTAATTTCCTTTTATTTGAGATTGCACGCCTTAAAATGCGTAAGAAATCTACACTATCTGGCGAATTGCGTGCAGTTTTCTCTGTGACACTAATTAAATTACAAAGTCGCGCACATTCATGATTACGCACTTTGAGTCAAAACTTTACATGAAAACTACGTTACTTCCACCGAGATGCGAAAAACTCGCAGAATATGCAGCAAAAACCCTCGAGAGGTCTGGTAAAATATCTCAACGCTTCATAAGGTTGTTTTATGCGGATATCGCGCGCCCATGCAGATTTTAAGGTAAAATTCGACGCGACCGCGGCAAATCCGTCTCGCGACAATGGTTCGCCATTAATCACCTCGAAGTCTCGTTAATATTAATATCCAAGAGAAATACAGTGACATATTATATGCATACCCGCGGGGCATGCACATGATAATCCATAACCATGCAGGTCGGCAGTCGACAAAAGCGCATGAAACTTTGACGGTCGACTTTAAAACAATAAACCCGATCAAGCTGTGTAATGCGATTGAACGCAATTGATAAAGCCAAATCGCAATGTAGAGAATTAGCGCGGATCAACCGATATCAATTAAAACCCATGGGATCAAACGAATGCATTAAAAATCAATATCGTGAATCATCATCTCTCAGCACTATCAGTAATGGGTTTCGGGCAATAAAGTATTAACGAATAGTGAAATCTCTCATCACATTTTCTGCGCGTTGTCGTAGTAACGATAAAATCTCACGATAATGGGAATTAAATTTTCTATATGTCACAAGTGGTAATAAATTTTTAACAAGAGGCAGACATTTTCCAACTAATTAACGTTTTTTATTCAATAAGAGTCTCTATACATAATTAAATATATAAATGTATATAATTATAGATAAAAGTATATGCGGATATCTTTTCTTTTTCTTTCTCTTGTATAATGTTTATATATTTAAGAAAAATAATAAGAAAACTAATTAGAAAATAACTTTCACATTTTGTTTAAAAAAGTAAAATTACGTTATGCAATATTCTACGTATAATTACGTATACAATTTTATTATTATTATTATATATTATATTTTTATTATTATTAACAATTGTACTGTAAGTTTGAAATTTATTATTATTATAATTATTATTGTATATTATATGTATATGAATATATAAAGGCAATTTTTTTTATTTTCCTCAAACTTCACTTGATATTAAAAAGAACATTACTAAAGTTAGCCTTGTAATTATTTTTTAATCTTTTTTATTATTTTTCTCGTATACACAAACAGAAATTATTTAAGAAAAAATATATATACGTGCATACATTTTATATATAATTACATTCATATTTGGTTATAGAAGCTATTTTATCGGGAAAAAAATTGGTTCGGTATTTTCTTTCTAGT
Organism: Solenopsis invicta; assembly: GCF_016802725.1. Lineage (NCBI taxonomy): Eukaryota > Metazoa > Arthropoda > Insecta > Hymenoptera > Formicidae > Solenopsis > Solenopsis invicta. Next base: position 736,686 of record NC_052679.1, on the reverse strand, counting down.
TTGAAGAATGGCATGCTATTTATAGTCTCGTAACGTGCAATAAAGAGGTATTTTAGCCCACTGTAGTAAGAGTATAGTGGCAATTTGATAGTCTCCCATTGATCAGCGGAACTCTAAGCGGAGAACAACGTCGGATGTTCCAGGGACAGCAGCCGCAAGCCGAGGACGAGAACACTCCACAGAAAAGGGTCGACAAAATCTTCGACCAGATGGACAAAAACCACGACGACAAGCTCACGCTCGAGGAATTCCGGGAGGGTAGCAAGGCCGACCCGAGGATCGTCCAGGCGCTCTCGCTGGGTGGCGAGTAACCCCAATTTTCATCACAGGCGGCACACGATCCTTCGAAAACGGGAGTCTCCACGTCGTCATTATCGTAATTATGTGTGACGTCGAGCTGGGCGAGCCGCTCGTCTCGATAATCGGCCGACGAGAAAAGACCTTGGGAGAAAAGGCAAGTCCACATCCGCGCGGTTTGGCATGCACGTGTGAATAAAATAGGCAATAACGTGAACGAGGAGCGAGGCGTCGGTGATGTTGAGATTTGCGAATATTTTTGAAGAGATCTTTCTCTCGTGTCGAAGAGCTAGTCCACCACTTCTTTTCTACTCTCTCACTCTATACTGATCTCTTTCTCTCTACACTGTACGTATCTCTCGCTCTTTCGGAGAAGATCGGTTCTCGTTCCCCGTTGGTGAATCGATCCCTCCGTCTTCGTTTACGATCCGATTTCGAGAATCTCGATGCTAATGTAACAGTAGATGTCTAGCAGTTCGAGCAGTCGTAGCTTTCAAGGAGACTGGACACGTGGCGAATTACATTTTTAGCTAGAGAGCATGCAGGACTTGGACTACGAATAAATTGTTATAGTGCGAACAATGAAGACATACGAATCACGGAAGGGAGCATCCCCGTTCGGGGCGGGTTCCCTCGAAAGCAGTTTCCTTTGTCGCATTGCTCCTCCTCTGCGGCTCCATTATTCCGTTGGCAAAGTAACGTCACGATAATACGGGTAACGAGTAAAATTCGAATACACTCGACGCGAGCACGCCGCTCGGAATTTCAACAAGGCTCGCCGCGGCTATTTCCGATTATTGCAAGCGCGCAGCCTCACATTAGGGAAAAAGGAAAGAAGAGCGGAAAAGAGAACGGTAGCGAGGGCGGGTAGCGGAGAGAAATTGCCGCAGGGAAAAGCATTCAAATGTGGACAGCTGATCGCGTATTGTGCGACTTTGTGCGTAGCGAACGCGACCGCAAACAAAATAAGGGGACACAATGAGCCCGTGGATATTTCAATAACGTCGAGCGGAAGAGTCCAGAGAAACATGTAAATTTTGCGACAATGAATAGCGCAGTGGTAATTCGACTTGTTTTATTTTTCCTCTTTCTTTTTATATACATCGCGCGCGCGTTCTATTGAAAAGGACCCCGCGCAATCCTTGTAGAAATTGGATTTCGGTGTAATTGGCTGAAAATTTCGTATGTTGTGTTTGATATCTTGTCACCAATGATGAACAGTCTCTACGACCGCCAATAAGTGACCATTTGACCTCGGCGAGACGCCATTTGTCAAGTATCTAAGATCACAATATTTTACTTTCAACGGGTCCTACACGATCAATAATTCCGATCAGTAATATCGACAGTGTGCATCAATATTTTTACAACCTAAGATTATTTCTACGATTATGTCATTCATTGTCTAACTATGAGCTGACGAAAATATTGACGCGTCCTCTTTACACAGTCGATGAATTACTGTCAATATCCCTACCACACTGTGATACTGATGCTCGAGAATCAAGAAATTTGGAACACTGTCAATATTCAAAATCAATCTATCAATATTAACCATACGGGATCAATAATATTATCAGTATTGATTGGTACTCTGATAGTATTATTGACCGTAAGATGCACGCCTACTTAATTAATTCAAGAATTATTTTTATGATTAATCTTGTTAATGACGCATTATCTAGTGTACAGAAGCAATAATCTACACTTTGATTAGTTCGAATTGTCGTCTATTAAATTCTTAACCTCATTATCAGACATACATTCAGTTAGTTACAGTGTTCTTGCGCGTTACACGTTCCTTCCACGGTTACGCATTGGCGCGATATTTATTATAATAATTCAGAGAGCGATTTCAGAGAATTAAGCCACTCAACCCAACGTCCTACAAACACATCTGAAAATAGCATATTCTAGATCCTGAATTAATTGACATGAGACAACAACGTTCATTACAATATTGACTTAAGACGCGTTTCACTTAACGCTCGCAACGTTCGCGAGCATTATTTGTCCTTGTTTAATATTCAATAAGGATAAAATAATTCCAAGAACGTTGAGAGCATTAAGTGAAACGCGTCCTTATATCAACGTCGTCTTTATAGTTTTTTGTTTAAAAATATAGCCAGTAAAAACTTTTTTAATATGTAAATAATAAAATAGGAATGCATCGTTGAAAATAAGATATTAAACACTTTTGAGAGATAGCGTCTCGTAGAAATCAAATATTGGGAGGAGCGCTCACGGAGAGACTTTTATCAGGATGTACAATATATCAGATTTTCAGCCAATTCCACCGAAATCCAATTTCCATAAGGATTGCGCGGAGTTCCTTCCTCGTCATTTCGAATTCAATCGTCGAATCGTGAATATTAACGCGGACTTTCATGTAACGCTACTTTATGTAACGCTTATATCTACCCAGTAGCACTGCACGGGATTATTCATTTTCAAATGTCAAAAAGCGTCGAGGAATAACGAGCATTGCGTGCCGCTGACAAAATTGCCGCGATCAGTCGATTTGACGCTGGCGTCATTTGCGCGCGATTTCTTAACAAATCGCCGTATCAGCTTCCCGCGTTGCCTAATACGCGGCATTAGAACGGCATGCGCAAAAATTCGGAGATACGGAGACGGTGACTAAGCAAAAAGGGGGAAGATGAATAATGGCAATCTGCTTTCCGATATTAATGAGCGTTTTACGTCACTTACACGACGAGGTGGTCGCCGGTGTTCAATTCGCCAGCTGCGGCACGCGTATTATCAATGGAATATTTGCCGGGTTATGGAATCGGAGAAAAAAAAAGCGCGAGGGGATAAATTCAATAGTGAATGTGAAGTGTAATTATACGTCGCTTATATATCTTAATTATAGTAGGAAAAGTTGCGCTAATATTGGTTTCGTGGCTCTCATAATGATATTCATCAGGAGCTACGCAAACAGAATTATACGAGAAAACGGTACCAATGAAATTAATGGATGATCTTATTAAATGCGAGTACCGCGTTTATAATAGCGGCCGATCGTCGAATATTAATGAGCAAAGTTGCATCTGCCTCGTGGATCTCTTGTATTGTTATTCTCTTGGGTCCACTTTTTAATCACAATCTCTTCAATCGCAGTCATCGACGTTCTTGATGCTCCACTTTCCAACTTCAACGACCTAAATCTTCATATTCAAGATGACTCGAGTGGAATAAAGCTAACGATCGATAAAGAAAAGAGTGCCCGGCGTCATTTGGAACAAGTATTTTTACCTGAAATATAAAATCACGAGAAAAAAAGAGACGAGGCAGAAAGAGCACGGTAATCTGCATTCTTCGCACAATGGCGATCAATTAATCATCATCGCGACGTGTCTCCGTCGAATATTAAACCGAAGTCAAAGACAGGAGAAACGGAAGGGAGAGAAATATCAGGTTGAAATAAAGCGTCAAGGGTGATTAAGTTGAAAGAGAGGACGCGGCTCGTCATCTCGGGGGCGGTCCGTCTCCGCGACGGAAGCGGTTAAGACGAACGTGGAAACGATTCGACGTCGAAAGTTGGTAAGCAACTTGTAATTTTCCGTAATCGCGCGATGTGTAGAGGAGACAATAAAGCGACGCGAGAGTAGCGAAACGCGATAACGACTTGCATTTAGTTGGCAAGCGCGACGTGACATTATTGGTACACGGATTTATCGGAATTTCGGATCTCTCTCCCATTCTCCGATATTAAGGAGAGAGCGTCAGATGGTCGCCGGATAAGAGCGGGGAGGGGGAGAGGGAAATCTAACGTGACAGAGCGAGAGCGCCAAGGACGATTAAAGGGAGTTAGGCGCGGGTGGAAGTGGATAGAGACGCGCCACGTCTCTCATCGATCGATCCGTTATAACGTTCTGCATTCCGCGGAAATCGGGATACGGATGCGGTCGGGAGCTCACGGGCGGTGGAACAAAGAGAACGGGCCAGACAAAAGTGCGAGAATCGCGCGAGAAAGAAGGAGGAGAGACGTGAAAAGCAAGCGTGGGCGAGGGTGCGCGACCGGCTATGCCGATGGCATTTCTTATAGGTGCGGAATCGCGCGAGAATGAATTCCTCTTGACAATGAGGAGATCCGAGAGGGAAGGGGGGAGAGGTGGGTGGCACGGTGATAAATCTTGCCGCGGTTCGTGACTCCGCGCTCGCGGAGATCCATTTAAAGAATAAACCGACGTTTACACGCAAGAGGGAGAGAGAGAAAGAGAGGGACAGAGGGCAGTTGTTGCCGTGGAAATTGGGAAAATATTTTGTGGAGGCATACGTGCGCTCGGACAGAAATAGCGGCAAGTAAAATAAACCCCGAAAGAATCACCAGACGACTTATGAAAAATGCATAGGCACTTGGTCCGGTGCAGACCATGCAATATGTAACACGGTTACCGCCGAAACTGCATGACGACGCTCTCTGGCTTACGCTCTCGCGCGTAAAAATGAGGTTTCGGGTAGCGAAGTTACCATCACGAGACAACGATCCGCTAAGTCTCTATTTTCTTTTCCATAACGTGCGCGGCTACTATCATTCGATTTTACGTACACCGAAAAGAAAATTTGATAATAATAATTAATCCTAGATGACAGTTACTAAGCTTTGATGAAATATGTAATTATAATTAAACATTCAGTTAAAATAACTAAATATTTAGCAATATTTAGTAACCGTTTAGTAATTATATTTAGTAATATTTAATAATATTTAGTAATTACATTATATTATACCAATTGGTCACTATTAATATAATTACTAAATATTAGTAAATATTTAATTACTTTAATCAAACATTTAATTGAAATTATTTTATCAAAGCTTCATTATTATTACACTTTTTTTCAGTGTATAATGCGGCGAGGAATGAGAGACGGGCGGAGTAATTAAAATTGCGAAAGCACAAAAACGGAAAATTAACCCTGGTAGCACAAAAAGATAGTTTCAATTATGTTGCAGACATATTCTACAGCTCAATTGTATATCATCACATTTGTAATGTCTCTGAGACCATCTTTTCTTGGAACGTTGCAATTGCAATATTTCTGCAGCCATCATGATTGAAAACTTAAAGATTAAAATATAAAAAAAAAATCTTAAAACCTTAAAAAGATTTGAAATCTTTCTGCAATGTATTTCGCAACATTACAAAAAAACATGCAAAGATTCTGAGATCAATAACTGCGCGCGCCTTGCTGAGAAGTGTTCACTGAAAATGTACATGTCAGCTCGTGCACAGCCGTCGCTCTTAACGTTGAATCTGAGATGGAAGAGCATTTGTCTTAAAAAAAAGAGACACATAATATTTATAATTAATATATAAAATTATTTTAAAACAAATCACATGAAAAATTATTTCTTGCTTGTTATTTCTGATTTAAAAAATCACAAACGTGGTTGCAATAAAAAAAATGCACATATTAGATTTATTTTCCGAATAGAGAAGATACGTATGTATATTCTTACTATCACGATGACATCCTATTCTTTTATTAGAAATAACATCGATACTTTATGTGATTTGAATTCATATTTTTATATGTTAAATATGCACACATCTTTTACAAATGTGTTGCAAATGGAGTCAAAGAGAATTACAGTGATCTCACTAAATCCAAATGTAACATTTTGTAATATTTTTGTAATATGTCTTGAGAATTGAAGCAATTTTGACACTGATTAACAATCTTGTAAGAATATCTTAGAGACATTACGGAACGTAAAAGTTTCAATGTTATATCTCTGTAAAAACCTTTCTGTGCTATCAGGGAAGTTATCCAGTCGGTAAAAACAAATGAAATGAATAAGAACGCAATCACGTTGATGAGTGAATTTTAAACCGACTTTACGAAACGTGTGCTTGCGGAATTCCGCTGCCAAAGAAGAATTAAATGTTTTAACGTAAAGATAAAAAAAAAGATAAGTTTGCCAAGTTGAATAAAGAAAAGACGCCTTTTGGAAGGCTGGAATTCACGGTGTGCCATTGAATTTTCAAAGCAGCGTCGTATCTTTTTCCATCGCTATATCTATTCTCCAATTGGGTGGCTGTAAAGCGAAAGAAGATACGAGTTCCAACCTACATAGGAATGAGACTCTGTACGAGAAAAACGTCGCGTAACCAGCAAAAATTCACAAGCTCGGGAATGCCTCTAGAGACGTAAATGCGAGATGCGTTGCAAAGCGCGTGTTATTGCTCTAAATAACGCGCGCGTATTCATATGTGCTCGCAAAAAGATAAAAAAATTTCACGCACCTGAGATAGCGCCTGGAACTAGAGCGCAGAAATAGACTCCACGAGCATAATTGAACGGACTGGTCCGGCATAATAGACAAATATTAATTTTTCGCAAAAATGTACTCGTCGCATCGCAAGTCCGCAAAATAAATCGCTGCTTAAAACAGTAAAACTCCACTATTATCTCGCGTGATTTAAGAACCGCGTATTCATTTCGCGCGTAGGTGTCAAACGTGTGTGGAACAATAAAATGAAATACCATGAATCACCCCGACTTGTTCGCTTTTGCTCGATACACTGAAAAAAAGTCTGATAATAACGATCGAGTCTAGATGAAAGCTACTAAAGCTTTGGTGAAGTAATTTCAATCAAATGTTCAGTCAGTCTAATCAAAATAGTAATTATCATCAAATGGTCCGGTTATTACAAACAAAATTGTACTATATGTTAAATTCGTAATATATGTCGAAATGTATCCATTTGAGTTATTTTGAAATTCTGCATTGTTATTGCTGTTACTTAATGTACCGTTAATTTAATTAAAACAATGGAGTTGAACAATTTAACTTAAGAAATATATTAAATATGACTCAAATTTAGTTTATTACTTATTGTGTATACTAATATGAGTTTACTTTAACATTAAGCAATTAACTATAGAAATAAGTTTTTTCAATCAAATGTTTTGTGTTAAAATAATAAATTCGACACAAATGAAATTAGAAATAACAAAAAAGTCAATATTTAACTCAAAAAATTGATTTAAATTTGATCTTTTGACATTTAACAGTGTAATGAATATGAACAAACGATTGGTCATTATAATTATATTTTATAATATTTATCAAACAAAATACATTTGGTATCAGACTTTTTTTTACAATACTCGCACACATTTCGTATTGCGCTATTAATTCTTTTTTCAGAGTTACGCGAATCTGCATACAATCACTCGCGCGCACAGAGAATCCCGAATAGTTCGCCTAACATTCGCATTGCGATAAACACCATCTTGCTCCGCGCATAGCAACCTCCTTCCCGCCCCGGCGAGAACAAAATAGCGAACTATATCGAAATTCTTCGCGAGATTTATCGCGCGATTCGACGCAGACATTTTTCCGAACGCTCGACGAATTTCAATCGTAAAAGCTGAGCGTGTAAAAGTTTAGTACTTAACACTTTGTGCACACGATGCTTTTAAACACCTTCTCCATGAACGATTAGGTCATTCGCGTTTGAGTTAATTTTCATTAACTCTTTTACAGGTATAATGATAGATATGGATGATAAAAATATATGTCGAGTTAAACAGACTTGAATAAAAACAACATACGTTCAAAAAAACCGTCGTGCACACGATTGTGAGTACAAGAAACGATTGTACACACACATGCACGCATGTGTTGTTACATAAATTAATTAATTATACATAAGTGAAAGATAGGTTACTCACTCCTCGCCGCCTCCAATGGTCGCCCGACATCACCCAGGCCAGCTCCTCCTCTCGGAATCCTACGTGGATGCTTGAGCTGCTTCCCCATGGCACTCTCGCACACATACACACACATACACGCGCGCGCGCGCGCGCGCTAATTAGCGAAACGCAACGAATACAGGAACTAATCACGCGGACCGATAATTCCCAATTAAACGTGTCACGATTTAGGACCGCCTCGTTCTCGTCGCGCCTCTACGACGTTTCGTTGGTCATCGTCGAAAATTTCGATGGGAACAACAACCGTACTCTGGTTTACCGCGCGCGGCACGCTAGGGTTAGGAACGCCGAATCGAAGAATACCGGTCGTCGCCTGCTTTCCGTGCACACGCTATTTAGCGCGAACGCGCGTCTTTATGAATTACTAATCAAACGAGTGTTTTGTTCAAACGCGTCTGTGTAAACAGACCAAAGATTAAGATTCCTTTCTGCGCGCGTTGAACGAGCGGCAATGCGTGCGTGAAAAGTAGGTTAACTGTACGACGCGCCGCGACGCGACGTGACGATTCGTTCGAAAATACAGAGAAGCGGAGGAGAGTAATACAGGATTCAGTACTCGGCACAATATTAACACAATTTTCGATCGCGCGAATTCCGCGAAACGCACGTTTTACTAATAAAAAATCAATCGCGACTTGCTGTTAATACTCGAGTATATGCGCGACTCGCGACACGCCTCGCGCTTTTTAACGATCTGAAGTTGGCGGACGAACTGCGAGTGCTTCAATCGATGCGCGCCGTGCGCGGTAAAAAGTTCAAATGTTCAAATCGTTCAATGCGATGTATCTTACGTACGTATAAGCACGTAATAATTATATGCTTTAAATCAACTTGGTTAATAAGAAAATTGATAAGGATATGTATTGTAATTACGGAGATCTTTGGTCACAACCGAAGATTAGCAACAGTCGGTTGTGAAAATTCTTCAGTGATTCTTACATATGATTTAATATCTCTGGAAAGTATTTATATAGTTAATTGAAAAAATAATTATATATCAGTCTCATAACTAATAGCCAAAATTAGAGAAATGTACGTTATCATATAAAATTTCATAACTTTGAATAAAAAATGATTTAAGAAGAAATACTTTCATACTTAAAAATTGGCATTCCAAACTGTTATAAAAAAAAAAAATTTATGTGTACAGTTGTTCAAAAAGTTGAGTTATATAGTGATCTGAATGATGTATTTTAATATACACGAATGGACATAAATTGAAGATATATTATATTTACATTTTAAATAATGTTTTTTTCAACAAATGTATGTAGCGTTAAAAATATTGAAACTAATTATAAGAAATATTTTTCAATATTATTGATTACATTCAACAAAAATATGATAGCGATGTTCCTCGCATTTTAACTCGAAATATTATCGTGTAAATTTTGATTTTTTTTTTAATACCTCGTGATTCTTTCAATATAAATGAGAATTAGAGTTTGAAAATAAAGAAAAAGTAAAAATTTACAAATATAAAACAATCACATTCTATATACAATAGGGCCATTTATAATTCAAGACAATTTTCTACAAATTTTTTGAAAAGCACGAAACCGGCTGGCAACGCACAAAGCTTTTTTCCCTATATCGTTAAAAATACGCAGCAAAATTTAATATAGCGTAACAAAAGCAAATTTTAAACATTAAAAAACTTAATGTCGTCAAAAGTGCACCAAATTCCTTGCACATATTTTTCAGTAAACAAATACTTTAAATTTAATCTACTTGCAAAATTTAAAAATACGCTAAATTTCATGACCTTTTTAACAGTGTAGAATAGTGTATCAAATTTTTTCAAAGAAAGGTTAAAGACCGCTATTCGTCTGTAATATTTCAAAGAAAAGAAATGCGCCAGGTCACTCGTGTCGAATCGTGTTTACAAAATGTTAAAATTACTGAATTACAGAAACGCGCCGCCGCACCATCCATACTTCTGCAATTTTTATCTATCGCGTGTCACCAGCGCCCACGTGTCGTCCCATCTATCCCCGTCGCGTTGCCAAATTTGTAACATCCGACGTCACAGGCATCTGCATTTCATCTCGTCTTTTCTTAATTTTTCAACCGTGCGAAACTTGCCATCGCGTCGCGTCGCGTCGGCTCGCCATAAATTCACGGCGCGTGTGCTTGCACCTTCAACATCCGCGTCCTTTCCACCCCTTTCCACTTTACCACCGTCCCTTCTCACGTGGCAAGAATTTCAGTGACCGACCGTGTGGATAAGTTTATTTCCGAATAAAACTTGAACGATGGCCAAGCAGGCGCCTCCGGTTCTTCAGGCGGTCGACTCGCAAAACTCATTTTCCTCGGTTGCTCGACGACGAACGTTTTTCACTTCCCATTCCGTCGTTAATTTCGCCGCCCGACTAGCTGCAGATTTCCCCGCGAATAAAAATTTACAGCCGGCTGAAATTTACGCTATTTTTCATCGCACCCTTTACTTTCCACACGTTTCCATTCGTCGGAAAACCATCGAACACATTTTTCGCCGCCCTGCCACCGCGGGCACATTTCTCTTTTCACGCTTGCCTTACTTCCTCCCCCCCCCCCACTCTCTCTCTCTTTCTCTCTTTCTCCTGTTTCACTCCCGTTTCTTTATTGAGGGAGATGCGCTGGTGAACGCGCATACAAACGTGCAGCAATGTGGTTAACGATTCCAGTTTCGCAGCGAAGTAAAATCGCACAGCGATAACAACGGCGAAGCGAATTCCGGGATAAATGTTTGCATACTGCAATACATCAGCAGCCAAGAGCGACGATTAATTACACCCATGATAAACTCGAAAGCCATTACGCCCTCGGCGCATTGTGCTTGTACGCTCGTAGCGCAGCTCGACAACGCGCTTCAAAGACATTCAAGAATTCGCGTGTACGCGACGCTTATTATCCCTTTCAGGAGTCCGACGATGCACGTCGGCACTTTCATTTATATTATGATTTCAAAACGCGCCATTCGGACAAGCAAAGCTGGGATCGTGAAATTTGCATCCGGCCACGTACATACATACACCGCCGCGCCGCGCGCGACCTACTCATAAACAAATATTAACCATTCCTCTCAAACCGTTTGGTGAGTCAATTCTCCTCGAGCGGACCCCGAGGTCGTAATTAATTGGCGGCGAAAGGACCGATATCCCGAAATTCGTCGATAGCGAGATCCGACGCCCACCCATGGCGTCGTCACGCCGGTGTGATATCAATCACTCGTTACGGATCGGTGCGCCCCATTATTTAGCCGCGTCAAATATTTATTTACGATGCCCGCAGAGTCAGGAAGACACGCGCGCGCACACACACACACACACACACACACACATGCACACACGTACGCGTGCTGCTGCATGCACTTCAGCGAAATGGCGCGGACGTTTTCTCTGCACGCGTGACGGGCGTCGTGAAACGACACGATATTGGCAAACTTCCCGGCGACAATTTTTTTTTCTTCCTTCGCCTCCCCTCTCGCCACCTTTCTTGTCCCTTTTTTTCGCCGCCCATCGGCATCTCTCGCCGAGATCAAATCGGATTAGCGCCACGCCGAGGAGAGATGATACTGGCAAATAACGTTTCTCCGAGAGGCGCGCAGCGTTAACGTTATTACCTGCAATCCATTTTCTCCTAGGAAGCGCGCGAGCTCACCGCGACTATTGGTCGCGATTCTCGCGTTTACATAATTCGCAGGTCAGGGATTATGACGCATCGCTTCAAGAGGGATACTTTATCATGTCGCGAGATACGGATTTAAGCGCCATCCTCGAAAACGTCAGCTAATGCCGTCAATCATGAAGAAATGGGAAGTTGTTAAGGGGATGCTAAAGTCGTGAACATATTTTTATCGACTGAACAACGACTTACAATACACACGTACGATTTACGAAATATCGATACGTCACTATATCCCGCCGCAGCAATATTGCACGCATGTAGATGCGCAAATTTTCAAGCACACTAATCTTTCACGTTGAGTATCCAAGCCAAAAATTGAGAACGCAACGTTATTTTATCGTGTAACCCAAACCTCGGGCCATTTCCATTTTGTGCAAACAGACTGCAAAACTTTTATATGAAGCAAATATTGGCACACGTTGATAGCTATAAACGTCATATTAGGTCAAGAATAGGTAAAACAAATTTAAGTTTCTTAATTTTTTTTGTCCTCTCTCGGCGTAAAGTCGACCTTTAATTGAGAAAAAGGTTTTTTAAATCTGTAAGTACAATTAGAAAAATAGTGTGCTGAAAGAAATTCGCGTTTGATCGGTGGAACATGATAATTTTAGCATCCCCTTAAAAGAGAGTTAAGAGCAAACGATGCTTAACAATGTTTTGCTTCTCTTTCAATTGACGACGCAATAAAGACGGGGAAAATAAAATTTGGTGAAACGCGGAATCGCCGTTACGACAACATCGACTTGTTGACATGGAGCGTAATTGCGAAGAGCAATGGAGCTTCCGCGACAATAATATTGCCGACGTTAAACTCGCGCCCGTCCCTCGAGGATTTATTTGTCATGTTTGCGTCGATCAGGATTTAAGCAAGGACGCGAGCAGATAGCCGCCGCTGGAACTTGGAGCGTCCTATAAGGCTCTTAAGTTTAAGTCCCCGACAAGTTGCCCGCCCTTCCGTTCAATCATCCCGGTCGACTCGACTGCGAGAGAGTTTCGCGTTCTCTCGCAGAAGTTACTCTCGGGGCGAAGTGAAGCTGGCACGAACAAGCGGTAATCGCTCGCGCGAGCTTAGCCGTTGCGTCGTCGGATCGATGCCGGGAGAATATTTCGACGTAACTCATCCCCTCTCAAAATAACGCTTACGTCTCAGTGGAGCGAGCGCGATACGCGGATGCAGGGAATACCGGTACTCGGGGGTAAAGAGCATTCAGAATCCCGCTCCCGATATCCGTTCAATTGAGAGAATTGCTCCGCTAACTTTCGCGACGTTACGAACTTTACGACGGTGTCAGAGTTCCGCTCCACATCGTGTGCACCAGCATCGGGGAAAGGACCCTGCCAAGTGCCCGCGGCTGTCAAACTTCCCTCAATATTTGAACCCTAGTGTAAACAAATAAATTCCCACGTAGCGCCGCACATACGATCCTAATGTCCCGATACCCATCGTTGCTTTTCACATGTACGGTTTCTACCCTTCACCTGTCCACCCGATAGATACACGACCGCAAATCGATGTAACTATCGTTCCCGTCTCTCCCTCTCTCTCTTCGCGGTACAAACCGGCGAAAGATAATATTTATAAACCCAAGGAAAATAGTTTGTGCAAAAGCAACGATAGCGAAGCTCGAAAAACATTTCGAGCAACGACGCGTGGAGAGACGGAAAGTGTGCCGCTCGTGCACAACAGACCATCTTGTCCGCTGACGAGACGCAAAGTCGCGCACAAATGTTGGCGGGGCGCCACGTACGCGGTGGAAAGTGGAAAGCGAGCACGCAAGGAGGAGCGGCAGCTTTAACATTTGATTCTCGTAGTTGCGGCCCGCGATGCCGCTCTAATTGTCACGCGCACCCTGGCATTTAATCAACCTTGAATGGCAAACAACAGCGAGAATTCATCCGCAATGTTGGCGCACGCGAATCGCCTCGAGAGAACGGGCGCGCACAGAGAGCCAGCTCCCCTAATACGAATATAAATATTGGCGAGAATCAACACGTGTCGCGCGCCTCTCATTAAGAGGCGCTGCGCAGTCCTCGTTTAAATAACGACCATTTCATGACGCGTATTTTACGCCGGCGCGGCGTGCAAATTTATCCTACAACCCAGGGCCCTATGTCGTCAAGATTTATTTGAGAAGCTTCGTCATCGAACACGCAAAAAAAAACCCTCGTTTCTCGTTTCCCGCGCCTCGCTATACGTTACGCTAGGGCGTCACAGCATCCGTTTTACACGGCTGTGTTGAAAACTCTATCTTTTTTTCATCGCGATTTAGTACGCGGTATTCAGATTAATGCAAATGTTACGTATATACCGTGAACGGCGAGTAGCCGATTTCTCGGTATAACAGAGAGTAAATCAAAATTAATAAAGGTAATTATGAGATTTCGTTTTGCGTGAGAATTCTAATAGGACGTCGCGTCCACATTAATCCTGGGGTAACGTAATAAACGTGCGCGCGGCTCGAATTGCGCAGCAGGAAATATCAAAGTCGTCCGGGAGTATGTGTGTGTGTCCTTCATCGTTCGTACACTGTAGACTCGTATTCGAGAAATATATTACTGTTATACCAACCATTGTAGCGCCATAAAAAAAAATGAGAATAGCGTTTAGTGGAAATATCTTTAGAGAGATTCCTTGTCACGGTCGCTTGGACTTCACTTGCGCATTTTCAGTCTCTTACTTTGAAAGTTACTCGCACGGGGGAAATTCCGGACGAATCTCGTCGTCAGCTCGTTATTTTTATACTTGTACGTTACGCTAAGGTAAGGCTTTAAAAGCTCTCTCGACTTCACGTTACTATCACTGTACTAAGACACTCTACATTTTTGCTGGTAAAAGAAAAACACTCTACTCCACACGTTAAGACTTTAACGATACTCTCGATTACTCGTGTTACTCGCGTGCGTGCCCGCCTCGCGGAAACTTGTGGACGTTGCCCGAGCGAGCGGGCGTGAAACTATCATTTTGTAGCATGCCTCGAACATCGGAGCGAGAAACTGTACGACTTCACTTTGCGATGAGCAGAGCGATTTTTCCTAAGGGAAAAGGCAAGTGCAAACACGAACGCGCTAACGGCGCGCCCGCGCCAGTTCACTCCGACCTGTCCGTAAAAAACGGATGCAAGCGCGTTTTAAAGTTCGCTCCGCGTACGCGGCCTGGATATCACTTGAACCTTAGCAATAATCGTGGAACACGATCTAATTTGTTAGATCCGTGGCGCAGATTTTTTTAATTTGCCGTCGAGCGTTAAAAGCTGTGGTTGCACCAACCATCAATTAACATGAAACCTTAACGTTTTCCCTCCGCGGCGTTTACTCGCGAGAGCCTCTCCACCGCGATATCCCGATAAATTTGGAGAATTTTTGAACGCGCCTCGGTAACCATGTCGCGAATTAAGGTCCCCTCGAGATAAAGCGCGCCCGAGATTAGTTTGGAAAATAAATGCTACCCCGTTATCTTATTTGCACTTGTAAAATTTACTTCGCCATAACTTTCATGTCATCAGCGTTAATCAAATCCGGTCTCCAAATTTATCAAAGGACTCGCATTAAGTGGAATTATAATCTAGCTGAAGATAATGAATCACTGACCTGGAGTTAGTTAAATCAGATTGTCGGTGCAACTCGGCTCAAGTTGTGGACGACGACGACGACGACGCGCATACCCACGCGGCTCTCGGCGACGTGGTGGTGAATCACTTCGCCGACGGCGTACGAGAGACGGCCCGGTCGGGGCAAATTGGTGCCGACGATGATTTCCCAGCGATCGGCTTCAGCAACAGGGCCTCCTTCCCGTAACTCTTCGTTTCCTACCGAGCTATCACGGCGCGATCGAAAGTTCTATTTTTCTAACACACACGTCCGATTTTCGCTTCGACGCAGTCGCAACATTGTTGCGTCAAAAGTTGTAAGATCGAAGGGAACGCACATCGTTGTCACCGGCCTCGGTCGGGGAAGAGAGAGGCGGCGAATTTTCGCGATTTTCCGTCGGGATTTTTATCGCCGGCGTTTCGCGCGATCGATCTTGGCGGCGGCGGCGGCGGCGTGTCAGGTGGGAGAAGATTGCGCCAGCAGAGGTAATCATGCGCCACAATAGAGAGCGAGAGGAAGAGAGGCGGAAAAGGAGAAAAATAGAGAAATTTTTAAAAACGTTTAATGAGAAAAAAAATAATCCATCAGCTTCAGCAAGCTTAGCTTTTCCAATATCCGCGGGCACCCCCGCGACCCTCTGATTATTTTCTTATAAACGTCGGCTTTTTTTCTCTCCCCCCTCCCCCTTCACTTTTGAAACTGTTTCTCTACTCTGGCGCAATAAGTTAACTCTGCCGATGGACTCTTGGCCCCGAGACTAACGCGGAGAACGAAAAAGTGTGAGAGAGAAACGGGAAGACGAAGCGGTGTGCATCGGGTTAAGTTTACCTTCGTATAAGGAGTTATTAAGCGAAAAAAAAAAAAAAATCGTCTTTAAGCAATTTTTACAATTTTCAACGGGAAGCATAAATGTAAGAGCCGAACCTCGCTTAGTAAAATTCCTAGATGCTTTTCGTGTTAACTGAATTCTCGTAGTGAACGCTTTGTGAGAGAACTGAAAGTCTCCTCGTAATTCGCGAAGAGGAGGAGAAGAGAGATGAGAGCGGAGGTAAACGGCGCGCGACGAAAAGTGCTGAGGGAAAGGAAAGCACGAAAGGAAATCAAAAAGCCCAACGTGCCTGCTCCAGGCGATGTTTCCCCATTTTCTCTACGCTCATCTCGGCGCGGTGCGGCGCGACGTCTTTTGGCGAGCGGCCGTTCAGGAAAGGCGCCATTACACGCCGTTGGTGATTAGCGATTAACCGAACACCGAGCGTGATCGGAATGACGGAAGTGGTAAAAATAAACGCACCGAGCGAGAAAAGTGATAGCGGCGAGAGAGAGAGAGAGAAAGAGACCCCCCCGGGGTTATTACGTAACTATCGGCCCGGGATAATTATTCCATTTGTATTCGTTAGGCGGGCTCGCGCATTTATTGTGTGCGCGCGGGCGCGCGCGAGATCGGAGCGTGATAGAATATCTGTTGCATCGCGTTGCGCAAGTTTATTCTTTACGATTCAACATAATTTTAACCGCTTGGACTCGACTCAATTCCATTTCGATGGCGCTAATGGCTGTGAAATAAGCGTTTTCAATGCAAATTTAATCCGGCAAACAAGTCTCAGCGTCGCATTCGTACCTGTGACCGTTTATCGCCGCGTATAATGCAACGCGGCAATCGGTTTGAATCCCTTCAAGCGCATTACGATAATTAATTTAAAGCCGCTGCACCGGTAACCGATTTAATTTCGCCATATTACCGCGCGAACGAGAAATTAGTCATTTTCGTAGAATGGCTTTCCCGCGGATGTCTGCGTTCCGCAATCGAGCGCTCGGCATCCGCCTCTAATTTGCGACAAAGGCTTTGAGACGCGGGTCGTCGGCGGTAGACACGCCACCGGAGACAAAAGGCGCGCTTTCGAGGATAAAGCTGTCGGACGATCACATCCCGCGAGCTATCCGTGTCGCCGTGTCGTCCGAGCGCAGCTGGAATGGAATTGCGCTCCGCGTCACGGTGGCCTCCGAGATTTGGAATTTTTATCACGATTTCGCGATAACGCGTTCGCGAATTTCGCCCGTATTTCCACTGCTCGCGAAAATAAACGGCACTTTTATGGTGATCAGATTCGATCGGATTCGACGCGTACGGCCAGATTTCGATAAGAGTTTTCAAGATCTACATTCCGTATTTCCGGCCTTCTCGTTCCCGCTTTTCCTTTTTTCTTTATTAATAGCCAGAGATAAATCAGTTGCAGCTTTATACGTGCCTCGAGAAGGATTGTGAGGCTTAACCTTCTGTAACCCATTTCCCGATTGTTATTGAGCCACTCCGACTATATTACTCCTCCGGGAGGCGTTGGTTATTTCACAAAGATACATGAATTGATATATCTATCACGGTAGCGTGAAAATAGATGTTAGGACGTTATTTTATTGTGAGTTATAGAAGGTTGACGTAACGAGAGCGTTCACGCGATTATATAGAGTACCCAGAACTGTTACCACTTCTCTCATTTAACGATTTCTTTGACCATCCCTGATACAATTCTTTTCTTAGCGAGACTATTGCTTCAGCGCGGCCCCCTTTTTTGATACGTCACGTTATCAAAAGATTATTATGACCTGAAATAAATTTTTGAATCAATGCGCACGAGTGCAAATTATTGGCAGGTATAGAAATTCCTATACTTCGTTCAACGATAACTTAGTACAAGTTTAATATTATATTTGATATTGAACATTGAAAAATTTGAAATAAAGAAAATATCGTTCAACTATATTTCTCTGAGACTTACAACGGTGGAAGAAATACAGATGGAAAAAGTAACAGTTTTGAGGGACCGTCTCTCGATGTACTAATCCTAAGTTTCACTCCATGGGAGCGGATTTTAAGTTATAAGCATCCCCGCGTTAAATATATACTACTTGGACTGTATTGCGAAATTGCCAAGTGTAAATACGACGGTTAATACCGTGAATTATTCATACGTTTCCTAGTCACTTCCGAGGACAGGCGCCCTGGGAGGGCGCGGACAAACCTAAACGGAATTGCAATGGAATTGAACGGAGATACGATGCTCTGGGATAAGCGTGAGTTTTTTCCGACATTTCTCTCCACAATTATACCTTCTCTCACTCTCCCTCTATTTTTCTCTCACTCTCTTTCTCTATTTCTCTCCACTTGTTTTACGCATCGGCGACCTCGAAAAGTGCGCGGCTTTTCGATGATAACGTTAAAAATAAAAGGAAAAAAAGTATATTCTCTATACTATAGTAAGATATTGCTATTCTTAAGCGTGCGAGATGCACGAAGGCTATTCTAATGTGTACCGTTATACTTATCGCTACTTGTACCGCTACTATTACCGCTAGTATGTACTCTAACGCTAACTACTGTTACTATATTTGCAGCAACGTGCGAAACTTTTCCGTCTAAATGCATAATATACATTCTCGAGAGACACGCCCATAAACACATACTGTCCACACGTACACGCGCGTACACTACTCGACATTGCATCCGCTCCGTGCACACGGAAGGAGAACACGACACGTACACTTAATAAACGGCAAAATCATTGTTTTACGAACTTTCTGTGATAATTATTAACAATCACTAAATACGAGGAGAAATACTAAGTACGGAGCGAAGAAAATGGAGCGAGATGACGGAAAGTCTAACGAAGGAGGAAAGAAAATGCACGATTATAAGGGATAGGGAGCGCGGTGCTGATGGAACAAAAGGCGTCTTGTTAGGTGATATAAAATTATTGTTCCGTAGTTTGTTGTACGATCGACGATCCGTTGTAATGGTTGCACTTGCTCTGATCCTGCAACAGAGACAAAAAAGGGGGAGAAGAAGGAGGAGAGGAAAGAACGGAAGCAGAGAGCGAATGCAAACAGATAACGCGACCTCGAGACGTTGCTCGGTTACCACAAAAATCTAAGCGCATTGTTATTTTGTATGGTCCCATGCGTTTTTTCTAAATGACGACATCGTGACATGCGATATGATGGCGATTAATAAAAATAACTTCAAGCACATACAATTGTTTTCTCTTCTCATATTTTCCTATTCTTGAACCTTTCCAGCTGCTGTCCCTTCCTGTAGAATTATATAATCCTTAAACATGCAGTCTTTGAGTATCCTGTTTATAAAGAGAAAATATTTATGCGTCACCTCTAAAATTTATAGTAAGTATAAATATTCTTATCTTCAATTAATTAATAAATTATTGCTGTTTCTCATCTTTGTATAGTACCGATCAAGTATTGCATCACTTATGGAAACAAGGAAGTCGTTACTTTAAAGAAAAAAAATATGCACGCGTAATGATAATATTATGAAATCTTATTTTAATGCTGTTATAATAGTGTTTTATTTTAATGTGAAATAACGGAAAAAGTAGAATGTTTTAAATTTATACAATTAAAAATAAGTGCAAAGACTAATGAGAGTCAGCGCGGTTAACAATGCCTACAACACATCAAAAATGGACATATATTCTTTGTTTATTATATACAAGTTCAAACGTTTCGACTCTTCTTTGTCATCGTCATCGTCAGTTTAATAATAAGTTCCAACAACAAAAATTTAATTGAAATATCAGGACATCGTGGGTTCGGTGTGCGGACAGAGTCACTCACGGTTTGCTGAACCCAAAGTGCAAATTTCCCACCGTGTATAATATGAGAGGAGATAGTTTGATCCCTCCCAAAATGCCAAACGAGAATCCGTGAAGCAACGGATAGTAATTCAGTAAAACTTTTTTAATCCATAGAAATACAATTGATTCCGTTTCACTGTAACGTGATGTTTTTCACAGCGTTACTTCTAAATTCTAAATGAATTTTTGACGTTGTTGAGCGCATTGTTAACCGCGTTGACTCTCATTAGCCTTTGCCTTTGTTTTTAATTGTTTAAATCTCGTCTTTCTTAAGTATATTTGTTTTTTTATGTTTGTATTTTTTTGTGGAGTGATGCAGTATTTTTAATTGGTATTGACCATGTAGACATTATGGGAACTGAAGTAATTACATTGAAAATTTTTGACATTTTTTTATAACGAATTGAGTAAAAGTACAAAAGCGAATTATATATTTATTTTAAAGAATTACATTTTTTTTAAATTACATATTTTTTTATTACATTTTTAAAAATAAAAATAGTGTTTTCTTTATATCAATTAATTTATTTCATTATTCTGTGCGTAAAAGTATTAAAGTATAATTATCTAAAAATCAATAGTTGGGATCACGAAAATATTTTATATTATATATTTTATGTCGAAATATGGTACGATAAAATATAAAATATCTCAAACTATTGATTTATCGATAACTTTACCTTAATACCTTTATAATTAGAAATCATATTATATAAAAAGAACGTATAATTTAATTTTAGAAAACGGCAGTGAGCTTCACATTGTTTTATGTCTCTATCTAGAAAAGAAACAACATGACGAAATAAATAAATGCGTTTCCCTCAAAAACGGTCTATTTTTATGAATAACATTTTTTGTCATCAATCATTTTGAAGAAAATGGACTGAATTGATTAAAATGGAATAATCTAATACATACATACGTATACTTGTCAAATAAAAAGTTTTTTTCTACTCTTTTATATACTGTATAAATATTCCTAATAAAATTTCACTTTTGTATATTTATTCAGTACGCTACAAAAAATTGTCAAAGACAAGTACGATTTTTGCAAGCAATCTGATCCCGCAGTCCTCTTAATTTGCATGCGTACAAAAAATATTGAATAAAAAGTTATTTAGATTTTCTCTACATTTTTGAAAAAAAATTGTCATGTAAATATTAAATTGAAAGAATTTTATTTTTGCGAGAAAACCACAAATAAATTTCAAACGACATCTGGGTAATTACGAAATGCATTCCGCGCATAATATTGATGCTATAAAGTATCTATACAACAATATTGCAAAAAAAGAGTATTACGGAAATATGTTTCCATAAAAAATATTTTCCTTAACGATTACAGTAGATTTATGTTCGATAGCCTTTCGCTGGAACGAGACATCGGATTATCGGGTTTCTCGCGAAAAATCGAATGATGCGACTGGCGTGTGTATATAACAAAAAAAATAAATAAATAAATAAAAAATAATAGAACTATTGATTGCGGATGACAGTATCTCGGAGAATGCACTTTTGCGCTTGTGTCCGCGATTCGACTCGACTTACCGCTTGAGCCGTCGCAAGTGCCAGATGCAACTCGTGCAGCTCGTCGGCGCGCCGAATGTCCTCGTTTAGAGCTCGGATTCTGAATCGAATTTCCTGAATAGCCATCTCAGCGATTTTCACTTTCAGCCGCTTCTCCTCGGTCTGCAACATAATCGTTCTCTGAGTCACCGAGTCCCTTTCCCGCAGATCGGGGAATCGCATACTTCCAACCCATGCAGCGTCAACCGATAATTCAGTTCATCCCGCAGCTCCGATTGGACCGGGTCAGTCCCATCCTGATCCCGTAATCGCGCATTTGGAATACGCGATCTCCCAACTCCGTCATTCGCAGTTCCGTCGGAATCGTCCCGCTGACTGCGCGACGTCGCGACCTCGCCAGTTTTCGCCATTTCCTCGCGTCTCCCTTTGTGGCATGTCGCATCCCTGTCCCGGATACCAGGAGCAGCGGAATCTTCTTTCGCCGAGTCTTCCTTGGTCGTTAAAGAAATCTTTTTTGCTGATACCGAGCACGAAACTTTATCCCGAGACGCGAGTTTCGACGGCAGAATGGCAGACTGCTCCCTCGCCGATTCCAATTTCCGGCGTGCTTCAATTGCATTCCTTCGGTTACTAATTACTTCGCCGTGATTATCAGTCTGTCGGGGCTGCAGCAAGAAGCAGCGTCCTTTCGCCGCGCCCGCAGCGGCCGGGAAAATGGACTGATCGTCGTCTCTGTGCTTCTTGTTTGACGTTGCAGCTGGTGGTTAAATGGAGAGATGAAATTTTTTGTCGCCAACAACACGCCAACGATTTGTCTGCAATTTCGACTTTTCTTCTTGCAATATTTTTATTCGGGTATCGCGAAGACGTATTTATTGAGACAAAAGATAGCGTTGACATCTTTTTTTGTCGATAAATTTCTATTTTAAATTTCATGACACAAATGCAGCGTAAGAATTTCAATAAGCACATTAACAATATTTTATAAACTTAATAAAAGAATAACCAAATACAAATTTATATTCATACAGTGTAACATTATGTAATAAAAATTGTATAACACAAGAAAAACCCAACGATACATTTTTAGCAATAAAAATTAAAAAATTGAAATTTTTACAAATAAAGAGGGAAATGCCATTAGAATATATATACAATATTCTCCCTTTATTTATAAAAAATTCAGTTCCAAAATTTTTATTACTAAAAATTCATTGTTATTCTCTGTTGTTTCTCTGTGTATATTTTTATTGTAACATTAAATTGTTGAAACAAAATAAAAGCTTTAATTTTTCTTCTATTAAGTTTTTAAAAAATTATTAGCGTGCTAATCAAATTTCCTCTATCATATAATTAAACAAGTTTGCATGCTAATGACAAACAGTAATAAAAATAAAATAACGTAACAAAATAAAAATAACAAATTACTATTATTTTTTATCGCTATATTGAGTTAATGCACTGATAAAACTGTCAAGTAAAATGAAATTAAATTCTTTCACCTGTGACAGAGGAAATGTCGTTTTGAAGAGGAAATCTATCGAGTGACACATCACCCTCGCGTTTTCTTTTCGGCTGATTCTTACTGAAAAGCTCGGGAGTTCTTTCAGGGCAAATCACTGACACAGTCACGCTATTGTCCGAGACGTCGGTGTTAGATACTATCACGTCAGTGCCTATTGGTTTCTCCGGTTCACGGTCTATCACTCCCGATGACCTTGGCTCCTCGTAAACCTCACTCGAGAACCTCTTATTCTGCGAGATTTCCGAGCCCGATCGATTTTTTCCAAATGGATTTAAATCTAGAAGTTATATAAGACCTACGTAGTATCTATTGTTCTCTTCTGAAACTTCTTTTATTTTTTTTAACTTTAGAATATTCATACTTTTTTATATTAATATTTTTCCTACATTACTCTGAGTAAAAATTCATTTACATAATTAAAAATATTTTTAATACCGTTTCATGTTTACTTCATCTTTATTTATTTACATCTAAAATCTAGATTGCAAGGTGTTAAAATAAGTAAACTAATACTATTTTAACGTATAAAAAAATTGTTAAATGTCATTTTAAGCTATTAAAATTTTAAAACAAAGCTGTACTAAACTTGTTTTAGCGCTTGAGTAAAAATTCACTCACATAATTGAAAACTTGCAAAATACTTTTTAATGTCTACTTGATGTCTATTTTGGAAGGTATTAAAATAACTAAACTAACACTACATTAATAAAAAAAATTTTACTAAATGCTATTTTAAGCTATTGAAAGTTTGATAGTAAAAATATACTAAATTTGATTTGGCTTGGGAAAAACTTCACCAACAATAGCATTTCAGAGAGGATTAATATACTTTTTAGAATTTATAAAAAGAATGCGCGATTCCGTTAAAAGAATTTAAAATTTAAAATTTCATAAGTACGTCACTCTATACATAACATAGATGGACTGAATAAAACTGTCATATATATATCGATCGGATAAAGTCGTAAAACGATAGATGGCTGTTGGAAAGACTACCCTTTTAATGGCGTGGTTGGTAGCCGCGCAAGGGACTGAAAGGTCCGCGGCGAAAGTCACGACACTCTCTGGTACACTTACGATAAACGAGTAGAATAATAAAAAGGATAAAGAACTCGGTCGCATTATATCGAGTCTCGATAAAAGCAGCTGCGGTCTCGATCGAACGAGTCTAAAGGAGAAGCTTATCGACTCGCGAGAGCCCGACAGGTTTAAAGAAGCGCACGAAATATTCTTTAGAGCGACAACGATGATAAGCGGGTGGAGTCGTAATAAGGATAAGAAACATAATAAAACTTAGGGCTTCTTAGAAACAGCCAAGCACTTTCGCGAGAAGTGGCTTATCGTCGCGAGACACGCGCTAGGCGTTTAAAAAGTTTAGATATTTTTTTCGGAAGATCCATAAAGACGACAACGTTAATGTTAGAGTGTTAAAGCAAAGTAAAAGTCATGGTTCTTTTTATTCTACACGAATACTGTCGATGTAGAGTCACTGCACGAGCAAATAAAATATTGAACCAGTCAATAAACAAATAAAAACAATTTAATATAATTGAAGCGTTTCCCACAAAAACAAAACGAGTCCATTTTTTTTAGTTATGGAGCCAAATCATTCTCCATCAGCAGCGTTGCATCGTTAACAATTTTGTTTCGGCAAGAATCAAACAAATTCCGAGACTTTTTCATTTTTATAAATGGATTCCTTGAAATATTAATCTTAAATCTTTTTTTGTTTATATACCTATTATATGTCCGGAGAAAAATTAAATTTATACAAAGAAAAATTTAAAAGAATATTTTTGTTAAAATTATGGCTTTATATTTTAAATAATATTTACTTCTTCATCTTTAATTATTATTAAAAACAAGTTATAAAAAAGATAAACATAAAATATGGAATAAATGGATAATAAACATTAAATGCCCGTAAGAATTAAACAAGTTCGGATGTTTTCTTTTTTTTTCTTTAATTGAATCCTTAAAATATAAAAAAGTTTACTTTGTTCTTATATTTATTATTTCCTGAAAAAAATTATATTTTTACATTGAATGCTTCAAAGATAAAAATTTTAGACTTATTTAGCTTTTGTACTTTCTAAATTGGAATCAATGTGTTATTCACTGAAAGACAGTAAATAGTCTGCTTTCAGTGATAATTACAACTATTTCATTCAGTAGTATATGCACCGTTTTTCAGTGACAATACACAGCACCGATTCGATTAGTGAGAGTACTCTCTTCTTGAACAGGACCAATAAAAAATAGTGAATAGTCACTGATGACGCAAATCAGTAAAATTCTACTAATTCAGATATTTAGAGAATAGAAAATGCTTCAATTATATTTTCAAGTAAAAAATGATATTTTAATCAATCTTTAAAATTAGAAAGTAATCAATTAATTTGCAATTTATTATTTTAAAGTTTTGTTATTTTAATATTTTTCTTAAACAGTTAATAATTGATATAATTATATTCAATGACTAATATAATTCAGAGAACTGATAAAAAACATTTCTTCGAAGTTTACGCGTACGGTTATATCATTTTACTTTTCATATTGTAATTCGGACAATACATCTTCCGATAACGTCCCGTTAAATCGCCCTAATTCGCGAAAGTGAATAATTACAGCTCGGAAGAGATCGATGGACGGATTAGATGCGTTGTTGCCGCGAGAGGCCTTAAAAACGGAGACATTCCCTTAAAGAGGACGCGAGATAAGCGAGGTGCACATACCGGTCGGATGGATCGGCGTGGCACTTAATTTCCGGAAGAACGTCCCATTATCCCCGTATATTTCACGCTGACGACCTAATCCTGATTCGTCGACGTTCCGTGGCGACGCGTCGTGGTGAGGCGGGACGCAGAGAGCGGCTGGTTCCTTGGCAATCTTCGTTATTTCGTGATTACCGCGGTTTTCGGCAACTTCCGGATGCGGAGCTCGCTCCTCCGTCGCGTCTTTCGAAGTTGCGTTCGGGTGTTTCCTTACGCCCTGCACAATTTCGCACGAGAGAGCACAGCGAGTTTATGGTAAGATAACAGCACGATAGAAAATATGAGGAGGAAGATGTAAATGAAGCTTCGAATAACCATTGGCAAATGTTCAAGAATTCTGACATGAGCGCGTGTCATTTGTGTGTGTGTGTGTGTGTGTGTGTGTGTGTGTAATTGTGATTTCAATGAAATATCGCTCTCGCAAGAAACAAAAGAAAAAAGCGGAAACGATCATCGGAAGAAAGTCGTAGTTCTTTCGCGATGTTTAAAGGACCGTTAAACTCCGTTGTGCATCTAACTTATTATCTTGCGTGAATGTATTCTCATCCGCTCCGGAGTTCTCTCGAACAGACAAATCTCGAGAGAGAAAGAGAGAAAGACAGAGGGAAAGAGGTCCGATAAGCTAAACTAGACAGCCGAAGGCGAACACGGGGCTCGGGGACCAAGAGGGAAAAAGAAAGAGGAGCGTGTCGTTTAGCAGAGGCGAGTTTCAGGTCGCGTCTATCGATGCTAATTTCATGCGCTCGCGAGAAATCGGTCGGACACGGACACACGGAGAAGAGACGCGCTCGCGTGATTTTTACCGCCTGGGCTCTCCTGCCGTGGTACTTGTAGTTCTGCCAGTACTTCTTCAGCTGCGCCGACGTCTTGCCGGTGAAACCCGCCTGGTGGAAGTCCTGCTCGATCGCGCGCCAGATCACCCGGCGATCAAACACCGACGCGCTCTTGTTGTCCAGCAGTGGCGCATACTGACTCATCACGTTCAGCAGATGCATACGTTCGTCCTTGCTGAATTGATTCCGCTTCCGAGCGTTGTCCTCCTCCTCCTCCTCCCTCGACAAACGGCACGGCCACATTCTTGCGAAATCCGCCGACGTTCCCTAAGATGACGTCGCTGAACGGCTCTGCGCTGAACTTTCGCACGAATTTTTTTTTTTTGCGAGCCTCCTCGACAGCCTCTCTTCCGCGATCTCCCCGAGGACTCGCGGCTCTCGCGAGCCGCGCAGACGTCGACCCTAATCTCGGCTTTTGTTTCAACATGCAAAACATGCTATCCGCGATGCGCAGATTTTTCGTCGCGATGCGCGCAGCTCCGTTGCCGCTGCGTACGGACGACGATCATTCGAAACGCTTGACCCACGTTGTACGGCGATGGAAGAAGGAAGAAAGAGCCGTTGGCGCTTTTTATCGATGGTCGTATGCAGCGCTCCTTCCTTGCGCAATCTCTTCACGGGGATCGGGATTTTTATGCGGCGCTCGAATGAAATGAGTAGCAA
This sequence comes from Solenopsis invicta, assembly GCF_016802725.1. Classification (NCBI taxonomy): domain Eukaryota; kingdom Metazoa; phylum Arthropoda; class Insecta; order Hymenoptera; family Formicidae; genus Solenopsis; species Solenopsis invicta. The sequence goes on along the minus strand of NC_052679.1, from coordinate 709,430 downwards.
CAATTGTAATGATCATGTACGGCGCTATTATATAGGCAGGCTATTCATCTCTTCCTCGCTTCTTCACGCTGTACTTATCCTTATGTGCCTCCGATATTACAGGAGCGTATCGCAGCTATTGTAATTGTATGCCCACAGGACACTTAACTTTCTATCGTTCGAACGTCGCGTCTCCAAACGTGATGACTACATCGACATATCGTTGTTTGCGTAATGTTTGCCGTCCTCGGCTTCCTGAAGAGATCTTGCCGCCGCTGCGCCGCGTCGCACCGCCGCGCCGTCGCTACGGGCGAGTAGGAGTTAACGCAATTTACGACAGTTCGAGAAGCAGTTTCGAAAAAATACAGAAGAAAACGGAAAAAAAGGTCTGTCAGCTTTGTTTGCACGGGAGAAAAAACCACACGGGCCACGTAAAACAAATGCCATGAATGTTCTTTGTCAATCATTTAAAACGGGAACGATAATTTCTATGGGTATCTATGTTCCGAACAATATTGGTTTGGCATATTTTTTTCTAGAAATATTGAGAAAATCTACATCTTTTCTTAGAATTGTTCATACATATGAATTCTGAAAAATGTTCTAAGATAAAAAAAATCTAAGAAATTTTCTAATTAAAATTGTAACAATAGAATTGGAGGCTTATTATGATTCAAAATCAATGAGTACCAAACTAGAGCTAATTAATATATTTTTAAGCTAGGTGTACTTGCGAGATTTTTTGTATACATATAATAATAGTGCTAATTACATAAACATTATGTAATTAGCACTATAATTATATACAAAAAATCTCGCATGTACATCTAGCGCGGCTTAAAAGTTTATTAATTAGCTCTAGTCTAGTATTCATTGGTTTCTAATAATAGAAAAAAAATTACTTGAGCAATGACACATTTGATATCTCATAATTTTTTACGTCTTTTTTTGTCATTTTACTAACACTGCATCTATATAATAAATCTGGCAGAAAATTTATACGAATTGAAAATCCTTCAAAGGCACTGAGAAAATCTACATCTTTTTTAAGAATTTTTCATATTCTAAATTCTGAAATATTTTAAGATTCGTATAAATATATAAGATATTTTCTAAAAGTTATAAAATTATATGTAAATTCCAAAAAATTTGGAAAAATTATATGGAAAATTCTGAGAGAAATTTTTACTAGTTTTATAAAGTAATTTTTCAGAATTTGTACATAAATTTTTTTCAGTATTTTCCACAAATTTCATACAACTTTGTAACTTTTTAAAAAATTTCTTAGTTTTTTCGGCTTAGAAACACTTTTCGAATTAATTGAGCGGTTGCCAACGTATAGAAAAATAAAAGTTAGTCAAACTAATATCATTTGAAAGATATCTTGTGATGGTTCCGGGAAGAAGGATGCAGCAAATCAGCTGTCGACGTTTCTCGCAAATTTCTAATTTTATTTCATTCTTTAGTCCTTTTTTTTCTTCCTCTTTCGCCATTTTCCTTTGTACGCAACGATCGTAATATCTGTAACCCAGGATCGTCCGGTATTCTGAAAGAGCGTCGCGAGAAAGTGACAGCGCTCTTTGTGCGGCGGTAGTAAGGTCGTAAAACGCGCGCGGGCGCGCGGGCGCGCAACCGTCACGACGAAGCGGTTCAACAATATATCCGCTGATTAATTACACATTTTCTCCGCGGTCCACCGCCAGTCCGGGGGACTTTGCATAATCCCGGCACGGCGAACGACAGGTGGTAACCCAGAAAGCGAATCGATGGACGGATCGTTCACGCTTCAGGAACTTCAAAGAAGCCAGCTCGAAAATTCGTCTTTAAGCGCCTCTTAACGCCTCATTCTTTTTTGCGAGCGGACGATTCTCACCCCGGCCACGGTGGAACGAGGTATTCTCGTCTCTCTGTGTGAACCGCTTATTACGCAGACCGGAATAATTGGCGCGCGCGAACAATTGCGCGAGAGAAAGAGAGACAGATTGGCTTGAATATCGGTATTGCAAAATCTCAATCAAACTGCGCCCGAGAATGTGAACGAGATTAACGCACCAAGAAAGTGCGACGGTTGCAAGCCCCGTGGTAAGCTGGCCGCGCCGCGAGAGTTGGTACATATCGCAAAGTGTGTGACGCGAATAAAGCGTTGCGAAATTGCGCGTTTAAGCGTCCGTCGCAGGTAACGCGACTCGCATCGATTTTCGGACAATAAGAGCGCCGTTGAACTTTACGACTCCCTTCCGCCCGCTTGATACGGGTACATTCAATCCCGCGTTAATCTCGTTACCGGTTAAAATCCCTTACCCCGGATTTTCCTCCCGTAAATCTTATGGTCTCTATATATTCGCACCACGAGAATTAAAAGTCTAAGGACGAGGCGAATTTTTCAATCGTACGATTTCAAACGCGTGTGCGCGGTACGAAAATCTCGCGCGATTGAAATTAAAGTCATAAATCCACTTTATACGGCGGCGCTACGAAAACGACACGCTGAGCATTAATATATTGGGTTTATCGAAAAAAAATCAAGCTTGACGATTTTTGTTACGTTGCCGAATAAGGCCCATAAATTTCCGGTAGAGCGTTCTTACGAGATTGAAGCTCTTAATAAATAACGGGATGTAATAAATAACGAACAGAAGGGAGGGAGGGAAGTTTCATCAAAATTCCTCGATCGTTAGCACGACGAGAGTAACGTTGACAAACTGACACGAGACGGTAATCCTACGCGCGCTTCGGTGAAAGAAATCAGCAAGTGATAAATGGAACTCGAGTGAACTGATTAACCTCGCAAAACGCTCGATAGAGTCATTTCCGGCGTGAAGTAATTACCAGATTTTCGTCGCGGAAAAGTGACAAAAACCGTGAACTAATTCGCGTATCATCGTTCATCGCGATTAGAACGTGAAATTTGATTTCACGCCGCGGGACAGGCCGCGGGGCTAAGAAAAACGCGAATACGATCGCGATCGCGTTACACGGGGGCAGACTGTGACATTTCGACCCTCCCCCGAGTACGTTCGCAAAGCGAACAACGAAATATGATTTCATTAACAACCCACACACGCCCCCGTATTTGCGTTGTAAATATCGCATCTAGCAAACTAACCAACGAGCGAAATTAATGCAATCGCAATGAGATACGCTCTTTCCCCCCCTTCCCCCTCGCTAACCCGATTGTATTTGCCATTTGTAACACAGTACAAACGTGCAAAATACATGATCGCTTTAAATAAATATAGAATTCAGGGTACATGTTACGGAGATAGTATCAATCCCTTCCGCCTCTCTTCCCATCGTCGCGCGTCGGTCGGAGAGCACTTGGCGCGCATTTGCGGATAACCAGAAATTATTTTCGCGCGACGAAAGCGTCCTATGTACATTGGCTCCGGTCCGTGCGCCGGATGTCGGAAAATTATAATAGACCGGAAGCGATCGGATATTGAAGAGCTTGACTCAGAACTTGATTGTCATCTCGAAACTTGTCCCGAGTGTCGGCGCGCCATTGATAGCAATTTGAACACGGTAGTGTCGGTAATTAATCTTGAGCGAGGATCGAGAAACGGAGGCTCGCGCGAGGTATCCAATCTCGCCGCCGGCTGCGAGAGTTCGGCTGCGAGCGGGAACACCGCGTGTGCACGCGGAGTCCTGCGACGAACGTGAAGCCAACATGATTAATGACAAGTGGTTATCACGCGGTGCCGATATGACGCCGCGCGACCGTCGGCGTCGTCACCGCGTTTCGACACGCACCGCAGGACATAAGGCGCACGGCCGGCGATCCAACCGGATTGTGTAAACGTCCCGGCTGTGTAATGGGTCAGCCAATGCTTTTATCTTACGGTTCCGCGCGCGTTTTCGAGTGTGTGAGAACCATACGTGAGAACCGTACAATCGCGCGTGCGGAGGCGCGCGATCGTGATCGCGATCGCGATCGCGATCGTAGATGTGGCATAACGAAGAGCGACGGATTTCCTGGAGATGATCTCGTTCGATCATGTTTCGCTACGGCTCTGTTAACTTGTACTGTTATGTAAGACGATTCCGACGTTATTATTATAAATAAATATTGATATTATTTTGATCTCGAATGAACACTCCATTGGGGTAAATGTAATTTGTAACAACCATTACAAATTGTAATAAATGGAATGAAATTTGTTTTTGTCACATGTTGATCGAAGCGGTTCGCCACAATTTAATGTTACATACATCTGTGTAACACCGTGTCGCGAGTAACAGCAAATCGAATATGAAAGAAATATAATTATATGGACATACAGGAAATATACATTTATTTAAAAAATACATATATACCTCAGTTTAATTCTGGTTTAATTTTGTACAGTTAATTAGCAAGTAATTATATACGCGTTTTATCACATTTACTTTTGAATCACTGAAATTAAAGTATTTGGGCTGAAAACCTATTTAATTTAAATATTTTACGTTTTAAAAACATTTTATGTAATATAGAGTTTTAAAAATAGAGTTTTAAACAATTCTGTTTAATAGATTTTTTAAAATGATATATTCGACAATGAAACTAAAGTATCTCCTATTCTGTCCCTCAAAAATAGATAAATTTCAAGAGAATGTAACTTCCTCAGAAATAATCATAATACAATTTTTCTAAAAACATTTTACAGTTTAAAATCTCGACTTTTTAAATTAATCTTTTAATAAATGACTTACTACTTTTTTAATCTTTTTTATTTCAACTCGATAAAAAAAATTGCACAATGCTCAACAAATACGCAAATTAAAGGTAAAGATTCACATTTTCGAAAACTATATAAATCGCATTTATGTGCAATTTTTAATTCAAACTATGGAACTTTGCAAAGTTCATAAAAAATTATGAAAATTGGCGCATCTCTATTTGTATTCGTAAAGTTGCGTAAACAATCAGTAAGTTGTTTACTAAAGTATTAATCTAAAAAATAGAGATTTTATGCTATAAAATACCTTTTGAAAAATTTCTTTATGATCAATTTTGGTGAAGTAACACTCTTTTAAAAATTGTTTACTTGTGAAAGACGGAACAGATGATATGTTAATTTTATTAAGTATAAAATAAATTAAACATTATACATATACCCACTTAATATTCAGTCCTAGGCACATATTATAATTATGGAATTGTTCGGAATAGATTCCGATGAGAATTATTCCGTTTTTTCTAAAAATAACAATAGAAAACAATAGAAATGTAGGAAATAATTGAATAATTCTGATCGGAATCTATTCCGAAAGGTTTCATAATACATACCCAGATATTTTAAGGATGTTCCTACAATAAATCTACAATACAAATTAAAGTCATCAAAATTAAAAAATTGAAAGCTTTTTTAACATTTATTCGCTTTTTTCCCGTAATCAATAACAAAAAAACTTTAGTCGTGAATATTCAAATTTTGATAGTGAAACCAACTGTAAAGAGGAGAAAATAACGAAAAAGGTAGCTTATATAATGGTTTATGCAGTAAAAATAATCCTATTTTACTGCAGTTTTAGATAAATAACTTTTAAACTTGGAGTAAACGGATCAATAAACTTTTGCATAAATATTTTTAGAAATTTTATAAGTATGTGTAAAAAATTTGATTTAATTCATAATTCTACTTCATCAAATTTGCAAATAAGTACTATAAAATACATTTTTACGTGAAAATCAAAAACAAACAAGCAAGTCATTTTTAAATCAATAAAAAAATTATGTTCAAATTTTACAGTTACTCAAACATAATAATATAGAACAATTTATAAAATTTTTATATTTTTGGTAATACTTTGAGATGTGACACATTATGTATCCTTAAGATTCAACTTTATTAATTATTTATGACGTTTTCAGACCAACTAGTATATACATGTTTTTATACATTTTTCCCACATAATTCTTTCTATATATACATTCTTTTCAATAGTATCTCTTACTGTTTCCTACTACGCATATACGCAAGACTCATATTTCTTTCCATCGTTCCATCTTTAAATCGTACATTTAAGGCATAATAGCGCGCTTACCGATTATTTTTTCTCCGCGGTTCTGCACGCGCGATGTGCGTGTATGGAAGTAATTGGTGCCAGGGCACGTGATGGTTTTATTATTTGACGTAACGGGAATGCTTGAGAGAGTTATGGTAATGAGGTATAATTATATAGGCCCCGGTAATTCATCGATTGTATTATACGATAACGGATACAGTTGTATCTTAACCAGCGGGGAGCTGTCCCAAAGGAAATAAAATATCTCTGAAATAAATATATCGTTATTCCAAATAAATGCAATGTAACGCAATTTAATTTTGTTATTTAATTTACTCTCGTGTGTAATTTCCAAACGGAGCGCGGCCTTGCGTTCGTTCGCGAGGCACGCGGCGCAGGAGAATGAAACTCATGAAGCGTGAACCGTGAGTAACCCCAGATTATCTCGTTGAATTTATTGAGCGCGCCGTTGAAACGACGCGACGGGGGACCGCGATGCGAATTCCGGAAAACGCAACGGCCGCGATTCCGCGAGATGCGCCAATAAATGTGGAACGTTCCCTCTTGCACGCGTCCAGTTTCTGGCGGCGATGCGCATTGCTTAACCGCTAATCACACCGCACAGGCCACGGAGAAAACTCTAACCACGCCGTAAACTTTTTCCCGAACGTAACAGCGCGCGACTTAATAAACGCTCGCGCGCGTTTCTCGCGTAAAACGCGCATCGCGACGTATATCGATACAGTCCGAGGTCGAGATGATTGCATCTTGCGTCGAGCGCAGCGCCCGACCGAGATGCACTTTGCCGCATTTCGCGAAATTGCTGCGTACGCACGCAACTGATGAAACCCATCTCCAAAATGCTCTCGCGAAATGCGTCGAAGCGCTAATGACACCTAATGACGTATGATGGGCAGTTGCGGCGCACAGGTGCATCACGATGCACTCACGTTGCGCTCACCACCCTCGCGGATGCGATCGGATGATCGCGTTGAAACGCGATGAATATTTAACACGTCGCAATGCTGATATTCGGCTGTTGAATTTTTCACGGCACCAGAGGCGATTTTTTTTCTCCTGGCTACACGGGCGCGATAAAATTTAAACGGCAGTCAACGCGTGCAAAGATACTTTTGTCCAACACCGAAATTGGCATGGCTATAAATGTATCTTCGTTCATATTGTTCCTATGTCAACTTTCTCTTTTATTAAGTTCCCGTTCTCTCGGCTAAAGGTCAGTAAAATCTTTAAAATTTGTCACGGTTTTAATCTCCATCATCCCATATTTGTCCGATTCGCAAATGACGCGCAGGGCCGAGTCTCGTAATATTAATAGTTAACTAAAATTCAATCTGTAGAATTTAAGTCCACGTCGTTTTAATAGTTCAATCTTCAGAGAAAGCCAGAGGAAGAAATCCTGAAGGCAATGCTAACACGGATTACCTTACCACTTCACCGTATTTTAATCATTTTAATATTATATTAAGGAAAGGAAGATTAACAATAGAGCAAGTTAAATTCAATTACATTATTAATTACGCTACGATATTAAACTGATCAACTTATGTTAGTTATTTTAAAATTCTCGCGCGTTTTGTTCGATAGTTTTCACAGAACGTATCAAACGCGTAAGGAAAACAACCACTCTTTATTACCTCATTAATTCGAGTAAGGCTGCGTGATTACCATAGAATACCATTGAAAAAGTTTCAAGGCAGCGTTGCATAAGGATCGTTATATGATCGACCTACCATGTGAATTATAAACGAATCCAGGACGAACGAATTAGGTCGCGCCCGGAAAATTCATTTCTTTGCTGGCGAGAGAGGTAACATCGTATTTCACTCGCGCGAAAATATAGATTCGCCAAATTAGGAATTACACTTGATACCCGGAAGAGATAGCTAAATGTCTCGTCTCCTTGTAAGGGTGACGAATAACTGAACATGGAAATTCATATATTACCGTCATTACTCCTAAACGTGACTCGGAAAACCACTTTCCTGAACACAAATCTCATGAAACGATGTTGAACCGACGATATAACCGAGCGAATAAATCATTTAGTTCATCGATTTGCCTTTATTTCGTGAGGCACTCAATCAAATTCTTATGGACAGAACAGAGGATGTGGGATACGTGGCACTATTTTTATACGCAAGAGTGTATTCTTGATCTTTTGTCGATGCCCCAAATCACATTTACCACGCGATCAAAGTTTTAGGTACTATTATCTTTACACGGATAAAATGAAATGGATTAAGCGCCGATATACTTGAACTATATTTACCTTTGCACATCTTAAATTAATAAATATTATTAAAAAAAAACAAATAAAAGTGCGATTTTAAATATTTCATGTTGCACTGTATATAAAATTTCATTTCCTCATCCCTCTGAAAATATTTCATTTATTGTTGAAAATTAATTTCTCAGTGTTTAGAACAAAATAATTTTATATTTTATAATGGTATCAATTTAGGTGGAAAAATATAACTATTTGACAACAAATTTAGCGATTAAAAATAAGGGTCTAAACTTTGGTGGAAATTAGAACATGAAATAATTTTGCTTAATGCAATTTCGTCAACAAGTACTTTTTTCATCTCACTGATGATAAAATTACAGCAGACACGGTAAGAGAGATGGCACGCTCTTTCTACAGAGTCTACCTAGGTAAGGGGGTACAATACCTATATAAAGCTTGAATGAAGATGCTCCCAGCTATTCACTCTCACCTTTCTCATAAGCGCGCGCACGACGCAAATCTTCCGGCCGAATCGTGAAGGAAGATCGACTTCAGCTACCTTGGTGGCAATAATTTTCCCCGGAAAGGATTTCACTTACAGGTGAGTCTCTCTCCAACTCTTTCATATTTTTTAAATAAAAAATTAACGCACACATATATGCCGGAGAAAACAAAATTCGTACTAATTAAATATTTTTTTATACTCGGTTTTTAAACAAAAAAAAACATTAAATTTTTTATTCATCGTCTTTTCTTCGTATACATACAACATACATACATATAAATATTTTTTCTTAGAGTATAACGTCAAATTATTCCCGTGCTCATGATATGTCAAAATGAAAGTAAAATTTATAAATTTTATCACAAACGTTATAAATATTAAATACTGTTAAGTGAAGATGTTTGCAAGATATTTCCCATTTCTTATCCAACGCATCTAACCATTAGCAATATCTTTCATACACAGTGGTCGCAAGGTTGCACTTTTAAAGATTATTCGGTAGATTTCGTCGGAGAGATCGGAATCTCTGACGTAAATGGATTTCTTTTTTTTAATAAAATTATTTTATTCGTCGCGCGACTTTCCTTGAACATATATATAATGTCAAAACCGCAAGCAAACTGCAGTTGAAGGAGAAAAGAGAAGCGAGTGTGAGAATCATTGTGCGAGAGTGAGAGTGAGAAATGATGATTGCTCGTTTTGGTCACCGCATCCTCGAAGAAAGTGAGCACACGTGTGAATATATACGTATACATACGTGCGAGCACGTTACGCACCGTACGATGATGGTGCAGAGACTCACTTGTTGCACGCATGTAGATACGCAAATGTCGTGGAGATTCCTCTCTTCTTGTTCCTCAAGTAGCTTTGACAACAAACAGAGTCAATCACCTCGAGTAGAACAACAACATAGAAAAACAAATCGCAAACTTACCCTTTGACTCAAATAAACCATCTACCGTTTTTCTTTTAATACAAGCTAAAATATTGCATAATTAAATTCAAGTTAAACTTTAAAAATAAATTTACATGACAATTATGATCGAAATGTTTTTCTTCTGTGAAAGACGAAAGAATCACAAAACGACGGGGCGTAGAAAATTACGGAAGACGACAAATATACATCCGGTATTAACTATTCTTTTTTTACGAAGACTCCGAAAGTATGCGGAAATAATGCTGAAGTTCAAAAGCAAATGTATTTTATTTTCCATTCGCTACGTGGGAACAAGATAAAATCATATTGCTCGTTCTTACAATAGTAAAAGTCATTTCGCACACAAGTCTTCCGGCACCAGCTGACTTCGCGCGACGATACGGAAGAAAAAATGATTATTGGAGTTTTCGTTGCACACGCCTCGTGACATTTATCTTCGCGGATTAGACGTTACGAAACGCACGGAGGAACAAGAAGAGTTTGCGACACACTTGGGTTCTGTCGTATCTGAATAAAAATATAAACGTCGTGATGCAAGAATGACGTGGTCTAACCTCTTCTGTATCAAGAGTTATGTCATTATTACTTGTATTAATATAGTAATTATTGATCATTTTCGAAATTGACGCCATTTGTCTGTGCTCGTGCTCGTAATTATGGAACTTTTAATGGATTAAGATTATTACGTGTAAAAAGAAAGAAATTCGTCAACAACTTTTCCGTGTTAAGTAACACGATTCAAGAACATAATGAAGTACAAAGAATTGTGAAATACGCACTAAGTAAACTCTCTATCAAAATTATTGATGTCATGCGGAATTGATTTAAGAGAGAAAATAATATTCGTATAATTTCTAATGAAGATATTCTCCAATGCGTGTTCTCTAATGAGAGAACGTATAGTGTTTGCAATGCACAACGGTGTGGATTGCATATATCTAATTTAGTATTCTGTAATTTAGCCAATCGCGAAGGTAAATATATCTGCTTCGAAAAGAAAGTAAATCTGTTTTCGCCAGTAGAAACCGATGGCCTACTTTAAAAAACTTGCAAAAAGACTTTTGGCCTAAATGCATTATTTAAAAAGAAGCTCTTTACGAAGCAACTAACGTATCTAGATTTTATCGAATATTCGAAGCAGATTTTTCGTCGTATGTACAAGCTAATGATTTACTTTAAAAATGCAACTTCCAAGTTCCAAACATTTTTGGTCTAAATACTTTATTTAAAAAGAGCTTTTTACGAAACAGCGCAACTAACAATGCAGCTGATAAACCTAGATTTTATCGAATAAATATTGTAAGCAGATTTCTCGTCGCATAAATCGATGATCTATTTTAACAGTACAATTTCCAAACTACATATATTTTTAGATTAAATGCATTATTTAAAGTAAAATTTTTACAAAGCTATGAAAAAATTTAAGTGCCAAAATATACATATTAAAAATTTTGTTACAAACTGATGCAATTGATATATGTAGATTTTACTGAATAATTTCTGAAAATTTTTGAAGCAGATATTTTGTAGTAGAAATCGACGACCTACTTTAAAAACATGACTTCCACAAACATTTTTAGCTTCACTGCATTATTTAAAAAAAACTCTTTATCAAGTCACCGAAACATAAGTTTTTGTAAGAAAATGATGCAATTGACCAAGGTTCGATTGATAAATATTTCAAGATAAATTCTTTTGTCGCAAGAAATTTGCAAAATGTTTTCTACAGTGAGTCGTCGAAATCATCCCGCAATATTTCATGGCGCCACACTTTTGAATCGACGTCCTTACGGTATTGACATCCTTTCGCTAGTCACGTTACTTAAAATGCGTTTTCTACAGCGCTACATAATAGTAAAGACACGTGCGTGAAGAGCTTGGCAAAAAAAAGGCGAAAAGAAGGGGATCGCACGGGGAGGCGGTAGAAAGAGAAAGAAGAAGAAGAAAGAAAAGGATAGATCACATGCTTGCAAAGAATATATTAAATGTCAATGAACGGGCTTGAAAAACGCACATGCCTCACCATGCCGAGGAATTTAACAGTAAAGTTCACGCTTTCTCAACCAAGCGTACCCAGGGGGCACAAATTTTTTGCTGCCACAACTTAAAAATTCGCGAACGTCGCTCGTCGTAAGACAAATTATCCCTCGGCGCGGAATCTCCGCGGCCCCCCGAATCTATGACGGACGACCGTAAATTTTTTTTCCTCTCAAACGTGACAGTTATTCCACCTCGAATTGAGGAGCTGATAGTGCGTAAATCGTTCGGCGAAAGAAAACGTGATAAACGGCGCGGAAAAACGGCGAGGACGTAAAATTCCGTCGGTTAACACGGTCAAGGAGTACCAGCTCGACTCTTGCCATCTCGCCGAATGTGGCGCGTCGCGTCGCCGCGAATGAAAACCGATTTTCCCGACTATCGCGCATTATACGGAGTTACGTATTTGGAATCGCCGACACCGTTGACATTGTGCCGTAGAAATCACGCGCGAAATGTCGCGGTAATTTTTCACGTTGGCACAGCCGGTTTCAGCGACACTCGCGTATGTACGCCGATGTATAAGGAAATCGATGTCCCCGTAACCCAGACCTATTGGACGTAACAGTTTTCACTGCGCGAGATCCGACTCCGACGACAACAAACGCGCTGCCGGCCTGAACACTTAAATCGTTTCGTCGTTAGCATCATTCGCGCCATTAGCGTCCAGAGTCGCGAACAGCTCTTCTCCCTCCTCTCTCTTTGCCTGTCACCGTTTGATATCGAATTTAATTTAACGTGATACGAATAATTTCGCGCTCGCTATCGTTGAAATATTGCGCGTTTCTCGGAAAGAGATGCATCGCCGTAATTTCATTTCTCTACCACCTGCCGTTTATACAGTACCGTTGGTCAGTATTATTCCATTACGTTGTCGCGTATATGCATATAATATAAAGTATATAATATCCGATTAAAAGTCAGATAATACAATTTTTGAATAACGAGTTTTAAAATTTAATTGGCGCAAGTGGAAGTAGTTCAAATAATTTGCGGAAACCATTAAAATACTATCAACTTACAATACATTAAAAATATATTTGGTGTAAAAAAAATTGTCATATCAAAAAATGTAAATGAATTTGGTATACACAACAATCATGCAACTTGAATTATCATGAGTAATGCAACGTTAATTATCTCTAAGAAAGATACAAAATCAAACCTTAACTTTCTATTACCTTGAATTAAAAATATTTTTATATTAATAATATTTAATATTCGTTCGATTTCGATTGTAATTCCCGGTCAAGCGGGCTATACGCATGTGAGTGAAAAGCATAATAACGTCGAGTAGCCCGGTTCCACGAGACGAGGCATGCGGCGGTCCCGGTCGTTACGAAATAATAAACGAGTGCTGTCCCGCCTCGTTATTAAAATGCCGACATCGACGATGAAGCGGCCGGCGGTGCGGCGAGAAGAAAACCGCAGCATCTCAAGTGCACGCTACACTTGCCTAATCGCGCGACCGCAAACAGCAACGTTACGGCCGGACCGCCTGTGGAGAGTTACACGAATTTCGCACGACAATTGCATGATGCGGGGACGCGGACGTCGAGGCGGTGTATTTCTTTTCAGACACAAATTATGATAACCTAATATGCCGACGCAATGTCGGCGAAGATTTCGAAAGAATGTGCCTTCCCCACGCAGCGCCGGGAGAGCGCGAGGTAGGGCGGGTGTTAATTAACGTGTAATTAGTACCGGCGCGTTAATTTGATTTGCGACGTGACGGGGGCCCCAACTAGATCGGGAGTATCGCACCGACGTATGTATGTACACCGTAGCGCGATATTGCATTCGTCAAATTATGGAAACGAACGAGAAAAATGCGGACGCGCGCATAAATCCTCTGCGACACTCGCACGCGTCACGCAACCGCAAACAATCAGCCGTTCGTCGCTCAGTAGTTTAATGATATCGACGTGAGTATCAATTACATGTTGCGAGTGTAGGCGATTACGTTGAACAGAAGCGATGACAAACGTAATTTTCTCACACAGAAAAAGCAATATCGAATTAAAAATAATATATTCTATTTAACAATCATTATTTCATATATTAAACAAGTAAATGTATTCTTATGTATATATGAAACAATGATAATCTTGTTTATATATAATTTAATCTTGTTTAAAGAATATGATAATGTCATATTTCAGTAAAATATTGTATTATTATTTCAATGTTATAATAGTCATCTGAAGCGTATAATATAATTGCTTTAGTAATAATAATAATAAAAATTATAATTTCTGAAGATATTGTTATTTCATCTATCCGATAATTTTTTCTCTTAACTCATGAAAATTTTAATTAATAAGAATATATCTTTCTTAATAAAACTACATAAAATTCTTAATATAATCAAATTATATCTGTTTGATGCTATATAAATTTTTTTTAATGTTTAATACTTAGCAAATATTCTCATAATCAGAATGTTTTCCTTTTCTATGCAAATATAACAAGTACATATACTTGATAATGACGATTTTTATTTAAGTCTAACTCTCAACTGTAGATACAGAAGATCTCTGGGATCTCTGCTACTTATTTCATTATATTTCTCTCAGAGAGATAAATAAAATTAACTGCTCGCAATTAACGCTAAGGAATACAAGAAAATACAATAAGTATTAAATCAAATAGGAAGCAGGTGTTCCTATTTTTCTTATATATATAAAAGTAACAGTTTCTTTAATGTTCTATTATGTAATATAACCTACTATTGTGTAATATCGACACGGAAAGAAATGTAATATGAATTAAATTAAAACGTAGTTTGATTCAATTAAACGTTAAATCACGAGCTACCACTAATATTACATATGTAGTTGATTCAACTAAATTTTATTCATTCAGTTTACTTTTAATCTTTTTTGTTTCATTAACACTGTTATTGAATTAACAAAATATTTCCAATTAGACTAATGCTGTTGATATTATTTTTCTGTGCACAGATATTACACAATAAAAATTAATTGATTAAATATGTGTTTGTACTCTTTGTCTTTTTCTTTTTTATACTGAAGAATGTCAAACAAATAATTTTTTGTCATTTAAAGCAAATTCTTATCGAGTTATCTTAATGGATTAATCTTGCCATCACATTCTCTACATATATTTTGTAATTTGTATTTGATTAGAACTAATCGTGGAATCTCCGACGTATGCATTTGAGTCAATTCTCCCGCTATTATCACAACGGAAATTTCTCTCTCACGCTTATTTTCGTAATTTAATATATCGTGAGACTCGAGAAAAAATCTTCACATAAACGTATCCGTTGCAAGGAAGCTCTTCGGTCCAAAGATTAGCAGAATGAGAATTGATATATGAGAGATACATGATGTAATCAAAGATTCGAAAAAGCAAAACGTTTCATAATCAAAACATTGCGTAGATGAGTACCATTACCTAATCTAAACTTAAATATGCATGGAAAGAACGTCTTTGTTAAATGATCATAAAAGAACTTGAAAAAGTATATAAAATCACACAATAAATATCAGTACTGTGACCGATAAGACATTTCGCGTTTTTACATTGCAATCATAAAAGAATTTTGCTAGCTTAATAATTATTCTTTCAACAATATAAATTGATAATACTGCAAAAAGTTTTAAAATCTAAATAAATTTGAGCGTTTTTTAAACAAAATGAATCGATATGTACTCACTATTGAAACAAACCATTTAAAGAATTTTGTTCAATTATCATCATTTTCATTCTGATTCTTCAACAAAACACCCGAAATTTCGAAATTTTTTCCCGCGGCGTTGCTGGCGTAATACTGGTAACAACTAGCGCTATTGTGTTAGCCTTTTATCTTAACATGTTAACGCATGTTACTCGCATTGTCTAGCAGAGTTGCTTCGTAATGTCTAGCTGTTTGAAGTGACGGTACAGTGGCTCATGAGAGAAATTATTGATAAGAAAGTCGAAAAGTTCTTCTACAGCTATGAAAATCTTTTTTTTTTTTTAGTAAAGTAGTTTTAACAAATCAATCAAAATTACTTTGTCAAATCAGCCAAATAATTTAGAGTCCAACTGAAATATTTTCAGATCTGTATCTAGCAAAAAAATTTTATTGAGCCATGCAAATTACATTGCTACGGCACAATCGTTCTTTCCATGTGGAATTAAAATTCTAGAAGATTAAAATCTGTAGTTTTATCGTTTTATCGATGAAGAAACTGAAGAAAAATGGAAACGTACAAGAGATGAAAACACACTGATTTATCTGATTTATCGAATGATAGAAAGATCCCACGATAGATCTCGCAATGCGTACGTATATGTTCCACGTAAACACGTGTAAAAGTAAGCGCATGCCTGTCTAGATCTATACGTTCTTCTAGACGGCGCGGTGCGACTTTCACCTTTCACCTTGCTCAAGCACGATTCCACCGTTGACTTCTCGATCTTTTACCCCACCGGGATCCGACGAGGCATCGGCGCTCGGATGTATCAGATCGTACGAGTGCGGATAGCAACCAAAGGCGGCCGTGCGTCACGATTCGGTTTCACTGGCGGATTCATGGCATAAAACTAAGGCGATGGAAAGCATCCCGTGCATCACTCGCACGGACATGCTTTCCCGTGCTTCCCGTAGGCACAGCATTAGGATTAACCGAGAGCGGCCGATTTCAAGTTCGTGTAACGAGATAATTACGCTTGTTTAGGACTCGGAGGAAAAGGTTCATTAAACCGAGGAGAAGTCGTGCGGAATCCGTATTTCGTAATGCTGCGAGTGAGTAATAATTATCTGTCAAGTCGTGCGGATGATTGAATATCGCAATTTGTGGGCGATATCACTACCGCAATTATCGCATTCCAGTCATTATTTTAATGATTACTGTTTTGACCGATTGTCGAGATATGAGAAAAACAAAGAAAGGGAGAGAGAGAGAGAGAGAGAGAGAGAGAGAGAGAGAGAGAGAGAGAGAGAGAATCGAAATTTATTTAGTTTAATAACGAATTCGACTAAATCAAATATTAAAATTTTAATCATAATCGACAATACTGCCCGTTTTATTCGTACATTAAATTATGCATTTTATTCATGCACGAAATAAAAGAGAAAGAGAGGTCCTGCACAAATTTTCATCTATAATAAATATACTTTAGTTACTTTTTACGAGACAGAAACGAGATTAAACGTGAAAACAAAAGCCGCATTAAAAATAGATTTACGATCATCTCGGACGCTAAGATATTAATGGGGATTACCGTGAAAAAATGCCATCTTATTTACACAAATGAAAGCAACGACATGGCCGGATGACCGAAACAACGAGATTAAGTGCTCGTGAACGTGCTCATAAATTATCTCAACAAGGTAGTACGGAATTATGAGACATGTGAGACAAGACAGCACGATTATGCCGCGTGTAATCCGCCTTGACGAAACACGCCGCTAACACACACCGCGCCGCGGCACGTGAGAAGAAGCCGAACAATAATGGAAACGACGCTAGCTCCAAATTAAAAGATATTTAGAGATCGCGATCCGAGATTAAGGAACGAGCGCCATTACTCGCACGCTAATTTTTCGCTAAAGCTCTGTCGAAATAATTGCATGCGGTTTCTTTCTTTTTTTCTCTCTCCACGGCGATTAATTTCGTCATGTTCCTGGGACCTTGGAGATGATCCAGCCAACTGCAGCTTGGCGGCGGTACAATTATCCGTACAGTCATCGCGTTGCCGAAATAATCCTAGCCTGTTAATCCCCGCGAAGAAGGATGAATTTCATTTCGCGTCCGCGATTCGGAACCTTGAGTATATTCCGCGGGCAATTACTGTCCAATTAGAAAACCACCGTGATATCCTTCGGCTACTTTCGAAATTCGCGATGGATACGGTCGGACTAAGGCAATCGAGCTCTTTGTGCGACCTTGAAGAAGTACCTACCTCTAACGCGAGTCTAAATGTATAGAACACACATAGCGTGTAAATAGCCATTTTCATAATCGACGCGTAGCTTTTCGTGTGTACGCCGCGTCCCAGAACGCGGAAACCCAGACCTTGAGGAGAAATCACACACTCTCGCTCCCTATTCTCGCAATAAGTCATCTCGCTTGCACGGTGACGTCAACTGTCAAAAGCTGCGATCATGGTCATAGATTTCATAATGATCACTTTCTACTTTCGACGAGGAGACCGGCCTGTCGCATCCGCGACTCATCATCCTTGGGTATACCTTCGTATTCTCAGCTGCATGTCAATGACACTTGACCCTCACATACATATATATATACATACACAGCATCAAAAGCGATTTCGTTCGGGACGATTACTTCAATTGAAGAAATCCCGCCCGAAATCGAGAATATTAACATAGCGCGACGTGAAGAGGGAAAGAAGAAGATGCCTGTCATTAACTAAAATAAAATTTACAGGCCAAGGATGAGGCTCATCGCCGAGGCGATTTTCGTTGTCGCTCTCTCGGGTGCAGCGATGTGCGGCGGAGACTTCGGCGATCACGCGCTCTTCGTGAGAACCGCGGACGTGGATCCCGGTAAGAAAAATACAAGAGGACTCTCTACGAGAGAGTCCATCTTTAAGTGCGATCAACGAAGGAGGAAAAGACGCTAGAGTATTTGGCGGTGTCTGATAAATATGAATTTGATTACAAACGAATGGTTTAAAATTCATTAGCACGCTCGAGAATTCAACGGGCTGCTACCTCGGTATCGCCGGCAGACGTGATGGCACAAAATATCCTAGAGTGGATTCAAGGGATCTACCAACAGGGCACACGTAAAAGTAGGTTTTCCGAGTTTCACGTCGACAGGAAACGGCGCGAATACGAAGCCGTCCCGTAGCCGTACGCGAAAATTAATGAGTATTCTTTCTCTCGTTGATGATCAACATTTAGCTGTGATTTAACGCTGCGCGCTGATTTATAGACAGTTCAGTGCCGCTGAGATGGTCAGAGATGGACGCTATTACCATGGACGTACATTGCGCAAAAGAAAGCTGCGACTATGCGCAGCCGATATCGCCGCACCAATTCAGACGCACAAAATTATTAATCCATAATTTGCCGCGCTATTAATAAATCATTTTAACGTAGCACTTGGACGGAAGTAGCTTCACGTTCAACGCTGGGATTGGCTTTGATGCACGCTTGTTCCAACCGACAATAAATCGTTTTCTCTTACCAACCACTATTAAGTCAATGCACTCTTAATTAACTCTTTAGAACACACACTTTTTTCACCTTCTATTTTTTTCAATAAAAAAAAATATCAAACGTATATGACAGTCTTGCCATAAACTTTGTTATTATGAGAAATGGATTTATTTCACGACTAAAATGAAGAGCAGCATGGAGTGTACACACTGAATTGTTTTACTGAATTGACCAATTATAGTACAATATAAAACTAAATTACCAATAAAATTCCACCTTTTGATTTCACAAACTTCTTCGAACGATCTGGCTTTAAACTCTCGCGGCACATAAAACTTCAATGAGTATTGACGCCGCCTTCATTAAATTAATCTTTAGAGCTTCGATATATATTTCCGTGAGATTTAGAATTTCTTCTTTTTCCTATAAAATTTAAATAAAAAAGCTTGTTTCAAGTCTGACTAAAATATCGAGCTTGAAGATTGATCTGGCAGCAGCAAGATTTTTTGTATCGTGAGAATTTAAAAAGTCCAAGAAATTTATCAAGTTAAAATGTCATTTGTGACAGTTATGATTATTTTTATATTGGAATTACTCAAATCACTAAAACGAGTGTATATCTCATACTGATTTTTATTTTAATTAAATCTATTTTTCTTAACAAAATTTATGATAAGACCAGTAAAAACTGATTAATGTTTGCAAATCTCTAATAGTATTATCAACAGCTTCAATGAAAAATATCATAAATATATTTAAAAAAATTTTTAACAACCTCTTTCTAATTTTACTTTGCCAATAGTAAGTTTCAAAATAGTACAATAATTTCAATTCATGAAGATCTGTTAATTTATTGACCAATATCTTAACTTATATAGTTTATGTATTATAAAAATAAAAAAATGTTTAAGTAGAGAAAATCTATGCATGTGGTTTTAAGAAATTAGTTTCATAATACTTTATAATACTTTTCATTAATGCACCATTATCATGTATCATGTTCATAGAAACTATTACAGTCAGTGGATTTGCATTTCCGACGAATCCATGTATTTTTACAGTTCGCCAACAACAATCAGAATCAAATGGGTACTTGCCACCCTACAGCACCCAACGACCGCCCGAAAAACCGCGACCCTTCCAGACGGCCTCTCAACAAAACGAAGTAACGGGTTATCCCGCTCAGCGACCATCATCGCTCTATACCCCGCCGAATATCGGTTATCCCGGATCCGGGCAACCGTCCACGCCATTTTCCACGCCGAGACCGAGCCAACAACCCTCGTCAACGTACGTGCCGCAAGGCTTCAGAGGCTCCACGTCCTACAACCCTCGACCGAGCCAGCCCTCGTATACCAACGCGGGCTCGTCGGCTTTTCCACCACTGAATCCCCCGGAATCGTCGTCCACTTACCTTCCGCCGCAGCCGCCGCCTTTTCCATCGACCAGTCCAAGACTTCCTTCCGAATCCATGATCGGTAAGTTTCTCTCTTTGAGTGCGGGTATAGATTCAGACATCCAAATTTCCAAGGATAATACTGTAAAAGAAGTTTTGAGTGTAACGCCAGAAGCAATACAGAATCAAATATATTAAATGTTTTAAATTAATTGGAGATTACCGGAATTACGTCATCTGACAATCCTTTAGGATCCTTGGACTCTTTAAGACCTTCAGGACCACCTCCGACTAGAGGCTACCCTAGTTCAAGCGGAGGATATACTCCAACAGCTGGATATCCATCTACTGGAAGACCGCAACCTTCTTTTCCTACGCCAGGTGAAACTGGCATAGATGGTACTAAGGTAGCTGTCGAAGAACAAGGTCCTCGAATTCCTGGTCCTGTTGAAACAAGTACTGGTGTCGGTGTTACAAGTTCTGGTACTGGTACCGGTATTACAAGTACTGGTACTGGTACCGGTGTTACAAGTACTGGTACTGGTACTGGTGTTACAAGTACTTTGGGTACATATTTTTGCTGCAGCTAATAAAATATCAATGCAGAAAATATATAAAAAAATAATTTGTAATTTTATCTTCCAGAGACCGATGAAAATCAACTCTCGCGTGTCCATGTTCATGAAATTAAGGTCGAATGCAGTAAGGAAATGATGACGGTCAATGTCGAATTTAATACCGTTTACGATGGCCTTATTTATTCTAAGGTAAAAGCAAAACAAAACATTTTTTTATACCAAAAATTACTGACAAAAATATATCAATTTTATTCAATTCCAGGGATATTTTATGAACCCGGAGTGTACTCATGTAAAACAGAATTCTGGCTTAACACAATATTCTTTCACTCTGACTATGGGCACTTGCGGAACTCAATTCATCAGCGATTTCGAGGGTGAATCTGGACAAGCGTATTTGGAAAACGTCCTCGTATTACAAGTCGGTGTCGAACTAATTAAAATTATTAACTTGATTTTACAACTTTTTCTTGGATATTATTTAACTACATTTAGCTTGCAAAAAACATCGCTTATAAATGATTAGACTTTGAAATAAAAAATTCTTGTTGCTAAAGAATGAACCCGGCATACAAGAAGTCTGGGATAAGGTTCAAAGAGTGCGATGCCTCTGGGAAGGAAATATCAGTAAGCTCCTACAGGTGAATCTCTCAGTAGATATGTTGAAGCAAGAGATCGTTACCTTTAGTGGCGATACTGCGACAGCCAAACTGGATATTCAAATGGGCAAAGGACCTTTTGCACCAGCTGCCGATGGACTCGTAAAGATAGGAGAACCAATGACTTTAGTAATCTCCGTGGAGGGCGATCCAGGTTTCGATCTTCAGGTGCGCATTAAAAAACATCTTAAATGCGTAATAATAATTTATGCAATAGAATTACGTGTCGCAACATATGAAAAAGTAAATAGTATAGATGCAATTAATACATAAATACATAATAATTATGATCAGTAAATAATAATCTTTGACACGTTTCACTCTCATTTTTAAAACAATAGAATTTTGTCTAAATTTAATTGCGAATAAGAAATGTGAATTAAAAAAACATTTGTAATTATTTTCAAGGTGCGCGAGTGTATGGCGAAAGACGAAGCATCGGAAAACGTGTTGCAGCTCACCGACGAAAGAGGCTGCGTTTTGAAAACGAAGCTGTTTGGTGCCTTCCAAAAGACAACGGATACCGGCAATACAGGCGCTTCTATTATCGCTTACGCATTTTTCAATGCCTTCAAATTCCCTGATGTTATGGATCTGTTCATCGAATGTAATATCGAATTATGTAAAACTAATTGCGAATCTTGTCCGGAACCAAATCAAGTAAGGCATAAAAATCAATTCAATAAGATATATTATATGTAATATTCGATAAAATTATCTTTTGTTGAAATTAATGCATGACGTCCTAAAATTATCCATTTTTTATGACGCAAAAAAACTTATACAAGAATTCATAAAATAATTTCAAATAATTCTAAATTTTAATTAAAAAAATTTAAACAATTATACTTTACATATTACATTCAAAACAATTTATTTTAGCAAATTGAACCGAACCAGTCAGGAAGTAGACGCCGTCGATCAATAACATATACACCACCTTCGAACAACTCGACGAATGCGGTTCTATTATCGGATCCGGTTCGCGTTGGACGGCGTTTCAAAGTGATCATGTTAGATGACTTGAGCACAGCAACGCATCAGATTCTAGAGAGTATGGAGGAAACAGCTGTAAATGCGATGATAAAGGCAAAAGAGGTCTGCATGAGCAACAGCGGATTTTACACGACCTTCTCTCTCATGTTGAGCACAATCTTCATAGCGACCATAAGCACGGCTGTGCTATATATTAAATTGCAACGGATTCGCAGATCGAAATTCGTCGATTCGTAGGATGGTATTATTTTTGTGACATCTTTATTGTAATAATACCACAGACAAGGAGTTGTGTAAGAAACGACGAGCGCGTGCCAGTAATCAAATAATAAGTTAAATGGTAAGAGACTTATCTTAATACTTCACAATCATTCAATCGCGAAGAAATTCCTGGAAGAAAAATGTATACAGAGATATTTGAAACAATCATTATCAACGGCTGGAAAACAACAAAAAATTCATCGAGTTTGTTGCTTCTAAATACTTATATAAATCAATTTTTATATAATAATTACTTTTATCCAAACATAGGAAATTTATTCTGCTCGACAGCAGAACAGGGAAGCAGCCATACTTATATAAATCAATATATAAATATCTAACAAACTACTCGTGCTGTCTTCGGACGACGAAAGTGCTCATTTCGCGTAATGCTTGAATACCGATACAATATGGTATTTATTGCGATATTTCAATATCAATATAATGTAAATCTTAAGTGTTCAAAAATAAATTATGATATTTGTAAAAAAAAGCATGGCCTGTTTATTATCTCCTTCCTTGAACAAATAATTACTACTTAGTCAAAAATACGTAGTTAATTCTGCGTCAAAAACTGACATTGACATTAAATTGACATTAATTCGTCAAATTAACTATAGGTTTTTTTATTGTCAAAGATGTAATAAAAGCATACATGCACAAGAAATTATAGGAATTATATGGGAATTATATATAGGAATGATTATAGGCAATATACCTGTAATTATGCCTGTATTAATTGCAATTATATAGTACACATCAATGGTTTATAAATTATATAAATGGTGTCACAGTTATCTACGAAAAGTGCAAGGTAACATGATTCAAGTAAATATAATTCATTTCACTTATCTTTATCATGATAAATATTAATTAGACCTAGGACATGACCCATAACATCTTTTTTCTTTTCATAGAATTAAAAACTTTTATAAAATGTCCTATGGATGTTATACCCTGATGTTAACTTCTCATCTCCTTGATTTTACGAAAACGTAAAACGTACAAGTGCTCTCCTCTTACTTTTCGTTCATGAACAATTTTACCGGACATATTTAACTTTTTAAATGCACTCATAATATATTCAGGATCGTTTTCCTTGATAACGACTAAATAAAACAATCCTGCATCTGACAGAATTTCAGGAATAATAACAAATACCTGTTCCATAACCTGTCTACCATTTTTACCACCTGCCCAAGTCTTAAATACAAGTCTGTCGTCTAACACTTCTGCATATTCTGTGACTACATATGGGGGATTAAACAAAACGATGTCAAATGTACGTTCAGCTTGTATACAATCTAATAAATTCATTTGAACAACATCTACGTCGACTGAATTAAGTAGACTAGTTCTTCTCGTGGCCCTACATGCATCAGGATTAATATCAATTGCAATAAAGTGAACGTTATGTTTCTTTAGTGCCATTGCCAAAGCTGTAATGACTATGCCAGAGCCGCTACCTATCTCTAAACAAATTCTTGGTTTCATCGCATGCAGAATATTCAAATCCGCTTCCAAAGTATCTATTAAAAGATACGAATCCTCAGAAGGCTCATAAACTGTTTTAAGTTCCTCATCGGACAATTTAACTACTGGAGTCTCCATAATTTATAAGAAAAAATGTAACAAATTCTTATATATATAAAACTTATAAATAATCTTGTAGTAACAATTTGGTCATAATATCATATCGATCAAACATGTAATATAAGAAATTATTGTTGTTTATCAGTCTCTGCTTTAGCTGGTTCGTCTTTGCCCGCTTCGCTAGTTGTGCTGCTATATGAGGAACTATTATCTAAGAGTGTCTTTCGTTTGGCAGTACTTTTCTCGACAGCTTGATGCACCTTATTTAAACGCTCCTGGGTGGTTTGCAAAACATTGCTAACAATAGTAATCTTATGCTTAGCGTTAACAAGTTTCTTTACATAGGAGTCTGTGTCCAGTGGATACTGCAACGCTTCGTTGATCCTCTGAAGTTCTTCTGTTAAGGATTCAATCCGTTGTTTCAGCTCAATTTGACATATTCTACACAGAAAAACAGTCACATAGGGTATAAATGAATCCAAGAACTATTTCTAGTTTTTTGTACGAAACATAATGTAGCAAACAAACGACAAATAAACGAATGACTACCGATAAATGTAATTTCGTTCAATATTAAGTCCTGCAAGAAATAGCGGAGATGACAATCGCACAAAGTATGACAGCCAGATCGAAGAGAAGTTCATCGCTCGTGCATGCGCCCTGCGACAAATTGCGACGAAAAAGTTGTAGTTACCTTGTAGAGCGAATTCTATCATCCAGTTGATCCACCGTAGGTTTCAGCAGACTCATGAGACCTTCCGTTAATGCATCCCGCGTGGGATTTTCGCAAAAGTCGTCTATCTTGTCGTCGATGGACGTATTGTCACTCGCCGTGTCAACATCCATGTTGCGACCGTACGCTGTGAGGTTAGGCGTAGGACAGAGTCGCGACGAGACGCACCCATGAATCTCGAACGATCACGCTACTCAGCGTGATTGGCTCGCTCCCGCTTCGAGATATATCGACAGACAAAATTTTGATTTTTAAAAATTGTGTAGCGACGCAACAGTGAAAAGATTTGCGTTCTGATCGCACAGTATTTTTGACAAAATGGAGAATTGATATCTGAGCACTTCATTAGAATACTCTTGAAACCAATTAATGTACAATACAAAATGTGATATAACCTAACCTAACCTGCGACAAATCGTTTACGTTCATGCCAATCGTTGAATGCACGATTTCTCAATCACTGCCGCTACTAATTGGAGAAGTGAAATAAAAATTTCCAAGGCATTCAAAATTATTCCAAAGAAAAAACAACTTTTCTAACTAAAAAAATATATAAGGCAAATTATTACAACATATGCTATTTAACGTATGACATTTAAACAAATTTGAAAATTTGAAAATTACTGCATGTGACGGATTTTAGAAACATTTCTATTGCAACATTTCATATCACAAGATTTTAAAAACGTTTCTATTATCAAATTTCATATGAGGTTTGATAAAATATTTTCAAAAATTTTGCACATGAAATGTGAAAAGTTAAAACTTTTCTAAAAACTTTTTACAACAATCAATAATTTATGAATTTTTTAACACAATTAAAAAATAATACAACAAACATATAAAAAAGTGCAAATGCAAATAATATTTCTTATCACACAAAATAAATAAAATAATATTTTGTTTAATACGTTTATTCCTTTTAGAATGTCTTTTTTATTGCTAAAAATACTTTTTTATTGTTATCGTAAGATTAAAACATTATTAAATGTTTTGTAATAATAGCAATATAGATAAAATAACAGGATTATTTTTATGACATATTTAATAACTAAAATTGATTGAATGTAACTTTTAGTGAAACTACGAATATGAAACCTTTTAGAATGGAATTTTATTAACGTAGCAAGTACTTTCTTTATCCTGCTGATGATAAAATTACGACAGATATAATGAGAGTGATGGCACGCTGTTTTTGCAGAGTAGTATCTATCTAGATACAAGAGTACAATCTGTATAAAGGTAAAGTGAAGAAGTGCTTCTATCTATTCAGTCTTACCTTTCTCATAAGCACGCACGTAGGGCAAATTCTCTGGTTATAGAGATCGACTTCAGCTACAATTATTTCTGTGCTGTGCCAAGCATTTTCCATGGAAAGAATTTAATTTGTAGGTGAGTTTTAAGATGTAATCATTTATTAAATATATGTATATACAAAATACACACACACACACACACACACACACACACACACACATATCCATATTATATATGTCGTCATGTGTGTGTGTATGTGTGTGCATAATATAAAAGCAAGTTAAAAATTTTACAAAAGTAATTATAAAATTAAAACACTCATAGATATAAATTTATTTTTATCAATCTTTCTATACATTTATTTCAATATACATTGTTGTACGAGTTTTAGTGTGCAAAAAAATGCTTTTAATTGTTTTCTTTCTATAAATGCACAGCTTCTTTTATATTGTAGTTAGAGTGACAAGTCAATGATCTTTTAAGACATTTTTAGATAAGTGATTATTATCAAACAAATTATAATTATTTATTTCCTTGAATTGTTTGATTCGCATGTGCATTCATGGATCAAGTGCGTTCAAGGACGACCAGATTAAGAAATGTTAAATACCGAAATGTAAGTCATTTCGTGTTTCTTATTCAACTTTCTAATACTAACACTAGCAGTATTTTCATAAAAATTTGTATTTTTTGTCGCACTTTTAAGATTATCTATTATATCATATTATATATTTTTTCCATCATATTATTATACTATATCATATGTACATATGCATTATACATGAGATGCCCCCGAAAAGGTTGGCGTTAAACTCGTCCATGTGTTAATGAATAAATTAAAAGTCAAATAGATTAAAAGAGTTTGTATAAACTTAAGTCTAAAAATGTTTTATTAAATAATTATAAACGTTCAAAAATTTTTATCAATTGACATAATAATTATAATAAATATTCGAAAATTCTTTCTTCTGCAAAAGTGCAGACTTTTATTTAAACTAATTTCTATCAAATAGTTTTTGTACAGTTATAATTATTGTAATTATTGATAAAAGTCTTTATATGTATATAACTTTTCAATAAAGCATTTTTCAATGTAAGTTTATATGTATAAACTTTTTTGAACTATTTGACCTCATTAACACGTTATGTAAGTTTGGTCTCGACCTTTCCGAATAATCGGTATTGCAGACTTTATTGGAGAGACTAAAATCTTTGACGTAATAAAGTATTATTAATAAAACTATTAATTCATCATTCCTTTTCTTGAACATATAATATTAAAGCCGCAAGCAAACTGCTGCCAACAGAAAAGCAAGTGAGAATTAATGTGTGACAATGAAAAATGACTTCACGTTTCAATCACTAATCTCAAAGAAAATATGTGTATTTATGAATATATTATACGTGTGAATAGATGCATATTTATACGTGCGAATACGGCACATATGATATAATAATGATTATGCCATGCTCACAGATACACACACACACTTATTGAACATGTTAATAGATATTGGTAGATATATGTCGTAAAATTTTATCTCTTATTATTCCTTTAACAACGGACAAACGCGTGTCAAATATTGAGAAATAAATTATAGAATTTTTATCTTTATAATAGTACGTATATAATTATTTGTACAATATACTTTTTACAATATATTTTAACTAAAAAATTTTTATTACTAAAATTTAAAGTCTAAATTTAAAATTTAAATTTACGTAAATTATTATGTGACAATCAAAATTCAAAAATCAACATAATACTAAAAAATACAGAAAATAACATAGATATTTAATATTAACTATATTTTTACAAAAATTTCGTAACAAAAATAATACTGAAATTTAAAAGCGAGTATATTTTGTTGGCAATTTATTAATAGGAATGAAGATAAAATCATCTTATTTACTCCCACAGTAATAAGTTATTTTGCACGTCTTTCGCACAAGCTGACTTCACGCAGAGATGCGGAAGAAAAATGATTATTTTCGTTGCACATACTTCGTGACATTTAACTTCGCAGATTAGATGTTGCGAAATACACGATGAAATAAGAGTTTGCGACATGCTTGGATTCTATTGAACAAAATTATAAATGCGGTAATACAAGAATGACATTTTAACTTCTTCTGTATCAACTTATGTTATTCTTACTCATATTAATATAGTAATCATTATTAATCATTATATCTTAAAAATTGATACAATTTCTTTGTACATTTATAATTATAAAATTTGTAATAAATTAAGGTAATTGCAATATTTAGGAATATATAAAGTAAAAATATTTATGCACAGTTTAAATATTAAGTAACCAATAATCAAAAATTATAACAAACAAATAATTATATAACAATGTGCTCTGTGTAAATATTTCTAGTAAAATTCTTGACTTCATCTTTTATAATTGAATGTGGTCGAAAGGAATAATCTTTGATGATGTTCTCTAAAGTTTCCTAATACGATACGCATTAAGAATTTACAAATCGCAAATCACGGTACTTAAAATGCATTTTCTACAGCACTATATGACGGTAGACACAGGTGCGTGAAGAACAAAAAAAGGAAAAAAGAAGTCATAAAGAATAATGATATAGAGAGAAAGGATAGATCATGACCATATGTGCGCAAAGAATATCAAATGTCAATGACCGGGAAACATGTATCTCGTTACTTAAATTTAATAGAAATATAATAGATGTTTTTCTAACCAAATGTATCTATAAGGGAAACATTTTTATTTTAAAAATTCGTAAACCGTAAAACAAATTCTCCCGCTAAAAAATCTGTAGCCAATTCTCTGTCAGACGACTGTAAATTTTTCTTCTCAAACGCTACAATTATTTTTTGTCCAAATTTGAGGGAGTGAAGAGAACTAACTGACGAATGCGCGAATCGTTCCGCAAAAAAATGCAAAAATCAACGAGAAAGAAAGGAAAAGATAAAAAAATCCATCGGTTAACACGATGACAATGAGTTATACTCGTACGATTTTTGCCATGCGGTGGTCTGAACAAAAATCTATTTTTTTGACTATTGCATGTTTTATACGTAGATATAATATTTGGATCGCAGATATTGTGCCGCGATTGGACGGAAATCGATATCAAAACGATATGTTTCTATAAAACGCAAATTGTATTTTGATGTCCTAGAGAAATTGTTAAACAACTGTACCTTTTATACGTATAGTCAAAAATGCAAGGAAGAAGGAATAATTAGCATTGATGCATAAATTTGATTTGCGATATAACGAAAACTCTAAATGGATCAAGAATCTTATCTCAATATGTATGTTATAATGTAATATTGTGTTAAATTACGGATACACTGCAAAGGATGAGCATAAATCCTAGCAAATCGTATACAACACGAGTAACGAAAAAAAACCAGTTTTTTTATTTGATAGTTTAATGGTATTGTCATAGTGTTAATTACATGAGTAATTACAACAGCGACAAATGTAATTTTTTTATCTATAATTGTTATAAAATTATAAAATCTATAATCTGTTTTGTTCTACTTTAACTAATTAAATGCGCCGCTTTTACATCATTTTTTACTAATACATTTTCTCAAAAATATCAAACTGTTATTATAAGATAATTTTTTTCCACTAAAATCAAAATTTTTAAATTAAGGGTTTATCTTGCCATTGCATTTTATGAAATTTTAATTTGATTGGACCTCTTTGAAATTTTTGATTTATAAAATGTAAACCAAACAATTCTGTTATCATGACGGAAACTTATTTCTCATACTTATTTTTTATAATTTAATGTATTCTACTGTAAGATTTAAAAAAATCTTTACACATATATGTCAATTGTTATAAACATCTTCTGCTCACTAATTCTCAAAATAATATGTATGACAGCAGAAAAATAATTCGAAAAAAAGAATCCAGAATAAAAAATCCGGAATAGTAAAAATTTTTATAACCGGTAATGCAGAAATAAATTGTTCTGTCTCACCAACAATACACAAAAGTAACATTACAAAAATCAAAAGTTTATTATCGATTAATGATCGAAAAAAATAAACATATAAAAAAGAAAAGTTTATTGACCTTATTAATCTGTTGGATATTAATCTGTTGGATGTATCGAACGATAAATAGATAAATCTCTCAGTAGATCTCACAATGCGTATATTTATATGCTTTTGATGTGAATGTAAAAGCAAGTGTATGCGCGCCGGTATCTTCACGTTCCTCTATATGGCCAAGAGTAATGCGACTTTCACCTTTCACGTTGCCGAAGCACGATTCTACTGTTGACTTTTATCCTTTAGATCTTTTATTCTACCAATCCGATGAGATATACGACCAACGTATACGGCAACCAAAGATGTATGACGATTCAGTTTCACTAGCGAATTAGTAACATAAAACTCAAGTAAAGGTACACTGTACTTTATTATTGTGCTTTTGTAAGCAAGTAAAATATCGAATCAATGATAAGTGATCATAAGTAAGATCTTGAGTTTGTGTAATTAGATAACGATGCTATTTAGATGCTAGAAAATAGAAGAGAACGAGTAAAATGGTAATTTTGTCTATTCTATTTTACTTTTAATTATCAAGCGTTTCTATACTTTTATTTGAAAGTAAGAAAAAAAGAGTAAATCTAAGAAATTTATAATTTTTAAATTTCAGTTAATTTTTGCTAGTACTTATAGTCAAATCATCTTTAATGATTAACTTTATCATGTTCTGGGATCATGCAGCCAACTGCAACATACCTACAGAATAATTGTCTTACAGTCGCATTGCCGAAATAATGCTTGCCATCAATTCTCGCAAAATAAACTTTATTTGCGTTTGCGATTTGAAATATCTTGACTATTCCGCACCGTCAATTACATAACCAATTAGAAAACCACTGCGTATCCTTCGGTGATGCTGCTTTCACAATTTCTGATGGTCGGAATAGATGCTTTACGTATCTTATACGTTTTAGAATGCATAAAAATCTAAAAAAGTATCTAATACATAAATTGTATATGTAAGCAGTAATTTTCATAATCATTGATGTAGATTTTTGTATACTTTGATCCAAAATACAGAAATTTAAGTTTTTAAAACTCAACACTTACAATACTTACGCCCTTTAGTTCTTCTATTTACTACATTTTATGTATAGTAGCGTCAAATGTCGAAAGCTGCGATTACAGTCATCATTTTCTGCTTTCGACAAGATCAACTTACCGCATCGAGGTTCATTATTCTTGGATATACCTTCTCATTCTCAGTTGTCGACATTTGCCTTTCATAATAACAAATTCATGCGAGATGATTATTTCTTTTAGTATTATCCCACACAGCTCAACACATTTATTCTAAGGATATCTCAAATTATCCCAGATTGACAAAAGCGATCCCATGGATATTCCAGTAGATATAACATCTGGGACATCTCAAGAGGATAGCGTAAAATATCGTAGGATACCTTATTAATATTTCAAAATGTTATCCTATTATTACTTAAATATCTTACCATGTCATTTGGCTTTGTTTAGTACAAAATAATATGATTTTACATCGGCAGATTATTTCTCGCGCACATAACACGTTATGTATGCTACAAATATTATTTCATAATCAATTATATAATATGTGATTTCCTAGCGGAAAATTCTTCATTGAATAAGTACAAAATTTTACCAAAACATAAAATTTGTAGGAATATTTAATTTTTTAATCTATAAATATTACATGCTTATTGCAAAATAAACATAGTTTTTATTTTTATTTTTATTTTATTTTTACTCCAAAATGATCTCCATTGGACATCACTAGAATAAAGTGTAAGATTGTATTGTAGTGATTATTTTTGTTGATAAAATTCCGTCCAAAATCATGATACTATTGATATTAAAAAGAAAAGAAAAATAATTCAGTCATTAATTAAGATAAAATTTACATTTCAAGGATGAGGTTCATTACGGCAATTGTTGTCATTACTCTCTTGGATATAGCAGCGTGCAACCAAGATTTCGGCAGTCACTTCTTCGAAAATACGGATCCTGGTAAGAACAATGAGAGAAAATTCAAAGATTTCTTCTTAAGCGCGTAATTGGTGAAAAAAGAAAGATATTGTATAATTGCTTTGAAATTTAATATAAACAATTTGCAATATTTTGCAATATTTTGTAATACTTTTTATTATATCATTTCATTATATTATATTTTGTTCCATTTTTTTATGTTTATGGAGATTATTACTTCACAAAAATTCTCATTTTTGACGAGTAAAATACTCCTATTTTTACAGATCATTCACAATCGGATTTGAATACGTATTTGACGACTATCAACACTCAACAATCGTTTCAAAAATCTCAAAGCTCCCAGTCAGAATCAAACTCTCAACAAAATGACATAAAGAATTACCAAGTCCAACAACCGTCAACGATTTTAACCCCGCCGAAACTCAATTATTCACGTCAGTTTTTCTCACCGACCAGTCAAAAACCATTTCGTTCAGTCTTCAGAAGTGGTAGACAATTAGGTGGAGCTATAGGTGGGATTAAAGCCGTTTCGATACCAGCTGGATACACCGGAGCTAGCGTGTCTCCAGAAGAACGTGATAATCTTTATAGCCCTGAGTTACGTATTTTTGACAAAAGTCTGCTTGGTACGTTATCTTTGGCTACACTCGGTATAATATAAACGCAGAGAGAAGATAAAAAAGTAATTTTTGATTTTAATGTTTGAAACCATTTAAGCTGGACCAGCCTTGGCCTCAGGGTTTGTCTCACAATCAGATGATCTCAATCATCCGCCGCATGTTCATAGCATTGATGTAGAATGCAGTAAAACCATGATGACAATTAATATCGAATTTAACCGCGTTTTTGACGGCATTATTTATTCTAAGGTAAACGCAAAACAAAACAATCTCTTTTGTTAGATTTATACCAAAAATCATTGACCATAATTTACCGAATTTTTCCAATTTCAGGGATATTACACAAATCCGGAATGTATCCACGTAAAACCGAATTCTGGCTTAATACAATACTCTTTCACTCTAAATATAAACTCCTGTGGAACTCAATTTATCAACGATTTCGAGGGTGCAGCTGGTCAAGCGTATTTGGAAAATGTCCTCGTTTTACAAGTTGATGTCGAACTATTTACATTTATTAATTGTACTTATTTAACAGAAATTTACGTATAGTTATTGAATTTTAGAGTAAAAGATTTCTAATTGTTAAAGAATGAAGTGGGTATACAAGAAGTCTGGGATGCAATTCGAAGAGTACGATGTCTCTGGGAAGGGAACATCAATAAGACGCTAACGGTGAATCTCTCAGTAGATATGTTGAATCAGGAGATCGTTACCTTTAGTGGCGATACTGCGATAGCCAAACTAGATATTCAAATAGGTAAAGGACCTTTTGCATCAGCTGCCGATGGACTCGTAAAGATAGGAGAAACAATGACCTTAGTAGTTTCCGTGGAGGGTGATCCTGGTTTTGATCTTCAGGTGCGCACTGAAAATCATCTTAATTACGTTGTGATAATTTATATAATTGAACTATGTTAATTATAAGTTTGGTTTATATCAATATTTTTATTCTTTTACGAATGCAAAGTATTCTTAGAAGCAGGCATGACATTCAATCTCCAAACTTGATGAAGAATAAAAAATATATATTAAAAAAAAATTTGTAATTATTTTCAAGGTCCGCGATTGTTTGGCGCGAGATGAAGCTTCGACCAATATGCTGCAGCTCACCGACGAAAGAGGATGCATTTTAAAGCCAAAGTTGTTCGGTGCTTTCCAAAAGACAAAAGATACCGGCAATACAGGCGCTTCTATTATCGCTTACGCGTTCTTCCAGGCTTTCAAATTCCCCGATGTTATGGATCTATTCATCGAATGTAATGTCGAACTGTGTAAAACTAATTGCGAATCTTGTCCGGAAGCAAATCAAGTAAGGCACAAAAATCAATTCAAGTGATACAATATACGTAATATTTGATAAAATTACCTGTTACAGTCCTTTGAAATTAACATTCCACGATATATCTTAAAATAATTTATTTTCTAAATTTATGATAAGTTATTTAAAAATATTTTATAAATTCTCATGCAAAAAATTTTTATGAGTTGTTATAAAAATTTTTACAAGACTTTAAAAAATATTTTTAAATAAATTATTTTAAATGTTATAAGATACCTTATCTTGTAGATTAAATCATGTGTTACATTTTTCTATATTATAGTTAACGTATTAATTAATATTATATTTAAAACAATTATATACTTTACTTATTATATCTGAGACATTATGTTTTAGCAAATCGAACCAGGAAGACGTCGTCGATCGATAACATATACACCATCTTTAAATAACACGACGAATTCAGTATTGTTATCGGATCCATTTCGTGTTGGACGACATTTCAAAGTGATTTTATTAGATGACTTAAGCACAGCATCTAATTACATTCTCAGTAATTTGGAGAA
Organism: Solenopsis invicta; assembly: GCF_016802725.1. Lineage (NCBI taxonomy): Eukaryota > Metazoa > Arthropoda > Insecta > Hymenoptera > Formicidae > Solenopsis > Solenopsis invicta. Next base: position 674,638 of record NC_052679.1, on the reverse strand, counting down.
AAGAGCTATCAAGACGTTAACAAAAACAAAAGAAGTTTGCATGAGCGACAAAGAATTTTACATAATCTTCTCTCTTACATTGAGCATACTTTTCATCGCAATTATAAGTGTGATTATGTTATATGTTAAATTACAATGGATCCAGAAATCGAAATTTGTGGATTTATAAGATAGTATTACTTTTGCAATATTTATTATCATAATAAGACCAAAAAAAGAATAGTGTAGAAGACTATGAAAGCATGCCTAAAATTATATAATAGCTCAAGCTAAAAAACTATTAATTTATGACCGTGGCCTCGTAATTATTCAACCGCAAAGAAAATGTTAAAATTTCTAACAAAATAATTAAAACAATAATAAATTAACAATACAATTTTTATAGTGTTTTTAAATATTTATAAATAAATTTTTATAAAGCATTAATTCTGTTGCAACTTAAAATTTTTGTTCTATTTTAATAGTGCAAAGTAAACAGAAAGTAAACAGAAAGTAAAGTATTGAATTTATAGACTAAAATAATTAAAAATATGAGGAATTATTGATATTTGTTTCAGTAATAATTATAGAAAAAGGATCAAATATTTAATAATTAACACATGACAATAATAAAAAGATAATTTTTACATATTTCTATATTTTTTTCCTCTTTTTTTATCTCTTTTAAAATTTTTGAAGCATACTTGAAAACTCTTTGCGACATATCAATATGTCGTGACATATGTATTGAAAACTCTATTATTATATTTAAATAAAAAACTTTGCATTACTATTAAATGATGTTTATGAACCTGAAAGAAAAAAATATCACTTGTTGGCTCTTGACGTAGACGTGATTTTAATAAATATTTCAAGTGTCAACAAATGTGAGCTATTCGGTTCCTATAATTTATTATTGGTAGTGATGTAAACTTAGAAATCTTCCATCTCACTCCTAGCACTTAGGCCGCTATCCCACGACTGCTCCACTTTTCTCATAATCATTTCAATAGCCTATTAATATCTAATCGGCCTTATAAACCTATATTCTTACATTTGTTTCTGTCTTGAACAGGCAATCCTCGGGCCTTTATTCTAAATATACTTCGATCTTTATATCTCAAGTTTCACTTTTTCAACTTCTAATACTAGTATTAATTATCAATTAATTGTATATTTATACTTTATTTCATGGTATTTTAATGTTCAAAAATTTTACAAAAGACATAATATTGTATCGTATCATTTTCATGATATTATATCACACCCAGCAAAAAATAATAATGAAATCGACGTTAATTTAACGTCAATTTAATAAATTCGACGTTAAATCGACATCGATTTAATTATCATTTCTGATTGAATATAGTTTACGTGTATCAAAATACATGATATTATATTTCTCATTTTTTGATTGCATTGATTGAATTATGTAACAGTATGCACAAAAAATTCGAACAGAACAGTAAGGTTATAATATGATCACGGATGTATTTGCTTTATTAATGTCCAGTTTTTTGTATTAAATATTTTTAATGCCTAGATTAAAAAAGACCAAAATTGACAACAGATTAAAATACATTTATTCCTAAGAAAGAATTTAAAAATACGTACTAAATACTTGAATTGTTAAATAATATAACATGCATAAATTTTATTTTATGAGATTATATTTTTTAAAAAAGAATTATAGCACTTGAGTTTTACTATTATAGTAATTGCTTAATTAATTTTTGAAGAGTGTGTATACTTTGCCCCTCTTTTATAGAACAATTTAGTTTAATCCTCTTTGATTTATACAACACTGATACAAATTTTGAAAAAAAAAAATAAAAATTATTTTACCACCTCCGTCTTTCCTCTACATCTATGTTCAATATATATATGAATATCCATTATTGAATTTTAAAATATGTTTCAAATAATAATAGGAATTTTTTTAAAGATGTAGATATCTCACCAAACAAACACTTAACTGTTAAAAAATTATCAAGATTAGATAAAACGCTATGATTAATTTTAATGATAATGATTTAATAACCTGGAAAATTTTACTTTATCAGATAAAATAATACGTTACAGATGTTTACAAAATACTGTTTAGAATTCAATTATTCGCTAATTTATATATTCAAGAAAAATTTAGGAAGGTTAATTACTATCAAATTCATTTAAATGTAGAATCTCAAAAAAGTTAAAATGGTAAATTTTTCTTGTGATTGGAAAATGAAAAAGAACGTACAAAGCGAATTAATCTTAGAACAGAAAAAAATTATAAGAAAATTTAAATATTGCTTTTACTGTATAATTACAAAAAAAAAGCAAAAGAGAAATACTGCAACTAAAAAATTTTGTTTAGTTTTATAAATCTTTCACAAAAGTACATGCAATATGTACGTATTGAGATTATTACTTTGTACGTTATCAAATATTTGATACAAAGGAATAATAAACAGAAATGTCAGTAGTAATCATATTATATGAGTTTCAGAGTTCTAAATATTTCAATTTTTTTTTGTTAAATATAAAAAATAATGAAAAGCAATGAAAATGATACATGCAAAGACTCTATTGCTAAATCTCATTATGAGTTGTCTATATAAATGCTTTGATATAATTCGTAATTATTTTCTATATTTGTTAAAATATTCCTTATTTAGATTGCATAGTTGTCACATGCTTTATTAATTGTTTATAACATAAATTTGATAGTTGAATTTATGAATCGGATCTAATTGACATTTATGACAACGCAATTCGATTCAAGGTCCTCGTATGCAGAGTTAATGTACGATGTACTCATTTATATTTTCATTAATTTTGTTTATAAGTAATCAGTAATTCTACAAAATAAATTTTACATGCATACAATTTTTCAAATAATTTCTGTGTTCTATCTATTGTATCTTATAAGATTGTGAAACTTTAAATTTTTCCGACACTTACATACATGTTATTTCAATAATGTATATCTAATGCAGCGCAATTTAATTTGCGAACATTTCTTGCAACTTTTTCTTCGCAATTTTACCGGTAGTTGTACGAGGAAGTTGATCTATGAACCTGACACCAGCTCGGAGTTTACAGTAATCGGGCAAATTCTTTTCCACTAAATCGATAAGTTCTTGCTCTGTTATCTGTAAACAGAATATTTGATAAATAAACATGATGTTTCTTGCTAATTTAAATCTAAAAAAACTATTATTTTATCTGTTTAATATTTAATGTAATTAAAAATAATTACGATACTTACCGTTTTACCTGGCATCACAGAAACGATAGCCATAGGACGTTGCTCATCAATTTCATGAGGTATTCCTATTACCGCCGCCTGGAATACATCGGGATGAGTCTGTAAAACAGTTTCGATTTCCGCGGGCGAGACGTTGATCGATCTGAAAAGAATGAAATCCGATATTCGACCAACGATGAAGAGCTCACCGTCTTCGTCATAGTATCCCATATCGCCGCAGCACAACCAACCTGAAACGTTTTACGTTTTGGTCATTTATTATCTCTCTAATGTAGTTCATGATCAGTTAAATGTTAGTATCACTAATTAAAAGTTTCGATCAAATGTTTAAGTGTTACATACCGTCAGAATCGAAAGCTTTTCTGGTTGCTACAGGGTTCTTATAGTAGCCATTCATTACAAATGGCACTTTAACACGTATTTCTCCAACTTCGTTAACTCCTAAGGCCTTGCCGGTTTTAATATCTGTTATTTTTACTTGAACATTAGGTGCAAGAAAACCAACAGATCCTAGTTTACTGTTCTCATATTGGCTAGCGATTTCACCCCCTGAATCGGTAGTTCCTGATACAAAAAATTAATAATATTTTATAATATTACTAAGAAAATGACACAAAATTGATAATTTGCATTTTAGTAAAAGGCTACAGAGATTTAAATAAATCAAAAAATTTATTTAAATTTTTTATTAAAATTAAAATTTTTTTTTTTTATTATTTAAACATTTTTTAAGAATCAAAATTTAACATATTTATTGTTGCCTATGCATGTTGAATGTATTAATTTAAAGTATTAATTTTTATTAGTTTTATTGTTATTAGTTATATTTATATTAGTTATATTATATTTTTATTAGTTTAATTAGTTAATATAATCAATTAAGAAACATTAAAGTAATATTCTTAGAAAACATATTAAATATAAACTTATAATGTAATTTCCAGAAATAAAGCAATTCGGAACAAGATTGGTGAGTAATTTTGTAAAAAATGAGTACGTTGACTTACCATAACTATTACTAATTGCAACATGTGGTAACTTTTTTATTAATGTTTCTTGATGATGCTTCGGGAGAACGGAACCACCAGAAATAAGGAGCTTTAACGTTGGCAATCGATATTTCTCTAACACATCCGTTTTAGCCATTTGAATCAGAACGAATGGGTCGGAAGCAAAAAACGTTACCTAAAAGTTATCGTCAAATTTAATATTAATTATTAAAATTGCATTTTTCAACCCCATTTCCATTGACATTAGATATTAAATTTTATTTAAAATTTTGTTTAGAAATTATTTCTTTTACTTACTCGATGTTTCTCGATGAAGCTGCAATACTCATTACACGCATCGTCGTCTGACACAATATCTGGCGCAACAATTCTAGTGGCATACGCCAGAAGGGCCTTAAATGCGAGCGTTATGCCGTATTGCCAACGTATTGTCGGTGTAAACATGCAAATGTGGCCAGTCATTTCGGCAACTCTTACAGCAGGCTGGTGATTGTGCAAAGAGGAATGCGAGAGCTCTGTAGCCTTTGGCATACCTGTAGTACCTGAAGAAAGAACAATAAGACAAACTTCGTCCGGGTCGCTGATCGGAGTACACTTGAATTCGACAATCTCGCGACTATCGTGACCCCTTAAAACATCATCTAGCGATTCATATCCATCTAGCTTGCCAATAATTACTATCTTTACATCCATTTTCAGCTCTTTTGCTGCTTCTGTTAAATTCACGGCTGATAACGGGACCGTGAAAATTATTTTTGGTGATGTCAGAGAGAGAAAGTATCGTGCGGTCGCTGAAATACAAATAAATAATAAATGACTGAATAATGTTAAAAAGTTAAATTACTTTTTTAATTCTTTTAATTCTTTGAAAAAAAATGTAAATCTGATATCTTTAATTTTTTATAAAAAGATTCTACACCTTTTTATAATTATGTAAAGTATACATCAAAGTGTATATTTTATAAAATCTTGTGTAAGTTTCAATTTATTTATAAAACGTAATAAAAACAATGATAATATATAAGAAAGACTACATACTTAAAGAAAGTTCATGGTCCCACGTATTGCATTTTCCGTTTAGATACATAATGCCCAACAATATTGTAATTGCTTCCAAATTATTATCAGTACAAAGACCGATTATGTCACCTGACTTCACGCCTTGCTTTTTCAACCAAAGTGCACATTTAATACTCAGGTCACTCATTTCGGCATAGGTGGTTTGTCTCCCCGTAATAGCATCTACCTGTAGACCAGCACACATTATTCATTCATAACGAGAAGTTATGAAACATAATTAAAGAATATCAAATTATAATTTTGTTAGTATACCTGGCCGACAAAATCAGGCTTGCTTTTTAAGGTCTTTAACATCGTTTCACCTATATTTTCAGGTTCTCTATGTATTGGATATTCCGGTCCTAATAAGATATTATCCTTTACTCTCCCTTTGAATACTTGGACCTTTATGATATAATTTGTTAAGTAATTATTATTAAAACATATAATAATAAATGTTTAAAAAATTTGTCCAGCAAATTTTAAAAGCTATAAAGTATGGAATGTATAAATAAAATGCAAATTAAGAAATAAAGAAAGAGCTGATAAACCAAACTCGTATAGTAAAATTGTAGTTATACATGTTAATAAAAGATGGATAAATCTTGTGAAAAATTTTTAAATTGTGAAATTGATAATCAGAAGGGAAAGAAGGGGTGGGGGGGACTTTCATTGCAAACTGATTTTGATATCAAAATGTACAACAGTTACAAATTTGAATTATTACGTATATCAAATAGAGGATTTTAAAGGAAATTTATCTATTTTTTAACTTATGTAACTACTATTTTTCTTTGACAACTTTTTGACAAGAACGTCAATACTAAATATCTAGGTACCTTCATATTTTATATTTTTGTTTATTCTTGTGTGTATGTGTGTGTGTGTGTGTTATTAAATTTCTATCACATTTAAGATCAAAATATTTAAATTTGTGACATTGTTATGAATATATATTTTCCAAGTTTCAACTTATACTGACAAATTTTTATCGGCTATTCCTCTATTAGGTTGATTTTTACTAAGCTTTTATGTAGCTTTTTCAAATGCAAATATTAGAAATAAAAAATATGTATATATGTATATCAATATTAAATATAGCAGATTTACAAATAAAAAATAATATAAAAATATAAAAATAAAACAAAGTTTTATTACAATAAAGATAAAAGAAAACATTTTAAATACAACATAAAAATATAAATTATTGTACCTCATTTTCTTTAGTTGCTGCGTCCCGTTCACACATTTTTATAACTTATATAATGATTTTTATTGTATCTACTTCTCACCACAGCCAAATAATCACTGGTAAAAGATTGATCGTTATTACATTCTTGTCTTTATTTTTATCTTCCCCACTCATATAAGGAAATATAAATGATAAGCTAAGCCCTAGTTCCTTAAGTATATATGAGCGGGGAAGATAAAAATTGATACCTTAAAGATTGTTTTAAAGGAAAATTACTATTGAAATCGTAAAGAGAAGAGATATTTTTCTTGAAGAAAATAAGTCTTTAAGAGAGAATAATGTGTGTGCTTTAGAATGCATTTACAATTATAGAAAAAGAAATCATATTACCAATAGTTTACTATCTATTTTTATTATTTTATTACGTTGCTCATACCTTTATGCCGCTAATAAACACCAGTCCACTTCGATCACGACTACTGCTAGTAATAAAACATTGTGCGTGTGTATGCCACAGTACTACTTAGAGGTCACAATTGTTTAACAATAAATAAATAAAAAACTTTCAAAAAGATTAAATAACAGAATATAAGGACAAATTCAAACGTTGTAGTTAGTAGAACACAAGTATAAATTTAAACTTAGTCAATCAGAAATTACGTTTAGATGGTCAGAAATTATTTTTAATATTACTGCATTGGGTTAGATTTAAATCCTGCAAAATTATTGTTTAAAATAAAAATTACACTTAAATATTTTATTTAATTTTTTGAGCAATTTCTTCCTATTTTAATTTCGAATATCATCCTGTATGTGATTTTCCATAAAAAATAGTTTGAAAGAGAATTAAAATGTTCCAATATATTATGCTTGTAATTCAGCATTATTATGTAATGACAGCCTAAATAAATAATTCTATAAGTAATTACTACAATTTTTCATCTAATAACGGAAATACGAATAGCCATAATATCTATGCGGTCCATAATACCACCTTCTCCTTTAATAATATTTTTTATTACAATCCTATATCTATAATTTTATATTGTTCAAATCATAAGTTATTATAATGTCGCAATATCAACGTATAAATAATATAAACATGATCTCATTTTCGCAATTTTTTAGAAATGCAAGTTGTACTTAATGCATATTATAATGCAAAATCTCAATAACTTTTAGCATGCTCATAGTATCTGAAGAAAGACTAGTGACACCAATCGAATTATTGATTGAAGTATATTTGAAACAGATAATTTTGCTACTTATGATTTCTTAAGATATCGTTTATCGATTCATATTTATCTTGTTTGTCATTGCACAGAAAATTCCTTTATTGCTACTCTTAAAATTTTACGGCCGATAATGGTATCGTAAAAATTATTTTTGGAAACATTAATGAGAAAGAAAAAATCGGGCTGTCACTGTATTTCATAAAATTTATTACGTGATTGTATAAATTTTACCGGTTAGAAAAATTTTAATTTTTTAATAAAATTTTATATCTGTTAAATCTCATAAGTTTTATGTAAAACTAATAGGATTTAATAGATGTAGAGTATCTCATTAAATGTTTATATATATATATATATATATATATATATATATATATGGTATGTACACACACACACACACACACAATAGAAAAAAGGTAGTATTATAGGTTGTATAGATATTATAATCATTTATGTATAATTTCTATTATTAGAATAATATCTGTTTAAATAAAAATTGTTTATTGATTGGCCAATAAAGTTTGGTTTCCATTTTCAAGAAATTTAGTATTATTTTAGTCATATTGACAAATTTTCTATATACTGTTCGTTTTGGCTTTAATAAGATATTATGTTTGATTCTAAATTAAATTTTTATTTTTCTTACTTTTTTAATATAAAATTTTATTAGGGTATTATTGTTAAAACACATTGTAATAATTGTTTGTATAATTTGACGTAGTCGTAATTTTTGTATAATTATAAACGGTCAAATGCATAAACAAAACGTAAACGTTTGAAAATAATAGGTTTTTAAATAGAGTTAAAATGCATTTTACAGTATTTATAAAATGTGGAGTGAGTCATCTAATCGACATGTTACTATTTATTTCAATTGTATATATTTAGAAATATTTTTAACATTTTTATAAATATTTTAAATAAGACTCTTTATAAAATAAAAATGCATAGAAGTATTATAATTATAAATATACTTTCTTAAAAGAAAAACTTAAAGAAAATGATGTTAGAAGAATAAAACATTGCGTAACTTTAATTAATGTTGCGTTAACATTGCGTTTAATTTGTCTTATTAGGTCATTTAATTTATCTGTAAGAACATTTATCTGTAGACCAACACACATGTTAATTAATCAAGTTATTAAATTTTATTCAAAAATGTCAAATTATACAGAAGATTCCCGCTCATCTGCATATTTTAACTCTTACATTAATATTACATAATCTATTAGATAAATTGCACTGTTAAAAATAGGCATTAAAATTTAATGTAATCCAATGTAATTTAATTAAAGCAAATTTCAAGCAGATACATTGAAAACATTAAATGTTATCAAAAGTGCACTAATTCATGCACATACTTTTTAGTTATAGGTAGTACATACATAAAATTTAATGTACTATACTTGTGTAACTTGAAATACATTGAATTTCATAATATTTTTAACAGTATATGTTAAAAAACACAATACATTTTAAATAGTTATTTATGTAATGCTTTTCATAAATTTTTAGAAATTAGTACTCTAAAAATATTTTTAACAATTCTGTCCATCTCCGAATCGCCTATATCATTGTGCCAACTTGTAATAATAATATTCTGCTTACACACACATTCTGGAAGTTAAAAAAGCAATCTATCTTTGCCAATTTATATACTATACCAATTTATATACCAATTTTATATACTAAGCCATCACACAGGTAATTCATAATAATGTCAAATTTCTCACTTTACTTTTTTCTAATTTCTCTCACAATTCCACGTCTTTTCCGTCATGTATTTATTTGATAAACAACAATAATTCGAAAATTTTAGGCTCCAGAATAAATATACATTGGCTTAACATGTTAACATGTAATATACTCGATCTTGCAATGTGTTCAATTTCTTAATTATAATTCTAAAGAAATATTGTCTACTATGCAATACGCAAATTAGAACAGTAATTTTACCGAAGATAAAAACTATCGCAATCTGCAACTATCTTAAAACGCATTATATACTTAATCGTTTCATCTCGTAGATAACAGCCAATCATTCTAATTCAAAATAGAATTCAAATTCGGAATGGAAATTGCAAATTACACATGTTTTCTCTCTGAACGAAAAACTTCTCTCAAAATAAAATGATATTAATCGAATGTCTCAACAATTATAAAAGACATCTACATGAAAAGATAAATCAGATATATATATATATATATATATATATGTATATATATCAACACGCTTTTCATCGATAATTTTTTGAAAACACCTACGACGCTCTGTCCAAAAGATTTCGGAACTAATTTTTTTCTAGACATACTAGTCGCACTATCCATTGGGAATTCCAATTTTTCCTATTTTTTTAACCAGTAGTCTTCGAACTTTTTGGATAAATTGTGTAGAATTTATAATAAAGAATAATTCTCACCTTGATATACATACGTAACTCTGCGACGAATCCGCAGTATAAAAATTAAAAAACCAAACTTAAAAAATGATATATGAATGTATGAAATAAACTTAAGTAAATTAATAAAGGATCCCGAATCAATCACCGCAATAATAACAAAATTAACATTGTTCTCGTGCTTATTTGGAATGGCGAATAAAACCGGAATTATGAATAGAATCTTGAGGAATTTTTGGCAGCTGGACATTAGTCTCCATTTCCATCCGCTTTGCTGCTCCAGACTTTAGTACTTCCGCCGACGGCATATCTGTGTACAATTCTCCACGTGATGCTGATAACTGCCACAACGGAAACACGAGCCCCACTTACGCCAAGGCTTCATGCAATTCTTGCTGATGTGTCCCAGCGTACTGCAATTAAAGCAACGCTTTACAAAAAGCGATCCATTTCCTGACGCTATTGATTGCCTGGATATAGATTTCTTGTCCTCTTGGTCATCTCCATTGATTTCCAGCTCATCGCGAAGAGTAACATTATGAAAGGTATCCAGAATGTCCTCCACCTTTTCAAGACGACGCATCCGTACCTGATTCTTTAATCCAATATCCGGAATACCATCTATTACCAAATCGATCAATTCTTGAGGATTAACAGTGATTTCGTTGGCCAAAGTTACCTTGTCGAAATAGTACTCATAGAAGCTTTCATTCTTTTGCCACAAACGATTCTCGAATCTTTTCCACAATGTCAGCTGACTCGGGCGATGGTCGATGGATGAACTCATTGAGTCCAAGAACTCCGCAATCTCCAAATGCTTCTCTTTTGCATAAAACCATTTTAGTGCTTTACCTTTTAATCGTAAACTTAACAAAATTTTAATCGCACTGTCCTCCAACTGATATGTCTTTCGTAATAAATCCAGATGCTGTCTCCAGGTGCGGAAATCGCCTGTCTCATCTGAGAATTCGGGCAACAGTTCCGAAACCATTTTTATATTCAATCCAATCGTGGATTGCATTGCTATCGTACTATCTTCCAAATATGATGTTCGTTGACGCTTTAAAATTTGAATCTCTTTGCGCAGAAGTTCTCGCTCTTGTCGGAGCAATTCCAACTCTCTCTGTATAAAGGCGTGATTGATGCCTTGCGATTGTACAATCGGCAAGTCGTCGCGTCTCGGCAATGCAGTATTTGTCTCTGATTCGGCTTCTTCACCAGTAATGGTGTTTTCAATTCCTGGGTTAGCTTCCAATACTTGAATGATAGACTCATTTTTATTATCGTGCATGGGCAAGTCATGCGGACGAAATTGTTTCTCTAATTCTCTAACGGTCAAGCAGTTCCCGGTCTTTGTTCCTCTCAGCATCTCTGCTACTCAGCACACAAATATTGTAAATACACAAAATTCTTAATTGTCTTCTTGTAATCTTGAAATTAGATCAAACGCAAATGTATCCGCGATCAAACACAAATCACCAATTAATCACCTTTGAGAATTTGTAGGCAGCGTTCGTATAGAAAGTAACAGGAAAAAATTGATTTATCTAGAAAGACCGATATTATTTGATATGCGTATATAAAAGATTGACTATTCGCTCCGACAGCTCGTTCGAGACTGTTGCTCACTTACAGCAAGGTGAGTGTCCATGATAATATAACAATTCAGAACAAAGAGACTCAGTTTTGAGTCTCCTAATAGCATTAATTGTTTCGAAATATAATATCTCTTTATCGAATTCTAATGAATCTCTTACAAAATATAAGAGCGATTCTTTTGTCTTTTATCAATGAGACTTGGATACGAAGTATTAATTTACTTCATAATTATCTTATGGAGATGTCATCTCGCTACGTTGCTAGACATAAATATTTCTCTTATGCATCCGACTAGCGTTCTTATCACTACTTGACACCGAGATTGATTACCAAGATGCAACATTGCATCGCCTAATAAGCAACTTTTTATCGTCGTGTCTCTTCTTTTACACCCTATTCTTATGTCTTGAATTAAAAGATTGAAGAAAATTGAAGGATTATAGTACATTAAATTAAATAAAAGGCAAAGACGTTAGAGTAAGTAATTAAAATAATTAAAATTTTTTAATTATTAAAAGAATAATTCACACGAAATTTAAAATTATAATTTATTTATTATACATATAATCACGTGTTTGATTAAATTAAAATATTAAAATTTTAAAGTAATAGAGAGATATTTTAACCGTTGCTGTGTCAATACAAATTGAACAAAAATAATCGCAGCTAGGTCTTCGTGCTTGTATTGTTTGTGTGATTTTATATACTTTTCTCAAGTTTAATGAACTGCGCGCCCAATTAATTTTTAGTTATAACACAATTCTAAATTGAACAAGATTAAGTAATATCACGTATTATTAAATATTAACCCTTTTTTCCCTCTAAAAAAACTGTAAAGAAATTATTGCAAAAAATATCATTCATTGAACTTGAAGAAAGTATATAAAATCACACAAACAATACAAGTACGAAGAGCTGCGACTGTAAAAGGCATTCTTGTTCAATTTGTATTAAAATTTTAATTATATTTTTTATGAAATATTTTGTTATGTAATTTATTATCAGGATTTCTAATGCACATAAAAGCTTGGGAAGAATATAATACTTGTTGCGTATTTAATGTATGAACTACAAGTAAGCAGCGATTTTTATATGGACATAATTATAATCATACATAGTTGTAGTCATAGGATACTTTCCAGCTACGACACAAGTCGACACTGTGTAACACAGTGTCCACAGTGTAAGAGAGAAAATTTTAGTTGGCTTATTCACACCAATGGACACTGTGTTACACAGCTGGAAAGCACCCATAATCCTATACATCATTCCAGAATGTAAAAACGCTCCTAAAGAAAATATTACAATGTTTGCAGCCTTTCGCTTCTTTTCTTACCATAAATCATCTCTACTGCATGGTGACATCAAATGTCGAAAGTTGCAATTACAGTCATAGATAGAGTAATAATCTTTTTTACTTTCGACGAAGACTAACCTATCATATCCATGGTTCACTATCATTAGATACATTTTCATATTTTCTCTACTGTCTCGATGACATTTCATCGTAATATTGTATGCGATTTCGCATAACGCGATTATTTTAATTGATAATATTTTAACCGAAATCATAACTGCTATTTAGGAAAAGAAATAAGAAATTTAATCATTAATAAAATTAAAATTTACTTTCCAAGGATGAGGTTCATCGTGGTGACTGTTTTTACTCTTTCGATTGCAGTGGTATACAGTCAGGAATTTAGCCGTCGCATTACCTTCATAAAAACCGCAAAGGTAAATTCCGGTAAAAATTTATGAAAGAATTTTAATACTTTTTCTTAATTCTAGAAAACTAATATCTTTTTTACTTTTTAAAGATAGCCTGAGATAGAATGGCGTTAGTTAAAGTTAATTATCTTGACCGAAAGTTAAAAAAATAATTTAAATGAAAAAAATGTCGAAAGAAAATTATTTTTTTCATACAAAAATAAATCACGTTTTTTATAATTAACCAATTTTAAAATTTTAAACGCAATTTTGAGAAAGGTATATTGAGCTATGAGAAAAAAATAGTAATTGTTGTGATTTCCTAAATAGTACAATTAGGTTGCTATGTATATAAAGGTCGACAAATATAAAAAAAAATAGCGAAAACAATAAAATACCATTATAAATTTGTTTATGCCTTTCTAGATATATTTTTTAATCAAAACGTATAGAGATATGTTACTATTATATTGTTGCATATAAAAATATTACATTTAAAACAATATAACTATTCAATTGATTAATTTTACACATAAAAGTCGACAATTATAGCATCAATTAATTTATAAGATTTGAAAACTGTAAATTACATAATTATAAGTATAATATACTACTTTTAAAAGCAAACAAATTGATCTGAACCAAACACTGCTACTATATTTATAGATTGATGTACAAATATATCCTAAATAGATGCGAATAATTCGGTAGTTAGGAACTGATATGCGCACCTATCGTATCATCTCCCAAAAAAATAAAAGTGAATTATGAATACAGTCCTGAGTCCAAAATATCGTCTACTAGCTCAGTAGTTTAAAATTTGTTGGACATACATTTGTACTTTAGTTTAGTTTTCTAGAATTAATTAAGAGGCGAAAGAGAGAGAAAGAGAGAGAGAGAGAGAGAGAGAGAGAGAGATCATTTATTACGCGTTCTGGGATTAAATAACCTCGAGAGAGAGAGAGAGAGAGAGAGAGAGAGAGAGAGAGAGAGAGAGAGAGAGACAGAGAGAGAAGAAAAGACAGAAGGAGAAGTAGATAAACGTTGATTTATAGACAGTTTAATGATTTTATTGTCAGAAATGTACTACTATAAATGTAAACTACCTATGTTTTAACGCAAAATATCTTTGATGCAGAATATACTACCGACTCAGATGTTAGATGTGCATAATTATTAATCCATAACTCATTGTACATTTATTAATTCATCATTTTGTCATCTGGACATCACGGTATTTACTTCATTATATTCTACTGGAATTGTCTTTGATGCATATTTGTCTTAATAACAAATCACTTACATTACTATGTTAGTGCGTTTTCAATTAATTCTTTAAAATGTTTATTTAAGTACGTTCTGTATCTTCATTAAGTATAACAGTTTCAAATTTAAAAAAAATTGGTTTTTGCACCTTTAAGCTATTTGTTTGTTATAAAATTAAAAGAAATTTAACAAATGCATATAAAACAGATTAAAATTTATTGATCAATTTTAATAAAAAATATAAACATATAGTTTATTATAATCGCTTTCTAGTATAATCTCGTCATTATTAAAAAGTATGTATCAAAAAAATATAAAAATTTTAATATATAGTTATTTATCTTTGTTTAATGTTTTATTTTTATTGTAAGTAACATATAACAAATTTCTTATTAAAAAAAATTTATCGTACAAGTAATTTTTTTAAGAAGTTAATATCATTAGACTTTAGAAACTTTTCATTAGTGTTATATTCATCATTATATTCGCGGAAATTATTGCTACTATCATTTTATTTAACCTATTCCGTTTTTGACAGCAATATTTCATATATATTTCTGCAGATAGTCAACAATCGGATACAAATGAGTACATGTTAATCTTTAGATAAAGACAGTTGGGAAAACTTTAATCATTCCAAGTCAAGAATTTTCGCCGAAAAAATTCGCCGTTGTGAATTATAGTATATCGTCCAGTGGCCGTCATCAATCTACACTCCGCTGAATACGAGTTTCTTGGGAATCAGACGATCTTTGTCCACACCATATTTTACTCCGCGATTAATTAGCCAACAATCTTCAATGTACATACCATTTTATTTGCTAGGTTCCACATTCTCCAACCATCAATCGAATCAGCTTTTATATTCAGCTCTTTTACCTTTGAATTGCTCAAAATTGTCATCTACTTGTTTAACGCCGCAGTCTCTGTTTTTCTCATTTTATTCTTCCTTTAGGACTGGTAGACAAAAAGCAAATTTAAGAAATTCAGTGTTTGGAGCAGCTGGTGGCAATGAATCTCAAATTAATAATATATATAACTAATACAGGAAAAGCTGTTGAAATCGATGTAAGTATAGCAATAAATAATAAGTAAATAAATAAATAATAATATATCTAACTTCACATTAATATATCAAATTTAGTTTATATGTTTATCTTAATGTCATAAATTATTAGATGAACATTGTTTCTCTTCATAATCAACCACTTATCCCCGAATATATGTTTCCAAATTCTTTAATTGTCCACGGAGTCTCAAATCTATACGGAGATGGATATTTACCTCCTCTAAAGCAGACAGAATTTTTCTACTCCCTCTCCCAACTGAATCATCTAGAGGCGAATTATATCAAACTTCTGGACCAGCAGAAGCCCTCGAACCCCCCCGATGTTCCGTTTAAAAGACCAGAATATCACTTTTCCGTACATTTTCTTAGAACAAATTAGGGAGATTAATCCTAAATTATCAAGTTTATCAAAAGCCTTAATTTGCTTTAAGCTATGAGCAGGGGAATGGTTACAAGACATCATCTTTCAAGTGACCTACCGGCATTAATTGCCAAGACCTTCTCCTCACTGTTTAATAAAATAATGTTACATGTACTTGACATATTTGACATATATTTATTATCTTTATAAGGTAAAATATTTGCTTTGTAAGATTTTTAATTAATGTACAATTTTGTGCATTCAGCAAGTGCTTCTTTCATTCCGTCGATAAAATTACGAAAGACATAGTGAAAGTGATGGTACTATGCAGAACCTGGCTATAAATAAGGGAGGTAAATCTATATAAAGCTAAAATGAAAATGTTCACAATTCACTCTTACCTGCTTCATAAAAGCGTGCACAACGCAAAGCTTCTATAATATTGTGTCGGAAGATTTCAGCAACTCTACAGCAGTTACTTTTTATTAACTTCTAAAAGAGCTTCATTTACAGGTAAATTTTTTAATTTCTTAAAATGCAATATTAAATTGCAGAATAATAACTAGATAAAAACTTGAAAGTTAAGTCATAATAAGAATTTAGTAAAAGACTCTTGAGATTTAACACAATAATAATAAATAAAAGACTAATAAAAGTATCGCGCAGCTCTTTTTGCGCAAAGTAAATTAATCAATCATAGACAAAGAAATTCCTTTATTCATTAAGATAGTCCAAAGAGAGCTATGTAAACGTTTGAACATTATCTTAATGAATAAAGGAATTTTTTTGTCTATGATTGACTAATTCACTTTGCGCAAAAATAACTGCGCGGTACTCTTATTAGCCTTTTACTTTTTCTTATTGTGTTAAATAATAATGTTAAAAAATTAATAATTTTTAAAAAATATAATTTAGTTAATTTTTAATAATTTAATTGTTAATTTTGAGTAGTTATTTTTGAAATGCATTAATTTTTATTTTTTAACGTTTTTCCTTAATTAAAATTCATCTATGTAAAAAAAAAAAATTGTATAAAAAAATACATTTTTACAAAAAATATTTTCTTTGTTATTTTACATAAATAACTTTTAATTAAGAAATAAAATATTAAATAACAAAAACAGTTTTCTCCAAAGATGTAAAAAATTTTATGCGTCAATAAATCAAATATGTTGCCAAAGAAATATTATTAGAAATAACAAATTAAAGTTAGGATTATTTATATTGCACTACTAAAAATATTATTAAACCACTTGTATATGAAATGATATATGTATATTAAAAATTAAAAATTTTACTTAAAACTAAACAAAATAATAGAAAATTCTTAATTCTACGTATTCAAATGTTTTAAACAAATTTAATGTGCAAGTTTCTTGTTCGGGGATAATGAGCTTATTAGTTGGAGGGAACAGTACTTGTGTTTTAGTTTCTCCCTTCCATTTCATTCATGTTTCGCTTATCAACCTATTATTATAAGCACAACGCTCCAATCTCTCTTAATAGAAATCTATAATTGTCTTTTTTGTTTCGCAATAAAATAATTATTGTGCTTTATTCACAAATATGAATGCTACTAGATTTACAGTCAATTATTTAAAATTAAAGTTTTGGATCGTAATTCTATTATAAGTAGAGGGATATCTGTAGATAGATGAGTAAGTACTTATACAGGGTTTGTCGTTTTTCATATTTCAAGTTTTTTTTTAATTGTAGTCAAATACTGAAGTTCAAAAACATCTGCTTTATTTTTTATTTGCTACGTATTGAAGATAAAATTATTTGCTCACTTGTATCATAGTAAAAGTCATTATGTATGTCTTCTATACAGTTGACACAATTGACCTTATGTCATATATACGGAAAAGAAAAATGACTATCAGAGTCTTCGTTTTACACGCTTCGTAACATTTATCCTAGCGAACTAGACTTTACGAAATACACGAAGGAACAAGAAACATTTAAGATATGTTCAAGCTGTATTTAAATAAAAACAAAAATGCATTAATAATTAAGTTTTAAATTCTCCTGTATCAAGAATTATATGCCATTATTGTATACGTCGTATTTGTATTAATATAGTATTGTGTAATCAATCATTTTTTTAAGGTGACGTAATTTCTCTGTACATCATGCTTCTAATTATGAAATTCATAATGAATTAATAAGTACTACAACATTTAAGAAGTAAAAGTTTATTTGCTATTTATCTATATGAAGTAACGTAATCCAAGAATTTGTGTGTAATGCATGCCACGTAAATTTTTCTGTAAACTTCTTGACATCATACTTAATTTTTTTTAATTGAAAATACTAATCTTTGAAAAAGCTAAATATATTCTTTTTAATATGTTTCCTAATGATATGTATTGATTTTATACAATATGCTCTAATTGTTATTTGGTCAGAAAGCGTTTCTAAGAGTGATATGGTTTTTGTTTTTGTAAAAAAAAAGTTACTTAAAAAAATATATAAAAAGATTTTTGGCCAAAATATAATATTTTAAATTATAAAGAAAGAATTACATAGCAAATTATCCAAATGGTGTGAAAATACACTGCTAACAATTTTATTATGCAGTGATACAAATAACATGACTAGATTTAATTGCATAAAAGTTTAAACTAAAGAATTTCGCCTATTTTCATAAAAGTTTTGAGCCTTCCGCGTCCAATCATATATATTTATCATATATAATTTTGTAGATAAAGTAGATAATAATGGTAGCATTAAAAAAAATAGAATATTAAATCCTCAAATAAAAGTCGTACTGTACAGTTTATCGTGAGTGTCTTAACTTATTTATGCTTTTATGATACGCTTTAATCAACAAGATTTTTTAGTCTACATTTGAACATGATAGCCAAAATTTTTTGTTTTTATTATTACTCTCTTGTAAAGATTTTTTTGCATCCAAGTCACCTCATTGTGGCAAATGTACCAAATAGGATCGATATACGAGCTATAAAAAAATGCTAAAATTTGGGCAAAAAAATAAAAAAAATAAAAAAGTTACAAAATCAAACGAATACTCATCAGTATACGTATCTGTACGTTTTTCTAACCAATGCAGTGTAAAGGTTGGAGCATTGACTCTTACGTAATTTACACTATTTGGTTATTACATACACTTGTGAGACACTCTATTGAATTGATGTGGGAGAATATCAAGAAATTATCAGCGAGATCATGCTTGAACAAGGTAAAAGATTTAAAAAATGAAAAGGTGAATGATGAAAGTTAAAGCCAAAGCACAGACTTTTACATAACGCATAATGCATAAAAAAATTAATCAATCAAAATTCTTCAGTTTCCTTTCCAGGACAGAAATAAAGGACTCGGATTGGTTAATTCTTTTATGCATCATGCGTTATGTAAAAGTCTGTGCTTTGGCTTTAACTTTCATCATTCACCTTTTCATTTTTTTTAATCTTTCATCTTGTTCAAGCATGATCTCGCTGATAATTTCTTGATATTCTCCCACATCAATTCAATAGAGTGTCTCACAAGTGTATGTAATAACCAAATAGTGTATCATAATTTAGTTTCACTGATGAATTAATGACATAATATTGACATATTGGAAAATGTTTATGCAAAAATGTACGATAGTTTTCTGTCCGCTCTGCAAGTGATTAATGAAGATTTTAGAGAGAGACCATAATTTTGAATTCATATAACTATAAATAATTCTCATTTTAACGCTAAGAAAGAATCTTTACATATTTTGTGATACTATGAATGAACAGTAATTATCTACTATGTACGGATTGAACGTGTAATATGTGTACAATATCATCTTACTCAATTATAATATTCCAATAATTATTTTAATGCAATGAGAGACTGATTTATAACATGAATCAAAATCATAATTTATTTTTATAAGATACTTGAACCGAATAAAACTTGGCACTAAATAAGGCCACTTTTTTAAATTTACCATTTAAATACACTTTATACCTAGAACATATGCTTAAAAAGTGTGTCCATAAGAATGGGTAAAGAGGGAATTAAAACCAATAACATATTTATTTAGTGCTTGTGACAAAATGAGTGAATGAGTCAGCATAAAAAAGGACGTACTCATAGTTATACCTCACATATGTAAGCAGCAATTAGCTCTTTTTATAATTGTGAACACTATAGATAATTGTGTAGATATTATTCATCATTAATTAAAATAAAATTTACTTTTTCAGAATGAGGTTTATTACAGCAATTGTTTTCATCACTCTCTCGATTGCAGCGATATGCAGTCAGGAGTTCGGCCGTCGCATCAGCTTCATAAAAACCGCGGACGCAAATTCCGGTAAGAAATTACGAAAGAATTCTAATACTTCTTAATTAACAAGTGAGAGAGAGAGAGAGAGAGAGAGAGGAAGGGATGATTTATAGGCAGTTTAATGCTGTTAACATCAAAAATAGGTACAGTTGTGAGCTAAAAGATTGCAACATTTTCTTCGATTGTTTTTGGAATGTAGACTTGCTCATCGAACGGTAAACGTCATTGATTCTTACTTGTGGGTCCAACTAATTAAGCATCGAACCATCTAACCATCGAAGAAAATGTGTTGCAACCTTTTAGCTCACGACTGTACAACTATTTTAAACTATGTAAATTATTATTTTCAATGCATTCAAATTGCGAATATATAGAATACATATACAGAAAACACTACTGTATCGATTTAAATGTGTCTCAATTATTCTTTTCTCCTTAAATAAATACGTAATTGTAAAAATCACGTGAAGTAAAACTTGTTCCTTTAGAAAAATAAACTGATAGTGTTTCAATAACTAAACTGATGATTAGTATTTAGAGAACAGATGAAATAGCATAAGCTACTGATACAGTAATAGTAATAGTACTGATACAGTAGTAAACGAAATACGTTTATTAAAACATTTAACATAAGTAATATATAGTAATCAGTTTATTAAAACAAGTTTATTTTTTTCAAAGTTTCAGTTAAAAAAAAAGCACAGCTGTAAAAGGAGTGAAAAATATGCTTTTACATATAAAATTCAAAGATAACTTTAAATGCAATTTATTTTTACGATTTTAATAAATACGAGACAAATCACATTTTCACAATAAAATGCATAATAACAAAATGACAAGACAAAATTTCATCGTTAATTACGTTATTTTTTGATGCCTATTATTTTTTATTTTTTCCGCTTTTTTATACTATACCTTAGTCAAGGTCGAATTCTTGGTTGGCTACTCAAGGGTTTCAAAATATTAGTACCGCAATATTTTAAAAAGCTTTGCGTTATTGTTATATTTATCATTATATTCACAGAATTTATTACAATTTCTATTCCATTTAACCCATTCCGTTTTTACAGCTAATCCATATATTTTTACAGATAATCAACAATTGAATACAAATGAGTATTCATCAATCAGAAAAAGACAGCTCGAAAAACTTCAACCCTTTCAAATCAAGAACTCACAGCAAAAGAACATAGTGAACTATAACGTCCAGCGGCCATCATCAATCTACACTCCTCTAAATACTAGTTTCTCGACAATCAAACAATCTTTGTCCACACCATATTTTACTCCGCGACTAACTAGCCAACAGTCTGAAACATACGTACCACAAACATTCAGAGGCTCCACATTCTTTAATCCTCAATCAAATCAGTTTTTGCATTCGGCCTCTTTGCCAATGAATTGCTCAAAATTGTCATCCAGTTGTTTAACACCGCAATCTCTGTTTTCCTCATTGATTAAACCGCAATCATTCCGTTCTCTCTTTAAGACTGGCAAGAAAAGCATATTTGATGCAATTAATAACATTGGGAGTGCTGAGAAAAATAATAATACAATTAGTATGCTCGAAATTGACATGACTGTAAGTATAGCATTAAATAATACTATGCATCAAATCAACTTTGTAATACATGCAACATATCTGACTAAATGTATTAAATTTTCAAAAGAATATTATAGGGGTCGACCAAATCTACGGAGTTACAAAAAATAAAACAGTTGAAGCAACATCACCTGCACCATCATCACAAACACCATCATCAACATATGCACTACCACCACAAACACCATCACCAACATATGCACCAAAACCACCATCACCAACATATGCACTACCACCACAAACACCACCACCACGTACACCACAACCATATCTACCACCACGTACACCACAACCATATCTACCACCACGTACACCACAACCATATCTACCACCACGTACACCACCACCACGTACATCACTTCTACCAACTTTACCACCCATAACTAGAAGACCACCAGCATACTATCTTCCTCCGGTAACAAGTACAACTACTTTTCCAAATGTATCAAAAAAAGGTCCCCAAATTGCTGAAACTAATGCTACAATTGCTACAACTAATACTTCAAGTACGAGTACCAAAACTACTTTTTTTAGCTATAAATAATATAACATAGAAACAAAGTATATAAAAAAATAATTTATAATTTTACCAATCAGAAACCATTCAGACTGATAGTGATCTCGATCATCCTCCACATATTCATAGCCTCAATGTGGAATGCAGTAAAACTACGATGACAATCAATATTGAATTCAATCGCGCATTTTACGGCATTATTTATTCTAAGGTAAGCGCAAAACAATTTCTTAGACATACACCAAAAATTACCTTATAATTGTAGGAGAATAGATATCGGACAAGGATCGAGGGATCGAAGATCGATTGTTATCGGTCGATAATCGTAATGACCTTATATGTTGTCGGAATTTGGAAGAGCGCGAGCGAGCGGGAGTCCGCTGTGAGTCGCGAGCCGAGACAGTGCTCCGTGTCAGAGACAGAGTGTATAAGGACAGAGTAAGAGATAAACAGAGACAGAGTGCGGAAATTCAGAGTTAGCCACGAGTTCGTTTTTTCCTTTTACGTGAACTTTTGCAAGAGACGATTGATATTATTAATTCGACTGAAGCGACAAGATTCGCTCTATATATGTAACTATTTAAATCGCGTATTTGATTAAATTGCGACATTATTAATAACAACTATCTTTAATCATTATATTTATTTCTATTTTATCCTTCTTAAAATCATATTATCCTACAATCTGGGGGCTCGTCCAGCGATAAAGCTCGTCCAGCGATAAAGCTCGTCCAGCGATAAAGCTCGTCCAGCGATAAGGATCATCCAGCGATAAAGCTCGTCTAGAGATAAAGCTCGTCCAGCGATAAGATTCGTCCAGCGATAAGGATCGTCCAGCGATAAGTGCCGTAACGCATATTATATTATATTACATATTACATGCGAAAACCGTTGGAATGCGAGAACAGTTCAACGCGCGTCGTTACACAGTGATATCGGACAAAGAGACAAACACGAAAACAGAGTGTTGTGTACATAAGTGACTCACAAGGAAATTTCGCGAGAGACAAAGACACCTGTTATTGTGTAATATATTGTGAGACTTATAAGTGAGTTGCGTGCAAGTCGCAATGGACAATATTCAGCATGCAATAATGAAGGATCCGACTAAGTACAAAGTAGAGGCACTTAAGGAGATGCTAAAAAGACATAATCTATCGACGGCGGGAACGAAGAACGAATTGATCTGTCGTCTGATGGAGGCTGATCCGAATGGCGAGTGGCTACGCGAGGATAACGAAGAGTCTCGCGATCGGCGTGGCGATGCGGAGGATGTCTCACAGGCTAGCGTTTCAAGGACGCAGCAAGGTACAAGCGCACGACTATCGGAAATTGAGCTTTACGAAAGAGAGAGAGAAATAGCGCGACGCGAGTTAGAATTAGCGCGGCGCGAAATAGAGATGTTGCGACAAAATCAGCGGATGGAACGCGTGGCAATTAACGAAAATCAAAACGCTAACAATGATATCGTACGAACTCAATCTGCACAATCAAAGATAAATGTAACTGCTATCGCGGATTTACTCGGTTATTTTGATGGTAAATCAGTGCATTACGAGACATGGGAAAATCAGATCCGTTTATTGAAGACAACGTATAAACTAGAAGATGATACGGCTAGACTAATAATCGCTATGCGACTGAAGGGCAAAGCGCTGGAATGGATACATTCGAAACCGGAATATGTTGCGATGTCGTTCGACGCTCTTCTCGGTGAATTGCGGAGCATGTTTCAGCACCGTCAGTCCAAGATGGCACTAAGGAAAAAATTCGAGGACCGGATGTGGAAAAAAGAAGAGACGTTCCATGAGTATGTCCACGAGAAGATCATTACCGGAAACCGTGTTCCTATCAACAACGACGAGATGCTGGAATATATTGTCGAGGGCATACCAGACGATGCGCTTCGAAACCAGGCACGTATCCAAAGGTTTGACACAGTGGAGGCGCTTCTGAATGCATTTGAAAAGGTAACCCTGCGAGAGCGAGGTGCGTTTAACTCGGCAAAATTTGAAAAAAGAAACGGTGTCGCGAATAGAGAGGAGAAGACTGAGAAAGGTGACGCGAAAAGAAGGCCGACAGATACAGTTAGACATTGCCATAATTGTGGTATGCGAGATCATCTGGGGGCAAACTGTCCGACTAAAGATCAAGGCGCGAAATGCTTTGCATGTAACGAACGCGGACATATTGCGTCTAAATGCCCGAAAAAAGCGGGAACCTCGAAAAGCTGTCTTATCGCAACGCAATCTAGGAACCAAAAATATGTTAAAGACGTTTCGATCCAAGGTCATCAAATAAAGGCATTAATAGATTCCGGAAGCGATCTTACACTGATGCGCGCGGATGAATACGTAAAATTAGGCTCACCGCGATTGAAATTAGGCGGAATGCGATTCCGTGGAGTGGGATCAGATAATAACACGACCCTAGGAGAATTCGAGGCCGAAATTCGTGTTGACGAACACAACTATTCCGTGTGTATACAAGTAGTCTCGGACACGTTAATGCGACATCAAATGTTATTGGGAACCAACTTCTTGGATGCTGTCGAGGTCAATTTCAAAGCAGGAAAAATTTCCATTAGTCCGTTACAAGAGTCAACATGCGAGAATAAGCATTCGATACCTGAAATATTTAATATAAATTTGACACACGCGGATTTTGAGATAAATCACGTGGACGTGACCGGCGCGGGAAATGCGGAGCAAAGAGCATCGTTACAAAACCTTATTGAAAATTATAAGCCGAATAAAGCGCGCGAAACTAATATTAAAATGAAACTTATACTAAAGGACGAAGAGCCAGTCTACCAGTCTGCCAGGCGATTATCTCCGTCGGAAAGAGAGGAGGTCAACGCACAAATCGACGAATGGCTTGCGGAGGGAATTATTCAGCCATCGATATCGGAGTATGCCAGTCCTGTGGTATTGGTCCGGAAGAAGGACGGGGCGGCGAGGTTGTGTGTGGATTATCGTCATCTAAATAAAAAGATTCTCAAGGATCGGTATCCGTTACCGTTAATAGAGGACGAGATAGACCTATTGCAAGGCGCTCTGTTGTTTACCACGCTTGACCTGAGAAATGGTTTCTTCCACGTAGCAGTAGAGGAGTCAAGTCGAAAATATACGGCTTTTGTTGTCCCTGACGGACACTACGAATTCTTGAAGGTTCCGTTTGGCTTGTGTAATTCGCCGGCCGTATTTCAAAGATTTGTTAATTTAATTTTTAGAGACCTGATACGAGAAGGGATAGTGATGGCGTACATGGACGATTTGATCATTCCTTCAAATGATGTTGATATCGGACTGAAGAGGCTCGAGAGAGTGCTCAAGGTTGCCAGTGAGGCTGGCCTTGACATCAACTGGAAGAAATGCTGCTTTCTACAGACGAGAGTGGAGTTTTTGGGGCACGTTATTGAGGCGGGACAAGTGCGCTCATCCAATAAAAAGACTGAGGCAGTTCGACGTTTTCCGGAGCCGACTAATGTTAAGCAGGTACAAAGTTTTCTGGGCTTGAGCGGCTACTTTAGAAAATTTATTCCAGGTTATGCCGCAATAGCACATCCATTGTCGAGTCTGCTGAAAACAGGCGTAAAATTCAATTTTGGCGCGGCAGAGAAGAATGCCTTCGAGAGGTTGAAGAAGATGCTGAGCGAAGGACCAGTATTAAGTCTGTACCGGGCGGGAGCAGAGACTGAGTTGCATACGGACGCTTCGGCGCTTGGATATGGTGCAATATTACTTCAGGGAGGCAACGAGGACAACCTTTTTCATCCTGTTTATTATTCAAGCGGGAAAACGACATCGGCTGAAGCTAAATACCCGAGCTACGAGTTGGAGGTCTTGGCTATAATAAAGGCGTTGAAGAAATTTCGCGTTTATTTGCTAGGCATCACATTCAAAATCGTGACCGACTGTCGTGCTTTCACGTTGACAATGAATAAAAAGGACCTGTGCGTACGAGTTGCCAGATGGGCATTGCTTCTGGAAGAGTTCCACTATACCATAGAGCATCGTCCTGGAAAGAGCATGGTGCATGTTGATGCGCTCAGTCGTAATCCGTTACCGGCGTGTTTGGTTATCGACGAGACAGACGCTGGGTTGACAGCTAGGCTCAGGAGAGCTCAAGAGGAAGACGATGGTGTGAAGAGGCTTCGCGAATTAGTTTCTCGCGGACAAGCACAGGAGTACACGTTACGAGGTAACCTACTGTTTAGAGAATCCGATGGTGATCTACAGCTTGTGGTACCAAGAAGAATGCAGGCGCAGATTATTCGTCGAGCACATGAGCAAGGCCATTTTTCGGTGAACAAGACTGAAAGTTTAGTAAAGAATGACTACTGGATTCCAAATTTACGACGAAGAGTCGAGGAAATTGTGCGCAATTGTGTTGCGTGCATTCTAGCCGAGAGAAAGCAAGGAAAGCAGGAATGTTTTTTGCATCCCATTGAGAAGGGGAAGGTTCCGTTGGATACCCTGCATATGGATCATCTGGGACCGTTGCCGTCGACGAAGAAGACTTATCATCACATTCTCGTAGTTATCGACGCTTTCTCCAAGTTTGTGTGGCTCTACGCTACAAAGTCTACGAGTACGCATGAGGTTTTAACGCGCCTGAGGAAACAAGCGGCAGTTTTTTGCAATCCACGACGGATTGTCACTGACCGAGGAACTGCTTTTACATCGAGCGAGTTTGAGGAGTACTGTAAGGTACAAAACATCGAGCACATTTTAATAACAACAGGTGTACCGAGAGCGAATGGACAGGTTGAGCGAGTCAACAGAACGCTCATACCGCTGCTGACCAAGTTGGCTGCTCCAAAACCGCATGAATGGTATCGGCACCTTGATACAGCACAGCAGTATCTGAATGCTGCACCTCATCGAAGCTTATGTTTATCTCCGTTCCAAGTGCTTTTAGGGACACACCCGAGGTTGAAGGATTGTCCAGAAATTAAGGAGATATTGGAGAAGGAGCGACTGGAGTCTTTTCAAGACGCCCGAGAAGAATTGCGAGCTGAGGCGAGGAAAAACATCGTCAAAATGCAGCAGGAGAACAAGCGGAGTTTCGACAGGAGAAGAAAGAAGCCTAGAGATTATCGCGAAGGAGAGATGGTCGCTATCAAGCGCACTCAGCGAGGCCCAGGGATGAAGTTTTCTGGCAAGTTCTTAGGACCATACGAGATTATCAGAGTCCTGCGCAACCATAGATATGTGGTGCAAAAAATTGGTGAGAGTGAGGGTCCAAGTCGGACAACGACGTCGGCTGACTACATGAAGCCATGGGTTAGCGAGGACGATCATGATTATTCTGAAGATGATGACGAGGTTTCCGAATGACGCAGGTCGAAGATGTACATTCGAGGGCGAATGTAGCAGCAGGAATGGCCGAGCTGTAGGAGAATAGATATCGGACAAGGATCGAGGGATCGAAGATCGATTGTTATCGGTCGATAATCGTAATGACCTTATATGTTGTCGGAATTTGGAAGAGCGCGAGCGAGCGGGAGTCCGCTGTGAGTCGCGAGCCGAGACAGTGCTCCGTGTCAGAGACAGAGTGTATAAGGACAGAGTAAGAGATAAACAGAGACAGAGTGCGGAAATTCAGAGTTAGCCACGAGTTCGTTTTTTCCTTTTACGTGAACTTTTGCAAGAGACGATTGATATTATTAATTCGACTGAAGCGACAAGATTCGCTCTATATATGTAACTATTTAAATCGCGTATTTGATTAAATTGCGACATTATTAATAACAACTATCTTTAATCATTATATTTATTTCTATTTTATCCTTCTTAAAATCATATTATCCTACATAATAATTTACCGATTTTATCCAATTTTAGGGATTTTACACAAATTCGGAATGTATCTATGTAAAACAGAATTCTGGCTTAACGCGATACTCTTTCAAGGTGAATCTAGGCTCCTGCGGAACTAAATTTGTCAACGATTTCGAGAGTGCGGCTGGCCAAGCATATTTGGAAAATGTTCTCGTATTACAAGTCCGTATAGAATTAATTATTAGCTTCATTTTTTATATTTTTTTCAATTTTCATTAGTTATATTTAGCCTGCAAAAATATCACTTATAATAAACATTGAAAAATGAAATTTATTGCTAAAGAATGAACCGGATATACAAGAAGTCTGGGATACAGTTCGAAGAGTACAATGCATCTGGGAAGGAAACATCAATCAGACTCTGACAACGAATCTCTCAGTAGATATGTTGAACCAGGAGATTGTTACATTTAATGGCGATACTGCGACAGCCAAATTAGATATTCAAATAGGCAAAGGACCTTTCGCACCAGTAGCCGATGGACTTGTAAGGATTGGAGAAACAATGACTTTAGTAGTTTCCGTGAAGGGTGATTCTGATTTTGATCTTCAGGTATGCATTGTAAAACATATAACGCGAATAATAACAATTCATGAAATAAAATTTTGTGTTCAAACATATAACAGAAGCATTTTTGATGCTTAATTAATTCACTAATACGTAAGGAATAATTGCAAATTAATAATTATTTCTTGATGCGTTTACTTTCAAACTAATAAAATTTTATTTTGATTGAGATTCAAAGAAGAAATATAAATTAAACAAATATTCATCATTATTCTCAAGGTACGCGACTGTTTGGCGCGAGACGAAACTTCGACCAACATGCTGAAACTTATCGATGAAAAAGGCTGTAATTTAAAACCAAAACTTTTGGAATCATTTAAAAAAACAAATGATACCGGCAATACAGGCGCTTCTATTATCGCTTATGCATTCTTTCATGCTTTTAAATTTCCCGACGTTATGGATCTATTCATCGAGTGTAACGTCGAATTATGTAAACCTAACTGCGAACCTTGTCTGGAAGTAAGGCACAAAAATTTTTTCAAATATGATATATCATATGTTACATATGAGACATGTAAAAACATCTATTTCATTCATTGAAATTAATGTTTTTATAACAAATTCTGAAACCTCTTAACTTTTTGTATAATAACTTAAAGAAAATTCTGTGTGCAAGATTTTAAAATAAAGTATAAAAATATAAGTTTAAATTTTATTATAATTTCTTATTTTACGAAGTATACAATGCTAAATGTTTGTACCTTTTTAAACAGCAAGTGTATTTTAAATCTCCACCTTCAAAACCTTTGACTCATAATGCTACAGCCAATCTAGAAATTAAAATCGGTAATGATCCGTTTGGAGTTTTAGCCAACAAACCTGTAAGAGTTGATACAACTTTGAGTTTAGTAATCTCTGTAAAGGTTGATCCTGGTTTTGATATGGAGGTATGTATTGAAAAAATTATTTTACGCAAATAGTGCTAATTTATAAAACAGAATTACGTGTTTAAACATATGGAAACGTAAACACTGGAGATACAAAGAATTTACAAATATATAAGATATAATTGCGAAGTAATAATTATTTCCCGATGCGTTTATGTTGAAGATAATAAAATTTTACCTTGCAAAAGACATAAATTAAGTAAACATCCATAATTATTTTCTAGGTACGCGACTGTTTTGCTCGAGACCAAGCCTCGAATAAATCTGTAAACATCACCGACGAAAATGGCTGCATTTTAGATTCACGATTTGATGCATTTAAAAAGACAAACGAAACCCGCAATACAGGCGCTTCTATTATTGCTTTTTCGTCTTTTAAAGCTTTTAAATTTTATGACATGAATGTATTCGTCAAATGTAATGTCGAAATATGTAAAACCAGCTGCGATCCATGTCCGAAAGTAAATCAAGTAAGGCACTAATAATTCAAATATAATTAATTATATATAGGGTGTTCAAAAAGTCCCGGACCGGCGAAATATCTCGAAAACTAAGCATTTTAGAAAAAAATGTTTCAGATAAAAGTTGTAGGGTTTCAAAAGATCTATTTACTGATCTTATCAGTTTGACCTTGGATGGCGTCGCCAAGGTCAGATCGAAATCACATTAACTTTTTTAAATGGAACTGCCTACTTTTTATTGCATATTCTTGTAGCTTATCTCAAGACTTTTCCAAAACACTATAAACAAATGTATTTTCGTTAAGTATTTTTCGAGTTGTGAAGTTTGAAAGTTACAGTACATTACAGCTTTCAAGCCTCACAACTCGGAAAATACTCAACGAAAATACATTTGTTTATAGTGTTTTGGAAAGGTCTTGAGATAAGCTACAAGAATATGCAATGAAAAGTAGGCATTTCCTTTTAAAAAAGTTAATGTGATTTCGATTTGACCTTGGCGACGCCATCCAAGGTCAAACTGATAAGATCAGTAAATAGATCTTTTGAAACCCTACAACTTTTATCTGAAACATTTTTTTCTAAAATGCTTAGTTTCCGAGATATTTCGCCGGTCAGGGACTTTTTGAACACCCTGTATAACTATATGTATTTGATAAAATTATTCGAGATGAATCTCATTCGCTGAGATTATATTTGCATGCATCTTGAAATCAACCATTTGTAACTCAAAAACAAGTCTTTTCGTGTAAGAATTTATAAAATATTGTTAGGAAAATAATTCTAACTTTTTTGTAATTCCTTATTTTATTTATATCGTACCAACAAATTTGGCATTTTTTTATACAGTTTAAGTATTAAAAATATTTTGTTTTAGCATATCCATTCAGGAAGACGTCGTAGATCTCTAACATATACATCTTTAAACAGCTCAACGAATTCAGTTCAGTTATCAGATTCAATACGAGTCAAACAACATCTTAAAGTGATTCCGTTAGACGACCTGAACATGTAAGAAACAATTTCTATCGAAACAAAAGATGCCCGCATGAGCCTCTGAAGATTTTATGCAACCTTCTCTCTTATGTTGAGCACACTCTTTATTACTGTCATAAGCGCAACAGTGTTATGTGTATGAATTATATTACCGTACTCAGAAATCAGAATTCAAAAATTCGTAATATTATTTTTGTTTTATTATTATCGTAATAATATCATAAAGGAAATAGCGTGAAAACAACAACGTGTATCAAGAATCAAGTATACATGTGTCTATAATACAACTATATTGTTATTCTATTACAGTATTGATTCTTATTATGAATATATTACTTTTTTTACACGGTAAATATTGTTATTTTATAACTTTTTAAATATAAATTGTTTGCTTTTATTAAAAGTATTTTTTATTAGTAATTAACCAAATTATTACTTACAAAAGATCATATAATAATTAAAAATTTTTTTTATAAAAGTAAGATAAATTCACACAAAAAACATGTTTTTAAGTAAGATAAATTCACACAAAAAACATGTTTTTAATGTGATAAAGATTTTTTTTAAAGCGTTTTTCGGTACAATATTCTTTCCAAAATGAATTGAGTTGAGCCTCTTAAGTTGATCAAATAATTAGGCAATTAACAAATATAAAAATGACAAAAAAATATAAACATCTGTTATTACTAAACACCAATTTAATTTTTCCCATGATTTTCACTGGGACAATGTAAAAATATAGAAGGAAGAAATTTACTTTATCAAAAAACTTACATCTAAAATTATATTTGTTAAAAATTAAAAACTTGGCTTAAATTTATAAAATGATATGAAATTCTTGATTCTACATATTTAAATCTTTTAAGCAAATTTAACGTGTAAGTTTTTTGTTCGGGGATAATAGTGAGTTTATTAGAGGGGACAGTACTTATGCTTGAGTTTTCCGTTCCATTTCATTCGTCCTGTTTTGCTCATCAGCCCATGATTTATACCCATGCCGCTCCAATCACACTTTGGAAAATGTAAGTTAATATTATTTCTAAATTTTATTAATTTGACAAGTGATTATTATCTCACCTGGCTTTATTTTTCTTTTTTGTTTATTTATACAAGTTTGAAGCTTGGCTTTCTTCTTCATCCGACGATCATTTGAGTTCTTTGACATAACTACTGACGATTGATTTTAAGCCTTGACATCGTACTAATATTGAATGTTGGAAAGAGATCGTTTTATTACTTCGGTTTTCTATTAAATTTTTATATTAACCACTGGATCATTATTAATCATTATAGATTTTGTATTAATTAAATGTCGACATATTGCTGTTAAAAATACTCAGCAAAATTTTTATAACTAAACCAAATTTTAAGCAATTTAAGCAAGTACATTAAAAAGTTTAATGTTGTCAAAAGTTGTTATATATATATATATATATATATATATATATATATATATATCTTCAGCACAATTAACTTTGTATCAGAAATACGAAAGACAAAAGTAATTATTAGAGTGTTTCGCATGTTTTGTAACATTTATCTTCGCGGACTTTATGAAACGCAGCAAAAAACACATTTAAGACACATTCAAGCTGTATCTTATCCGAATAAAAGTAACAAACATTGCATTAATAACAAAATATTTTAGACTCTCCTGTATAGAAAATTATATTATTATTGTTATTTGTATTAATATGGTATTGTATAATCATTTTTGTATGTCGACGTGTAATCTCTCTACATCATGCTTCTAGTTATAAAAATTATAATAAATTAATGTTAAAATATTTAAGAAGTAAAAATTTATTTACTATTTATCTATATTATTAAGTAACATCATCCCAGGATATAGTAATGTACGAAAAGTTGTGTAATGCACACTACGTAAATTCTCTGGTAAGCTCCTTAACATCGTACTTAATTTACTTAAACTGAGAGAACTAATCTTTGAAAGTTAAAGATATTCTTTCTAATAAGTTTCCTAATATATGTGTATGTGTGTGTGTGTGTGTGTGTGTGTGTGTGTGTGTGTGTGTGTGTATTTTATATAATATGGTGTAATCGTCATTCGGTTAAAATATATGCCTGGAAGTAGTAACGTGTTTTTATATAAAAATTTATTTAAAAAAAATACTTAAACAAATTTAGGCCTAAATATAATATTTGTACTTGAAAAGAAAAAATTGCGTAGCAAATTATTTAAATGGTGTTAAAAAATACTGTTGACAATTTTATTAAGCAATAGTACAAATAATACAGTTAATTTAATTAAATAAAAATTAACTACTTTTACAAAGGTTTGGGCCATCCGTGTTAATCATACATATTTTTGTAGATAATAATAGCATTAAAAAATATAAGGTTAAATCCATAAATTTCTCGTCAAAAGTAGTTCTGTATTGTTTATCCTGAGTATGTTTATTTTGTTATTAATGCAATACAAACAAATTCTAATATAACTGTAAAATATATCTGACATTTTATAATAGTGTCATGTCCGTCTCACTTGACACTCGCGTAATAATAACACGGATTTTTAAGAAAGAGCTTTAATGCAAAACTAACACAGTTAAACAGAATATGGTATACGGTATTTCGCACAGGAAACGGAATCGCTCGCACAAACGTCAATACCATTCAAGCGCCCGAATCGGACTCAGATATCAAACTATTTACATCTTCATCCTAGAGACGATCTTCTTTTTCCGTCAATCACTTCATATTGATCGACTCCAGCGAAACGCAAGAACAAGACCGAAGAACATGACAATAGTATAAAAATATGCGTATATGAAGAAATATCTCCAAAGAAAAAAAAACATTGAAGATCGTAGGTAAAGATCACATAAAGACACTATAATTTAGGTGAGTGAATAAGTGAATGTATAGAAAGAACATTAAATGTCAATGAACGGGAAACGCTTAAGGAAAGCGCTGCATTTGAAAACAAATACAAAATTTGACGTTTTCTTGATGTCCAAATATGTCTTATGGACATGTTTTTGCAGACACTTGTCAATTCTATATTGATTGAATAATCAGGTAAATTGTCCCGTCAAAAAATCTGTGGTCAATTCTCTGTTAAAATTGATAACGACTATAATTTTTTTTCAGATGCGTAATGATTATTTCTTGTCATAAATGACAATTGTAGAAAAGCGAGAAACCAAACAAAACCGACATGAGAGCTACGAAAAAAATGCAAAAATCTAGACAAAAAGACCAAAAGGATGGCAAATTACAAAAGCAAACGTATCCTCTATCTGTACGCTTTTCCAACCGGTACGATGAAACTTTCATCTTTCACTTTTTTATTTTTTTACCCGTTCGAACATGATTCTACTGATAATTCCTCGATGTTTTACCACACTAATTCAATAAAATGTTTCATAAGCGTATGTCACAACCAAGTGATGCATCGTTGATGGATTCAATTTCACTGATGGATTAGTGAATTAGTGATATAACATTGAGACAATGAAAAATGTTTATGTCAAAATGTACGATAGTTTTCTGTCCGTTCTGCAAATGATTAATGGAGAATAACCATAATTTTGAATTTATGAACTATAAATAATAATTCTCTCATTTTAGACGATGAAAAATTTATTAAATAATAACTGTTCAAAGTCTTTATATTACAGCCATAGATATCATAATAATCATTTTTTACTTTCAATAAAAAGATTGACTCATTTTATTCGCCGTTCATTATTATCAAATGTACTTTCATATTTTCTCAGAAGTTTCGATGACATTTGATCGTCATAATATCGTATGTGATTTCTGATGAGACAATTATTTTTCTTGATATTTCAACAGAAATCATTACCGTTATTACTTTAAAAAGAAGAAGGAATTCAATCAGTAATGACAATAAAATTTACTTTCCAAGGATAAGATTCATCATGGCAATTGTTTTCATTGTTCTCTCGGAGTCTGGCCATCGCACCTTTATAAGAACTACAAACGCAAATTCCGGTAAGAAATTACGAAAGAATTCTAATACTTTTTCTTAATCGAAGAAACAAAGAGAGCAAAAGAGAGAGAGAGAGAAAAAGGAGGGAGAAGTGATGAATTTATAGACAGTTCAATGCTGTTAATGTCATAAATGAATGCAACTATTTTAAAAGTAAATTATTACTTTTAACTAAAAAAAGCTGCGACTATGTACAGAAAAAGCCACCGTAATAATTTAGTTGTTAGATGTATACATATAATAATAATTAATTAATACATAATTTATTTTTCATTAATTAATTAATCATTTTTACATCTGAACATTACAGAATATACTTCATCATGTTTGATATCAGAATTGTCTTTGGTATATGTTTATATTGATAGAAAATTGCTTACACATTACCAAGAATGGATTTTCAATTAATGCTTAAAAGGTGATGCAGTATTTTTACTTCTTTCTTAATCTGATTGTTTGTCAAATAAAAAAAAAAAAAAATTGACGAACGCATATAAAACTAATTGATATTTACTGATCGACTTTAATAAAAAATATAAATATATTTTTTATTACAATCGTTTTTCAGTTTAATTTTATTAAAACTCAAAAAGTTTAGTAATTTTAATGTATGTATAGTATTTATATATTTTCTTTAATTACTTATTTTTGTTGTAATGATAAATGACAAATTTTTTATTAGAATAGAGTTTATCGTAATAATGTTTTTAAGAAGTTAATACCGCAATATTTAAAAAAAAATTACTTTATTTTTATATTCATCATTGTGTTCACGAAATTTATTTTGATTTCCATCTAATTTATCCGTTTTCGACAGCCACTTCATATATTTTTATAGATAGTCAACAAACGAATACAAATGAGTACATGTCAGTCTTCAAACAAAAACAATTCGAAAAACTGCAATCCTTCCAAGTCAAGAATTCTCAACAAGAAGACGTAGTGAACTATATCGTCTAACGGCCATCATTAATTTACACTTCGCTGAAAACCAGTTTCTCGGCAACCGGACGATTTTTGTCCACATCAGATTCTTCTCCGCGATTAACTAGCCAACAATCCTCGATACACGTATCAAATTTTAAAAGTTCCACATTCTCTAATCCTTAATTGAATCAGCTTTCATATTTACTGAACTGCTCAAAATTATCATCCACTTGTTTAATACCGCAATCTCTGCTTTCCTCATTGACCAGTCCACAACCATTTTATTTTCCCTTCAGGACTGGTAGGAAAGATGAAGGAATTGGAGGTGGTTCACAAGGTCAAGCAATTGGTGGAATCAAAGCACCTAATATTAAAAATATAACTGAAGAAGGAAAAAATGTTAAAAGGCTTGTAAATATAGTAATAAATAATACTGGATATCAAATCAACTTTGTTCACGCAATATATGCAATATATCTGACTAAATGTATTAAATTATTAGAATTATATTATATCGATTGAAAGTACCTTCTAAGCTGGAGTAAATGGATATGGACAAAGTCATGTAAATGCTTGAAGAGGTGGAGGAGGTGAAGAGGATGGAAAGATAACTGGAGAAACACATAAAATTACCACTGAACATTTCCTGGTAGAAATAGATACAGTTTTTCTAGACACCCGTCTAGTTATTTCTATTACTATATTTTCATTAGTTGTTACAATATTACGTAGAAAATAGACAAGAACCTGATAGAGTTTTTATTCAGTTATCAGGCTAAAACAATTTTCCTGATAAAAATATTCGTAGACACCTGTCAAGTTATTGTCTAGTATTAATACACAATTTTTCAAATTTGCTTATTAAACAATTAAATAGTCCACTTATTATCTTGTTCTTATTCAGTAAATAAATTTAAATTTTGTGCATCTTTTATACGCAATAAATTATACTGCAAGCAAAGCGTCTTGTATGAGATTCTCAACAGTTTTATTTTTACTTTTCAATTACTAAATAGAAATAATAAAACTGTATGTAACTATTCAAAAAATGTATAAAATTTCTACTAGAAAAGCAAGACATACTTTCCACCCAAAGTTATGACTTTAAGACCAGGGTATTCCTTTCTCCAGTACCCATAACAAGGACAACTGGTTTTATAAAAAACAATCCTCAAATTTCTAAAACTACAATTAATGTTTCAAGAACCGGTAATGAAAAAACATTTTTTTTACCTATAGTATAATATAAAGACAGAATATATGAGAAGATAATTTATAAC
This sequence comes from Solenopsis invicta, assembly GCF_016802725.1. NCBI lineage: Eukaryota > Metazoa > Arthropoda > Insecta > Hymenoptera > Formicidae > Solenopsis > Solenopsis invicta. Next base: position 637,160 of record NC_052679.1, on the reverse strand, counting down.
TTTACCAAGCAGAAACTATTCAAGCTGATGATAATCTCAAACATCCTCCACATATTCATAGCTTTGATGTTAAATGCAGTAAAACTACGATGACAATCAATATTGAATTCAATCGCGCATTTTACGGCATTATTTATTCTCAGGTAAGCGCAAAACAATTTCTTAAACATACACTAAAAAGCACTAATAATAATTTATCGATTTTATCTAATTTCAGGGATTTTACACAAATCCGGCCTGTATCTATATAAACCAGAATTCTGGCTTAACGCGATACTCTTTCGAGGTGAATCTAGGTTCTTGCGGAACTAAAATCGTTAACTATTTCGAGGGTGCGGCTGGTCAAGCATATTTGGAAAATGTTCTCGTATTACAAGTCGGTATAAAATTAATTATTAGCTTCATTTTTTATATTTTTTCAAATTTCATTAGTTATATTTAGCCTGCAAAAATATCACTTATAATAAACATTGAAAAATTAAATTTATTGCTAAAGAATGAACCGGTTATACAAGAAGTCTGGGATACAGTTCGAAGAGTACAATGTATCTGGAAAGGAAACATCAATCAGACTCTGACAACGAATCTCTCAGTAGATATGTTGAAACAAGAGAACGTTAATTTTAATGGCGATACTGCAACCGTAAAATTAGATATTTAAATTGGCAAAGGATCTTTTGCACCGGCAGCCGACTTGTAAGGATTGGAGAAACAATGACTAGTAATCTCCGTGATGTTGATTTTAATCTTCAAGTATGCATTGTAATAACATACGAATAATAACAATTTATGAAATAAAATTACGAGTTTGAATATATGACAACATAAACATTTTAAAAGTAATTAATTTATGAATATATAAGAAATAATTGCAAACTGTTTAGTGATACGTGATGCGCGCGTTGAGATGCCGGAATTCACCCCGAGTAAAGCGCGAGCAAGAACTGCGTGAACGATTAATTTTTGCGGCGCTCGGTCTAGACACGGCTCTGAGCGCGCGATTACGAGAGCGAGTCCGACGCGAGAGCGCGAGCGACGACGATAGCGTAACTTCTGTATAATGAGTGCAATGGAAGGCGGGAGAGGAAAAGAAGGCGAACAGAGTGATCACTTGATATAATTAAAGTTTCAATTAATCGTCTTTAATCACACAATGGTCGAGAATATTTCTGTCTCGATGATGGGCAAGAATGCCCGCGCAATCTTATTCAAGACGCGCGTGTCGACAGCAAACGCAAGGTCGCGCGCCTTATAACTCCCGACACTTCCCGATTTCTGTCTCGCTCGGTTTCGGATACTGTGTAACTCTCTCGCGTCGCTTCTCAAATCTGAATCTGCCGATCTCTCGCAGAGAGAGCGAACCTCCCTGCTCTGATTTAGGCGAAGAAAAACCGGGAGAAGCAAATTCGGCGGGAAAATGTCTCATTGGCTCGGATGGACTAATTACTGTATCGTCATCGACAATTTAAAACGGCCACCGGACCGGATCGGTAAACTCGCTATTTGCTTGGGCCGACCTTTCCTTGCGTGTACGGGCAACCACGACAAAACTTATTTGCTTCGCACACAAAATATTATTATCTCTATCGTCAAAGTTTCTCGTATTCTTACTTTCGCATAACTAACGAGACAGAAGATTCTCGACGAGATACAGCGCGTAGAACGGATGTTCTTAGGAATATCATAATATGATGATTTACACAATTTTCATAATTTTGAATTTGATTAATCAAATAAATTGAAATGAGTAAAATAAGAAAGAGAAAACAAAGTACGGTAACTTATAATTAATTTGACTCGACTGTACATGAGAATTTTAACTTGAAACATCGCATAATGATTTGAACTCGAAACACAAACTAATAATTATTTTTTTCTTTTTAAGATAATACAATTAATTCATAATTACAAAAAAAAAATATAAATTATAAATTAAATTAACGTTTATAATTATTCTCAAGGTACTCGACTGTTTGGCGCGAGATGAAACCTCGACCAACATATTCAAACTTACCGATAAAAAAGGTTGTAATTTGAATCCAAAATTTATAGAACCATTTCAAAACACAAATGACACCGGCAATACGCTTCTATTATTACTTATGCGTCTTTTTTTAGTTTTTAAATTATCTAGTGATGTAGCTGTGAACCTTGTCCAAATCCACATCAAGTAAGGCACAAATATAATAATTTAATATTAGGTATTATATGTAACATTTGATAAAATTATCCAAAATTGAGATTACATTTGCATGTATCTTAAAATAATCTATTTGTTGTAATTCAAAAATAAATATTTTTGTGTAAGAATTTATTACTGTAAAATAAATAATTGTAATTCTTTTTGTAATTCTTTTTTGTTGTGCTAAAAAAAAATTGGTATTTTTTTAATAGTTTAAATATTTAAAATATTTTGTTTGAGCAAATCTAAAGAAAAAATTATGGAGTTGAACAAAAATCATAAATTATACCAAAATTCTATTATATAAGTTTATAATATCAGAATCATTAATAACTTTATTGATACTATTGTAGGTTTACTTTATGGATGTTGGTGATTAAATATGGTTCACAAGGCGTGATTTCGAGAAGTAGACAATAATAATAATGCGTTTTCTTATTACAGCTTTACGTACATGAATCTCTTTTTTTCTGTCGATATCGACGCACACGCACGCTACGCTGCGCTCGCCGTCTCTCTCTTTTTTTTACGTTGCGCGCCGAGCTTTGCCGAATCGCGCCGAATGTCTTTAAACACAAAACTAGAACGCTATCTAAACTCCGATCCTACACTATTATAATTCCGATGTTATAAATTATATAAAATTTTGATACGGTTTACAATTTTGATTCAATTAAAGAAAGGGTTCTGGCATGGTCATTCATTCCACTTTGGTTCAGATTCTTATTTCAAACTAAGTATTTATTTGAAACTAACACGTAATATATTTTGTTGATGAAATAAAAATTTTTTTTTTAATTAAGAAAATGTTGACAATTTTTAGTAATTACATATAAATTCCATTTTACAAAACATTCTAATAAAATATTATGTATTATTATGTTTTCTGTAAAGAGAACCAGGTACAAGATAATGTAACTAATTCGTTCATAATTAAATTTTTCCTTTACGTTTCAGTGCTACCAGTAAGACATTGCGAGACTTGCTGTTGATTAGTGGAATTCATTTCTTGCATAGGTTCCGTTCCCAATGTCGATGTCGTAGTAATATTTGACGACGTTCTATCATTGTACATTGGAATTTTACCAAATGGACCGCAATTCTGCCCGCCGTATTGTTTTAGCAGCTGTTGTTTTATATTTTTTGTACAGACAAATATGATAAAAATGATGAGACCTTGTAAGCTATTTAACATATTAGTAGGATACCAAACATATGACGGCACAGAATCGATCAACCATGCTAGTATCTCCATAATCCAACTTATTCCCATTACTATAAACAGCTTCAAGTACATTTTAAACCTGTAAGCAAATATATTTTTATGTTATGAATATTGTAAGAGATAAATGAAAATAAATTTGTAATTATCATCGTTATGTTAGAGAACTTCAAAATTTCGTTTAAAAAATAAAAACATTATTTAACTTTCTAAGCCATAAAGATGAACAACTATATGAAAATGTCTAAAAGCAATTATCTTGTTAAAAATGAAAATAAATTGATATTACGCAAATCTATATTTGTAAAGATACATCTACTTTTTTGTTAAGAAAATAAAGTATATGATTGGAAGCATTAATATCATATGATACGCTTAAATATGATAATCATGTTATATATGTATCTATATAACAACACTTATGCAATAATTATTTTATTTTGCCTTAGAATGGAAAACATCAATGAATTGCACATCATGCAGTTTTCTAACAAATACATCGAAAAATATTCTTTCAACACACCTCTGCTTATTATCATTGTGGCACTTGCTCTCCGAGTGTCTCAGCTGTTTAGCTGTACGTATATTCTGGTACATAATTGATAGTGTTGTAGCAATAAAGAAACAAATATTACTAACAATAGTAGCACTCATGGGTACGTAAAAATATATCATTTTTGCCAGATTTTCTAAAACAAAAAAAATGTTTTATATTACGCGTTAATATACAGAGACATGTTCATTATTTTAATTGACAGTTGTTAAAGCCAAGCGAAACTTTTCAGTTTCGTGTTCGGTTAACATTAGTTAACATTAGTAGAGAATCCTTTGCCAATGTCACGTACCACCAAACCAAAATTTTTTCGTACATATTTGTGGCTTCCAATCTTTTTCTATCCCATTAACATTGTCCGCAATAGCACAAATAATGTTAAGGATCAACGGAATTCCCCACGCATATATGGAATACATTACAAACTTATTTTTTTCTTGCCTTATATTTGTTTGATAAAAATGGAGCTTTCTGTAAAATATGATTTATATTTAATTATCAATTATTATCTAATATATAAATTTAAAAACAAAGACGTCGTTGTAATTAACTTCTAGCAAAGTAATAATCATAAAAATTTACACACACACACACACACACACACACACACACACATGCGCGCGCGCGATCAAAATCACAATACTTTTTAAATAGAACACCCTATTTTTGATTCCAGAATCTAATAGCTGGTGTTAAGACCTTTCCAAAACCTTACAATAAAGTTTATTTTTGTTGAGTACTTTCCGAATTGTAAGGCTTGAAAGCTACAGTGTACCGTAACTTTCAAGCGTCATAACTTGGAAAGTAATTAATGAAGAATAACTTCTGATTAAAATTTATAGGGTTAGATTGTGTGATGCCATTGTAACCCTATAAATTTTAGTCAGAAGTTATTCTTCATTAAGAACCTTTCCAGGTTATGACGCTTAAAAGTTACAATGCACTGTAGCTTTCAAACCTCACAATTCGGAAAGCACTCAACAAAAATAAACTTTCTTGTAGGGTTTTGGAAAGGACTTGATACCAGCTATTAGATTCTGGAATCAAAAATAGGGTGTTCTATTTAAAAAAGTTAATGTGATTTCGATCTGACCATGGCAATGCCATCCAAGGTCAAGCTGATAATATTAATAAATAGATCTTTTAAAACCCTACAACTTTTATCTGAAACACTTTTTTCTAAAATGCTTAGTTTTTGAGATATTCTGTTGTTTCGGTACTTTTCTCCCATCTTGTATATGTTTTTAATAGACATGTGTATATTGGTTTTTATAGACGACAACAAATTATCTTATCTAAATTGAAAAGATGACTAAGTTTCTTTTCACAGCTTCTGTCTGACCAATTTTATTATTTGAATATTTTGTTTCAATTCTTTTAGAAATATAATGGACATTAAAGTCATGATTTGCACTTAGTGGAACTAAATATTATAATACTTTAATAAAATCACAGAAATCAACGAATGTCTAAAAGATGCGTTTTAAACGTTTTTTTAAACATGCGTGTTGTCTCGTATAAAATTCATGTATATTGCTTACCTGAATTTCCACCAAATGTCAAAGCATGTTACATTTAGCCAGAAAAAAGTTGATAAAAGAAAGAAATTCAAAATATAAGCTGAAAGAATCAAATAGGTAATGTATTAATCGCCAAGTACGTATTTAGAATCTCAATCAGATTTATAATTATTGCTAAATTTATTCGTGAGATTTTTTACTATATTATCAGAAAAAAAACAGAAATACTGGAAACAAATTTACTAATTACTGCAAATATTCTGCTATAATATAAAAATTACATTACTGTATTATTACATATAGTTTATGCATGCTGTACCTAATGTAATGCAACATATTTCGTCATCAACTTGTTGTAATTCGGAAACTTGTTGACCACAATACATAATTACGTATGCGATAAATAATGAGACTATGTGTGCACGCAATGTATAGCCATGCATGTTTTGGAGCTCTGGTAATATGGAATATACCACAAACGTCGCTAGCAGGAATGGCAAAGATATTAGGAGACAAGCGGATATATATATCGGATACATTCTCTGATTATTGCAGACCAACACTTCATAAATCTCTAGATTAAAACTGACTAAACAGTAAGACGTCGGTAAAATGAATTTGCCAGGGCCTTGATATAAAGAGCCATCAGTGAGAAAATAGTATTCATTGGAAGGAAGCAAACTTTTTCCAAATCCTTGTGAAAGGCATGGATCGTGGAAAGTCACGGAAAATGTTGGGACATCGGGACCGTCCTTATATTTATTCATCTTTGGAAAATAGTAAGTACCACTTTCATTAGCAACGCATTTGCCCGTTTCTTTCATGAAATTATCAACAGGACAACAGAGTTGAACACAAGTAATGTTGTGACACATTTCATACGAAACATTGTCGATGTTAGAGATTTTTGGAATTTTAGTGTTTTTATTGGAATTTCCGTTTTCATGCAATGTGGAATTGCTCTCTCTTTCGATTCTGGAGAAATTCTTAATTTCTTGTATCATGGAATTATTAACGTCCGTAGAATTCGTGGTAGATCCCATAGAAATATGATTACTTTCTTCGCAATATTTTATGATACGTCCGCGAGACTCATATTGTTTCAAAACATCATCCTTTCTCTCGTTCTTTGTAGAATTAATATAGGACTCATATTTTATTTTGTCATCATTCTTGATAAAATTTTCACGTGAAATACCCCGTGTTGACTTGATCTCTTTGTTTTGATATTTTATAGAGCTTGCGAAAAGATCATATCGCACCATCGAACTATCGCTTTGCTTATCGCCGTTGGTAGAACGTTCCTGAGACTCTGAGGACAAAGCAACAAACAGAAGCACAAAACACCAAAGTATCTTATTTGGTAGACACATCGTTAAACTGTTGATGCATCAAATTCACAAAATTAAGTTGACTTTTCTTATGCCCTGTAAACAAATGTCTACTGCAAAATTGCTAATTATAGAACGAGCGTAGCTAAAATCCGCAGCGATTTTGTCCGAAGAGCAACAAATCTATAAGACAAAGAAAGACTTGTTAATTGTTAAAAATATTTAGGATAGACGAACGCGTAAATAATCTTTAACAATAAGTTATGTATGAAACCTTTATATTCTTAATACCATTGTATAATTTTCAAGATCTTTTTATTCTTAGGATAACATATATTTTCTTTTTAAACGTATGCCATTGAGATAAAGACAAGATGAATGAAAAGTACTAAGAATAAAAAGATCATTTGGTTTTAATGTGTTAAAAATAAGGAAGATTAAAATACTGTTTGTTCAGGATAACGTTAACATTTTGTTAATACAAAGTTGTAGAGCATTGTCACGTTGTTCATAAACAACTGCATGCCTTTTATGCAATTCTTAATGAAGAAAATATTAAGTGTAGCGTATATGTAAGCGCGGCGACTTCCGAAGCGTAGAATTTTCCGGAGTATTTGTTGTTAAATTTGGTCTTGTAGCTGAGGTATAAAGTTTGATGAAAGTGTTATCTGACTACAATTACATAGAAAATTTCTGTGCTGCAAGTTGTACTTTGATTATTGTTGTACTTTGATTATAGACAGATATTAGAATTTAGGTTTAATTGCTGTTTGTTGTTTAATGTTGTTGTTTCTTTAACGATTTATGCAAATGTTAAATTAGTTAAATTATAATTATAATTATCGTAGCTAATACGTCGTATCAGCTATCAAGTTTAAGTTCCGGGAGTAAGTTTTTTTAAAATTTTCCTTAGGTAATCATTTTTGATGTCATTATAATATAGCATTATTATTCAACAATTTTATTCTCAGTCACATAATAAGAATTGTACACAGTATAATTTCTTAATTATCTTAACCGGTTTTTATCTTAACCGGTTGGTGTTGAATAAGCAAATATATAAAGAAACCATTTTTTTATTTACACCGTTTTACTTATTTATATATATGAACACATGTTTAATTCCACAAAATCGTAATTACATTAGCTAGCAAAAAAAGACAAAAGGAAAGTAATTAAATAATTTAAATGTTACTTATACAGTAGAGAACATTAAAAGAATATTACTAAGATATTACAATGTTGATTGTTGAAATGCTAATGTATTTTCAATTTTGCATCTATACTTCTTTTTTTACATTAATATTGTTGCAACATTAAAATAACATTGAACAAATTATTATAGAGATTTTATTTTTTTTAAATAGAAAGTTATGTAAATAGAATTAAATTTTATAAATTATATATATAATAAATAATACGATAGAATTATAAAAAATGTACTTAATTTTATTTAGTAAAACTTATTTAGTAAAACTTTGTAAAAGTTAGGAGATTTGCATCAAAAGCCAAATTATTAATACGTTATATTTACGTATTTATCAGAAGCGTAAGCGAGAAATGTTTATCACACAGTTTTCTTCCGGACAAATTGTTAAAATCTGACTCATCTGAATGATATTAGTTATTAGTAACAATTATGACTGATTTTAGTCTAAATATGATAATGAATAAAATGATAAAGCCAATATTGCACTATGTTCAATTTCGTTTTCCAGCAAACGATACCGCACAAACATACTCCGGCAAATGCTAAGACAAAACTACTAGAAGACGAGTTGTTGATAGTGTAAAAAAAACAATTTATCGTACTAAGAATTTATACATACATAATGAGAAAAGAAACTACTGAGTTTTCAAAGTTGGTAGCTTTAAATAACATACGCATGTATGTACACCTTATGTACCATTTTTTGTATTAATTTTTTTATATTAATTAACAAAACTATATAATTTTTTTTACATAATTAAATTTCCTTAATTATTGTGCATATAAAAATATTGAAGTAGTTATTGAAAAATCAATTCAATTTATAAGGCTCGTAAATTTAGTCATTATTAGAATCTCAAGTATCAGGTAAGATATTATTTAAACTTACATCTTGAAATGTACATAATTATTTGTTGTATCTTTACAATTAAAAAACAAAAAAATATTATATGTAGCTGAAAAGAAAACAATTATTTGCATGATATTTGACTTGATATAAAATCTTGTATATAATACATATATGCAAAAGATATCTTCGCTTTATAATAAATTGTATATTACAGACTTTTTGAGATCACCGAATATGAAAACATTATGTCAAAGTATAAAAACGACTGATCTTTCTAATGCGCTAATTTAATAACAGAACATTGTGTAATAGTTTTTATTCCTATATAAAAATTTAATAAAAATAATGTGGCTAAACGTTGGACCAAAAATATTGACCAATTTAGTATTGTCATTACTAATTGTAAATATTTAGATCTCAATACTTAAAAGTTATATTGCTGCAATTATATTACAGCAATGAAAAATATTTCACAATGTTTTTACAATATTGCAATTTTACAATTTTGCAATACAATGTTTCTGTAATCTTTCTATGCTGTACAAGTATTTTGCAAAAAATTTTGGGTATAGAAATACTACTAATATAATAAATAGTAAATATTTTTTTACAATAAATTCTTTACAATTTGTTAAGGCAGGAAAGATATTTCACATTTAGATGCTTGTTAGCATTAGTAATTATTAAATTAATTTTTAATTTAATATCGTAATATTACTATTTCTTGTTCAACTTAGAATTGTGTTTTAAGACTAAAAAGTTATTTGACGCATAGTTTTGTGAAATAGAAAATATATATAAAATTACACAATAAATATTAGCACTAAGATCTAGCTGTAAATTGACTTATTCTTCGGTTAATATTAATAAATTGTATAAAATATACACTTGACAACTTTTTAAATATTTTTTTAAGTTTAAATTATTTTACACAAATAAATTAATAATTAATTACTCTAATTTTTACTTATTTTTATAATGCGTTGTTAGATACATTATATTTTGAGCACAGCATGGAACAGAATCAAACAAAATATGTAACATTAAAATTGATTTTCATGGAAACGTTATCGGTTGAAAATATTCGTAGCTACATAGTTCGGCTCAACATATTGTGCACATAGAGGCGCCAGTAAACAGGTTCCATCTAAACTCGGATACGTTCTCAAGTTTCTCTCCGTCTTAAAAACAGTTAAATTAGAGATTCTGCAGAGTCTGATCAGAGTCTTAAAGTAAATACGTGTAAAGATCTAGCAAAAGAGGCAAAAATACTGTTACAAATTTTTTTGGTTTCTGTATAGCTTGCCACGCAACAAAAGCTGGCGTGACAGGGTATTAAATCTTTCGTGCGGAAGAAATGAAAGTTATTCAATTTTGATTGACTACTGTGTCAATTTCTGTTACGCGGCAAATTTTATTATTGTGTGCAGGCAGAGAAGAAACTAAGAGTGACGGCATTTTTCCTATAACGCTCGAATTTCCAATTTGAGCTAAAATTATGTAGTAGGAATAGGCTGGTATTCATAGTCAATTTTGATATTTAAAACCATCTAAAGTATCGTATATATATGATTAAAATATAATAATAAAATTGATTTCTGACTTACCAACCCGATGCGCAACAAGCGGAGTTAATCAGCCACTAAACTACGGTGATTACTGTAACACAAACATAAAATTTAAAAATTAAAACTGTGCTCAAAGTCAATAAGTTTAAAAATTATTTCTTATACATCCACAGAAAGGTTTCTTTGAGTAAAAAAATATTTGTTTGACTTAAAAAAATTCGTGCACTGCTATATGGTTACAGAAAAATTTCTTTGACTTGAAGAAATTTTTTGATTGCTTCTTTTATTAGAATGAAAGGAATAATTTGGTTGTGCAACACAATTTTATTTAAATGAAAGAAATTTATTTTTAAAACAGCAACAACTAAATTATTTTTTACATTTCTATTAATACTTTCTTTGAATTAAATAATTATTTGTTTAATTTAAACAAATAATTTATTTACTTTTAAAAAGACTAATAACGTCATTTCCTGAAGTCAAATAAATTTTTATTTTTTTTAAAGGTATTTTCAATTCAACTTAAAGCCACCAAGTTAAAGAAACGATTTCATCAATTTAAACGTAACATTTCTCTGAATGTGTATAAAATTTTATTTAGTAATTTTACGTGAGATTTCGCCTTACCAGCACGCCGCCTCGTCTGTTAAACGCCCCATTCGGATCATTGACCGCGTACGGTACGGCACGCCGCGTGACGTCTAGCCAGTCCCCCCACTCTTCTCGCTCGGTCATTCGCACTACTCGAGGCGCACGTGGCCGAGAAGAGTGGGGGATGACGCGCGGCGTGCCGCACCGTGCGCGGTCAACGACCCGAGTGAGGCATTTAGCAGAGACGACGTGGCGCATAATGCGGAGTCTCTCTCGCTACGCGAGACTATTGTTGCTTCAGCGTTGAATAACTCGGTGATAAAAAAATTGTACAGCGCTCAATAAATACGCAAATTAAAGATAAAGATTCGCGCTTTCGAATGCTGTAAACCGCGTTTCCGTGCAATTTTTATTTCACGCCGTGGAGCTTTGCAAAGTTTGTAAAAAATTTTGAGATTTGACGCATACCTATTTGTATCCAAGTAACTTTGTAAACAATCCGTAAATAGTTTAGACATTCGAAGAATTTGGCTGACACGCGGCCTTGGAATTCGTTGCTTTTGTGTACAGCGCGATGTGTTTACGCAAGGTCACCGCGCTATCATTCGCGTTCGAAAACTCGAGCGAGAAAGTAGCGGTGCTAGTCGCTCCGTGTGTTACCTCGCGAAATATCAACTGAATCATGTACTTTTGTTTTCGAATAGTCCGTCACGTCACAATTATTAATTCTGCTTTATTAATCACGTCGTATTATGTGGTTTCAAGTTGAACTCGCCGGCTTCGTCTTTGATTTATTAACAAACGACCACGGATTGCAACGTCAAATAGATTCATAGCTTATTCGCGCGCGTATGATGATGCTTTGATTTTTTCAGTTGTAATTATAACAATAAAGTATTCTGTGATTGTGACGTGACCGTCGGGAGTGCTGTACGAAGTACCGCGCAATAGTCTATTTTTTACCGTGTAATTAATCGGTGTTTTCACGAGTGAGTGTCATACAAATTTAGTATATTATTCGCAAATGTTCCGCGTGTGCAACGAGAGGAAGAGGACAACCTGGTGGACTCTGAGAGGAAGAGGAGGTCTGGGAGAGGCATCGAGCCCCAGCGGAGCAACTTTGGGGTAAATATAATTCTTTATTTAATAATCTTTTTACTTTTCTTTTGATGTTATCAAATAAATTAAAAAAAAGCTACTTAAAAAAAGAAAATTAATATAAAATTCTATACACATTCAGAGAAAAGTTACGTTTAAATTGATAAAATCGTTTCTTTAACTTGGCTGCTTTAAGTTGAATTGAAAATACCTTTGAAGAAAATAAAAATTTATTTGACTTCAGAAAATGACGTTATTAGTCTTTTTAAAAGTAAATAAATTATTTGTTTTATTTAAACAAATAATTATTTAATTTAAAGAAAGTATTAATAGAAATATAAAAAGTAATTTAGTTGTTGCTGTGGTTTTAAAAGTAAATTTTTTTTATTTAAATAAAATTTGTGTTGCACAACCAAATTATTTCTTTAATTCTTATAAAAGAAACAATTAAAAAATTTCTTCAAGTCAAAGAAATTTTTCTTTAACCGTGTAGCAGTGCATAAATTTCTTTAAGTCAAACAAATATTTATTTCTCAAAAAAATTTTTCTTTAGGTATATAAGAAATAAGTTTTGAACTTATTGATTTTGAGCGTAATTTTAATTTTTTAATTTTATATTTGTGTTACAGTAATCACCGTAGCTTCGTGGCTGATTAACTCCGCTCGTTGCGCATCGAGTTGGTGAGTCAGAAATCAATTTTCTTATTATTATATATTTTAATCATTCTTATATATGATACTTAAGATAGACTTAAATATAAAAATCGACTATAAATACCAACCTATCCTCACTACATAATTTTAGCACAGAACCATTGAACCATTTTTATTGGCAATATCAAAATGGATATGATTTTAGTTCACAATTCAGCCAAAATGGATGTGAGTAGTTAGTGTGTCGGGAATTCGAACGTTATAGGAAAAATGTCGGTATGGCTGCTCTCAGGTTTCTTTGGTGCAGGAGACTTTCTCGTTCTCTTTCATTTCTATCCTTTTCTTATTTCTTTCTCTATGATCAATATTCATAGTCAATTTTTATTTCAAGATTGTCTTAAATAACGTCTTAAGATGCTAATACGGCTTTCTGATTGATTGATGACATCTTAAGATAATATTTAAGACAATCTTATAGCGATTTCGGCTGGGGTGCAACGGTGTGCCACTTTATTGGTAGCACACAAACTGGGCCCGACTATTTTCTCAGATCCACTTTGTATACACCCAATATGCACTTATAAGGTGTATCGAGCCCAGACGAACACGCGGCACCACTGAGAGACTGCATTATTTGACTAGCCAAACCCAAAAGCTGCACCGACACCTGAAATGTGCGCTCCAGCCGAAATCGCTATTAAATATAAGAATCGACTATGAATACCGGCTTATAATTTTCTCTTTTGGAAGTGGGCAAAACGGATTGTTTCGTGATTAGACTTTGATAGTACGGTCTCTAACTAAACGAGCAATGATATCAATGAAATCTATCGGTACAACAGCAAAACAAGTTTTGTTGCAACGCTAATAAATGTCGCCACTATGTCTATTTGGTTTTCAATATGTTCCAGATTGTTACCACCTGTATCAACAGAATTTGTTGAAATCGATGTGTAATATCGACCAATCAATAAATGCATTTTTAAGCATTTTTGGATAGATTTTAGAATAGAATAGACTTGCTTAATGATAATCGAAACAATCGTGAATTATTCAATAATTCAGAATTGACGATCAAAAATAATAAAATCCTGTCTAATAAATTTCAAGATGCGTTCAATCTTACTGAAAAGTAATGAGGTTTTGGGAATTTAATTTGGAAGTAAGTTTACTTATAGTATTTCACGTAGTACATTAGAAAGAAACGAAGAAAAATGATCACCAATTAAAGTTTCATAAAAAAAAATAAGAACAGATTGGTTTTAAGTTTGTTGAAAAATGCAACATCTCTATCTCGCCCTTTTGTACTTAAACGAGCAATTTGTCTAATGTTTTATATAACTTTTTTAATTTCCGTACATTTACACGGATATTTTCAAAATATTTGAATATTGTAAACGCTCGCAAATTATTTCCTTACGCTATGTATTTTTTAACACATAATAGTAAAAAAAAAACAGTAAAATAAAAGTAAAACGTAAAAAGTCCCAAAACATTTTTAATTTTGTTACGTCCGCCGTTTCGTGAACTAGCAGCGTAATGGGTTTTAGTGTCGGCCGTTGTCACCAATTGTTATAATTCTGCGTGATATGCCCAGCCTTACGACAATAATTATGTATTTAAGCTATTTTCCTTTATAAAAATTTTTGTTTGTGTGAGTGTGTTATTTAAAAGGTGGGATTTTTGCGTTGCGTGGGAGAGGGTGCGTGGTACTGGAAGTGAAAAAGAAAGTGCTAGAATTTTACAGTTTTATTAATTATGAAAAAGTTGTACAATTTGCCTTAATGCTACCGTGCGCATCATGGAAAATAATCAAAATAAATATAATAAGAAGAGGGAGGAAGAGATTTAGTTAGAAATTTTTCACCGAGGATCAGAGATGTCTTGCCCCTGCTTCTTTTCGAAAGGACTAGCATTTTTGAGAGGAGTGCGGATTGAAGGATCGAGTCTACAAAGGCGCTATTTGAGCGGAGGATTCAGGAACGCGCATTCGGGTCTCGCCTTTAGGATAGAAAAGATGTTTCCTGTCTGAAACAGAGTCCGAGGAGGCGTTGTTTGAGCGGCGGCTCATTCAGCACACTACCTGGCCTCTATAAGCAACATAGGTGTTGGATGGGTTTTTGTGGAAGGATGGAAACAAGAGGAGAGACATCTTGGAGATCCTCTGATGGAAGTTATTAATTTACCCACCAGTTATCTTGTCAACAATCTACAGCTTGGGAGGCTGCCTTGGGTTGCGCTCTCACCGATTGCTGACTTGATAGAAGTGATCTGTTTTCCGATTTCGCGCCGTATTTGTACCGTCTGATTGTAGACGAGGGGTACCAGGGAGGAGAGGTTTCCGATTTCTGTTAGGTTTTCAATATAGGTAAGCCCTTTAACGATCACGCGCCTTCCGCGTGCCGCGCGGTTCGCGAGTTAAGGGGGAATCGCGTATGAGATCGAGAATTAATTTCGGTACTTTAAAATTCATTATAAAATATAATTTCACAAGGATTTTTAAATTGAGTGCGCCAACCTGTAGTGCCGATTTTTCTGAGTTGTTACATAGCAAAAGAATTAGAATTTTTCGACGCAAACTATTGTTTTATCGATCTTAAATTTTCAGAAGACTCTAGCGGTTGTAATTTTTGTGGGATTTTAATATAATGCGAACAGAGCGCAAGCCGAGAGCGAGGGTAAATGATTTATAGATTGAAATTAATAAGTTTATTAAAGATACTATTTTTAATGGTCCCGTAAAGATAGACGGAATTATCATACAAGAGTCGCGAGGAACGCGCGCCCGCGCGCACCGGTGTTGCGACGAAAATTATTCCGAGATCCTTTAAAAATTCCTGTAGGTTACAACTCTTGAGCTATCTTAATTTTGATTTGACAGGATGGTAGTGACGATTTTTCTGAATCGTTACGTTACCGAAAAGTTTAAATTTCAATATTGCTTTTAGGTGAAATTGATTTTTATACTTTGGATGTTTATAATGCTCTCAGTTTTCTTCTTTTTCTAGTTGTGTGTGCATAGTAGGATAGTGGAGTAGGCGCTTTACAAGAGTGCACGTTGAAGTTTGCAAGGTTAATATTCCTACTATGAGAAAACTATTTTTCTTTATGCCTAGATAAATCTTGAGACTCGGCGCACGCGCGAGCTTGAAGACGCTAGTGGGGGCCGCGAGGCACGGAGAGACCGCGCGCGTACGTCATGAATCGCATTCCGCGCATTATTTCCAATTTAATCAAATTTATACCTTAACTAGTGATCTCAGGTTTGCATGTACGGCGCGATAGCACCTAGTACACGCAATCATCACGCGATCACAGGTTTATTACTTTATTATTATTTTTACGGTAAAGTGTTACAAAATTTGGGCAATTATGCGTTACTATTATAATTTTTAGATTTGAAGTGGTTATTTACGTTACATTATCCTTATGTGTCGAAATTTGTCTCTGTAATTTTTCCTGAAGGTTTAATTATTTTAAAATTTACGTTAACGGATGTATGCGGATGGTGCGTAAGGTTAAAGGAAAATTTTTTTGGGCAACAGACGTAACACTGTCCATCTCCGAATCGCCTATATCATTGTGCTAAATTGGAATAATAATATTCTGCTTACACACACATTCTAAAAGTTAAAAAAGCATTCTATCCTTGCCAATTTTTATATACTAAGCCATCACACAGGTAATTCATAATAATGTCAAATTACTCACTTTGCTTTTTTCTAATTTTTCTCACAATTCCACGACTTTTCCGTCATGTATTTATTTGATAAACAACGATAATTTAAAAATTTTAATCTCCAGAATAAATATACATTGGCTTAACATGTTAACATGTAATATACATACTTACAATGTGTTCAATTTCTTAATTATAATTCTAATGGAATATTGTCTACTATACAATACGCAAATTAGAACAGTGATTTTACCGAAGATAAAAACTATCGCAATCTGCAACTACCTTACAACGCATTATATACTTAATCATTTCATCTCGTAGATAACAGCCAATCATTCTAATTCAAAATAGAATTCAAATTTGAAATGGAAATTGCAAATTACACATGTTTCCTTTCTGAACGAAAAACTTCTGTCAAAATAAAAAAATGTTAATTGAATGTCTCAACATTTCTAAAAGACATCTACATGAAAAGATAAATCGGATATATATATATACACACACACACACACACACACACACACACACACACACACACACACACACACACACACACACACACACACATATATATATATATATATCAACACGTTCTTCATCAATAATTTTTTGAAAACACCTACGACGCGCTGTCCAAAAGATTCCGGAACTTTTTTCTTCTAGACATACTAGTCGCGCCATCCATCGGGAATTCCAATTTTTCCTATTTTTTTAACCAGTAGTCTCCGAACTTTTTGGATAAATTGTATAGAATTTTCAATAAAGAATAATTTACACCTTGATATACATACGTAACTCTGCGACGAATCCGCAGTATAAAAATTAAAAAACCGAACTTAAAAAATGATATATGAATGTATGAAATAGACTTAAGTAAACTAATGAAGGATCCCAAATCAATCACCGCAATAATAACAAAATTAACATTGTTCTTGTGCTTATTTGGAATGGTGAATAAAACCGGAATTATGAATAGAATCTTGAGGAATTTTTGGCAGCTGAACATTAGTCTCCATTTCCATCCGCTTTGCTGCTCCAGACTTTAGTACTTCCGCCGACGGCATACATTGTGTACAATTCTCCACGTGATGCTGATAACTGCCACAACAACGGAAACACGAGCACCACTTACGCCAAGGTTTCATGCAATTCTTGCTGATGTGTCCCAGCGTACTGTAATTAAAGCAACGCTTTACAAAAAGCGATCCATTTCCTGACGCTATTGATTGCCTGGATATAGATCTCTTGTCCTCTTGGTCATCTCCATTGATTTTCAGCTCATCGCGAAGAGTAACATTATGAAAGGTATCCAGAATGTCCTTCACCTTTTCAAGACGACGCATCCGTACCTGATTCTTCAATCCAATTTCCGGAATACCATCTATTACCAAATCGATCAATTCTTGCGGATTAACAGTGATTTCATTGGTCAAAGTTACCTTGTTGAAATAGTACTCATTGAAGCTTTCATTCTTTTGCCACAAATGATTCTCGAATCTTTTCCACAATGTTAGCTGACTCGGGCGATGGTCGAACATTGAACTCATTGAGTCTAAGAACTCCGCAATCTCCAAATGCTTCTCTTTCGCATAAAACCATTTCAATGCTTTATCTTTTAATCGTAAACTTAACAAAATTTTAATCGCACTGTCCTCCAACTGATAAGTCTTTCGTAATAAATCCAGATTCTGTCTCTAAGTGCGGAAATCGCCTGTCTCATCTGAGAATTTGGCAACAGTTCCGAAACCATTTTCATATCCAATCCAATCGTGGATTGCATTGCTATCGTACTATCTTCCAAATATGATGTTTGTTGACACTTTAAAATTTGGATCTCTTTGCGCAGAAGTTCTCACTCTTGTCGGAGTAATTCCAACTCTCTCTGTCTAAAGGCGTGATTAATGCCTTGCGATTGTACAATCGGCAAGTCATCGCGTCTCGGCAATGCAGTACTCGTCTCTGATTCAGCTTCTTCACCAGTAATGGTGTTTTCAATTTCTGGGTTAGCTTCCAATACTGGAATGATAGACTCATTTTTATTATCGTGCGTGGGCAAGTCATGCGGACGAAGTTATTTCTCTAATTCTCTAACGGTCAAGCAGTTCCCGGTTTTTGTTCCTCTCAACATCTCTGCTGCTCAGCACACAAATATTGTAAATACACAAAATTCTTAATTGTCCAATCTTAAAATTAGATCAAACGTGTGCAAATGTATCGGCGATCAAACACAAATCACCAATTAATCACTTTTGAGAATTTGTAAGCAAAGTTCGTATAGAAAGTAACGGGAAAAAATTGATTACTCTAGAAAGACCGACTATTATTTGATATGCGTATATAGAAGACCGACTATTCGCTCCGACAACTCGTTCGAGACTGTTGCTTACTTCCAGCAAGGTGAGTGTCCATGATAATATAACAACTCAGGACAAACTCAGTTTTGAGTTTCCTAATAGCATTAATTGTTACGAAATATAATATCTCTTTATCGAATTCTAATGAATCTCTTACAAAATATAAAAGCGATTTTTTTGTCTTTTATCAATGAGATTTGGATACGAAGTATTTATTTCCTTCATAATTATCTCATGGAGACGTCATCTTGCTACGTTGCTAGACATAAATATTTTTCTTATGCATCCGACTAACGTTTTTATCACTACTTGACACCAATGAGATTGATTACCAAGATGCAACATTGCATCGCCTAATAAGCAATTTTTTATTGTCATGTCTCTTCTTTTACACTGTTATTCTTATGTCTTGAATCAAAAGATTGAAGAAAATTGAAGGATTATAGTAAATTATATTAAATAAAAGGCAGAAGACGTTAGAATAAAGTAATTAAATTTTTTTAATTATTAAAAGAATAATTCACACGGAATTTAAAATTATAATTTTTTTATTATACATACTATATAATCACGCGTTTTGAATTAAAATATTAAAATCTTAATTATAATTTTTATGAAATATTTTGTTATATAATTTATTACACGTCTTATCAGGATTTTTAATGCACGTAAAAGCTTCGGAAGAATATAATATCTGTTGCATATTTGATGATGAACTACAAGTAAGCAGCGATTTTTATAATTATATGGACAGTTATAATCATATATAGTTGTAGTCATAATCCTGTACATCATTCCAGAATGTAAAACGCTCTTAAAGAAAAAATTACAATGTTTGCAACCTC